>NC_064848.1:188612401-189212401 GCF_024139225.1 Suncus etruscus | reverse complement strand
ACTAGCACAGGCAAGGCAGGCAAGCACCTTACCTCTAGCGCCACCGCCCGACCCCCAGAGGTGATTTCTGACCACAGAGCCAGGAGTGCCCCCTGAGCACCACTGCCAGGTGTGGCCCAAAAACCAAACCAAAACAAATCCCCAATTTTTTTCTTTCTTTTTATTTTCCTCCCTCCCTCTCTTCCTCCCACCCTTCCTTCCTTCCTTCCCTTTTTTCCCCTTTTCCTTTCCTTTACACCCAGCAGTATTCAGAGGGACCACCTGCAGTAGAGGCTATGCTTTGGCTTCCTGGATGCAATGCATGTTCACCTTTAAAATGATCTCCCGGGGCCGGGCGGTGGCGCTAAAGGTAAGGTGCCTGCCTTGTCTGCGCTAGCATTGGACGGACCGCGGTTCGATCCCCCGGTGTCCCATATGGTCCCCCGAGCCAGGAGCAACTTCTGAGTGCATAGCCAGGAGTAACCCCTGAGCGTTACCGGGTGTGGCCCAAAAAAAAAAAAAAAACCAAAAAAAAAAAAAAAAAAAAAAGATCTCCCTGGCCCCTGAAAAGTGATTTTTGTTGAATTATAATTGTTTTTAAGATTACAATGTTAGCGCCTGAGCGATAGCACAGTGAGTAGGCATTTGTTTTGCATACAACCCACTCAGGTTTGATTCCCAACATCCCATATGGTTCCCAGAGTCTACCAGGAGCAATTTCTGAGCACAGAGCTAGGAGGAACCCCTGGGAGCCTGGCGGGTGTGGTCCAAAACAGAAACAAAACGAAAAAATTATGTTGCTAGAGTTCATTAACTTTTAGTCAAATCAACCTTGGCTACAAGAAAGAAACCACAAGAAAAAGGTCTTGGGGTTAGGGGAGCAACACCTGGCAGTGCTTTGGTGGACCTCAAGCAGTGGGAGGAGCTGAATCATTGCTGCGTCCACAGCTGCATGTAAGTTGAGTGCCTTAACCTCTTTCTAGCTCTCTGGGTCCAGAAAAATTCTCTTTGCACAGTGAACATTTTTTTGCTTTTGTTTTTGGGCCACACTTGGCAGCGCTCAAGGGTTATTCCTGGCTCTGTGCTCAGAAATCACTCCTGGCAGGCTCGGGGGACCATGTGGGATGCTGGAAATCGAACACAAGTTCCTCCCAGGTAGGCCACATGCAAGGCAAATGCCCTACTGCTGTGCTAACGCTTCAGCCCCCGAAGAAGCTTTTTTATTTTTTATATTATTATTATTATTATTATTATTATATTTTATTTTATTTTGGTTTTTGGGCCACACCTGGTGACAGTCAGGGGTTACTCCTGACTCTGCACTCAAAAAATCGCTAGGCTCAGGGGACCATATGGGACACCAGGGATCAAACCGAAGTCCGTCCTGGGTCAGCCACACGTGAGACAAACGCCCTACCACTGTGCCACTGCTCTAGCCCCTGACCCTTTTTTTGTTTGTTTGTTTTTTGGGTCACACCCGGCAGCACTCAGGGGTTACTCCTGGCTCTACGCTCAGAAATCACTCCTGGTAGGCTGGGGGGACCATATGGGATGCCAGAATTCGAACCACCGTCCTTCAGCATGCAAGGCAAATGCCCTACCTTCATGCTATCTCTTCAGCCCCTTTATTTTTTATTGTGTTTTGTTTTGTTTGAAAGGCTAGAATCACACCTGTCCTGTCTCCTCAGGACAACTCCAATCCTTTCCAATGTATTTATTAGATTCCTGGATCAAACTAAGGGTCTTTTACCTTATTTGGTTCTCTAAAACCCAATTAAAGGTAGATTCTGGAGCTGGAACATTAACACAGCAGGTAGGGAGTTTGCCTTGCACATGGCCCCTAGAGCATGCCAGGAGTAATTTCTGAGCACAGAGCCAGGAGTACCTGAGCAACCCAAGCATCGCCTGGTGTGTCCAAAAAAAATAAATATAAGGGAGACTGGAGGTTACACTGGGGCTGAAGCCTGGATTTGTGCATCAGGAACTGCAAACCTGAGTCTTCTCCTTCGAGGAAACACTGATTTTTCTTTATGTCTCCTGAGATGTTTCTCTCAGCTTCCTTCTGCTTTCAGGTCTTGGGGTTGTCTGTGGGCATCTCACTGTGTGATGGCGCAAAGTGCTTGTTTTTTTGAAACTTTGGTCATTTTCTTACCATTTATTTCTTTTAGGAGGAGGGGCCCACAGGAGTTCTTCCTGACTCTGCTCGGGGGATCAAAGTGCCCCTACCTTTGTCTTGTCTCTGACCGTGACCCATCATTCTTCCTTCCAGAAATCCTCCCACAATGATGCTTATACATAGAGGGCAGCCAGGCATCTCATACCCTCCTCACCTCTCCATGTCCCCAGTCCTGTGAGCCTTTGGGGTGACTTAGTGCTTCACCCTCCCGAGCTACTTTCCTCTCAGCACTTTCTTATTTCTCCTATTTGGGCCTCAGACAAGGCTCAGGCAGAGACCACGATCCAGCAGTCAGGATGCAGCTTTCGGTTCCAGGTTCCTGCTCGCTCCTTCTCTGAAGCGAGGTCTGACACTGGGTGGGGATATAGAGCAAAACAAAGACTCGGGCTGGGGAAGAATGAACGGTATATATTTAAAGAGAAACTAGTTGACAGAAAGAGGTAGAAGTGACCTGTGTCTAGGCCTCTGTTTTTTCTGTGAGAGACGAACCTCAGTGGGACAGTCCACTTTCGTAGATCCATCTGCATCTGCCCACACTGGCTTCTCTCCCCTTCTACTTTGGTAGTTCCTGTGACTCTTGTTCTCTAGAATCTGTGTTCCTCAGCTGCTCCGACTCTCCCTGGAAGATTTCTGAATCCTTCCCCTCGAGTTCCTCCGAGTCCTGGAGGCTTGATTCTGAAAGGTTGTGGTCCAGGTTGGAAGGCCTCCTGTAAATCTCCCTCGACTCTACTTTGCCCAGATTTATCAGTTTCTTGCCTGATTCCAGTCCTCTCAGGTCTTGTTCTGACGCTCTCCTAACCAAGGGTCTGGAATGTTTTCGTTCCAGTGTGTTGGAAGAGCTGAAGTTTTCCGAGTCATCTTTCTCGCTGCTGTCCCCTGGTCCATTCATCCTGCTGTTCAAGCCTTCCCTGGAGGAGTCCTCTACTGTGTCCCTCTCACCCAAAGGCTCTCTCTCCCAGTGGTTCATCACCTTTTCAGGCTGGTTCTTCAAGTTTTTAACATTTTCCTTTTCTGGCAGAGGAGTACCCTCTTTAGGCGCCTCTTCTGATAAATGTGGGGGGAGAGGAGGAAACGTTTGTTGGCTGTGCTGCTGAGATACAGCGCCCTTTTGAAAGCAGAAGAGAGGCCCCAGAGATCTCACCAGGCTATGTGCGTGCCCTGCATGCAGGAGGTCCTGATACTGTCCCCTGGCACCACATTGTAAGATGACACCCAGCTATTAACCCCAAACCCTTTATTTTGGGTTAATAGCTGGCTGTCATCTTACACCACATGATCACCCCCAAGCACCACCAGGAGTGAGCCGTGAGCACACACAACCAGCACTGTCACCCTGAAACAAACAAAAAAGGAAATAAAAACAAAAACCAACCCAAAAACTCATGTACACACATGCACTCAGGTGGAAGCCATGCAGACTCCATCTGTGAATCTCATGAAACTGCACCATGCACTCACTGAGTGCAGGCAAGGGACCTGGGACTGAGAAAAGACAGCCTATGTTGACAGTTACACTGCAAAGAAACCAAGCGTGGAAGCTGTCAGCCTTGAAGGCACAAGCACTAGCTGAGGAATGGGAAAGGACAGGGCTGCTTTTCTCTGGGATCCTCACTCCACATTTCTGTGAGGAACTAAACCCCTGGATCTGCTGCTAGCAAGTAGTTGAGCTGGAGGTTAATATCAGTTAGAGGGATCCTTGCTGCTTGCATTCAACAGTGAGAAAGATAAGGCTCTGTAGTCTCCCCCATATTCTCAGCCCATACCTAGCTCCCCTGTCACCCTGCTTAATCAACTGCCCACATGCCCCAGGTCTGGAGCCCTCAGTCAGGGGTTGCCAGCAGGGAAAGGTCTCTCTTCGGTGCCCTAGGCAATGCTGCCACCTGCTGTTTACATAGGGAAGTGCTGGCAGCTGTCGCCGCCCACTGGGCATCCCCAGGATGTGGGGGTATCAGCTGGAGGTTCCTACCACTATGGCTTCTGGATGGTCGATGGGGATGAAGATAGAGATTCTCTCCTGAGGTAAGAACTGACACGAGCCACCCAGAGCCAACAGGGCTGCTGCTCAGGCCTTCAGCCTCTGGCACTGTCCTCATGGGTACCTGGTCTGGCTTTGTAGCCCAGCACTTCAGGGAGGGTTGACAGTGGGGAAGCATGTCGGGGCCTGGAGCTCCTGCCACCGTGTCAGGCTTCCAGGCACAGGAGAGCCACAGACCCAGAGGGCTGCTGGCTGCCCCACACCCCGTCTCTGGGGCCATGGCACACAGCCCCACCCTGCTCTTCAGCCCTGGCCCCTGCCCCGCCCTCTGCTGACATCACCACAACCCAGAGTGGGACCCTGCAGCTTGCCTCTCTCTCTCAGCCCCCATAAGCATCTATCTTGTCCTGTCTCCACTAAGACAGGAACCCAAGGTGGGCAGCACTGAGTTCGGCCTCCTGCTGGCCACTGAGGACCGTCCCTTCTCCACTCACCCGCAGACACCTTCTTGGGGACCCCTACCTCCCCACAGCACCCCAAGCTCCTTGGCCCACTGTATGTCTCCCCGAATCTCAGCACCTAGCTCAGCCATGTGAACAGAGGTGCAGGAAGGCACACATGAGAAGGTCAGGGGACAGGAGGGCATAGTGGGGGGTGGGAGGATGGGAATTAGGGGGAATGGAGGAACAGAGGAGATAAGAGATGGCAACACAGGAGGGATGGAGGGACAGAGAGGATGGGGCACAAGAAAACATGAGGGGACAGGGACATGGGGAGAGAAAGGGACAGGGGAATAGGACAGGGGAGAGGCAGAGATAGAGGAGACAGAAGGGAATGGGGCAGAGGGAGTATGGGAAGCAGAAGAGGGAGAGGTGGGGGTGAGGCAGAGTCCACATCAGCACTGGATCCCAGTGGTGGGCTGGGCCCTACCTGCCTGCCTCCTACCCTGCCTGGCAGCTCAGTACAGGAGGCAGGGGTGGGGCAGCAGGGTATGGGCTCTGAGGCCCCAGGCTCACCCTTTCTCTCCAGGAAACTTTCCCGGTAGGAGTTTTGCTTTAGCACTTCAAGGATGCCCTTGTTGGCATCATCCAAGGCCTGTGGAAGGAGAGGGAACCATGAGCCCACTTGGAACCAATCCATGTCCAGCCCAGCTCCTCCGGAGACCATAGCCCCAAGGTTTATCAGACATCTAGACTTGGCCACAAGCCTGGTCCCCAGCCTGCAGGCTATTCATGGAAACTGCATCGGGATCTCTGCTTTCTCCAGGAGAGCCACTCTGGACTTTATGGTCTGAGTGGGCAGCAGCCAGGGTCAGGCTGGAGAACAAGGGGCAAGGGGTGCAGACGATTATGCCTGCTTTTCGGAAAACCCTGCACCCCAGAAGAGTTGACTAAATGTTCGAGGGAGGCCAGCAGAATTGGTTCTGGCCCCTCCACAACCCCATACACCCTGCTGGAAATGCCAGTCTAAGCCTTGGTCTCCCAGAGTTGCTCACAGTGGTGCCAACTTGTGGTCACAACCACACAGCTGCCACGTGGCAAGCTCAACCCTGGCCTGGGATCCCAGGGATAGGGGTTATGTGGGGTCCCCCCTCCCCAGCAAGCACTGAGGGGCCCAATACTAGAACTGTCACAGGGCTGAGAGTGGTTGACAGTTGAGCCCGGGGTCAGAGGCTCATGCCAAGCACTAAAGGCACGACTGCCTGCAGGGGTCCAGCAGGGAGGAGGGGTGCACCGATGTCCCTCTAGGTTCCACCTCCCACCTCTGCCCTGTCTGCTGAGGCTCAACCTCAGCCTCGGAAGGAAATACGGTCCAGCCCTCAGTTGCCTAGGTCATTTGCTTCCAGGAGCTGTGGCATGAGGAGGTGTCGGGAGGTGAAGCAGGAGAGACGCACAGGCCTAGGCCGAGAGGGCAGAGAAGCTGAAACCTAGAGCAGGTGTGGGGGTCGAACTGGGCAATGGGGTGAAGCGAGGGTTTTGAACATAGTAGGCCAAGAGAGAGAGGAGAGGAGAGAGGAGAGACAGGAGAGACAGAGAGAGACAGAGAGAGAGAGATACAGAGTGAGAGAGAAACAGAGAGAGAGAGACAGAGAGAGAGAGACAGAGACAGAGAGAGAGAGACACACACACACAGAGTGCTGGGGATGTGGCCCTGTGAGAGGTGCAAGGTCTGTATGCAGAAGCCCAGGTGCCCTCCCCAGCACCACAGAAAACTTCTGCCTTTGCTGCTTTATTTCTTCCAGCAACCTCTTTCCTATGGAGCTTGTGTCTGTGGTGTTTGTGGAATGGTTGTGGAATGGCTGATCCCAGGGGTGCCCTCGACCGCCTTGTGCAGGGGAGGAAGCTCACACTGATGATGGCCTGCTGTGCCTCGTTGTTGTGTGCCAGCTTTGCTCTCTCCAGGGCCTTCTCGAAGTTGTTCACGGCTGACTCAAAGTCTTTCAGCTTCACTGGAAGTCAAGGGAGGGGACACAGTGAGCCATTGGGATGGCATTGGTTAGGGGCTGGAGGGGCTGGACCAGTCACCACTGCCAGGCCCTGAGGGAAGCTGGTGTGAAATGGGGGCAGCAGGGCCCGGAGAGATAGCACAGCGGCGTTTGCCTTGCAAACAGCCGATCCAGGACCAAAGGTGGTTGGTTCGAATCCCGGTGTCCCATATGGTCCCCCGTGCCTGCCAGGAGCTATTTCTGAGCAGACAGCCAGAAGTAACCCCTGAGCAATGCCGGGTGTGGCCCAAAAAACCAAAAAAACAAACAAACAAACAAACAAAAACCCAGAAATGGGGGCAGCAGCCCTGGTGCCCAGAGGCACAGCACCATCTCTGGGGCAGGTGGACAGCCCCAGTTTTGATGCTCCAAAAAAGAGTGTCCTTTTCTTTAAGTGTTAATTCAAAAGTTTCAAAAATGCTATGGAGGGCCTGGGGCCAGGATGCAGATGCCTTGCTTGGGAGGGGCCCTAGGTTTCATTTCTGGCCCACATACCGAAAAATTGATTCTAAGTTGATTCTAATTTGAAATAATGCCATAGGGGTCAAAGCAATAGCACAGTGGGCAAGGCGCTTGCCTTGTACATAGCTGACTCAGGTTTTGATCCCGTGTGAGCCCCCAAGCCCACCAAGAGTGAATCTGAGCACAGAGGCAGGAGAAACTCCTGAGCACTGCTGGGTATGCCCCAAAAGACAAACAAACAAACAAGCTCCTTTAAAACCAGTGAAATATTGTTGGACTGCCTGTGATTCACAGTCCCATGGCTAGACATTCACCTCATGCACAAAACCCTGACAAGTGGCTTCACCCAGCTAAGGTGGAACTGGAAATGGGGTGACAAAGAGACTGCTTGTCACTTTTTTTTTTGGGGGGCCATACCCAGCGGTGCTTAGGGGTTACTCCTGGCTGTCTGCTCAGAAATAGCTCCTGGCAGGCACGGGGGACCATATGGGACACCGGAATTTGAACCAACCACCTTTGGTCCTGGATCAGCTGCTTGCAAGGCAAACTGTGCTATCTCTCCGGGCCCTGCTTGTCACCTTTTAAAGTGCTAAATTTTTGGTGCCATAGAGAGTACGAGGGGAAGGCTCTTGCCTTGTATGCAGGAGACCCGAGTTTAATCCATGGCACCCATATGGTCCCCCAAGCCCCTCGAGGAGTAATCCCTGAGTGCAGAGTCAGAAAAAGTTAAACAAGCCCTGAGCACCGCTGGGTGTGGCCCCCAAACCAAAAACCAAACAAAGGCTAAATTTGGGGTCAGGGCTAGTTGTTAAGAGGGGAAGGAAGGAGTTACTATCTGCAGAGCTGCTCTCCTGAGCCAGCCAGTTCCTGTTCTGAGAGGGGATGTGTTTCTTTGTGGGTTTGTTTGTTTGGGGGCTACACCCAGCAGTGCCCAAGGCTTGCTCATGGCTCTGCTCAGGAACCACTCTGGTGGGGCTCAGGAGACCCTGCGTGGTGCTGGGGGCTGAACCGGGTTGGCAATGACAAGCAAGTGCCCTACCCACTGCACTGTCTCTCCAGCCCCAAGTGGCTCAATGTCTTAGTTAAGGGTCTCCTTGTATCTCACATCACAGCACCCCAGAAAGTAAATGCTGTACTCAGCCCCAGGCCTAGATGAGGAACTGAGGCACAGAGTGGCTCTTGTCTGAACCCAGGTTCTGTTGGCTAAGCCCTGCTTCCTTCCTCTAGCACCCTGCACCCCCAGTTGCTGCTTTGCGAGGGTTCAGCTTGCATCCTGCTTCCAGGCTCCCTCCTAGACCTAGTAAATCCTCCACAGAGGACTTAGGATAACAGCAACCCTGAGGGGCACATCCTGTCTCCACTTGAACTTGCATGACACCCTCTTGAGAATAGGAAAGAGTTCTAGAAAAGGCCAGCTAAAGATCTTGATGATTTTGGGAACCTACGACTGGTGGAGAGATAATAGATAATTTGATTAAATAAATAATTGAGCTAATAGACAACTTGCCTTACACAGCTGGCCTTGGGTCAATCCAATTAACTGCATGGTACCCCGGTATCACTGGAATCAACACTTGAGCACCACTGGGTGTACCCCTCAACCCTCCACCACCACCAAAATAACCCTCCTGCCTGCCTGCCTGCCTTGGGATTCAGTGCTGGAGTAAGGACACCGAGGCCAGAGGAGGGAGGCTGCTTTGATGCTCCTGACCCTGGGCCATAGGCTGCTGAGCTCAAGGGCAATGCACATATTGGGGTTTGTGGGAGATAGGAAGGCCATGCAAGCGGGACCCTGGCCCTGAGCCCCTACTTTGGGCCTGTGCCACCAGCACACTGGCATTCAGCTGCCACTCGATGTCTCCTTCTTCCTCGGCACACTGCTGGGACTTCTCGCCATAGTTCTGTGCCTTCCAGGGTTGGTCCAGCTCTAAGTAGCAGCGGCCGATCTCGTGGAACAGCCACGTCTTCTCCAGGGTGGACTTGGCCAGAGGGATCTTCTCCTCCCACCTGAGGATGCAATGAACCAGAATAATGGGTTCAGGCCAACCAAGAACTCAGCCTCATCCCCCCCAAACCAAGGCTGCTTGGTTTTCTGCTGGGAGCCCCAAGACAATCTCTTCTACAAGGACAGTCCTTTCCTGTGCGTGTGTGTGTGTGTGTGTGTGTGTGTGTGTGTGTGTGTGTGTGTGTGGTGGAATGCAGAAGCAAGGGCACATTTTCAAACTACCAAAGCTGAGCTTGGGTATGAGTCAGTGAAAAAACACCAGCCTTGCATGCATGAGACTAGATTTGATCTTTGGCATCACACACACACACACACACAGAGTTAAGGGGTAGGACGGACAGTATTGGGGATTAAGGCGCTTGACTTGCACAAGGCTGACCAAGGTTCTATGCTTGGTACCCTGGAGATATGGTTGCCCAGTTGTGCCAGGAGTGATCTGAAGCCAGGAGAAATCTCTGAACACAAGCCAAGTGTGGCCCCAATAAACAAAAACATAGGGCCAGAGCAAAAGCGCAAGTGTTTGCCTTGCATGCAGTTGACCCGGGTTCAATCCTCGGCATCCCAGATAGTCCCCTGAGCCTGAATACAGAGCTACGAGTAACTTTTTTTTTTTTTTTTTGGTTTTTGGGCCACACCTGGCAGCACTCAGGGGTCACTCCTGACTCCATGCTCAGAAATTGCTCCTGGGGACCATATGGGATGCCGGGATTTGAATCACCAACCTTCTGCACACAAGGCAAATGCCTTACCTCCATGCTATCTCTCCAGCCCCATGAGTAACTCATGAATGCTGCTGAGTTCATCCCCCACAAAATAAAAGTTAAATAAAAATATGCTGAGGGGGGGCCGGAGAGGTGACGCTAGAGATAAGGTGTCTGCCTTGCAAGCGCTAGCCAAGGAAGGACCGCAGTCCGATCCCCCGGTGTCCCATATGGTGTTCCCCCCCACAAGCCAGGGGCAATTTCTGAGCGCTTAGCTAGGAGTAACCCCTGAGCATCAAATGGGTGTGGCCCAAAAAAAAACAAAAAACAAAAAAATATGCTGAGGAGTCAGAGAGATAGCACAGTGGTAAGGTGTTTGTTTGCCTTGCATGCAGCCAACCCAAAATAGACGGTGGTTTGAGTCTCAAATCTAGTCATCCCATATGGTCCCCGGAGCCAGGAGCAATTTCTGAGTGCAAAGCCAGGAGTAACCTGAGTGCCACCAGGTGTGACCCCCCAAAAAACAAAACAAAACAAAACAAACAAACAAAAAAGAAATATATATATATATATATACTGAGTGCTGGGGGCCAGAGCGATAGCACAGCAATAAGCATTAGCCTTGTATGCGGCCAACATAGAACAGACCCTGGTTCGAATCCCAGCATCCCATAAGGTCCCTGAGCCTGCCAGGACAACTTCTGAGCTCAGAGCCAGGAGTAACCCCTGAGTGCCACTAGGTGTGACCCAAACCCACCCCCCAAAAAAAATACTGAGTACTGAAGAGGTAGTACAGTGCGTTTTCCTAGTATGTTGCTGACTTGGGTTCCATCTTGGGGACTGCATAAAATATGACCCAAAAGCAAAAATCAAAACAAACAAACAACTACTTAGGTTATATTGGAACATCTATGGGATTATATTTGGAATATGAATTGAAGGAAATATTTATAAAATAGTGCTTAACGTAATATTTAAAGGTTCAATAGGGGCCAAAGAAATAAAACAGCAGGTAGGGCATTTGCTTTTCATGTGACTGGCCCAGGTTCATTCCCTGGCATCCTACTTGGTCCCCCGAGCTAGGAGTTATCCCTATGTGCGGAGTCAGGAGTAATCCCTGAGCACTGCCAGGTGTGGCCTCCAAGCCTAAATAACAATAAAAACATAACGATAATGTGAACGGGAGGGCAGGCTTTCTTATCTGACTCTCAGTGCCCTGGACCCACCACAGGGGCCTAAAGGCTTTCGCAGCTCTCACTCTTGTGTCTTGGGTCTGAGTCACCGCACTGAGAACTCAGTCATGTAGTCACAAAAGTGCTCTGCTCACAGATAGTACAAGGAAGGGTGCCAGAATGGCTGTCAACGCAGACAGCTGAGCCCAGACCTCCAGCATCAGATTGATGTGGGAGTGTTGGAGACAACCCATAACCATCCATCTTTTGAGTGGTCTGGAGGTCACTTTCTTTTGCAAGTTAGAGGGGTCTTTACAGCACTGGGAAGGTTCTGGGGCCATCTAGTGGCACTCAGCAGACTGTATGGTGTCAAGAATAGAACTCGGGGCCCGGAGAGATAGCACAGCGGTGTTTGCCTTACAAGCAGCCGATCCAGGACCAAAGGTGCTTGGTTCAAATCCTGGTGTCCCATATGGTCCCCCCGTGCCTGCCAGGAGCTATTTCTGAGCAGACAGCCAGGAGTAACCCCTGAGCAACTCCGGGTGTGGCCGAAAAACCAAAAAAAAAAAAAAAAAAAAAGAATAGAACTCGGGGCCAGAAAGATAGCATGGAGGTAAGGCGTTTGACTTTCATGCAGAAGGTCAGTGGTTCAAATCCTGGCATCCCATATGGTCCCCTGAGCCTGCCAGGAGCGATTTCTGAGCAGAGTCAGGAGTAACCCCTGAGCACTGCTGGATATGACCCAAAAACCAAAAACCAAAAAAAAAAAAAAAAAAAAAGAATAGAACTCAGGGCCCCACACATGCCAGGGGCAGGTCTCTCTGTGGCCCTTCAGGGCCTTTAGCAGAAAATTGAGAAACACAGGTTCTTGGACCACACCTGGTGATGCTCAGGGGTCACTCCTGGCTATGAGCTCAGAAATTGCTCCTGGCTTGGGGACCATATGGTGATTGAACCCAGGTCTGTCCTGGGTCTGCTGCATGCAGGGCAAATGCCCCACTACTGCATTAAGTGACCCTGACTAAGTGGTTTTCTGATAAGCCCTGTGTTGGCCAAGAGGCTTGACCACCATGGCTGCCATGCAGAAATTAGACAAGCCATACACAGGTGCCCCAGGCATCCTTGACCTCAGGAGGGGATCAGGTGCGAGGCTGAGTGGCACCACCAGGTGGGGAAGGAGCTATCCTTGGCTACTCACGTGTCAATGGCCTGCTGAAATTTCCCAACTCGGGCAAACACTCTGCCAATGTTGTCAAGGGCTCTTGACTTGGCATCAAGAAGGTCACTGTGGAGAGGAAGCAAGGCACGCCATTCACTCTGACCTGGCAGTTCCTATATTCACACTAAGGGGAACGCACAGCCCTGGCCAGGGCCAGGGCTTGAGGACCAGAGCACAGGCTTTGTGTGTAAAAGTCCTAAGTTCCAGCCCTGATATTACAGGGTCCTCTGGTGGGAATAGTCCCTGAGTACCTCTGGGTGTGGGGGAAAAACACAAAAATAATGGACCAGAGTGATAGTACAGTGGGTCGGGTGCTTGCTTTACATGCAGCTAACCCGAGTTTGATCCCCAGCAACCCATATGGTTGGTCCCCCAGTACCACCAAGAGTGATCTGTTAGTAGAGCCAGGAGTATGCCCTGAGCACTGTCAGTAAGGAAGGAAGAAAAGAAGGCTCATTCTCTCACTGCATCTATTATTTATTCCTTTATTGGAGAGGGATTGAGGCTACACCCAGTGACTCTCAGTGGTCACTTCTGGAGGTGCTCAGAAGACCATACGCAGTGCTGGTGTTGGTCTCTACATCTGATCTTTACCAAGATCACACAGACATTTGATTTCTTACTCCCAGCCAATCAAACCAAAACCAACCCCCAGCTCAGACCCCCTCCAGAGTTGGCCCCCCTTCCTGACCAGTGTGGAGCCCACCTCAAGCCCCTCTATGCAGCGGCTCCCAGAACCCTCTCCATCTCACTCACCCCTACTTCCTTCCTAAATGCAGATGTGACCTCCTCTGGCAGGTTGCTACCACGCCTGCAGTCTAATGTGCCCAGGGCAGGGTTGGGGGACAGCTTAAATGCCTGTCCACAGGGACTCCTTGAAGTGTTACCATGCTTGCAGTCATACCTCCTGACTAGGCCTTCCCAAGGCAGCACCTCTAAAACACAAATTGCTTCTTCCCTTTATAAAATGGGGTGGATGTCTGTATGCACAGAGATGTGGGAACACACTGGAGAGGAGACTGGAGGCTCACCTAGATGTAACTCCAAGTAGCTGTGAGGGGCAGGCATGGGGTAGGAAGTTTCCATTTCTGCACATGTCCAGACTCAAGAATAACTGTTATCGGATCCAACACTTTTGGGGTGCTCTCCATTGGCAGGAATTCCTTTCCCAGCATGGTTCCCCATCCTCTAGCTCCCAACCAGGCCACCCTACCACACTGCCTGCCAGATCTCAGGGTGCCCTTCTCTTCCCTTCACCCCCTGGCCCTGCTCCCACTGGCTCCTTTCCTGGAACCCTGAGCCAGATGCTGCCCAGACTCTGCAGCTGTTAGAGTACCTTCTAGAGTAGGAGCTCTGTCCAGTACAAGTGGAACACATCATGGGGCTGAAGTGATGGCGCAAGCAATGTGGTATCTATTGGTGCAAGCAGTAGGGCATCTACCTTACATGTGCTCTCCTAGGACAGACCATGGTTCAATTCCCAGGTGTCTCATGTGGTTGCCCAAGCCAGGAACGATTTCTGAGTGAATAGCCAAGAGTAACCCCTGAGCGTCACCGGGTGTGTCCCCTCACCCCCCCAAAAAAAGTGGAACACATCGGCTAGAATCCATGATTCCGGACAACCAACATGTGATGAGATGAGAAATAAGTCATGCAGGGGGGCTGGGGACAAGCCTTAAAGGGTTTGCTGCAGGAGACCCAGTTTGATTCCCTACATCATTTGACCCCTCAAGCACTTTGCCAGGAATATCTCCTGAGCCACCACTAGGAGTGGCCCCAAAAACAAACCCCCAAATATAGTCTTATGGAAGCCCATGACCAGCAATAGTTCCAATCTGATCTGTTCCAATCTGATCTGATTTTTCAGGAAAAATCACTCAGTACCCCCCCAATATGCTTTCTTTGTTTTTGGGCCACAGATGGTGATGCTCAGGGGTTACTCTGGTTCTGCGTGCAGAAATTACTCCTGGCAGTGCTCAGGAGACCATATGGGATGCCAGGGATCAAACCCAGGTCGGTCACATATAAGGCAAATGCCTTACCCACTGTTCCAGCCCCAAGTATACTTTCTTTAAGTGAGAAAGTGCCTTTAAGCAGAAAGTGCCTCCACGCCTGCTCCCTCCCACCCACACCATTACAGCAACCCTGGGACCAGCCACTTTAGAGAGACTGTTCTAGAGCACTGGAGAGAGAGGTATGAGGGCCACTGAGGATGCTACAGAGGTATGGTTTTGTTTTTTGTTTGGGGGCCATACCTGGTCCTGGCAGATTGGGGAACCCTATGCAGTGTCAGGGATCAAACTGGAGTAACCTATGAACAAGACAAGAATGCTACCCATCATACTGTATCTCCAGAACCACCCCCCCATGAGATGATGTTTGACAGGGAATTCAGAACTGGGGCCCCTCTCCTTATCCAGTTGATGCCACACCTCTCTCAAGCCATACAGTGGGGAGTGCTCCAAAGGGAAAGAAGTCAGATATTCTTTTCCAAAGTGTAGAGTCCCACAAAACGGAGAGAGGATGAAATGGGGGGAGCTGTGATTTCCAAATCAACCCTGGGGCTCAGGAAGGCTTTTGTGAATCTAGACAAGTTATTTAAATTTCAGAGGATGGGCAGGAAGGGATTGATGAAGAAAGAGCTGGCCAGTGCCTCTTTGGGATTAGCAGAAACAGAGCCACAGGGGCTGGCTGGGGAACAGGGCCCAGGGACCTGTGGAATGACCAAGACAGGCCCCAGCAAGAAGGATGCCCAAGCCCAGCTCTGGGACTGGGGTACAAGCCTGGGTCTGTCTCTCACAGTAAGGCTGTGGGAAAGTTGGATCTGAGGAAGAATCAGGCAAGGTGGAGGAGGATCTGGACTGCAATGTAGGAGGACAAAGTGTGGGAAGAGGGAGTAGGAAAGGTGGAGGTATCTGTGAAGCTGCCTAACTTACTGGCGGTGGGGGTGGGTGAAGTGATAGCACAGAGATAGGGCATTTGCCTTGCACACAGCCAACCTGGAACCGACCCCAGTTTGATTCCTGGCATCCCATATGGTCCCCTGAGCCTGCCAGGAAAGATTTCTAAGTGCAGAGCCAGGAGTAACCCCTGAGTATCCCTGGGTGTGGCAAAAAAAAAAAAAAAAAAAACAACCTTCCTGTTAGGGGACCCAGTGGCCAACACTACTTGTCTGGATCTGGGACCCTGAGAGAGGTTTGAAGGAAAGATGAACAATTCCATTGTGTACTTGTTAAATTGGGATAATGTCAAAAATCCTAGCCAGGGAGGGACCCTAGGGATGGAGGCTTTGGTTTGATCTCAGGTACTACCTAGATCTCAAACTCAGGAGTAACAGAGTAGGAGCTCCTGTGGGATAATGGGGATGGGTCTGGTGAGAAGTGCAAATTCCGGCATGGGGGAGGCTTGGCTCCCATGGGGAGACTCATCTTATCTGACTAGTATTAAGCCTTATTATATGACTGGTATTACGAGTAGAGTTGAGGAAACCACAAAGGTTTGTAATTAAGTCCATGCAGTTGGGGCCGGTGAGGTGGCGCTAGAGGTAAGTTGTCTGCCTTGCAAGTGCTAGCCAAGGAAAGATCGGGACCACAGTTCGATCCCCCGGCGTCCCATATGGTCCCCCCAAGCCAGGGGCTATTTCTGAGCGCTTAGCCAGGAGTAACCCCTGAGCATCAAACGGCTAATCAAACGGCCCCCCCCCCCAAAAAAAAAGAAGTCCATGCAGTTGAGTGTGAGAGCCTGGATCATAGCAGGCTATAATACTTATAGTCCTTCCCTCCCTCCCTCCCATCCCCCTTTTTTCCTTCCTCTCTTCTCCCTCCTTCCCTCCCTCCCTTCTTCCTTCCTTCCTTCCCCTCCCTCCCTCCCTCCCTCCCTCCCTCCCTTCCTTCCTTCCTTCCTTCCTTTTTCATGGCCTCAGTAAGGAAGGAGTAAACCAGGGCCATATGGAGCCCAGGGATCAAACCCAGATTAGCCATGTGCAAGACAAACATCCTAGCTATTGTACTATCACTGCAGATCTTTGTCATTTGCTTTCTACTTCCTGCAACATCAATGCAGGCAGCTCCAAATGCTCAGCATTTGGAAAGGGAGAGAAGGAAAGGAAAGGAAAGGACAGACAGAAGAGGAGACAATGAGGAGGGCAAGATGTTTCAGAGAAGGTGAAGAGAAGACAAGTAGGAAAGCTCAGGAAACCTGCTGTTTGGTCCCCATGAGGGCTGGACCCATGCAGAGTGCCTCATGCCTTGGCACACACTGTTTCAAAGCCATTAGGCAATGAGGAGGAGCCAAGACCTGCCTGGCAGTAGGGGAAGGAATAACGAGTTGCAGGTTATTTGTAGGCACAGAGGGAGCTAGCATTGGCTGCGAGCAGGAAAGGGAAATTTGGTGAGGCCAAGCAAGCCACCACGGACTCAGAAGATCAACAGCAGGCCCTGGCAGCGACAGCCTTACAAGAGGCCGCCTTCGGGGCCCAGTGTGAGAAAAACTTTGTCCAGGGCACATGCCTGTTACCCAGTGGCTCCTTCATGGGTCAGGTCACAATTGCTCCCTTGCTGTCCCTCCTCTGCACTTCCGCCCTCTCCAACTGGGTTAGTTCAGTTTCTGCCCTATGACCAAGGAGTGTTGCGAGGTCTGTCTGACTGAGGAGGAGGAGGGAGGTACAATCGGAAGCTCTGGGATCCTGACCTCAGATCCCATAATCCTCTAGCTCAGAGCTCCGCTTCCTCAGGCTGTGTCTTCTCTGGCCTCTGTCCATAGCCACCAGCTCCGCCTTAGCCACTGTCCACTGGGAGCCTCTGAGTGCTCTCCAGCCCCTTCCTGCCTGCCTCAGGGCCTGCCCACTGTCCTATGTGCTCCCTGCTACTTGACAGTCCTCTTGAGCTGCCCCTTCCTGATACTAGTACACAGCCATCCATCAGCTCTGTCACCAGGACCATATCTGCAGGTGTGACCTCAGGGTTTGCTAACTACAGGTCCCAGGTTGTAGAGGTGGCATGTCAGGGGCTGGTAAATGCCTGGTGAGTTGTGTAAGGCCCTGAATTCCATCCCTGACATTACAGGGTCTTCTGAGAACCGCCAGTGTAGCAGAATCCCTAAGGGTCAGACAGACCACTGGGAACATTTTGGACTCTGGTTTTGGGTCACACTTAGCAGTGTTCAAGGGCTCTCAAGGGCTCTCTGGGTTTGTTGTCGCTTCTAGCTGTGCTGGAAAACTGAACCCAGGGCTCCTGCATGCAAAGCATATATTCTGCCCACTGAGCATGTCCCAAAATGCCTCCTTGCTATGAACAAATAAGCCTGCAGCAGAATAATAGTCTGGCAGCACACCACTTGCCTGGCACATGTTAGACTCTGGGTATAATCTCTGGCACCATGAAAAACTAAGAATACAAAGAGGGAATGGGGAGCTGGAATGATAGTGCAGTGGGTAGGATTAATGTTTGCCTTGCACATGGCCAACTGGGTTCGATCCCAAGTACCCCATATGGTCCCTGGAGCACCACCAGGAGTAATTCGTAAAAGCTGAGCCAGGAGAAAGCCCTGAGCAATATTGGGTATGGGCCCCCACCAAAAAAAAAAAAAAAAAAAAAAAAGATGAGATGGTGGCGAGGGTGCCAGTAAACAGGATCAGGACTGCAGTGCATGCTAGCATATACCTGACCTGGGTATGACCCCACCAGCAATGACCTCCCCACCAGTATCACTGGGTACAGCTCTGGAGGCCCAGAGTAGCTCTGTACAGCATTCTTAGGGCTTCACATTGAACTGCCAGCCCTGTTGGCCAAGAATCCTGATGGAGCTTTGGGTCTCCTGAGTACCCACCTAGGAGGCACCCCCTCAAAAAAAAAAAAAAAAAAAGGGCCCAGAGAGATAGCACAGCGGCGTTTGCCTTGCAAGCAGCCGATCCAGGACCAAAGGTGGTTGGTTCGAATCCTGGTCCCATATGGTCCCCCGTGCCTGCAAGGAGCTATTTCTGAGCAGACAGCCAGGAGTAATGCCTGAGCACCGCCGGGTGTGGCCCAAAAACCAAAAACCAAAAAACCAAAAAAAAAAAAAAAAAAGAAAGAGGGGCTGGAGAGATTGTTTAGAGGATTAAAGCACATGCCAGGCACATGTTTCAGCCCTGGGTTTGACTCCTAACACTGACGATTCCTGAACACTGCAGGGGATGGCCCTCTGCACTACTGGGAAGAGGCTTCCCCAAATTCCAAACCGGTCCACTGCTCACTCACAGTGGGAATCTGCTCAGGCACGCAGGGCAGAAGCAGGAACTCAGCCATGAGTTTCCCTGGCCAGAGGCTGAGCCTTCCTGCCAGCCTTCCTGCCTGATCCCGGAGCCCCGTACCACACTCACTATTCCTTTGCGATCTCCAGGTCCTTTCTGTGGCTCTGCAGGGCGGCTGCCATCTGCCCCAGCTCGATCTGGGCATTGCCCATGCAGCTATACAGGCTTCCAATGAGCTCATCCTTGTTGGGCACCTCCTCCTTGTTCCATTCCAGAACCTTCTTCAGCACTTTCTCGGCTTTCTGAAGGCTCGCCTCAGCACTGCCACTGGTCAGCACTAGGAAGGGGAGAGGTAATATGTGTCTGAAAGAGAAGAGGAACAGCTGCCTCCCCCACCCATGGACCATCCCAGACAAGGAGCATGACACCCACATAGGTCGATGTCCTCCAGGCTCTTGAGGATGTAGTGAGCCGTCTGTGAGGGGCGGCGTTTGCGATCCCGCAGCCACTTCTCTTGCATCAGCCTGCGGTCCCGTTCCCGGGCATAGATGGGCTTCTGCTGCCTCCAGAAGTTACTGCGGGTATCCAGGTAGTTGATGCCTGTCAGGATGAGTTCCTCCACCGTCAGGCCTCGCTTGATAGTGCCTTTGATGAGATCTGGGGGGAGGTTTAAGGAGGAGCCCACTAGGACTGGCCCTAAGGGAGCCTCCCCTCTGGGCTTGAGGTCCCGGTTCTGAAGCCCTCAGCCAAGAGCTTGAAGGAGTTCTCAGGGAAACAACCAGGGGAATAAGAGCACATGAGTGCCGAGGAGTCCGTTAGACCCAAGGGAAGCCAGAGCACACATGGAAGAAAATGAGAGGCATGCCAGGAGCTAGCAGAGGTGCCCTGGTGAATGGCTTCTGGAAAAACCCTCTTTCCCAGGGCACCCTCTCTTCAGGGTTGGCTGTATACCAAACCAAGTCTCAAGGCATGACTTGGTCCAGGTTGTCTGTGCCAACTCGATTCCCCAGGTGCCAAGTGGGCTAGCACATGCTGGGGGCCAGAGGGGTGTACTTAAGTCCTGCCTGGAAAAACCGTGCTGCAGCAGCACTGGGACAAGACGGAGGCAGCTTTGTCCTGCCACAGAGAGTCCCTCCTCTGCAGAGAGGGAGGTGGTCATGCCTGTGTGGGCGAGATGAGCCAACAGGGAGGCTGGCTCATAGCACAGCTTCAGGGTGACCTTGGAAACATGAGTTCAGAAGACAAGGCACTGGATCCGGGTTCAAGGGCAAGTTCTGTCCTGGCTTCTTGGCAATGGTCAATACTCCCACCTCCACATTGACGAAGACATTGTTCCTGACTCCGTCCTGTTGTCATTATCCCATGGTTGGTGAGTGTAGGGCTGGTGCCGAGTGGGGAACCCTAGGCTAGAGGTGAGGAGACGGATCTTTGGCTTTACTGCCCATTCCTCATTCCTCATTGTCACCTTGAATTACTTATCCCTGGTCAGTATCTCTCTTTCCTGCTAAAGGAGAATTTAGCAGATGCAGTTTCAGAACGTTCTAGGGGTTCTGAGATAGTATAGATAGTCCAGTATAGTAGTTACGGGGCTTGCTTGGCACATGGACAAGTCCCAGAATCCCATATGGTCCCTGAGTTTCATCAGGATTGATCTCTAAACCAGAGCCATGAGAAAGCCCTGACAATAATGAATGTGTTCCTAAAACAAAAACACCAAATCTTCTAAGACAGGCATCCTTGGATTCCCCTGCCAGCACCTCTGATGGACTCCTCTGTCCCAGATAAGTATTATTTCCTGCCTGGAGGGTTCCTCACATCTGCAGTGTGAGCATTCCTTTCGGGCTCACAGTAACCAGACCTAAGAGCACTCACTCTGACCATGGATTTCCTAGCTTCTGATCCAACTGCAGGTGAGGTAGGTTACTGACCTCTGTGTGTCTCAGTTTCCTTCTGCAAATCCTCCCAAAGGGATGTGTCAACTGATATTACTCCATAGGCTCAGTTGCTGATATTCATCCCCCACACCAAGGCCTTCACCCCGAGATCCCTGTTGCGAACAAAGGATTAGAAACCTTCATCCAAGAGAAGCTTCTCCAGATACTCTTTGTCTACGTAGAGCTCCCCTAGGAGCTGGCGAACAATCTTCTCACTCTTTAATGAGACCTTCCGCTTGATTTCCTTCTTGGGAAGGGGGATGACCTGCCTCTGGGGTTGAGGCTTCTGCTGGGCTTTGAGACTCTGCAAAGAAGCCACAACATCCACTGAGCCTCAACAGGGAGCTCCAGTTCCCCACCTCAACCTTTCAGTAGATAAACCCTAATTTTTTTTTTTTTTTGATTTCTGGGTCACACCCAACTGTGCTGAGTGAGGGCTTATTCCTGGTGGTGCTTGGGGACACTATGGAATGCCAGGGGTTGAACCTGGGTCAGCTGCTTGCAAGGCAAGTACCCTACCCACTGTACTCTCTACTATCTCCCTAGCCCCAAGTCCCAATTCTCTTTGAGGTTTATTCTGCAGGCTGGGTATGCTATAGGAGGGAGTTTCCCAAGGCCCCTGTGGAGCCAAGGCTAAACTGCTAGCTGCCCACCATGGGGCAGGAATTCAGTGCTCCAGCAAAGGTCCCTTGAACCTGAGCGCCTCTCTCCTCACCTCAGAACCAGGGCCCTTACCTCAGCTTGCTTACTTAGGAAGGAGAGATCCCCTTTGTTCACCAGTTTCACCGAAGAAGGACCTGCGTGGACGGACAGAAGCTGGAGCTCAGGGCTGCCAGTTCCCCGGACACAACCTCTTATTCCTTTTTATGGGGAAACAGCTGCAGGACCACAGAGGCAGAACAGCCCCCACTAGCCTAAGGCCATTGCAGGCCGATTTCCAAACCCAGAAATCCGGAGATTCTGCACCCAGGGAACATGGTCTCTTGCACTATTTCCACACTCTGCTGCCCACAGGGCAAGCTCTGACTCCCTTCTCTCCTCCTCCTGACATATGGAGGTGATGGGGAAAGCCTGTTCTTGGTGATAGGTAAAACATAAACTGACAAGGGTGGAAGCCAGGGCATAGGGAGGGCTGGGATTAGGACCCCTCTCAGTTCTCTGACTGCAGGTCAAAGGTGGACCTATCCATTGGCAAGCAGCTTTCTTTTTTTTTGGTTTTTGGGCCACACCTGGCGATGCTCAGGCGTTACTCCTGGCTGTCTGCTTAGAAATAGCTCCTGGTTGGGGCTGGAGAGATAGCATGGAGGTAAGGCGTTTGCCTTTCATGCAAGAGGTCATCGGTTCGAATCCCAGCGTCCCATATGGTCCCCCGTGCCTGCCAGGAGCAATTTCTGAGCATGGAGCCAGGAGTAACCCCTGAGCACTGCCGGGTGTGACCCAAAAAAAACACAAAAAAAGGGGCCGGGTAGGTGGCGCTGGAGGTAAGGTGTCTGCCTTGCAAGCGCTAGCCAAGGAAGGACCGCGGTTCGATCCCCCGGCGTCCCATATGGTCCCCCCAAGCCAGGGGCGATTTCTGAGCACATAGCCAGGAGTAACCCCTGAGCGTCAAACGGGTGTGGCCCAAAAACCAAAAAAAAAAAAAAAAAAAAAAAAAAAAGAAATAGCTCCTGGCAGGCACGGGGGAACATATGGGACACCGGGATTTGAACCAACCACCTTTGGTCCTGGATGGGCTGCTTGCAAGGCAAACACCGCTGTGCTATCTCTCCGGGCCCGGCAAGCAGCTTTCTACCTGCCATATCCACACTGGATTTGAGAAGATCCGGGCATTGCAGGGTTCAGTAAAAAAGGACCAAGGACTGTCCTCATACTGCCCAGTCAAAGAGTCTCTGTGAAATGCGAAGACAGGAGACTTTGCAGGCCTAGAAGGGTTTGCTCAGACCTTGTCCTAGCAGGCCTTTCTCCTTACCTAAGGATTCTAATCACCCTCCCTAGACAGGCAAGGCCCCCAGGGGCACTCACTTCCCACGGAGTTGTTGATGGCTTCCTGAGCTTTCTGAATTCCAACTTTGAATTCCCGATCAGGCCGCAGCTTGTAGCCTCGATGATAGAACACCAGGGCAAACTCAAAGTCTCCCATGGTGTACAGGGTCTCAGCCTTTTGTAAAATTCCCTGTTATAGGAGGAAGTCAAAGGCCTTAGAAACTTGGGAGAGGTGGAAGAGAGGCCATCTGGCTGCATCTTAAAACCAGTAGTTGTATTCTGAACGTCACAGGGCAGCTGGATCCACCCACACCCACAGGATCACCTTGCAGAAATTTGGGTCATCCTGGAGTGAAACTTCAGCATCCTGCAGGGATTTCTCCAGCTCCCCCATCTTCAGAAAGCACTTAGAGCGGGCAACCAGGCAATTCTTATCTCCAGGCTGAAGGTGAAGAGCCTGAGAAAGAAGCACTCGGGTGGACAGGCACCAAGCAAGGCAAACTAGATGCTGGACCAGAAACAGGAGACCAAAACATCCTCCTAAAAAACACAGCTCTGAATCCATCAGGCTCAAAGCAGTACAACCCAGAGCCTGGCTCTCCAAGACCTGCATGCAGGTTACCCTGAACAAAGGCAAAGTCTCAGGGTTGGTGGAGGTACAGGCTGTGATGGGAGTTTATGTATGTGCTAGAATTCCTTAGTGTCTGGGATTCTCACAGTCTACTTAGTAGAATCGTAGGATGTTTCCTGCATTGTATATCCAGCCATAAACCTGACATGACTGTATCACAATCCACATGTATTTCCCAGGCTAAGAATTGTTCTGGCTGACCAAATTGCTTTGGGGTCAACTCTATCTTGGGCTGTCCATTCCACAAGTTCTCTTTCTACTGAACTTACTGAACAGAAAGCATTCTTTCAGGAGATAAAGATGAAAATGACAAGAAAATAGCTCTCGCTTTGGTCTAGACTCTAGTGGTCCTCAAACTATGGCCCGCGGGCCACATATTGTATTTGTATCTGTTTTGTTTCTTCATTGCAAAATAAGATATATTCAGTATGCATATGAATTCGCTCATAAGTTTTGTTTTTACTATAGTCAGACCCTCCAATGGTCTGAGGGACAGTGAACTGGCCCCCTGTTTAAAAAGTTTGAGGACCCCTTCGAGAGGATGGGAGTTCAACTGCCTCCCCAGCTCGTCAAGGTGTCCATTGTCCACACACTCTCTCTCTTTTTTTTTTTTTTTTTTTTTGGTATTTGGGTCATACCTGGAGGCTCTCAGGGGTAACACCTGGCTCTACACTCAGAAATTGCTCCTGGCAGGCTCAGGGAACCATTTGGGATGCCGGGATTCGAACCACTGTCTTTCTGTATGCAAGGCAAATGCCTTACCTCCATGCTATCTCTCCGGCCCCCAGTGTCCACTCTCTTGTTTAAAGTCATTGCTACAATTGGTGCTGTCCCCACCCCCTTCTTATGGCCTTCCTCCTTTTCCAGGAAGAGGAAATAGCTACTGTCTTTCTTGGGAAAAGGCCACTTCTCACCCAAAGCTGCCTTCCCTCAGGGTATTCTTTTCTGTCTGCCTGAGCTTCTATAGACAGATTATGAAGAAAATAATCTTGAAAGAAAAGAATTGGTGGTGGTGGTGGTAGGATTGAACTCAGTTGCTGGACCCAGTGATCACTTATTTCTGGTCTGAATATATGGCTGGCGATCAAATGGGACAAAAGATTGGGTAACAGTGGAAAAGCTTTAGGGGGTGTCTTGGGACTGCTTAAGGGGCTATCCCTTGACCTCCCCTGCTTTGGAACAAAGCTGACTGTTCTAGTGAAATTATCTTAAGAACACTAAGCTCACTAAAGTAGTACTTGGTGGTTAGCAACATTGTCTTTAACTGCTGGTCCATTTCCTCATCATAAAATGGGGTAATAACAGTCCTTCCCTCTGGGCTTAGGGTGCCCAGTATCCTCAAACAATACAAGGGCCCATCAGCAATGGAGTGGAGCAGCAATGTAACTCCAGTTATGTATAATATTAATGTTACTTACTGACCACTTTCTGTGGGACAGAGATTTCATCACTTCACACTTGTAAGTATCCTCTCAATGTTTCCTAGTCAACTATGGGAAATTAAGGCTGCTCTATGGAAGGAGGCCAGACCAACACAAATTATTTCAGTAATAGGGGCTGGCGTGGTGGCACTAGAGGTAAGGTGTCTGCCTTGCCAGCGCTAGCCTAGGACGGACCGCGGTTCAATCCCCCGCGTCCCATATGGTCCCCCAAGCCAGGAGTGACTTCTGAGAGTATAGCCAGGAGTAACCCCTGAGCGTCACCGGGTGTGGCCCAAAAACCATAAAAAAATTATTTCAGTAATAATAATAAAAAAAAAGATGGTGGGGTGAGGAAACAGTACAACAGGTAGGACACTTGCCTTACATATAACTGACCTGAGTTTGATCCCTGGCATCCCATATGGTCCTAGGGAAAATTCCTGAGTGCAGAGTCAGGAGAGACCTCTGAGCAGTGTCAGGTATGGCCCCCAAACAGAAACAAACCAAAAAAGAGAACTTTCCATATAGAGTGCAGGTTTTTTGTTTGTTTGTTTGTTTGTTTGTTTTTAGGTCACACCCAGCAGTGCTCAGGGGTTACTCTGGCTCTACGCTCAGAAATAGCTCCTGGACCATAAGGGATACCAGGATTTGAATCACCATCCTTCTGCATCTAAGGCAAACGCCTTACCACTGGGCTATCTCTCCGGCCCCCAAGTGCAGGGTATTTTCCCCCCTTTTGTTTGTTTGCTTTAGATCGAACTCAGGGCCCCACACACGCAAGGCAAATGCTGTGCACTTACATCCCAGGTCCTAGAGAATAGTTTTTGTTTTGTTTTGTTTTGGGGGGGGGAGTGTTGGGTCAGAAAATCACTCCTGGCAGGTTCGGGGGACCATATGGGATGCCAGGGGGGATCGAACCGAGCTTTGTCTGGAATAGGCCTTGTGCAAGGCAAACACCCCACCACTGAGCTATCTCTCCGACCCTAGAGAATAGATGGGTATTTTAATGAGCAGGAAGGTTTGCAAGTGGAAATGGATAGCAAATGGGCCTAGTGGGGTGTGCAGCAGATAACAGCAACCACGCTACAATTCTGGATCTCCAGCTTCCCATCCCCCAGAGACCCCCCAGGATCTGAGAGCTGGCAGGATTCGAACTCGGGAAGCTGGGAAGAGAGCTGACTCACATTGCTGAAGCTATGGGCGGCTTTAGCGAACTCCCCGCAGAGATAGAGCCGCTCGCCCTCCGCCATGTAAGAGTGGAAGGTGCTTCGCAAAACCTCCGTTTCCGTGTCTGCCATGGTTAGCGGGGGGAGATATTCCGGGCGCCCCCCAGAAGAGAAAGGAGGGGAGAAAGAGAAGCCCGAGAACTCGAGCGAGAGGTTGTGGAAGCCCGTCGCCTAGCAACGGCGTCGACGAGCACTTCCGGCCCCGCCCCTGCCGGCTTCCCGCCGAATCCCAGGCTGGGAGCCACCGCCGCCGGAGTGCGCATGCGCCTTCTTGCGCGCTGCCTCCCTGACCCGAGAGCTGGGGGTCACCGCGCACCTGGACCCAGGCGCCGGTTGACAGCTCGTGTCAATTACTTTGTGTGTGTGTGTGTGTGTGTGTGTGTGTGTGTGTGTGTGTGTGTGTGTGTGTGTGTGTGTGTGTGTGTGTGTGTGTGTGTGTGTGTGTGTGTGTGTGTGAATTTCGCTGGAGTGGGCCTCCTAGGCAGGATTGACAGCTCGTGTCAATTAGTGTGTGTGTGTGTGTGTGTGTGTGTGTGTGTGTGTGTGTGTGTGTGTGTGTGTGTGTGTGTGAATTTCGCTGGAGTGGGCCTCCTAGGCAGGATTGACAGCTCGTGTCAATTAGTGTGTGTGTGTGTGTGTGTGTGTGTGTGTGTGTGTGTGTGTGTGTGTGTCAATTTCGCTGGAGTGGGCCTCCTAGGCAGGATTGCCCACCCGGATAGCAAAACCTATAGATGCGTCATCTAGGCTGCATCTGGGATGTGTTGGCTGTCTAAAGTGGGGCGGAAAGAGCACTAGGCTTGACTGCGTCGTCTTCACCCACTGACTGACATTCGGGGCTCCAAGAGCTCCGAGCCACTTTCCTCCCGCCAAGTGAGCCCGAAGACTGCGCAAAGCTTCAAGATAAAGAGCTTGCCTTGCATTATGGCTATTAGATCCCAGGACAAGGCCTATGGTTTGTCCATGCCCCAGCAGCTTGCCCAGTAGTGACTTGTGACCACAGAGCCAGGAGCAGCTTCTGGGTATCTCTGGGTCTGCCCAAATCCTCCAAAAGGGAAAAGAAAAAACAAAACAAAATAAAACGAGAAAGTCTGATTAAGATCAGTGGATGGTGATGCTGCCCATTTTGTGAGGTATTACTGTACTAATGTTTTTCATTAGGGTGTGAAGATTTATGTGAGAGTAGCTGGAAGATGCGGCTGCGGTCCTTCGGACCCTTTGACTGTCTGGCAGTGACCGATTTTGAACCTTACAGAACTTTCTCCTCCATTTACTTTTTTGTTGTTTGGGGGGGCTACACCCTCACTGTGCACAGGGGTAACTCCTGGCTCTGCACTTAGGAATCATTTCATTTTTTTTTCGGGCCACACCCGTTTGATGCTCAGGGGTTACTCCTGGCTAAGCGCTCAGAAATTGCCCCTGGCTTGGAGGGACCATATGGGACGCCGGGGGATTGACCCGTGGTCGCAATCTTTCCTTGGCTAGCGTTTGCAAGGCAGACACCTTACCTCTAGCGCCACCTCGCCGGCCCCAGGAATCATTTCTTGTAGGCTCTTGGGACCATGGGATGCCGATTGCAAGAAAGATCTAACCGGTGCAAGAAAAACAGCCCTCCTCACTGTGCTATTGCTCCAGTTCCTCCCCCATTTCTTTAGAACCCAAAGAAGAGGCTGCACCCGGTTCTAGGATCCAACAAACAAAAAATGTCAACACCTGGGGCCAGAGGCGGGGCGTGGACCTTGGATATGGTCAATCTGGCTTGGATCCCCAGCACCACATATGTATGGCTCAGAGCTAGGATTAACTCTGAATGCAGAATTAGGAATAAACCCTGACAGAGACTGGTGTGTCCTACAAACAAAAAGAAACCCAAAAATGTCAGCTCCCAATGCCAACATTTCATCAAGGGTGGGATCTGAACCTTTCCAGACCTCTGCTAAGGTGGATGGTGGAAACCTTACCTAGTCTTTGTGTTTCTAAAATTCAGCTGTCTCACTGTGTAGCAGAACCTAAACAAACCATCCATAAAACTTAAACAATAGGGGCCGGAGAGATAGCATGGAGGTAAGGCGTTTGCCTTTCATGCAGGAGGTCATCGGTTCGAATCCCGGCGCCCCATATGGTCCCCTGTGCCTGCCAGGAGCAATTTCTGAGCCTGGAGCCAGGAATAACCCCTGAGCACTGCCAGGTGTGACCCAAAAACCAAAAAAAAAAAAAAAAAAAAGAAAAAAAAACTTAAACAATAAAAGGTCTCCTTAGCACATACATCTTTATTCATATATACACAAATGACTACACATAAAACTGAAGGATGTGGTTGGAGAGTAGTACTGAAATAAAAAGCTTGTCTTGCATTATGACTATTAAATCCCAGGACAAGGCCTATGGTTTGTCCATGCTCCAGCAGCTTGCCCAGTAGTGACTTGTGACCACAGAGCCAGGAGCAGCCTCTGGGTATTTCTGGGTATTTCTGGGTCTACCCAAATCCTCCAAAAGGAAAAAAAAAAATAACCGGGAAAGTCTGATTAAGATCAGTGGATGGGGGGACTGATGAGGTGGTGCTAGAGGTAAGGTGTCTGCTTTGCAAGTGCTAGCCAAGGAAGGAATGCGGTTCCATCCCCCAGCGTCCCATATGGTCCCCCCAAGCCAGGAGCAATTTCTGAGCACTTTAGCCAGGAGTAACCCCTGAGCATCAAACGGGTGTGGCCCCCCCCCAAAAAAAAAGATCAGTGGATGGTAATGCTGCCAATTTTGTGAGGTATTACTGTACTAAAGTTTTTCAAGATAAAATCGGTGAGGAAAATTGGGTAAAAGGTACTTGGTATCTATATGTCCTATTTCTTAACACTGTATATGATAGTTATTGCAAAAAATATTTTGTGATGCTCAGGGACAGTTTCTTGCTCTGTGCTCAGGGGTCACTTTCAGTAGTGCCAGAGATTGAACTGGGGTCCTCCTCTTGCTTTGTTTTTGTTTTGTTTTTGTTTTTTGTTTTTTGTTTTTTGTTTTTTTTTTTTGGGTCACACCCGGCGGTGCTCAGGGATTACTCCTGGCCCTCTGCTCAGAAATAGCTCCTGGCAGGCACGGGGGAACATATGGGACACCGGGATTTTAACCAACGACCTTTGGTCCTGGATCGGCTGCTTGCAAGACAAACGCCTATGTGCTATCTCTCCGGGCCCCTCAAGATGAAATCGTTGAGGAAAATTGGGTAAAGGGTACTTGGTATCTATATGTCCTATTTCTTAACACTGTATATGGTAGTTATTGCAAAAAATATTTTTGTGATGCTCAGGACAGTTTCTTGCTCTGTGCTCAGGGGTCACTTTCAATAGTGCCAGAGATTGAACTGGGGTCCTCCTCTTGCAAGGGAAGGCCATTCCCTTGTACTATCTCTTTGGCTCTGTTTTTGTTTATTTTTTTTGGGAGGAGGTCACAGCTGGCGGTGCTCAGGTTGTTACTCCTGGTTCAGCACTCAGAAATCGCCCATGGCAGGATGGAGTGATAACACAGTGGTAGGACATTTGCCTTGCACGCAGCTGACCCAGGACAGACCTGGGTTCTATCCTCTGTGTCCCATAAGATCCCCCAAGCCAGGAGTGATTTCTGAGCGCAGAACCAGGAGTAACCCTGAGCATCACCGGTGTCGCCCAAAAACAAAACAAAACAAAACAAATCGCTCCTGGCAGGTTGGTGGAACCAGATGGTATGCAGGGATTCAAAACTGTCTGTCCTTGGTTGGCTGCTTGCAAGGCAAACACTCTACTGCTGTGCTATCTCTCCCACCCTTTTGGCTCTATTTTGAAAAGAAAAAAATAATAATACCAAAACAATTTCTTACCTGGAAAAATTCTGTCTAATCCGGACAAAAAGGCACAAATAATAATGACCCTCTCAATGATATTCAATTATTCAGACTTCTTTTTTTTTTTTTTTTTTTTTTTGGTTTTTGGGCCACACCCGGTGACGCTCAGGGGTTACTCCTGGCTATGCGCTCAGAAGTCGCTCCTGGCTTGGGGGACCATATGGGACGCTGGGGGATCGAACCGCGGTCCGTCCTAGGCTAGCGAAGGCAAGGCAGGCACCTTACCTCTAGCGCCACCGCCCGGCCCCAATTATTCAGACTTCTGTATCCCTACAAAGGAGATGATAACAGAGGAGTGAGAAAAATCTATCAGTCTGGAGGATTAGAGGGGAAACAGTGAATTGAGGTGAGGAGGGATGGTACCCAGGAGACCTAAGGAGAAATGAAGAGAGCAATGGCCAGAAGTATGTAAGTTTACACAGTATACAAGGAGTCATAGCTCATTGCCTTAAAATCAAACTTGGCGGAGCTGGAGAGATAGCATGAAGGTAAGGCATTTGCCTTGCATGCAGAAGGTCAGTGGTTTGAATCCCGGCATCCCATATAGTCCCCTGAGTCTGCCAGGAGCGACTTCTGAGCATAGAGCCAGGAGTAACCCCCGAGTGCTGCTGGGTGTGACCCAAAAACCAAAAAAAAGAAAAAAGAAAAATCAAACTTGGTACCAAATCCATAGTACAGTAGGTAGGGAATATACCTTGACTGTGCCGACCTGCATTAAATCCTTGTTATCTCACATAGTTCCCTGAGCATTGCCTAAATTGATCTGAGTACAGAGCCAGGAGTTAGCCCTGAGCATTGCTAGGGATGGCCCCAAAACAAAAAAATTCAATACAAAATTCAAAAGATTTAAAAAATGGGGTGGGAGAGATAGCATGGAGGTAGGGCGTTTGCCTTGCGTGCAGAAGGACGGTGGTTCGAATCCCGACATCCCATATAATCCCTCAAGCCTGCCATGAGCGATTTCTGAGCGTAGAGCCAGGAGTAACTCCGGAGTGCTGCCAGGTGTGACTCAAAAAAAAAAAAAAAAAAGAAAAAAATGATTTAAAAAGGGACCAGAGTGGTGGCATAAGTGGTAAGGCATTTGCCTTGTACACACTAATCTAGGACAGACTGGTTCGATCCCCAGTGTCTCATATGGTTCCCCAAGTCAGAAACGATTTCTTTTCTTTTTTTTTTTTTTTTTCTTTTTTAGAGTCTCATGGGAGTCAGTTCGGTTTATTCCACAGCCCTACTGCCATGTGCTTTTCCTCACATGGCTTCTATGCTAAGCCTTTTCCGAGCAGCTTCTCTGCTGCTCTCCATCTTTTTTTTTTTTTTTTCTGCTCTCCATCTTCCTTGCTGCTTTTGTCTCCCTTCCCCCAGGCAACACTTTATATTCTTTCTTTTTTTTTTTTTTTTGGTTTTTGGGCCATTCCTGGCGGTGCTCAGGGGTTACTCCTGGCCATCAGCTCAAAAATAGCTCCTCCTTGGGGCCGGGCGGTTCGATCTTCCGGTGTCCCATATGGTCCCCCAAGCCAGGAGCAACTTCTGAGCACACAGCCAGGAGTAACCCCTGAGCGTTACCGGGTGTGGCCCAAAAACCCAAACCCCCCCAAAAAAAAAAAAAAAAAAGCTCCTCGCAGGCACGGGGACCATATGGGATGCCAGGATTCGAACCAACCACCTTAGGTCCAGGATCGGCTGCTTGCAAGGCAAACACCGCTGTGCTATCTCTCTGGCTCCACTTTATATTCTTTTCTTTTCTTTTTTTTTTTTTTTTTTGGTTTTTGGGTCACACCCGGCAGTGCTCAGGGGTTATTCCTGGCTCCAGGCTCAGAAATTACTCCTGGCAGGCACGGGGGACCATATGGGACGCCGGGATTCGAACCGATGACCTCCTGCATGAAAGGCAAATGCCTTACCTCCATGCTATCTCTCCGGCCCCCACTTTATATTCTTTATTCAAGATACACACCCCCATCCTAGGTATTGGCAGGTCTGACCATCTAGGTAATATTATCATACAGCTTTGGAAGAGGGATAACATTTCCGCCTTCTTTGTTTAAAAAAAATGAGATAAGTTACAAACCCAAAACATCCAAGTTTAAATTTTGCCCAATTTCTCTCAAAACAATCAGCTTTTTCCATATCTGACACATATCACAAATTTTTTTTCCTAGACTTCTCTGAGCATAAATATTAGAACTTTTCCACAGGTACATTTATAGTTTGAACAGTATTTCCAAGGCAGGGAAAAGTTTCCAGTGCAGCCCTGCAGCAGTGCATGGGTGATGAACCTGGAAGTTAGTTAAACACAAAGGTGCATCGCTTTCTTCTGCATAGTGAAGGCTGAACCCAACCCTGATTTTCTGCCCCTATTATAGAACTGGAGCCAGCATGCAGCAACCACTGGTCATCACCGGCATCAATCTAGGGCTCTCTGTTGGGCAGTAGTCCTGTCCCAATGTCCCTTCATCAGGGCCAGCCTACCATGGCACATTGAAGCCAGGGATGCACATCCTGCCACACCATCCTCTCCTACTGGGCATACAGAATCATGTCTGCAGTGGGCTGGGTGACTCAGCTAGGTTTATCCATATACCAGGTTTCTCCCAGCAACGGGGCTCAATCTTGCACCACCAGGCAATACCTGGGCTGGAGCCCAACCTCCGTTCACAAGTTGGAACTTCTGTCCGTGTTAGTTCCTAGGCCCTTCTCGTCTTGGGCCTGCCTCCAGCAGGTTTGCAGAAACTCTCCCATTCAGCTATGTTAGGGCCCGTGACTTCCACTTTGGGATCCGGTGTCCAGTCCCTAGTCCACACCTGGATCCAGGGATGGTTTGGAGGACCATCAGCAGAGCTGGTCCAGTGGTGGCATCTGGAACACTGCCCTCTGATCACTGCAAATGCTACTGCTACATCTAGACTCCAATCCCAGGCAGTTCCCTCTGGGGATTAATACCTTCAAGGCACACAGGCCCAGACAAGGAGAGCACAAAAGCCTGCCAGCACACAACAGCCACAAATACTTGCATGAGTTTGGTAGCAGGACACATGGTCATTGCAAATCTCTGTGACAGTCTGTGGGGTGACTGTCCAGGAATGATTTCTGAGTGCATAGCCAAAGGTAACCCCTGAGCGTCACCGGGTGTGGCCCAAAAACCAAAAAGAAAATAAAACACAAATATTTAAATGAGGGCCAAAAGGATGCAATGGGTAAGGTTTGCATACAGCCAACTTGGGTTTTGTTCCCAGTACTCCATATGGCTTCACAAAGTTACCAGAAGTAGTTCTCACATATAGAGTCACAAGTAAACCCTAACTGTTGCCATGTGTGATACTGGCCCCCAATTTAAATGTAGCAGGTAAAGTGATAAACTAGAGGAAATAAGTGAACATAATAAAGCATAAAAATAAAAATAAATAAATTTGGGGCTGGAGAGATAGCACAGCGGTGTTTGCCTTGCAAGCAGCCCATCCAAGACATAATGTGGTTGGTTTGAATCCCGGCATCCCACATGGTCCCCCATGCCTGCCAGGAGCTATTTCTGAGCAGATAGCCAGGATTAACCCCCCTTTTTTTTTTTTTTTTTGGTTTTTGGGCCACACCCGGTGACGCTCAGGGGTTACTCCTGGCTATGCGCTCAGAAGTCGCTCCTGGCTTGGGGGACCATATGGGATGCCGGGGGATCGAACCACGGTCCGTCCTAGGCTAGCGAAGGCAAGGCAGGCACCTTACCTCCAGTGCCACCGCCCGGCCCCCAGGATTAATCCCTAAGCACCGCCGGGTGTGGCCCCAAAATAAATAAATAAATAATTTTGGTGTGATAGCACAGAGGGTAAGGCATTTGCCTTGCACATGGCTAACTCTGATTTGATCCTCAGCATCCCATATGGTCCCCCAAGCGTGCCAGGAATGATTTCTGAACACAGAGCTAGGAATAACCATCTGAGCACCACTGGGTATGGCACAAAAACAAACAAACAGAAAATTAAAACCTGAGGCCAGAGCGATAACACAGTGGTAAGGCGTTTGCCTTGCATGTGTCTCACCTAGGCTAGATCTAGATTAAATTCCTGGCATCCCATATGATTTCCGAGCCTGCCAGAAGCAATTTCTGAGTGGGAGCCAGGAGTAACCCCGGAGTAACACACCCCCAAAAAAGAAAATAATATCAATTGCAAAATACTAATCCTTTTCCTCCGAAAGAGGGTCAAAGACCAGGCAGGGATTAGGGATCAGGGATCCTAGTTGGATCCTTGGAAGTGCACCACTTAGTGATCTTCAAGCACTGCAAGGGTGGTCCCTAGGACCCTGGGTCCTAAGCACAGCTCCCTAGGCCCTAACATTGAACCATCTGGCCTGATTTTAGACCAATACTATTGGGAATAAGACCCCTTGAGCACTGCTTTGAAGGTTTCTGTCTACCTCCTCCAAAGGAAATGTGAACAAATCAAAAGATAGACCACAGACTGATATAAATACTTGAAAGTATTTATCTGACCAAGGAACTTCATTTAAAATAAAAATAGATCTGGAGGGGCCAGAGCGGTGGCACAAGCTGTAGGGCGTCTGCCTTGCACAGGATACCCTAGGGCGGACCATGGATTGATCCCCAGCATCCCATATTGGTCCCCCAAGCCAGGAGCGATTTCTGAGCGCATAGCCAGGAGTAACAATGAGCGTTGCCAGGTGTGGCCCCCGCCAAAAAAAAGGTCTGGAGGAATGAACACAGATACTGAGAGTGCTTCTATTGCACATATCTGATCTTGAGTTCAAACCCGTCAAGTCCACAAGTATTTAGCACAATCCTAGCACTTCTACTCTTGGAGCCTGTCAGCTCTGCTATTTGTCAACATTGGTGGCATAATACCTGATTGTACTACAGTAGTGGTGTGTGTGTGTACCACCGAAAGGGGTGAAACCCCTAAAAAAAGGATCTGGGACTGGAGTAACAGTATAGCAGGTAAAGCATTTGCCTTGCATGAGGCTAGCCCAGGTTCACATATAGTCCCTGAAGCTTAGCACGAGTGATCTTGAATTCTACCACTAAGCTCATTCCTGGCTCCTCAACTTTATTTCATTACCATAATCACTATTTCTTTGTTTTGATTTTGGGGCCACGCCCAGCTGCTGTGCACAGAGATTACTCCTGGCTCTGCACTCAGAAATCCCTCCTGGCAGGTTGGGAGACCATATGGGATGGAATTGAACCCGGGTCTGTCCTGGGTCACTGCATGCAAGGCAAACACCCTACTGCTGTGCTATCTCTCCGGCCCCCTCATTACCATAATTTATGCACCTGCTGTCAAGACAACAATGACTGCAATGGGAAAGGCAAAACCAAAATAAAGACAAAACCTCCAGAAATTCTGCCTTAAGATGGAGAGAGTTAGACAACCCTCCTAAGGAGGACTTCTTGGAGGAAAAGGAGGAGGAAATTTCCCAGGACTTTAGGAGCTGTAAAGGCAGCAGAAGCAGCTTTAGAGATGGGGAGAGGAGAGGAGAGGAGAGTTGGTGCCTCTGGGAAGAGACCAGCAGAACTGGTTGAGCTGGTGAAGAATATTTCCTGAGCATAGATGCTCTGACAGGGCACTTGGGGAGCTTCACTGGGACAATGGGGCCCTTGGGCCCTTGGCTCCAAATGGAGACTGGTTAGTGTTGGGCAAAAGATGTGTATTGCAGAGTGAGGAGAACCTTTCTGGTTCTCCACATGGCAGATTTAGATGGGCATCTCCCAGGAGCTTTCTCTCTGGTTTTTGTCTTGACATTCACCTTGCACAAGCCAACCTGGGTTTGATCCCTGACATCCCACATGATTCTTCAAGCCTGCCAGGACTATTTCTGTGTGCAGAGCCAGGAGTAACCCCTGAGTGTTGCCAGTTGTGTCCTAGCCCCTCCCCCCAAAAACCCACTTTATACTTGGAACAGAATTATAGTACAGGGGGTAGGGTGCTTGCCTTGCACATGGCTGACCCAAGTTTGATCTCTATCACTACATATGGTCTCCACAAACCTTGCCAGAAATGATCTCTGAGGTCAGAGCCAAGAGTAAGTCCTGAGCACTGCTGTATGTGACCCAAAAGCTAAGATAGGCCTTTCTGGCTGCATCTCCCCACCCCTCTCCATTCCATCACACATTCATGGCAGTGTTTCTCCTGACCATTGCATGCCTGTCTTATGTTTTGCATGGGGGATGCCAAGATAAATAAGGCCCAGTTTTGGTCAGAGGAGATCACAATCAAATGGAGATACCCTGGCACTGGAGATATGATAAACGTGATTGACCTGGGTTTGATACTTGCCATCTCACATTGGCCTCTCAGCACTGCCAGGAGAGATATCTGAGCACACAGGACCAGAAATAAGGCTTACTCAGTGAAGTATGCCTGATACTTCTAACCCCATCTCAAGAAAACATTGACTCTGATCTTCACTCCTCTTCACTACATCAGGTTGTAAGGGACAGATAAGACTGCAAAAGGTTTGTCATTCGTCTACAAAATGATAACAAATAATGTGCCAATGCCCAGGCCTTTCTTGTGGCAGGTACTCAATGAATACTAGCTGTATAGTATTTAATTCTATGAGGAGTCCTAATCTTTGGAATCAAAGGCTAATGTCCAATCATAGAAATGGTGCTTATAATCTTCTGTCAAATGATAGAAACCTGGGGCCTGAATGATAGTACACCAGGTACAGCACTTGCCTTGCACACAGCTGACCTGAGTTCGATCCCCAGCAATCTATGTGTTTGCTCTAGCTCAGGGAAACTCAAACAAAACAAAATGTAACTGGACTTGTTTTCTAGTCTAGAAAAGATGATTCAACTGAAAGAGGACAAAATTTAGAGCTTATTTCTTCGTATTTGGGTTATACCCAGTAGGGCTCAAATGGGGGGCTATTACATGCAAAGCTTGTGTTCTAGTCTTTGAGCCATCTCCCCAACCCCAAGAGTGTAGAGCTTTTGGGGGCCAGCGTGATAGCACAGTGGGTAAGGTGTTTGCTTTGCACAAAGCCAGGAGTAACCCCTGGTTTGATCCCTAGTATCCCATATGATCTCCCGAGCCTGGTAGGAGCGATTTCTGAGCTCAGAACCAGGTAGCCCAAGAACCAAAAATATATATAAATAAAAAAGAGTTTAGAGCTTTCAAAGCAGGTACAGATTGTTGAGCAGAAGGTTAATTGATGTGGGCAGAAGCTCCTCAGTGGGACCATGGTGGGAAATGAAGACTCTTCCCTGGAGATCCTGGTTCTTTGGACTGGAACAGGACCATGGAGAGGTGGGAAGACCTTTAAGGATTGGCTCATGAACTTATCTGGTCGGCACTTGTCCTCCCTTTGTGAAATTACCTCTGGCCTGGACAAGCCCAATTTGGAACTGCCAACATACCAACAGAGAAACTTAATCACTTGACAAATATTTACTAAACAAGTTATATATTTGTGTTATTTTAATATATATTTAGAGAGATCCACGTGTGTTGGGAGGGGGATGGTGAGGCCTTTCCCGGCTAGGCCTGGCTCCTGCAGCCCTTAAGGCCTGGCCTGGTGGGTCTGAAAGTTGCAGGGTGATGGCGGAGAAATTCCCAAAGTAGTCAGATGAAGTTCCAAGAGTCAGCCTGCTTTATTTCACGATCTTAACTGCTGTGTACATTTCCTCACATGGCTTCTATGCTAAGCCCTTTCCAAACAGCCACTTCCCTGCTTCTTCTCTGGCTCTCTCTGCCTCTGACTTTCTGGATTTCTTGCTGACTGATTCCCTTTGCTGACTCTAATTCTCTTTCTTTTCTTTTCTTTTTTTTTTTTTTCTTTTTTTTTGGTTTTTGGGCCACACCCGGCGTTGCTCAGGGGTTACTCCTGGCTGTCCGCTCAGAAATAGCTCCTGGCAGGCACGGGGGACCATATGGGACACCGGGATTCGAACCAACCACCTTTGGTCCTGGATCGGCTGCTTGCAAGGCAAACGCCGCTGTGCTATCTCTCAGGGCCCTAATTCTCCTTCTTATCCTCTCTCTCTCTGCCCCCCACCCCCAAACAGACTCCTCTACCTGCCCATTCCATGTGTGTGGGCAGTTCTCATCATTCAGGTGGGATAAACATGAAGTTGGGGGAGGGGATACCCACATATCTGGTTTCCCAAAAAGAGATAGAGAGTAAATGGAACTCTATCTTTATGCACATATGTCAGACCAGTTGCTAAAAAATGAAATATAGGGACCTGAGCAATAGTTAGTATAATGGGGAGGTTGTTTGCCTTGCATGCAGTCCAGGTTGATCTCAGGATACCCCATATGATCCCCTGAATCTGCCAGAAGTGACCCCTGAGCAAAGTGCCAGAAGTAAGCCCTGATCATAGTCAGGTGTGACCCTCCAAACAAAAAAACAATGAACAATGAAATTGGGTTTTAGGTGCTTGTACACCTAAAACACGTGGCCTCGAAACAGAACAAAATAAAAAAAAATTTGGTTTATCTCTGGGCCACATTGATATACAAAGAGTTGTTGTTGTGGTGTGTGTTTGTTCCACCTGGATGCCTGCTTCTGGGTGAACATATATTCCTGCCAATTAGAGAAACAATTGCTGAATATGCAAATAAAGCCTTATAACCACAATCTTCCTGCTAGACCACAAAGTTGCAATCATCCAAGTGCAGAAATGAGCTCCTTCAGAGGTAGTGTTTTATTTGCTTTGGAAGTGATCAATCTCCAAGATTTGTGCATTTTGCGGGATTCTTAGTAGGGATGGAGCTCAACCCGTATAGGAGTGAAAGACTGGGATCAAGAGTGGAGAAGAGGGGCCGGAGAGATAGCATGGAGGTAAGGCGTTTGCCTCTCATGCAAAAGGTCATCGGTTCGAATCCCGGCGTCCCATATGGTCCCCCGTGCTCGCCAGGAGCGACTTCTGAGCATGGAGCCAGGAGTAACTCCTGAGCACTGCCGGGTGAGACCCAAAAACCAAAAAAAAAAAAAAAACCAAAAAAAAAAAAGAGTGGAGAAGAGGGGCCAGAGAGATAGCACAGCGGTGTGTGCCTTGCAAGCAGCCGATCCAGGACCTAAGGTGATTGGTTCGAATCCCTGCGTCCCATATGGTTCCCCGTGCCTGCCAGGGGCTATTTATGAACAGATAACCAGGAGTAACCCCTAAGCACTGCTGGGTGTGGCCCCCCCCCCAAAAAAAAAAAAGAGTAGAGAAGAGGGGCCAAGAGATAGTATAGAGGTAGGGCCTTTTCCTTGAGTGTAGACGAACGGTGGTTCGAATCCCGGCATCCCATAGGCTCCTTGAGCCTGCCAGGAGCGATTTCTGAGCGTAGAGCCAGGAGTAACCCCTGAGTGCTGCCGGGTGTGACCCAAAAACCAAAAAAAAAAAAAAAAAAGAGTAGAGAGGAGGGGAGGAGCCCTTCATACATTCTATTTTCAAAGAATGTATGAAGGGCTGAGAAGGTTGGGGCTGGTGAGGTGGCACTAGAGGTAAGGTGTCTACCTTGCAAACGCTAGCCAAGGAAAGGACCACGGTTCGATCCCCCGGCGTCCCATATGGTCCCCCCAAGCCAGGGTCAATTTCTGAGCGCTTAGCCAGGAGTAACCCCTGAGCATCAAATGAGTGTGGCCTGAAAAACCAAAAAAAAAAAAAAAAAAAAAAAAGGGGGCCGGGCGGTGGCGCTAAAGGTAAGGTGCCTGCCTTGCCTGCGCTAGCCTTGGACGGACCGCGGTTCGATCCCCCGGTGTCCCATATGGTCCCCCAAGCCAGGAGCAACTTCTGAGCACATAGCCAGGAGCAACTCCTGAGCGTTACCGGGTGTGGCCCAAAAACCAAAAAAAAAAAAAAAAAAAAAAAAAGAAGGTGACATCATTCAGGATCACTTAATTTTTTTGTTTTGTTTTTTTTTGTTTTTTTTGGGTCACACCCGGCAGTGCTCAGGGGTTATTCCTGGCTCCATGCTCAGAAATTGCTCCTGGCAAGCACAGGAGACCATATGGGACGCCGGGATTCGAACCGATGACCTTCTGCATGAAAGGCAAACACCTTACCTCCATGCTATCTCTCCGGCCCCCAGGATCACTTAATTTTTATTAATTAATTAATTTATTGCTTTTTTGGGCCACACCTGGCAGCTCTTAGGGGTTAATCCTGGCTCTACACTCAGAAATCGCTCCTGGCAGGCTCGGGGGATCATATGGAGATGTTGGGGATTGAACCCCAGGTCAGTCCTGGGTGGGCTGCATGCAATGCAAAATGCCCTACCACTGTGCTTTTGCTCCAAGTCCCCTCAGGATCACTTCTTTAGGCAAAGGCTGTTTAGCTACACCTGCATGGAAGGGAGATGGTTTTTTGTGGGGGAAATTCATGCCCAAAGACATGCTGTGGAACAGAATGACACAGAGGCACACAGAACCCCTACACCCTGGGCTGACAGCACTGCCTGAACTCCCTGGTATGGAAGTCTGGCCTTCTGCCTGGGGTCTGGGAGCAGCTCAGACACTAACAGAACTTGTGGAGGGAGACACTTCCCAGAATGTCAGAACAGTTATTATATATCCTGGCTTCCAGAGCTGTCTGACTTTAGTCTGTCCTACAAGTTCATGGGCACTTGTCAGACCAGGTGTCCTAGTTTTTGGTTTGGGGAACTAGTCTGGCACCCTGGTCAAATAGAAAAGGTAGAAGCAGCAGTTTGGTCATTCATTCATTCATTCATTCATTCATCTAAGCTTTGAGACTGAGTGGGTCGGTTGTACTGTGTGAGCTGAACTGGATGAGAAAAAGTCTCAGTCAGTCCAGTGCTGGCATCTCCTTCCAATTCAGCGCAGAGGTGAGCAGGTAGGTGAGTGGGAAGGTGGAAGGAAGGCTTTGTTCTTCCAGCTCCACCTAAGCTCATCTAGGTCTCCAGCCTCACCCAGTCCCACAAATCTGATCTGCTCACTTGGGGCTCTTTAGCCCCTTCCCTGGGTCTTCCAGGTTGAGGATCCACATGCAATCTGTCGCGGCTGCTTTGCAAAGCGGGTCTGAGCCACCGAGTTCGTTGTGGCTGATTTCAGGCAACATCAGTTTCTCCCCTGGGAAAGACAGAGAGACGAAAGAGACTCCAAGTCCCCCAAAGCTATGCTAAGCAAGAGCCATTTCCCCCTTCTCCCCAACCCCCTCACCCCCACCCCGCCCAAAGTCCGGAGCAGCGATCGGACCAGCCCCTAAGCGATCATGCCACGGCCCCCAGCCCCGTCCAATTCTCCTCCCTGCCTAGCCCGGCCCATCTCCCCACTCGAGGCCCCGCCCTCGCCCCGCCCCTCGCCCCGCCGACAACCAGAGAGGAGGCGCCTTACCCGCCTACAGACTGGGCACAGCCGGCCCGGAGAAGACTACAAATCCCAGAAGGCCTCAACAAAGCCCCGCCTCTAAAGGGTGTGGTTATCTACGATCAACCAATGGGAAGCCGGCCTTATGCTCGGGCTAGGGAACGCGTGTGACCAATTGCGGCGCCGCTTGCGCCGTGAGCCGATGGGGGCGGGGAGAAGGCAATCGGGCCCGGGACAAAAGCCGGATCCCGGGCGGCCGTGTGGGGAGAAGAGACGCGTGTGGCGGCGGTAAGTGAGTCCGTGAGTCAGTCAGTCCGGGGCCTGTGGAGGGAGCAAGCGCGCTCGTCGGGACTTCACGCGGCGAGGTGAGTGGCGGGGCCCGGAGCTTCCTGCCCGAGGTGTCCCGCAACCCGGAACCGCCTTGGCTGCTGCTGCTGCTGCTGCTTCTTCCCTCGCTTGCACCTGCTTTGCAAGTTTGGAGAAGCGCCGCTTGCTCGGGTGTGAGTGAGTTTCCCGTCCTCTCTCTCCCTCTCTGGAGGGACCACGCGCACCCCCTTTTTTCTCACCCCGTACACGAGTCTCCCCCATATTTCCAAGACTCGGGAGTTTGTGCACCCCGGGCTCGGCTTCGTTACTTTTCCAAACCTCACGTCACTCACCTCCCCTCACTTGGATTCCCCCAGCTTCACCCTCTCCCACCCAGGCCAGGCCGGGCCGGGCCGGACCGGACCCCTCCGGCTGGATCCGGCTCGCTCCAGCCCCCATCCGGCTGGCCCCACCCGAGACCGGCGGGAAGCGGACAGCGCCGGGCTCGGCCGGCTCCGGGGAAGCCAAAGGCCCTGGTCTTCTTTGCAAATGTTGCGCCTTAGTTGGCTGTGCAGGGAGCGAGCCGGCGCGTTGGACCACGCGGGTGCCGGGTGCCCGAGGCCTGGCCGGCCAGGAGGCGCGATCGGCTGCGACGGATGGCCGAGGGGAGCCGCCTCCCTTCTGCCCCGCGCCGCAGGCTGGCTCCGATGAGGCCGGAGGGAGCCTTTGGGACGGGGCGATCGGCCACCCTCCTCCTGCCCTCTCCAACCAATCTCGGCGGTGTCCTTCGCAGTAGCAGAGAGTTCTGCCATTCTGGGATCTCAATCACGCTGTCAGCCCCCAGAAGATTTGATTTTTGGGGGTGCGGGAGATGGGGAGCAGCGCAGAGCGAGCAAAGAGTTTGTTCCGCCCCGCGCGCACGCTGCCCGCCGTGCCTCTAATCTCTCTCTCTTCTCTCTGCACCCTCTAACTTTGCTCCCTCTCATCCAGCTTTCCTTCCGGAGTTCTTAAGCTCTGGGTAGGGGAGATCGATGTTAGTCCCCTTCATCTTCTGAAAGCTTTTGTCTGTAATTAAAAAAAAAAAAAGCCCTCTCAGATACTGGATCTGCACCCCCTTTCTGACACCGAGCTTGCCACCTACCAATGCCGGATTCTGCCCCTCTGCTGCTTCTGGACTCTGCACCTGCTGTTCTCTCCAAGATGCAAGCACTGATTAGAGGGGAACCTTAAGGAGCATTCCCCCCAAGTGACCCCCTTCTTCCCGCTGCTTGCTGCCTCCCAGGGGGACTGTCCTGGGGAACAGGCTTCTTTCATTTCTGCCTTCCCTATGGGCAGCCTCTGCCCTCCGTGGCTGCTAGGGATGAACTCAGGCCTGGGTCACTAAAGCTCTTGCAGAAAAGGTCTTATTCAGCCGTCATGGCTCCTCCCTGGGAGGAAAGAGTGGAGTGGGTGTGGGTTGTGGGGTGAGTGTGGTGCGATCCTAGTTGCTTGGCTGGATTTCTTCCCCTCACTGGTTTATACATTTGCTTGTTACTAAGGGACCATGTGGGTCCTGAAATGGGCTTCTGTGGTCTTTGATGTGCTCTGAACCCATCTACCACCAGCTGGACAGTGTAGTCAGTTCCTGGCAGGTTGCCTAAGACCTTGGGGTGAGAATAGGGGGTTTGTGTGTGCGTTGCTGCTCAAACCCAGACTGGTATATATACCACTAAGTCCCATTGTCACGGTAACAAAATTTTTTTTTTTTAATTTTGTTTTTGGGCCACACCCAGTGATGCTCAGGGTCTACTTCTCGCTCTGCACTCAGAAATTACTCCTGGTAGTGCTGGGGAGACCGTATGTAGTGTGGCATATTAAACCTAGTTCAGCCAAGTGCAAAGCAAGTGCTTTACCCATTGTACTATTTCTCCGACCCTGTAAATGTTTTGTTTGTCTGTTTGTTTATTGGGCCACATCCAGTAGTACTCAGGAATCACACTCCTAGTGGGCTTGGGGAGCTGTGTGCCAGGCTAATGCCCTAACTACTATGCTATCTCAGGTCCCACAAATGCTTTTTTTTTTTAAATTTTGATTTTTGGGCCACACCCAGTGGTACTCCTGTTGCTTTGCTAAGGAGACTGGAGGGGCTTGTCGATAGGTGATGTTGAGGATGGAACCCAGGTCTGTTGCATGCAAAGAAATTGAACTTCACTTCCTATCATCTTTCTGATCCTTAGAGCAGGTATTCTTTTTTGTTTTTGTTTTTGAGGCCACACCCTTTTGATGCTCAGGGGTTACTCCTGGCTAATCGCTCAGAAATTGCCACTCTCTTGGGGGGACCATATGGGACGCCGGGGGGGGGGGGGGATCGAACTGCGGTCCATTCCTTGGCTAGCGCTTGCAAGGCAGACACCTTACCTCTAGTGCCACCTCACCGGCCCCTAGAGCAAGTACTCTTAACTGGTGGTCTTAGGGCAGGTGAAGAGCCAGTATTTAAAAAAAAAAAAAAACCTGCTGTCATTTGTGCATTCTTTTGGGCCTTTCTTCAGCTCTTGGAAAGAACCAGTGACCCTAATCTGCTCAGTTTGTCTGGACTCTTCCCACCCTTAGCTTTAACCCCTGCAATCTACCTGGTTTACTTTCTGTGTGTGTCCTGGGGGTATGGGCCACATGCAGTGGTGCATGCAGTGGTGCATTGCTCAGGAGACCATATGTGCTGCTGGGGATCAAACTGGGGCCAGCTGCCTTTAAGGTAAGAGCTGTAACCCCATGTGCTGTCTGTCACGCCCCTCCCTAGTTTTCCAATTTCCTTTGCCTGCCCTACAGAATATCTTTCTTTTTTACTTTTTATGAGGGGGGTGGGGTTTGAGCCACATCAAGTGGTGCTCTGGGGCTACTCCTGGCATTGCCCTCAGCAATCACTCCTCGAAGGGGACTGTATGACTTGCCAGGTATCGAACCAGGTCCGTCCCAGATTTGCCATGTGCGAGGCAAATGCCCTACCGTTGTGCTATTACTTTGGCCCCTCTTTCCACTTTTATATATATAGATTTTTTTTTTTTTTTTTGGTTTTTCAGGCTAAGCGCTCAGATATTGCCCCTGGCTTGTGGGGACCATATGGGACACTGGGGGATAGAACCCCGATCCTTCCTTGGCACTTGCAAGGCAGACACCTTACCTCTAGTGCCACCTCGCAGGCCCCCTCTTTCCACTTTTATATTCTGTCATGTAAATTCTGCTTGGACCTTGAGAGGATCTGCCCCATCTAAGCCACTGGGCTCTGGTGGCTAGTATGTTCTGATAAACTGGAAAACTGGCAAATCTTTTTCCTTTCCTGTGTCAGCCCCTCAGTCCTGTGAGAAGGAACTCTTGGATCTGAGATGAGGTGAATTTTTTTTTTAGCTGCAGGTGGTCCCAGATCCTTTCCAAAGTGGGATCTTCAGTCTATTTTGGGATATGTTTTAGAAGCATCTGTCTCTCTTGTCAGGTATTCTCTGAGATGGCCATCCTCACAGAATATGTGATCAGTGGTGCCGACTCTGGCGAAACTGTTCCGATGGACAAGCTGCCCCCTCCTTTCTCAGTGCCATCTGCCCTGGGCTGTGCTGTTTGGGAGGGGAAATTGGGGGAGCTGTACCCATCTGATTTCAGGACCAGTTTTTCTGGTCTGAGTCAAGGAGGTTGGGAAATGGAGCTGGAGTGGGTGGGGGGAGAGAAGGGCTGTGGGGCATTAGGGCTACTTGAGGTGTCTGTCTTCCTTCAGAACACTCAGTGTTGACACAGAGCCGGAAGCCATCCCAGGGAAAGGCCAGAAAAGGGAACATCTCTTTTTGAGCCCCTTCCCAGATTCTAGGCTGAATGCACCCATTGTATTGAGCCGGACACTAGCTGGGTGCGCAGGGAGCCAGCCAAGCCAGCATTAGAACCTGAAGCCCCAGCCTGACCAGCTGAGAGGGAGGAGCAGGCCTTGGAACTTTGGCCTTCCCTGGGCAGGACTGAGGGCCGCCACCTTCCTGCACATAGCAGCTGGCCACCTCCCCACCCTCCCCCACCTTTATTTGCATCTGATGCCTCTCCCCAGGTAATTCAGTATCCAGGCTTCTGGATCTCTGGGAGAGATATGACTTCCAGATCTGGCCAAGCTCTTTCCTATTTTTATTTTCATTTTTGAGGGGAGGGCGTCATACCTGCACTGCTCAGGACTTACTCCTGGCTCTATAAATCAAGGGTAATATCTGGTGTGATTCAGGAGACCATAGGTGATGCCAGTAATTGAAACCAGGTGGGTCACGTACAAGGCAAGCTCCTTCCCTGTTGTACAATTGGTTTGGTTCCTCTGGCCAAGCTTTTGGCCTTGGTTTCCTTTGCCACCCCGGCCCCTGTCTTCTAGCTTCTCCCAGCTGTCTCCTGTCACTACCCTTGGGAGAACAGGCGTGCCAAGACCTGGAGTACAGAGAGAGGGTGCATCATTGTTGTGAGAGACCCATCCCCAAGGAGGAGGGGAGGCAGGGTCTTGTTCTTGCAGGAAGGATTGGATTGCTCTGCTTTTGGGCTGCCACAGGGTTTTCTAGTGATCAGGGTTTTGGGCTTCCACTCTGGGTCCTTTGCTTAGGAGTTAGGTTTTTCTAGTGTGAGAAAATGTGTGTTTTGCCTCCTCCTACAGTTTTGGTAAGGATGACCAGCACAGGGTGATCCCTTGAGAGGCCTCTGTTTTGCTCTAAATTTGCAGTGGGTGACTCAGCAGGGAGGGTGGGATGTGCAGAAGGTCACTTGCCCCGCCCTATGTCAGCTGGGAACCAGAATATAGAGGAATGATCTGGGAAAATCCCACTCCTTCTGCTGAGAGGAGACTTGAACCTGCCCAAAGCCACATCACCCCTGTCCTGCTGTCCTGGTTTGTGTGTGTATGTGTGTGTGTGTGTGTGTGTGCGCGTGTGTGCGCGTGTGTGCGCGAGCGCTCGCTTGCCCATTCATGTGGGTGTGTGATGCATGTGCGCATGAGGTGTGACAAAGTGTGAGACAGGCTATCATTGCATACTTCCCAGTAGCACTCCAGCAGACCACAGAATTGGGGTGTTCATGAGCTTGTGTACCCACCTCAGGCTGAGCTTACCACTGGACTTCTCGCCCCAGGACAAACATGGTCAAGGTGAGCCGGTTTGCCTGGAAGGAGAAGAGCCAGATATGAGGTCAAGAGACCCTGGGGAAATGCCATCTTTGTTTTTCTCCACCATCTTTCCTCACTTAGCACCTCTTGACCCTCCTCTGCTGTGTGACTCGGGGACCTGTTTTCCCTGTGGAGAAGAGACTCCACCCCTGACAGTTCCTCTTCCCCCACCAGGCAGAGCAGGCCCCCCAGCAGCCATGTCGGCCAAGGCGATTTCAGAGCAGACAGGCAAAGAGCTCCTATACAAATACATCTGTACCACATCGGCCATCCAGAACCGGTTCAAGTATGCCCGCGTCACCCCCGACACAGACTGGGCCCACCTGCTGCAGGACCACCCTTGGTTGCTCAGCCAGGTGAGCTGGACCCCCACATAGGCCCCTGTCCTGCACTGGGTGGCCATGTCCCAGCAGATTGTATTGGTAATGGATAGAAGAGGAGCTTGTGTTTAGCTCTGGGCCCCATGTGTTGAAGTACTTTGGCATGGTATGGTATGGCCTTGGAGCTGGACAAAGCGGGGCCTATTTATCATCTGTGTGTCCAGGGAGAGGTCATTTTGCCTGGGCTTAGTTGGACAGAATATATAACACTGAGGTGGAATTCACAGCCTGCAAAGCCGCCAGCATGCTGCCTGGCCCTAGGGGGATGTTCAGTGGAGTATAGGTGTGTTGTGGGACTAACCTATGGAGGGACGGTGGGCAGCCTGCAATGGGGCTCCCCATCTCTCTTCAGTCCTACAGGAAGCCTCAGTGGCTTTCAGGGCTAGGAGAGCAGAACTCTGAGCCATGCTCTGGGATTTCAGGAATGTCTGTTTCCTTCTGCCATGAAGCCACCCAGCCACAAGGGCAGAAAGAATTTCTTGTGAGAACAGGGGCTGGGGCTGCTAGACGAGATTCAAATGCAGGGATAGGTTGACCAGATGACAACCCGCAGCTCTCTGCTTGGATTTTGGAAGGGTCACACCCAGTAAATCTCAGGGGTTATGGCTGGCTGGCTCTGCTTTCAGGAATTATTCCTGGCTGTGCTCAGGGGACCATATGGGATGCCCGGAACAAACCCAGGTCTACCATGACAAATGCCCTGCCTACTGTGTTATCACACCACTAGTCCTTGTTCTCAGGAGTTTACTGATTAATGAAGCTGAGATACTGCAGAGGGAGGATAGGGAATCACTTATTTATTCAACTGGTAATCAATGAGCACCTTCTCTGACTAGGCCTATCCCAGGCCCAGACTGTGAGAACTATGATAGGGATGGGTGAGGGAAGCTTCCAAAATGGTGGTTGGAAGGGACTGGCTTTGGGAACAGGGCAGACTGGAAGCCTCAGCTTGGAGGATTGCCATCTCTCCTTTTACTCATCCCTCTTCTGCTCTGAACACAAACCCTTCTCCTAATAGAGCCTGGTGGTCAAGCCGGACCAGCTGATCAAACGTCGTGGAAAGCTGGGACTCGTTGGGGTCAACCTCTCACTAGACGGTGTTAAGTCCTGGCTGAAGCCTCGGCTGGGCCAGGAAGCCACGGTGAGTCTGGGAATGGGGTGAGGTGCAGGGTGATAAGATGGCCAGCCAACCTTGTGACTGTCCCCATGAGCTTACTTAGGGCAGGACTGGTTTTGCTCTCATTCCTATTTCTTGGGGCTATGTGTGTTTGTGTGGGGGAGCATGTGCTTTCAAAGTTATCCACTTTGGGACTCGAGCAATAGTAACAGCAGGTAAGGTGCTTACCTTGCATGCGAAGACCAGGTTCAGTCCTTGGTATCCCATATGGTCCCCTAAGCCTGCTAGTAGTGATCTCTGAGCACAGAGCCAGGATTAAGTTATGAGCACTGCTGGGTGTGACCCAAAAACAAAGAAAAAAAGTGACCCCCGTAGCAATAGGAAAGCCAGGCAGTGGTCTGCTTTTTGAGCAGCAATTTAGAGGAGACTCTGGTCTCATTCTGGGCACTCCTTTCCTCCTATCTCTGAAAAGGACATGGTAGCTTGTCATGCCATGTACCAACTATGAAGCAGGCAGAAAAAGCAAAGGAGATAGAGGGTCCAGAGACATAGTACCACTGGTAGGGCACTTGTCTGTCTATCACACAGCCACCTCCGTTCCATCCTTGGTATCCCATAGGGTCCCCAAGCTCCATCAGAAGTGACCCCTGAGTGCTGCTGGGGATAGCCCCCAACTCGAAGAAAAGAAAAGAGAAGAGAGATGAAGACTCAGGGAAAAGCTGAGGGGCTGAAATTCCTGGGCTTCCTATTGGAGAGTAAATCTAATTCTTGGTCTTGCCTGGCCTGGTGATTAATTCTAGCCCTGTAGATGAGAGAGCTAAAGTGAAGAATGGCTTAAGAAGGCTGAGAGATGCTAGAAATAAACTCTATTTCTTCTGGCTCTCAAAGGGAGAGAGAGGACAGAGCATGACTTAAGAGGAGCCAGGATGTGCTCTTCATCCTGGCTTTGCCTCTTCTGGGGAACCTTTGGGCCAGGATGGAGAAGGGGTTATTCTCTTTCCTGACCTCCCTATAGTGGGCAGAGACATCTTCCTATCTTGGGGTGACACTGTCCAGTCACCTCTACATATTCCCCTCTCCCAGGGGCTAAAGCCAGACCTTGGGCTTTGCATGTGGGCCTGGGTACAAAGAGATCTTGACCTTGGGCTTTGGGGTGAGTTTATCAGGGCTGGAGGCTGAGCATCGTCCCCAGAGAGGTCTTCCTGTTCTCTTTGGCTCAGCCAGCCATTGAGGGGTGTCGGGGCGGCGGGAGCAGCTCATTACCTCTGATGGATTGCTGTCTGGTCCCTGACTCAGCGGTGACGTGCTGAGGCTGGGATGAGGTCTGTCTTGCCTCGGCGGTTGCCAGGGACCCACTCACACTGATTAGCTCTGCAGGCTTGTTGACCTCAGCCAGGAAGTGAGTGGACGAGTGTTCCTCCCCCAGCCCTGCCACCCCTGCCTCTTCCTGCGCTGAGACTCAAGGCCCCCGGCCGGGTCTCCCTGCTTGAATTTGGTGGGGCCTCCCTTTGTCTCAACACTTCAGTAGGGTGACAGCAGGGCCTAGGTGCTGATACTCCAGCTCTGTGCTTTTGAGGTGGGGCATTGTAGCAGCTCATTTCTCCCCTGCTAGGGCAGGCAGACATTGTGTGTGCATAGAGAGACCCTGCCAGTGAGGGGCAGAGAATGGTGAAGGGGACTTTGAGACACAAACAGACTCTGCACTCAGGGATCACATTTCTGCTAGGGCTGGGAGGACCATATGAGGTGCCAGGGATCGAATCTGTATCAACCGCATGCAAGACAATCACACTTTCTGCTGTGTTGTTGCTCCAGCTCCTCATGACACCTTGAGCTTAGGGCTGTGGGATCCCTCTGACTTGGTTTTCAGGGGAATCTCTATGATTGGTTCAGAGTAGCAAGAACCTCCCCTACCCATGGGGGCCAGAACACAGATGTGGGGGGAAGGTTCGTGCTGCATTGCCCCAGGAAAGAGAATATGCCATCTATCAGACTTGATTTTCCTCCTCTGTGCATAGGTTGGCAAGGCCAGAGGCTTCCTCAAGAACTTCCTGATCGAGCCCTTCGTCCCTCATAGTCAGGTATGTGGGTGCTTTGCCTTTGACCTCCTTAAAGTGGCTGGAAGGAGAAGGCAGAGTCAATGAGAACAGGCAGAGGGACCCACATCTTTTTTTTTTGTTTGTTTGTTTTTGGTTTTTGGGCCACACCCAGTGGTGCTCAGGGGTTACTTCTGGCTATCTGCTCAGAAATAGCTCCTGGCAGGCACAGGGGACCATACGGGATGCTGGGATTTGAACCAACTACCTTGGGCCCTGCATCGGCTGCTTGCAAGGCAAACACCACTGTGCTATCTCTCCTGCCCCATGGGACCCACATCTTGAGCTGTGCCAGGGGTGTAGGTGGCCCTGGAACAGGTGCTAGGACGTAGAGGCGGGGTGCAGATAGTACTTCCGGAAGGAGTAGGATTTGGGAGGGTCATGGTCAAGTCTGCTGGTTAGGTTGGTCCCCATCTCTTCTGTGGCTCCGTCTTCCCCAGATTGCTTTCTCTGGTTGTAGAAATGAGGCCAGGCCAGAGCAATTTAAGGGTCCTAGCTCAGTGCCCCCTCACCATGCAGTGTCCTCTTCCCATGTCAGGCGGAGGAGTTCTATGTCTGCATCTATGCCACCCGAGAAGGGGACTATGTCCTCTTCCATCACGAGGGGGGTGTGGACGTGGGCGACGTGGATGCCAAAGCCCAAAAGCTGCTGGTCGGTGTGGACGAGAAGCTGACTGTGGAAGCCATCAAAAAACATCTGTTGGTCCACGCACCTGCAGACAAGAAAGAGTTGAGTGAACTCAACGGGAGGTGGGATGGGCAGTGGGGGGATGGGGAGGGGCCCCCTCACCCCAGCACCCCTCCCCTTCCTGTATCTGGGTGGACAGAGGTGAGGGAGCAGGCATAGCAGCCCTGTGTGTTGGAGGAGGGGAGGTTGGCATCATGTCCCTGCACGCTGTCAGTCTCCCTGTCAGCGTCTCTCACCTCCCTGCCCCTGTCTGTCTGGCTGCCACCCGCTTCCACCTGACAGCTCCGTTCCACCCCCACAGCTGACAAAGTGATGTCCAGGGATGGGGATTTGCATTGGCAGTGGTGTTAGCAGGGCAGCCGCCAGGCAGGGCAGCAGGAAAGGGTCTTATGTGCCACCTCTTGATGGATGGCCTGTTTCTCTCTCTCTCTCCCCGCTCTAGAGTTCTGGCCAGTTTCATCTCCGGCCTCTTCAACTTCTATGAAGATCTATACTTCACCTACCTCGAGATCAACCCCCTTGGTAATTGGCTCTTCCATGCATGGCAAGGGCCAGATCTGCCAGGGTCTCCAGTGCCCAAAGGAGACAAGGGCACTGTGTGTGTGTGTGTGTGTGTGTGTGTGTGTGTGTGTGTGTGTGTGTGTGTGTGTGTGTGTGTAGGAGCTCAGGGAGGCTCCTGTTTAGGGATGTTGGCATTCAGCAATTATTCCTCTTTTGATCCAGCATCTGCTTTCTTGCTCTTCATTTGTTCTGCAATGAGGGGGGAGGCCTGATTTGGGGCAGGGGGCTAGGGCTGTTTCTGCCAGTGGGCCAGGTGGTTCTGCCAGGAGCGGGCTGGGCTGCCTCTGCTCTGGTTTGCTCCCTTCTTTGGGTGCTCCTGTGCTAGCCCCACTCACCATTCCTCCCTTCCCAGAGATGGTCAGTTATTGTCTACATGCTGACGGGCAGGACCGTGGTCAGGCTCAAAGGCGATGATGAAGGAGGCAGGTGGTGTGGGCTGGCTCTGATCGGGTGTTTCTCAGGGCAAAGTCCTAAACCCAGATCCAGCTGGGGATGCAGCTGCTCTAATGGACCAGATGGCTGTGTGCTAACTTAATTAACTAAATGGCCCTGGGAAAGGGAAGAAGAAGGGTGTCCAGCGAGGTGCGGCAAATAAGCTCCGCTGGCAGGGGGCCCAGTGCACCCCGCTGCTTCTGCTTCCCCTCCCCAGAGTCAGCTCCATGCTGGACCCCAGGAGACGCAGGTATATGCACCTCCCGGGGCTCCTCAAAGCAGCCTGCACCTTAAATACTGTTGTTAATGGTAAAGCTGTGCAGGGATGAACAGTTAAATACCTAAGGCACAGTCCGTAGCATTTTATCAGGATGATTAAAAATTACATTGGTGGGGTTGGGAATGTGGCTCAGCAGTTAGATGTGCCCCTGACATTCACGAGCCTGTGTTCAATCCCTGGCACTGGATGCAAAAAAGTAAAAAAAAAAAAAAAAAAAAAGCCCAAAAATGAAAACCCAAAAATTGCATTGGGACTGGAGACTGTAGGGGTTAAGGCATTTGCTTTATATGTGACTGACTCAGGTTTGATCCCTGCCACCACCTATGGTCCCCTGAGCATAGAGCTAGGAGTAAACCCTGAGCACTGCTGAGTGTAGCCCAACACTGTTCTACCCCAAAAAAAAAATTGCAATAGCACCTAAAGCATTTTCCCTATCTGTAGGGAAAATCTTATCTGTAGGTCTGGAAGAAGCTTCTTGTTTTCTTTGATGGCAGGGAGAGGAAAACATGGAAATTTGGGTCTCCTTAAGGGCCTTTTTGTTTTCTTTGTCCTGCTTGGAATTGCTTAGGCCTGGGTAGTGCTGGACTAGTGGCTGGGTTTGTGGAGGAGTCTGGAGGGGGTGGTCTTTGCCTGGGATGATCACCTCATCCTCTTGTCTTGTTTCTCTTAGTGGTAACCAAAGATGGCGTCTACGTCCTTGACTTGGCAGCCAAGGTGGACGCCACGGCCGACTACATCTGCAAAGTGAAGTGGGGCGACATCGACTTCCCTCCTCCCTTCGGGCGGGAGGCATACCCGGAGGTGAGACTGCTTTTGGGTGGAGGACAAGAGGTGGGGGTGCAGGGAGCCTCAAAGGCTGCGTATTTATTTGGCAGGGAGAGGAAGGCCACGAGCCATTTAATTTTCTTAAAACCCCCAGGGGGGTGGAGGGTGGGAGTCCGCCAGGCCTTTGAATCCCAGCCAGAAATCCTTTTAGACTTTTTCCTCAATCAGCCACCCTGGGCTTTTAACTTGATTTGTTGCTTCTCAATAATTCTAAGTGGTTCCCCTAATCCTGTCAGGAAGGTAGTTCTTTTGGCCACTGACTGAGAATTCTGATTGCTCTTTCCCACCCTGGGCTCCGAGGGGGAGGCGCGCCCAGCAGGCTCAGACCTGGAGTGATGTCACTGGAGCCCAGGGAAGAGGCAGGAGGGGCCGGGGAGCTTGTGATAAGCTCAGCGGGCAGATACTGGTTCTTGGGGTCTTGGTAGAAGCAGTGACACAGCAGAATGGCATAGTGAGGCTTGGGGCTTAGACAGAGGGCGAAACAAGGCCTTGAAGGAGGAGAAAAAGGCATGGGTGGTATGCATACCTCCAGGCAGTGAGTGTGATGGGGGGCTTTGGTGTTGGACGACTTGTCATGTTTTTTTCTAAACCCTGGTTAGCTCCTCCTCCCCCATCCCTTTTAAGGGAGTACCCGAGGCCCACCTGTTGTGCTCTCCCTTTAGGAGGCCTACATCGCAGACCTGGATGCCAAAAGTGGGGCGAGCCTGAAGCTGACCTTACTGAACCCCAAGGGAAGGATCTGGACCATGGTAGCTGGGGGTGGCGCCTCTGTCGTGTACAGGTGACTGAGGGGTTGGCGCATGTCCACCTGGGGCTCCACACCTATGGTCTGGTTCAAGTTGCTTCTCCTTTGGGGTCTCCAATTTCTCTGGTATAGAACAGGTACTCATGAGGCATTGTTGAGTTAGAGAGGCTCTGGTGAGGCCCAGCCTTACCCAGTGATCTAGACTTTGTGCTTCAGAATGTTTTTCTTAGTTTGAAGTCCTGTGATCAGCGATGTGCACCATGGGAAGTTAATCTGAAGGCAGAATGTAGCAGTAAGCTGTTTTCTCCCCCTCTCTGTCAATCACTGTTCAGTGTCCTTCTTTGTGGGGTGGGTAGGAGAAAATTTCTTTTTATTTTGGGCCACATCCATCTGTGCTCTGGGCTTACTCCTGGCTCTGTGCTCATGGACCACTCCTGGTAGGACTTGGGAGACCATATGTGGTGCTGGGGATTGAGCCCAGGTATTTTTTTTTTTTTTGGTCTTGAGATCCTATTTATTTATTTATTTATTTATTTATTTATTTATTTATTTATGTTTTTTGGGCCACACCCGGCAGCAGTCAGGTTACTCCTGGTTCTGTGCTCAGAAATTGCTCCTGGCAGGTTCAGGGAACCATATGGATGATGGAGATCGAACTTGGGTCAGCAGCGTGAAAGCCAAATATTCTACTGTTGTACTATCTTTGGCCCCTAGACTCTTTTTTTTTTTTTTTTTTTTTTAAGATTTTGGGTCACACCCGGCAGTGCTCAGGGGTTACTCCTGGCAGGCTGGGGGACCATATGGGATACCAGGATTTGAACCATTGACCTTTTGCATGCAAGGCAAGCACCTTATCTCCATGCTATCTCTCTGGCCTCAGACCCTAATTTATTTATTTATTTTTTTTTTGGTTTTTGGGTCACACCCGGCAGCGCTCGGGTTACTCCTGACTCTGCTCAGAAATTGCTCCTGGCAGGCTCAGGGGACCATCTTGGATGCCGGGATTCGAACCAATGACCTTCTGCATGAAAGGCAAACGCCTTACCTTCATTCTATCTCTCTGGCCCCAAGACCCTATTATTATTTTTTTTGACCCTATTTTTTAAAGGTGTTTTTTATTTTATTTTATTTTTTTTACACACTTCTTAGAACCCTTAGGATCATATATAGAATATGATAATATATATCCTTGGCAGTAGTTAATCACAGCACTCAGAGATCTGCCTGTCTCCAGATAACTTTCAGCCATGTTCCTTCTGCCTAGACTCTCTCCCACCTTGGCCTCTCATGGGGCCTTCTCTCCTGGGCAGAGACTGCTGGTTTGTGTGTCTCTCCCCAGCGCCTGGAGATGCTCAGAGTTTCTGTTACCCTCCTTCTATATACCTTAGTGCCCCAGGATTGGCAACTACACTGCCCATGAGTCATCGACTGACTTGAGCGGGGATTGTGGACCTGAAGGCTGAGGGCTCAGTTTCCCTAGGCCCCCCTTGAGGCTATGGGGGCCTCTACCTACTTCCTTGGCCCTGGCTTCCTGAGCCTCACACTGTTTTCCCATCTCCTTGGCAGTGATACCATCTGTGACCTGGGAGGAGTCAACGAGCTGGCAAACTACGGGGAGTACTCAGGCGCCCCCAGTGAACAGCAGACCTATGACTATGCCAAGACAATCCTCTCCCTCATGACCCGTGAGAAGCACCCGGATGGTGAGGCAGCCACTGGGATAAGGCAGGGGTCTGCCCTCTGTAGTCACTCAGCTGCTGGTTGGTTCCCTGTTGTCCAAGGGGATAGTAATAGCCCAGCTCCCCATACTGGGAGGACAGGGGGAGCTGTGGATGTAATGTGTAGGTGTGAGGGGAGGGCAGGTTCATTCCTACTCGGATAGCAGGGAGTGATCATTGTGTTTTACATCTGGCACCTGGGCCATGCAATGCCAGCATCTCTCTTACCTGCACAGCATGCAGTGAGGAGCCCCTTCCCTAGTGCCCCAAGAAGGCCTTAATTCTGGCTACATATTAGGAATACTGGCGTTGCTGGAGTTTAAAGTAACGATGTGCTCTGTGGCATAACTGAGGCAGAGTTGACCCACCGAGATTGGTGGATGCCCCAAATCTAGTCCATTCCCCGCACCTTCTATCCCTGAACCGATTCCTCCTCACATCCAGGGAACTCTGAGGAGCAGATATTCTGGGAAACTGCTCAGGTCCAGCTGCCTACCCTGCTTTGACCTCTCTCTCTCTCTCCCCCCCCCCCCCCAATCCAGGCAAGATCCTCATCATTGGAGGCAGCATTGCTAACTTCACCAACGTCGCTGCTACATTCAAGGTAACAGATTGCCGTGGCTGGCAGTTTCCAAGGGACTGGACTTGGGGGAGCAGGAGAGGGAGGTCCCCACTAGCAAGGCCGGAGGCAACAGAAATTGCAGGTGTAACCCAGCCCTGGTGGGAACTCCGGGGTGGGAAGGTTCAGGTAGATAGCAGCTCTGGGCAAGCAGCTGCTCTCACTCTGAGATCTGGGGTCAGTGTGGGGAGAAAGGCTGCTTTCTTCTGAGGTCTCTGCACCCAGAGCCTTTTGTTTTGCCTTTTTTTTTTTTTTTTTTGTGGTTTTTGGGTCACACTCGGCAGTGCTCAGGGGAAACTCCTGGCTCCATGCTCAGAAATTGCTCCTGGCAGGCACAGGGGACCATATGGGAAGCCCGATTCGAACTGACGACCTTCTGCATGAAAGGCAACGCCTTAACTCCATGCTATCTCTCCGGCCCCACCCAGAGCCTTTTGTGTCTCAATTCTTAGCCCCATTTCTCACAGGTCAAAGGAAGACAGTGGTCTATGCCCTTCTTCCTTCTTTCCCTCCCTCCTCCCTTCCTCCCTTCCTCTCTTCCTCCCTCTCTTCTCTGTATCCATCCCTCTCTCCATCTTCCTTTTCTTCTTCCCTCCCTTATTACTTCCCTCCCTCTTTCCATTCTCTTTCCCCTTCCTTTTCCTCTTTCCCTTTCCCTTTCCCCTTTCTTTCCCTATTCCCTTCCCTTTGCATTCTTCCCTCCCTTCCCTCCCTCCCTTCTTCCCTCCCTCCCTCCCTCCCTCCCTCCCTTCCTCCCTCCTTCCTTCCCTCCCCCTTCCCTTCTTTCCTTTATTCCTGGTGGTACTCAGGACCCAGGTTCTGTGCTTGGGGTGGGGAAGTCTTTCCTGGTGATGCTCAGGAGACTGGTGCTGGGGATGGATCTGGACTCTTGTGTGCGGAGCATGTGCTTCAGCCTCTTGAGCTCTCTCTGACTCTGTATACTGTGTGTTGATGATCTTTGTGAGGCTCCTGCTCCCTTTGTGGACCCCCATTAGCCTAGATCCCTGTGCCCGGGCAGAGGCATTGGTGGGCATATAGGTTCATGAGAGCAGGACTTCTCTCACCACTGACCCATGCTCAAAGTTGTCTGTTGCAGGCAGGGAGCCACCTCAGAGGCCACCCGTGGACACACAGTAACTGGTCACAGTAATGCACCCATCTGGCAGTTCCTCAAGCCCTGAGCATAGTTAATAAATAAATGTCAGCCTTGACAGTCTGGGCTCTCAGGAAATGGTGGAGACCAGCCTCATTAGTCCCGCTTCAGATGTCTCTGTTTGGATCCGTTTGGCTACACACAGGCTGAAGCAGGTGTCGTTGCTGGGCAGCCTGGTGTAAGGACCTTTGGTCTAGAGCAAAGTCAGCCCCCCTACCCACTATAGGATGACAGGCACTAACTGTAATAAAGACAGCCTTAGAATCCCAGTGATAAGGGAGGGCCAGCTCCCTTCGACCAGGGCTCTTCATATCCAGGGCTCTCTGCAGGGTTGTACATGGCTGGCACTTCCAGTCTGCATGTGTGGAAGTCCTGGGCACCCTGGCTGGGTCAGTCCCTGTCTCATGACCACGTTCCCTCTGTCTCCAGGGCATCGTGAGAGCCATCCGAGATTACCAGGGCCCCCTGAAAGAACATGAGGTCACCATCTTCGTTCGACGAGGTGGTCCCAACTACCAGGAGGGCTTGAGAGTGATGGGAGAAGTGGGTAAGTTGGGGGATGTTTTTTCTCTTCTCTGGAGTACTGTGGTTCCTGCAGTAGGTCCTGTCTCTAGAAGACTCCCAGTTCCCTGCTGGATCTCTGTCTGGGTTTGCTCTGCAGCTTCTAACTCTGCTCTGCCCTCTCCACCCTTGCAGTCCTGAGCCCCAGGATGGGCAGGAAAGCGTCTTGGGCTCAGCTACTGCTTCTTTGGGCAGCTGTGGGAGACCCCATGTGTGGCAGGCACTGGGCTCCATGAGCTGTGAGGGAGAACACGGTGTAAGGGCTGGTGGCACTCAGGTCCTTGAAGGACAAATGGAGAGCACAGTCAGTCCTGTCCAGCCTGGGATGTACAGAGACCGCTCACCTGAGCCGAGGTCATGTGGGCAAAGATCTGGAAGCGCCAGGGGCAGCTTGAATCTATTTATCTATAGAGGGTAGGCCTGCGGGCAGAGGGACTGGACTATAGGCACTGAGGTGTGAGGGGGCCCCAGAGTGTGGAGAAATGGAGACGAGCCACCACAACCAGAGTGGACATGGGCAGTGCAAGCACCAGGAGTGAGGGCCTGGATCCTGGGCCATAGTTGCTGGAAGTCAGGGCAGGTGATATATTGTGACTGGGATAGAAAGGGGTGCTAAGTTGCTGTTGGGAAGACAGATTCAAGGGCAGCTGTTGGACCTCTGGAGGAGGCTGGGCCAGTGGTGGGTAGACATGAAGGGATTTGGCTGTGGGTGAGGTGGGTGCAGAAAGAAGGGAAGGATCAGAGAGGGCTGTCTTCTTCCTGAGCCCAGAGGGACAGTGAGAGCAGTGGCCATCATGGTGGTCTTTCTCACTTGGATTTTGAGAGTCTTAGGAGGGCTCATGAGACTTTAAACTTGGCACTTTAGAAAAGCTGGTGACCCCCATCTCTTGAGTCTTGGGGTCTTCCCAGCTTGCCTGGATTGAGCCTAAAATGCAAACTTTGTGCCAAGTAGCTGTGGTCTGTCCCATGTAGAGCGAGGCATTGGGTAAAAGGTGCCCTCACAATGCCCGCCAAACCTCATCATTGTCCTCATTGTCTCATTTCTCTACATCTGCACCCTCCTCAACACACCTGCAGCGTAGAACTGGAGGGATGTGGGCCTATGTGTAGTCTCAGGGTCAGATAGGGACTTTGATGGCTAGGTGGGCATGGGACAGGGAGGAGCAAGAAGCCTGTGGTGAGGCCCAGTGTGGAGGAGGGTCAGGGCCGGAGCCTGAGGGAGGCGGCTAGGCCAGAGAGACCCCACTGAGGCGGCCATGAGTTGGTTGGGGATAGCGGGGATCAGCTGTTGTCGGAGAACATACTCCACTGGTTCTCATGGTCACCGGACTGTCAGAATGCCATTTCTTTATTTTTTTCCACTTCTTTTTGAATTAGTTGATTTCCTTCCCTTGATCACCATTTTTTTTTTTATTTTAATTTTTTACTTTTTGGTTTTTGGGTACACCCGGCAGTGCTCAGGGGTTACTCCTGGGTCTACGCTCAGAAATCGCCCCTGGCAGGCACGGGGGACCATATAGGATGCTGGGATTCCAACCACCATCATTTTGCATGGAAGGCAAATGCCTTACCTTCGTGCTATCTCGCTGGCCCCTGATCACCATTTCTGTGATGATGGGGCCACCTACTGACTTGTTTCTCCAGTGTTCCTGCCCTTGGATGTGGTGTGGTGTGCACTGTTCCCTGGGCTCCACACTGTTTTAAATTCTGAGACTGTTGAAGTCCCTGAGCATCTGCCCAACCGTGCTTAGGGGCTTCTTGGAAACCTGTGGCCTCTGTGGGCCCAAAGGTTTGGTGCTGGAACCCAGCTTGGCAGGGAGTACAAAGAGCCACTGTCAGACTGGGGATCTAAGCTACAGCCTCACATGTTGTCAGGCCTGTGTGCTCCAGCCCGTGAGCTCTCCTTGGCCTGGTCGATCACTCAGATTGTGGTGCTCACATAGTTGTTTGCACGACTTTTGAGATCCTAAAGGATGGGACTCCTGGGCTCACATAATGTGTGTGTCAGGATATCAGGGATCATACTCACAGCCTTATGCTTGCAAGAGCATGGGCTGTTTTGTGTACACTCACGCACACACACACACACACACACACACACACACACACAAACACACACACACACCTGGACTATCTTGCACACACATAAATACACACACTCTTGGACTATTTTGTATGCACACAGATATTGAGGGCTCTGTGGGGGATCTTTGCTGAGTTTGCGGGGCTAGGACACGTATGTGAATACCTGGATCATGGATGTTTTCTCTCCCTCGCAGGAAAGACCACTGGGATTCCCATCCATGTCTTTGGCACCGAGACACACATGACGGCCATTGTGGGTATGGCTCTGGGCCACCGTCCAATCCCCAACCAGCCGCCCACTGCAGCCCATACTGCGAACTTCCTCCTTAATGCCAGTGGGAGCACGTCGGTGGGTACATGCCAACCCCCCTGCCTGCCCATTGCCACACAGGTTCGCGCCCCTCCCAACAGCCCCTCCCTTTAGCTCTTAGAGATTCCTGAGGGAATGCAGGAGAAGGGATGGATTCTAGCTTTTATTTTCTGCCAAGACAAAATGACCTTTTATTAAAAAAAAAGTTTTTTTTTGGGAAGAGGCCTATTCCTACACAGTGGGGGAGGGACCAGTGAGAATCAAACTCAAGACGCCACTCCCCCAGCATGTGTTCCAGCCTGTTGAGCATTTCGTGAGCCCCTTTATTTTGTTGGTGGTGCCAGGGATTGAACCCAGGGCCTCACTTTGACAAAGCCAATTTCTACTGCTAAGCCACTACTCTTTTCAAAGTCCGCCCTGAGCGCCATCTGTGAGAAAGGCGGCTCTGGTTCTGGGGCTCCTTCAGAGCCTATTTACAATCCCTTTTGCTTCTTGGCTGGTACTTCCAATTCCCTTAGAGCCCCACTACGTGTCTTTCTTGTTACATGGGTTGTTTTTGGGTTCTGGGGGCTCTTTTTCCCAGCTGCTCCCTCTGACCCTCTGCTCTTGTCCCCAGACTCCAGCCCCCAGCCGAACAGCGTCTTTTTCCGAGTCCAGGTCTGATGAGGTGGCACCTGCCAAGAAGGCCAAGCCCGCCATGCCACCAGGTACCTCCATAATCTCCCTGTATTTCCCTTTGCCTCTGCTTGCCACGGGACCAGTAGGAAGTGCAAAGGATGGGCAAGGGGGTGAAGGTTCCAGAACTGGAGATCCCGCTCACTCTCCATCTACCCTCTCCCAACACCTTTCCTATGTGAAAATACAGACTCCTGACCCCCCTTTCAGAACATCCATCTCCCAGCCCCTTGGTACCAGCTAACTTAAACTCTCTGGCCTGTGGGTCCTCAAAGATGGGACGCCCTACCCAGCCGCCTGCCAGGCTACTAGAGTCAGTTCCATGAGCTTGGCATGGCCCATTACTCTGGCATGGTTAGGTTATACTCATGGTCTCCATGTGCCCCCACCCTCATCTGCTCATTTCATGGAGCTGTGAGGGAGGGCTGGGGGCTGCCGTTGGGGCAGTGGACATGTCCTCCAGGCACTACCCCTCCCGGGTTTGGTGTAATAGATGTGAAATGCTGAGGGCACTCATAGAAGGCCTGTCCCTGGGATTGACTAACCTGACTACCCCCTCTGCTACCCCATGTCTAGCCCCCCTTCCCCCAAACACTCCAAAACACTGTTCCCCTTGCATTCAGCAGAGCCACTCAGTTGTCTTGGTCATTTTCTTTGACAGATTCAGTCCCAAGTTCAAGATCCCTGCAAGGTAGGCTGCCCTGCCCCACGCACGGGGCCTGCCCCACTCTCTGGGTTTCCTTTCTCTCCCCAGGAGTTGTTGCATTGTCATCCAAAATTCATTCTGTCCCTGCCCCAGTGGGACCTGCCCCCAGTTTCTGTCTCTGCTCTCACGTCCCCACTCAGCACTCTGCCCCTGCCTGGCTATCTTGGCTCAGGCATGGGAGGCCAGAGAGAAGGAGCTAGGTCCATTCCCACTGCCTGGGACAGGGGGCAAGAGGCTAGGGGGCTCTGCTGGGAAGTGAAGAAAATGGCAGAGCACAAGGTGGTTGGTAAGGACAGGTGCCATTATCCCCCTGTCTTCCTTTCCTATCTTCCCCACATTAGCCTCTCCACCAATACCCTCATCCAGAGCTCCAATGGTTTTAGATTTCTGCAGGGCTGGGGGTGAATATGGGCTGCATGGAAGGGGGCAGAGAGAGCCCTAGAGATCTCTCTGTTTGGTGCATGAGGTCACTGCTGATGGGGTTTTGTGCCTGATCATCCAAGTGGAGGGTGGATCATCCGAGTAGAGAGAGCCCCAGCCTTCTCACCAGGAGGGCAGCCTTCAGGGTTACCGCCATAGCAGCGAGGAAGATAACAGAGAACCTGCCTGGCCCCTTTCTTGCCTCTGGTCAAGGCTGAGATCATGGGTGTGCGGAGGGAGATGGGCTGTGATTCTTACTGTCTGGTTCTATGCTGTGTTGGAAGTGGCAGGAATGGGACTAAGAGCCTCTGCTCTCTGGCCCCTGTCAGCTCTGAGAGCCTGTTTCCACCCTGAGCTATAGAGGGATCTGTGGGAATTCTACTTGTCCTATACTTTGTAACCTTTATAGCCTGTCGGTGACATAAAGTGTAGGCAAGGAGTGCAGGCGTCGTGACCTGGGTTCTGTTCTTCCTCCCAGGACCACAGTTGAGCAGCAGCTTAAGTGGCTACAGATCCCTGGCTCTGCTAGCTAGGTGACAGCTCTGTCATTTGGCACCCCTGAGACCCAGATTACGTGGCTTTGCTGTTCTGCGTCTCATGCCTCATCAGTTCCTGCTAAGCCAGGGTGGGGGTGGTAGGGACAGCAAATCTCAGCTATTTGTGACCTCAGAAGGCATCTGGCCCCAGGTGACTGTGACGTGATGGAAGAAGCCATTATGTGTGGGATGAGAACCCCTAGACATGGGGGAGGGATCTCTTTTCTGTCCTCTGGATCAGGCCTTGAACTTGTGTCTCCGTCCTGTACTAGTGCAGAATATTCCTGAAGAGCAGATGCTGCTGCTCTCAGTTCTGCTTCCCTGGGGATTTAGTAAGCGATTCCCTGGAGGGCCCCTTATTTATTTATTTATTTATTTTTTGTTTTTTGGGTCACACCCGGTGGCGCTCAGAAGTCGCTCCTGGCTTAGGGGACCATATGGGGACCAACCGCGGTTCGTCCAAGGCTAGCGCAGGCAAGGCAGGCAGGCACCTTACCTCCAGCGCCACCGCCCGGCCCCAGGGCCCCTTGTTTTAGTGAGACTTGATACAGCAGAAAGGCCTCCCCTGTGGCTCAAGGATGTCTGCTTCTTCCTGGCTATCTTTTGCCCCTCACTTCTTTCCTGCCCAACAAGTATATCCAGGGTCATTGATGTGCAGAGGACGAGCCCTCTGCTATGGGATGATGAGCAAGTTTAGAGTGAAGGCAGCAGCTCTATCCCTGACCTCTGCTGAACAGGGCTCCTGTAGGTGCACATTTACAGGGGACATGAATTGTTGTTGGGGAGTTGCTTTAAGTGGTCACCAACATTGGGAGAACTAAACATGCTTTTGGTGAGTTTCAAACTAAATTACTGGGCCTCGAGAGACAGTACAGTAGATAAGGTGCTTACTTTGCATGTGGCCAACCCAAGTTCGATCCTTAGCACCGTATATGGTCCCCTAAAGTCCCTCCAAGAGTGATCTCTGAGTGCAGCCAAAAATAAGCTCTGAGCACAAACCAGGTGTGGCTCAAACGTCCCCCTGCCCTCTCCCCAAAAAGCCCCTCAAATATATTAAGCCTCTATTTGCTTTTGTTTTGGGATCACATCTGCAATGATTAGAGCTAATTCCTGGCTCTGAGCTCAGGGATTACTCCTGGCAAAACTCAGGTGGTTCTATGGCAGGGGTCTCAAACTCAATTTACCTGGGGGCCACAGGAGGCTAAGTCAGGGTGATCCTTGAGTGCAAAGTCAGTAGTAAGCCTTGAACATTGGGGAGTGTGACCCAAACAACTAAAACAAAACAAAACAAAAAAAGATTCCTCTAGGTCAGGGCCACAAAATGTTGTACGGAAGGCCGCGAACGGCCTGTGGGCCATGAGTTTGAGACCCCTGCTCTATGGGATGCCAATAATCAAACCTGATTTGGCCACATGCTAGGCCAGTGCCCTACCCACTGTACTATCTCTCTGGCCCCTCAAGCCCTGATTTGTATATAAGGAGAAGGCCAGTGATTGTGTTTTTCCTGGAAAGAGAGCAGGTTCAGTGACCAGCCAGGCAGGGGTCCCTTGATCTGTAGTCCAGTCACCTTTTTCCAGAAGTCAAGAAATGCTGCCCACAAGTTCTCAGAATTCCAGTCCCTGATTCTTGTTTTCTGAAAGAAATGAATCCCTTGAGGGCCCCCCCCCCCCCCGGTCTTGGTTGGAGGGCCAGCAGGTAGCCCCAAAACTCCCCTGGGAAAGCATGTGCCGGATTCACTCGCTGTGTCTTTGCCCACCAGGAAAGAGTGCCACCCTCTTCAGCCGCCACACCAAGGCTATTGTGTGGGGCATGCAGACCCGTGCTGTGCAAGGCATGCTGGACTTCGACTACGTCTGCTCCCGTGATGAGCCCTCAGTGGCCGCCATGGTCTACCCTTTCACGTGAGTCCCCTCCTCCATCCCCTGTGGAAGTTATACAGGTAGCCCGAGATTCTGCCTGCAGTACTGTGGCTCCATGGGGCTAGTGCGACTCCTCCTTGTCCGCACAGCCTCTGCCCAGCCCAGACAGGGTTTAGGCTTCTTTCTCAGGAATCTTTAACTAGCAGCTCTCTTGGGTGGGAGAGAATTTTGACTTTACACCTGCCTCAGCTTCTCCCTTCCCAATCTGTCCTGTCCTTCCTCTGCCTTTCTCACAGTGGGGACCACAAGCAGAAGTTTTACTGGGGTCACAAGGAGATCCTGATCCCCGTCTTCAAGAATATGGCAGATGCCATGAGGAAGCACCCGGAGGTAGACGTGCTCATCAACTTCGCCTCTCTGCGCTCTGCCTATGATAGCACCATTGAGACGATGAACTACGCCCAGGTAGGTCCTGGGTCCAGTGCTCACCATCCCTGCTCTTGGAACTTAGATTGGGTGAAAGTGGTGGGAGACATTTGATGGCTTTTGCTTGTTTTGGGTCCATATGGGGTGGTGCTTAGGGATTACTTCTTGTGGGGTCTCAGAGGATCAGAGACAGTACCAGGGATCAAATCAGAATTGGGAGATGTGCAAAGCAAGCAAGAGCCTTAAAACCTGAGTGATTTCTCTAACCTCAAGCAAGATCTTCAATTAGGTGAGTTCTAGTAACAGAGGTCAGGGTGGTGGGGCAGGGCTGCTTAGCTGGGTCATCCAGCCCCACCACATCCTCTCCATGATGAGACTGGTTTTGAAAATGGAATCAGGCATCAGCGATAGCATGGCTGTATGTGTACAAGGCAATGTAGGGCATTTGTCTTGCACATGGTCTACTCTGGTTTAATCTCTGGCATCCCATATGGTCCTGTATGAAGGAGTTACACTTCTAGGAATAATTCCTCAGGCCAGAACTAGGAATAACTCTTAGCATCACTGGGTGTGGCCCCAAAACCAAACAACTCATAAAAGGAATCAGGCACTGGAGCCATATGGCTAGAGTGTTTACTTTGCACACAACCGACCTGGTTTCAATTCCCAATTCCTGGCATCCAATATGGTACCCCATGCACTGCCAGGAGTAATTCCTGAACTCAGAACCAGGAGTAATCCCTGAGAACCAGCAAGTGTGGCCCAAAAACAGAGAGGGGGTAGGGGGAAGCGGAAAAGGGAGAGGTGGTGAGGGAGTGGGGGAGAGAGAGAAAGAGAGAAAAGAAAAAAAGGTATCAATTTCTTATTTTAAAATTGTTAGGTGAGTATTATAGGAAACCATTTAAATACTTACAAATAGGGCTAAAGAGATAGTACAATGGGTATGGTATTACACTCAGTCAATACAGGTTCAACACTCTAATTTTTTTCTGAGCCTACCAGGAGTGATCCCTTAGTGCAGGGGTCTTCAAACTTTTTAAACAGGGGGCCAGTTCACTGTCCCTCAGACCATTGGAGGGTCTGACTATAGTAAAAACAAAACTTATGAACGAATTCTTTTCTTTTTTTTTTTTTTTTTTTTTGGTTTTTGGGCCACACCCAGCGGTGCTCAGGGGTTACTCCTGGCTGTCTGCTCAGAAATAGCTCCTGGCAGGCACGGGGGACCATATGGGACACTGGGATTCGAACCAACCACCTTTGGTCCTGGATCGGCTGCTTGCAAGGCAAATGCCGCTGTGCTATCTCTCCGGGCCCTATGAATGAATTCTTTTTTTTTTTTTGGTTTTTGGGCCACACCCGTTTGACGCTCAGGGGTTACTCCTGGCTATGTGCTCAGAAATCGCCCCTGGCTTGGGGGGACCATATGGGACGCCGGGGGATCGAACCGTGGTCCGTTCCTTGGCTAGCGCTTGTAAGGCAGACACCTTACCTCTAGCGCCACCTTCCCGGCCCTATGAATGAATTCTTATGCACACTGCATATATCTTATTTTGCAATGAAGAAACAAAACAGATACAAATATAATATGTGGCCCGCGGGCCATAGTTTGAGGACCACTGCTATTGCAAAGTCAGGAGCAAAGTCCTGAGACAGGTGTGGCCCCAACACTTACCCCCTGGCCTCAAAGATATGAAGACCATAAATACCTCAAGTCCAATTTCAGGAACAGGCCTGATGTTTGAGTAGCCATACCTTTCCCAGGGTTTAAACAGAATTATTTTACATAACTACTTCATGATTAGTTTCCTTCCATTCTTTTTTCTTTCTTTTCTTTTTTTGTTTTTGTTTTTGTTTTTGGGGCCACACCCGGTGGTGCTCAGGGGTTACTCCTGGCTGTCTGCTCAGAAATAGCTCCTGGCAGGCACTGGGGACCATATGGGACACCGGGATTCGAACCAACCACCTTTGGTCCTGGATCGGCTGCTTGCAAGGCAAACGCCGCTGTGCTATCTCTCCGGGCCCCTCCATTATTTTTTTCTATATTAATGTATCTATTAGCCTATTTTTGCTTTTACTTTTTTAATTTTTATTGTGGTTAAAGTGAATTACAAATCTTTCACAGTAATATTTAAGGCACATAGTGACAATGAATGAGGGGCCTTCCCACCACCAGTGCTGGCCTCCCTCCACCCCTTCCCATATCTCCCTCCTTTACCTCACGTAATGCTAGTGCAACTGGAGACGGAGAGGTGGAGCTGTCTGCCTTGCAAGTGCTAGCCTGGACCACGGTTCAATTCCCTGACATTCTATCTGGCCCTGCCAAGCCAGGGGCAATTTCTGAGCACATAGTCAGGAATAACCCGAGTGTCAAAACAGGTGTGGCGCCCCCCAAAAAATGCTAGTGCAACTGTTCCCCACTTGTACAGCTTGTTGTAGATTGGATATTGATTCTGTTGTCATTGACTTTGGATTTAGTGTTCAAGTCTGAGCATTTTTTATTTCCACCAAATGATCATGACTGTCTGGTCTTGGTACCATCCATTCCCCCCTTCAAATTATGAGGCTGATCAAGGTGATTCCATTTGCTTTTGATTTTTTTTTAGATTTTTTTTGGGGGGGTCCACACCCGTTGATGCTCAGTGGTTACTCCTGGCTATGTGCTCAGAAATCGCTCCTGGCTTGGGGGACCATATGGGATGCCGGGGGATCAACCCATGGTCCACCACTCCAGCCCTCAGATTTTTTTTATTATTTTTATTAATTTTCTGATGATTCTTTGCTAACCAAGCCAGCAGTTGAATACAAGGGCTCACAAATGCATGCTGCTTAAGGGCGTGTCAAAGCTGTGGATCAGACCAGGGTGGGCCACCTTCGAGGCATTTGTCTTATCTCCCTGTATTATCTCTCTAGCCCCTCAATATTATTTTTCTTTGTATGGGGCTGGAAAATTTCAGTGGTTACTCCTGGCAGTGCTATGGACACCGTATGTGGGTACCAGGGATCTAATCCAGGTGAATCACATGATGGGCGAGCACTGTACCTACTATGCTCATTCTGACCCCACTAACCCCTTAGTTTTGCTTCTTAAAGTTTTGTGCTGAACACTTGCATATATCTGGCCAAGTGTCATGCCCTGAGTTTGAGCTTTACAAAATAAAGAAATAACATTTGCATATATCCTGTTTCCCCTGCATTAGAATGTATAGTTTGGAAAGTTGAGGATCATCCTGCCCAGGAGTCCCTGTAGCACAGCATATATATCTCCCTTTAATTACAATTACGTATTTCCCTGTAGGCTTACAATACAGACCATTTGGATTTTAAAAACATATTTAGAACTAGAGTGATAGCACAATGGAAAGGGTGTTTGCTTTGCATATAGTCGACCTGGATTCTGTCCCAGTATCCTACATGGTCCCCCTGATCCCTACCAGGAGTACTTCCTGAATACAGAGCTAGAAGTAATCCCTGAGCATTGTCAATTATGGCCCCAAAACAAAACAAACAAAATCCTATATGGGCTGGAGAGAGTAGATAGGGAGGGTTGGGTGTATACCTTGCATTCAGCCAAACTGGGTTCAATCCCCAGCATTCCCATATGTCCTCTGAGCTTGGCCAGGAGTGATCCCTGAGTACAGAGCTAGGAATAAGCCCTGACCACTGTTGGGGGTAGCTTCAAAAACAAATAAAACCATACAAACAAACTAAAAACTTTGACAAATAGATGGTTTAAATTTTTTTTTAGCATTTTTTTTAAATTTTTGTTTTTTTTTGGGGGGGGGGCATGGATGCTCATGGATTACTCCTGATTAAACACTCAGAAATTGCCCCTGGCTTGGGGGGACCATATGGGATGCCGGGGGATCGAACCGAGGTCATTCCTTGGCTAGCGCTTGCAAGGCAGACACCTTACCTCTAGCGCCACCTCTCCAGCCCCTAATATTTTTGTTTGTTTGTTTGTTTTTGTTTTTGGGCCACACCCAGCGGTGCTCAGGGGTTACTCCTGGCTGTCTGCTCAAAAATAGCTCCTGGCAGGCACGGGGGACCATATGGGACACCGGGATTTGAACCAACCACCTTAGGTCCTGGATCGGTGCTTGCAAGGCAAACACCGCTGTGCTATCTCTCCAGGCCCATATATATATATATATATATATATATATTTATTTATTTATTTATTTATTTATTTTATTTTATTTTATTTTTTTTTTTGGTTCACACCCGGCGGCGCTCAGGGGTTACTCCTGGCTCTATGCTCAGAAATCGCTCCTGGCAGGCTCGGGGGACCATGTGGGATGCCGGGATTCGAACCACCGACTTTCTGTATGAAAGGCAAACACCTTAAGATGGTTTAATTTTTTTCACATATTTTTGGGCCACAACCAGTGGAACTTAAAGGTCACTCTTTGGTGATGCTTGGATCATGTTACTAGGGATCAAACATCTGCCTTCTGCATGTAAGAATGTGCTCAACACATGGAGCTTTCTCTCAGGTCCAGTTTTGAATTTTTGTTTTGTTTTGTTTTGAGCCATACCCGGTAACTCCTGGCTATACGCTCAGAAGTCACTCCTGGCTTGGGGGACCATATGGGATGCCAGGGGATTGAACCACAGTCCGTCTTAGGCTAGCGCTGGCAAGGCAGACACATTACCTCTAGCGCCACCGCGCCAGCCCCCAGTCTTGAACTTTTTTAAAAAAAATTGTGTATTTAGGGGCCTGAGCGATAGATATAGCATAATGGTAGGGTGTTTGCCTGGCATGCAGCCAACCTGGGTTCGATTTCTGGCATTCCATATGGTCTCCTGAACCTGCTGGGGTGATTTCTGAATGCAGAGCCAGGAATAACCCTTGATCACCGCCAGGTAGGCCCAAAACAAACAAACAAAAATTACATATTTAGTGTTATAGACAATACAAGGGTTTTTATTTTATTTTATTTTTTTTGTGGGGGGGCACACCCAACAGCGGTCAAGGGTTTCTCCTTGTTCTGTACCCTGTAAGGTCCCTTGCCCCACTCAGGAGTGATTCCTGAGTGCAGAGTCAGGAGTAACCCCTGATTATCCCTGGGTAGGGCCCAAAGACCAAAACAGAAAAAAATGAAAACAAACAAAAACTCCAGCCAGAAATGGACAGACTAATCTTTTAACAGCTGGCAGGTTTGGCGGACCATATGAGATGCTGGGAACTGAATTGGGTCTGTTCCAGGTTATTTGCATGCAAGGCAAATGATCTATCGCTGTGCTATCACCCCAGTCCCTTTGTTTTTGTTTTTGGTTTTTTATTTTGGTTTTTGGCCACACTTGACAATGCTCAGGGGTTATCCCTGGCTCTGCACTCAGGAATCACTCCTGATGGGCTCGGGATCATATGGGATGACAGGGATCGAACCTTGGTCAGCCACATGCAAGGCTTTACCTGTTCTATTATCGATCTGGCCCTCAATACAAGCTTTACAATACAAGCTTTTTGTGAGCATATACTGGGGGCTGGGCAGAGTGATAAGGCACATGTCTGGCATTGATTTTGATCCCCAGCACTGCTAGATATAAACCCAGTAGTCTAGGCCCAAATCAGGGTGGTAGCTTTTTCTTCCAGGCCACTCAGGTCTGAGTGTGGATGTGGCTTGTCTTGGTCTGTTTGGAACCCATCCTGGGCTGTGGAGTCAGACTTTGATTGTGCTGTGGGGGGATCCACAGAGATCAGAGCTTGAGAGTGGGAAGGTGCTTGATCTCAGAAGAGAATCCAGCAGCATCTGACTTAGTGGATTTTCAGAATCAACTCCTGCTTTGCCAGAGAACCACTGTGGCACTAAATGGATATTCTTTTATTGTTTTGTTTTTGGTTTTGGGCGCAGGGGTTACTCTTGGCTATCTGCTCAGAAATCGGCCCTGGTAGACATGGGGGACCATATGGGATGCCGGGATTCAAACTAACCACCTTAGGTCCTAGATCAGCTGCTTGCAAGGCAAATACCGCTGTGCTAACTCTCCGGCCCCCACTAAACAGATTTTGGATGTCCTTATCATTTCTCTGGGAATAGGAACATTAGTCTACAGGAAGATAGGTTGCATATTTTTTTTTTTTTTTTTTGGTTTTTGGGCCACACCCGTTTGACGCTCAGGGGTTACTCCTGGCTATGTGCTCAGAAATCGCCCCTGGCTTGGGGGAACCATATGGGACGCCGGGGGATCGAACCGCGGTCTGTTCCTTGGCTAGCGCTTGTAAAGCAGACACCTTACCTCTAGCGCCACCTTCCCGGCCCCAGGTTGCATATTTGTAGCTCTTTTGTTGGTAGAATGTGGAAGGATGCACAAAGGTGGTGGGGTCTTGAGTGGAATGCCTCATTGGTTCATCGAGGCACAAAGGTACAAGGAAGAATCTGTGCTCACTCCTAGATCCGGACCATTGCTATCATCGCTGAAGGCATCCCCGAAGCACTCACCAGAAAGCTGATCAAGAAGGCCGAGCAGAAGGGAGTCACCATCATCGGCCCTGCCACTGTGAGCATCCCCTCTGTCCCCTCTCTCCCCTGAGTCTTTTTCGTCTCTTCCATCTCTTTCATCTCCTGGGCCTGTTGGAACTTCTATTTGGCTGGGAAGTTTGACTGTGCTTGTTTTTAGCTCTTTATGCCATAAGCCAGCACTTGCTGAGAATCACTGATGTATAGGGAGTACCAGCTGTTAAGAGATTAGTCTGTCCATTTCTGGCTGGAGTTTTTGTTTGTTTTCATTTTTTTTTTGTTTTGGTATTTGGGCCCTACCCAGGGATAATCAGGGGTTACTCCTGACTCTGCACTCAGGAATCACTCCTGAGTGGGGCTCAGGAGGTGCCAGAAGGTTGAACATGGATTCACTGCATGTCAGGCAAGTGCCCTACCTACTGTATTATTGCTCCAGCCCCATCTTGGAATATTCTATTTTTTTTGTTTGGTTTTGGTTTTGGGTCACACCTGGTGACACTCAGGAGTTACTCCTATCTCTGCACTCAAAAATTGCTCCTGGCAGGCATGGGGGACCATATGGGATACTAGGAATTAAACCACCATCTGTTCTGGATTGGCTGCATGCAAGGCAAACGCCCTATGCTGTGCTATCTCTCTGGCCCCATCTTGGAATATTCTTGTTTGTTTTCAGTTTTGTACATAAATAATGTGTCTGGGCGAAGGATTTTTGGGCTCAGATTGGGTGATGTCACACAGATGACAGCTCCAAGTGACAAGCTGCTCTGCAGCAGTAAGCCCTGGGCAGCCGGCCAGGCCCAGCTTCCTTCTCTGTGATGTCTCGGGGGAAAGGGGGAGCCTGCCACTCAACATAGGAAAGTCAGGGTTCCTTTTGACATTTTCTCCAGGGCTGACCAACATGGCCCTGAGCTTTTTTTAAGCTCACTCTCCCTTTCACATTTTCCTGACCTCTTCGCTGGTCTTCTCCCTGCAGGTTGGAGGCATTAAGCCCGGATGCTTCAAGATTGGAAACACTGGTGGGATGCTAGACAACATCCTGGCCTCTAAGCTGTACAGGCCCGGTAGCGTGGCCTATGTGTCGCGCTCTGGGGGCATGTCCAATGAGCTGAACAACATCATCTCTCGGACCACAGATGGCGTCTATGAAGGTGTGGCCATTGGTGGGGACAGGTGAGCATCAGGGATATGGAGGGTGCCCTGGGTGTTCCCTTGCTGCTCACTGCCCCTGCATTTAGGCAAGGCTTTGTAGTAGCTGAAGCCAAGACAATAGCAGAGAGGCCACAGTTCATAGGTATCGTGCAAAAAACAAAAAATTTCTGGAAAGCTGAGTAGGCTTTGGGGATGATGCTGTTTAGATTTTTATTATGTTTTAGTTTAGTTTGGTTTGGTTTGTTTGGGGGCCACACCCAGCAGTGCTAAGGGTTGTCCTTGGCTCTGCACTCAGGGATCACTCCTGGTCCAAATAATCTCAGAGTTCAACCCACTGTCCTCTTTCCATGGTCTTCTTTAATGCTGTTTGTTGCCAGTTATGGCCATAGGGAGGCAGCAGAATGCAGTGGTTAGCGGGACCTGGCCTGAAATCTAATTCAAGGACTTTAGATCCCTTTTTCCCTGAATACTAGGGAACTGTGAGGGGTGTGCCTAGAGGTAGTAACATCGCCTGGATGCATCAAATCTGTTGGGGGACAGGTCCTGCTGGGTGGATGAACTGAGATGAGGTGTAGGAAGTTCTAGTACAGGTGTGGCTCAAAGTAAGTGCATAGTCAAGGTTCATTGTAGTCAATAATTGTGAAAGGAGGGGCCGGAGTGGTGGCGCAGCAGTAGGGCGCTTGCCTTGCATGTGGCTAACCTAGGATGGACTGCAGTTCGATCTTCCAGTGTCCCAGATTGTCCCCCAAGCCAGGAGTGATTTCTGAGTGCATAGTCAGGAGTAATCCCTGAACGTCACCGGGTGTGGCCCAAAACCAACAACAAAAAATTGTGAAAGGAACCACTCGTTCCTTACTCACTTCCTGGCGCCAGATAGTTATGTATCTCCCCCAGGTGCTGCTGCCAGGAGGTGCTGTACTGCAGGCCAAACCCTCTGGCTTGAGAGCTCGGTTGAGAGCTTAGCCCGAACAGCCAGCTCTCCATGACCGAGGCCAATCATAAATCTGAATTGCTGGTTTTGCAGACTGACTGACTGGCCATGGCTTTCCATGGTGGGTTTCTGTGACCCTTTTCTTGGGTTAGGTAATTCTCTAGAATGACTCATAGAATTCTTTTTTTTTCTTTTTCTATTTTGGTTTTTGGTTTTTAGGCCACACCCGGCGGTGCTCAGGGGTCACTCCTGGCTCTGTGCTTAGAAATTGCCCCTGGCAGGCTCGGGGACTATATAGGATGCCCGGAATCGAACCCGGGTCGGCTGTGTGCAAGGCAAACGCCTTACTGCTGTGTAATGGCTCCAGCCCTGAAATCTCTTTTCATAACAAAACAGTTATGGTCTGCCAAGCCCACCAGGAGTTAGTCCTGAGCACAGCTGGGGTTGCCCACTAAAACAACGACAACAAAAAGAAAGAACCCAAGACACTTCTCACACCTGTCACTCAGGAGAATATGAATGTTGTAGGAGGGCCACAGGGTATGTGGCACATTTGCATTGCATATGGGAGGGCCTGAAATCCATCCCTGCCACTATTTTTTTTTTTTACAGTTGCTTTATTAGATGTAAGCATGTAAAGTATATCACATTTTTTTTTGTTTTGTTTTGTTTTTGATTTTTTGGGCCACACCCGGCAATGCTCAGGGGTTACTCCTGGCTGTCCGCTCAGAAATAGCTCCTGGCAGGCACGGGGGACCATATGGGACACCGGGATTCGAACCAACCACCTTTGGTCCTGGATCGGCTGCTTGCAAGGCAAACGCCGCTGTGCTATCTCTCCGGGCCCAGTATATCACATTTTTATACATACAGATATACATGAATTCATACAAGTTGTGAGAATAATAGAGCATGACCATGAGATCATTTGGGATCAAATCTAGGCATTGAGATATATAGATCATCTACTCTACAAATTTAACCACATCTTTAGCTTCCTCTTTTCTTGTCTTTTTTTCTTCTTTTTCTTCTTCCTCTCCTTCCTTTTCTTTCTCTTCTTCCCCTTACTCTTCTTTGCCTACTTACTCTTCTTCTTCCTCTTTTTTTTCTTTTTCATCTTCCCCTTCTTACTCTTCTTCGCCTTATTCTTCTTACTCTTCTTTTTTTGTTTTTTTTTGTTTTTTTTTGTTTTGTTTTGGGGCCACACCTGTTTGATGCTCAGGGGTTACTCCTGGCTATGAGCTCAGAAATCGCTCCTGGCTTGGGGGGACCATATGGGACGCCGGGGGATTGAACCTCGGTCCATCCTACGCTAGCGCTTGCAAGGCAGACACCTTACCTCTAGCGCCACCTTCCCGGCCCCTTCTTACTCTTCTTTCTCTTCCTCTTCTCACTCTTCCTCCAACTCTTATTATTATCTCTTGGACTTCAATCATTCCTATGCTATTTCTGTTGAGTTTATCAAAGACTTCTATTTTCATCTATTAACATTTTTGAGTAGTTTAAACATTGATCATTTTCTTTAAGGTTCTCTTCCAATCTCTTCTGCTGTATAGAGTTGTTCTGCATCTCATCCTCTGGCTAACTGACCCTGTTTGCATCCGCCACCGTTACTCCAGTGGAGAGGTTTTTCATTGAGGTTTTCAATTCATAAATCGAGTTTTTCAGACCTGTTATTTTAGTATGAAGCTTTCTTTCTTTTTTTTTTTTTTTTTTGGTTTTTGGGTCACACCCAGCGGTACTCAGGGGTTAATCCTGGCTGTCTGCTCAGAAATAGCTCCTGGCAGGCACGGGGGGACCATATGGGACACCGGGATTCAAACCAACCACCTTTGGTCCTGAATCAGCTGTTTGTATGGCAAATGCCGCTGTGCTATCTCTCTGGGCCCAGTATGAAGCTTTCTAATATCAATCTTCACATCCTCTTTATTCTTATTTGTGTTCCATTCAAGTCTATCTATGCTTTCTTTAAGCTCCATGAACATCCTCCATTAATTCTTCTCTAAACACCTTATCCAGGGGCTGGAGAGATAGCACAGCTATAGGGCATTTGCCTCGCCAGCATCCAATCCAGGATGGATGGTGGTTTGAATTCCAGCATCCCATATGGTCCTCTAAGTCTACCAGGATCGATCTCTGAGCACAGAGCCAGGAGTAACTCCTGAATGCCTCTGAGTGTGACCAAAAAAAAAAAAAACAAAACCCCCCAAAATAAAAAAAAAAACCTTACCTGAGAGGATACCTAGCTGTTTGGGACTTTTCAGGTCATCAGATTAGCCATCTTCATTCTCAATACCTGGGGCTTTCCTACATTGTTTCCCCATTATGACACTTGTAGTGTGGTTTTTACTATGTGCTGAGGAGGGGTTCAGGAGTTAAAAGATGTGCTTCTCTGGGCCCGGATGGATAGCACAGTGGCGTTTGCCTTGCAAGCAGCCGATCCAGGACCAAAGGTGGTTGGTTCGAATCCCGGTGTCCCATATGGTCCCCCATGCCTGCCAGGAGCTATTTCTGAGCAGACAGCCAGGAGTAACTCCTGAGCACCGCCGGGTGTGGCCCAAAAACCAAAAAAAAAAAAAAAAAAAAGATCTGCTTCTCTGGCTCCACCCAAAAAGCAGGCAGGGAGCCGGGCAGCAGTCCTTTATAATGGCTCTTTGGTGCCCAATCACAAGGCAGGAATCAGCCCTCATGTGGTCGGGTGGGGACATCTTACCGGGTTTGGGTTCTGGAGAGATTATGTTTATTAGTGTCTTCTGAGCTGCCTCCTACAGAAAGAAGGCTCATCCCTGCCATTATTGGGGAGTGGAGAGAACAAGTTTGGAAACTTTTATCAGTAATGTGGGACAGATTCCAAAACATATTTCTTACTTTCTTGTTAATAGTCTCCTCGTTCTGTTTGTTAGTGAAAACTGCAATCAGGGTGTCATTTAAGGAGTAATATCTTCAGTAAAGTCTGGTAATGAATAGCTCCATAAAGGCAAACTTTTTTCCTTGATATCATCACTACCAACATCCTTTTTTTTCTTGGCTACCAGATCACTTCAGCTGATCTGTAGGGGGAGTAAGAATGCTCAGAGGTCTTTAGGGTCATGTCTTACCTGGGGAACTCCACTTGTTTTCTAGCTTTGGATTTGCAGTGCACCTGAGCTTCTTAGAGCAATGAAAAATTCCACATATTACACATTACTATTACACATATTACACAAAATGACACATTCTTCTGTAGCCTTAATGATTTTGCTAATTTCTGTGTTAAAACCTGTGCCTCATATATAGTCCTCCAAGCTACAGGTGCCTTCCTGAGCGTAAGTCAGCACCTTGTAGTAATTGCTATTTGCTGTGTAAACCAATTATCAGTTACTGCAGATGACTTCCTTTTCTTTGTGCCCTTCTGCAAGTCAGGTCTACTCTTGGTACTTCTGGCAGGGAGGAGGCAGGGACTGGTGTGGGATAGATTGTAGGGCCAGCCCAGGGCCTGCGGGCCTTGGAGAAATTCCCTGCTGGCTTCCCCCAAAGTGACTTGCAGACATACGCTCCTCTGTTCGCAGGTCACAGTAGCACTCACCTTTACGGCTAGTTAGAAGCCAGTTGCTTATTTAGTCCTACCCCTTCCAAAACAAGTCTGAAGGTCTATCTGTTCCAAGAACTGGCTGTGCCCTGTATAGCTCTCCCAGTACTGAGAGTCTCTGGACTTGGGGACGCTTCATCTATCTCCTACTTGATGCTCCATTCATTATCCCTACATCTCCCCAATGTTTCAAGACCCCTGAACCCTTACTGGGAAGCCACACTACAATGCCCCCACAGAATTTTAGTCCATACACGCAACCCTCATCTGTGTTTGTGCCTCCCACTCACCTCTGGTTCCCCCTCCCCCCACTGGTTCTCTCCAGGTACCCCGGCTCTACCTTTATGGATCACGTGCTTCGTTACCAGGACACTCCAGGAGTCAAAATGATTGTGGTTCTTGGAGAGGTGAGTGAACTGTTAAAACTTTCCTAGTTTCCTGATGGTAAAATTAGGTGATTCTGGGGGCTGGAATGACAGTATGGCAAGTAAGGTGCTTGTGTTCAGTCACAGCATTCCATATGGTCCCCTGAGCCAGCCAGAAGCAATTCCTAAGGGCAGAGCAAGGAGTAGTACCTGAGGACCACCAGAAGTTATCCAAAAACCCAAACCCATCTCTCCCCAATTGATAGCACAGCAGGGAGGGAGGGCATTTCCCTTACATGTAGACAGCCCAGGTTCGATCCCTGGCATCCCGTATGGTCCCCCAAGCCTGGCAGGAGTGATTTCTGAGTGAGGGAGGAGCAGGAGTAACCCTCAAGCGCCAGGTGTTGCCCAAGCCCCCCCCCCCCCCATAAGAGCCTATTGCTTCTTGGTGCTGAGACATTTGTGTGGGAAATACAGCACGTTGGCTGCCTCCTCTCTGCTGGTGGGCAGCGGGAGAGCTGGGACGAGATGTCCATTTGTTCCATTTGGATGAAGCCCAAAACCTATTCCTGCCTCTGCTTCGGTCACCCTCTGTCCTTGAGGCTAGATTGGTCTCCTTGAAGTTACCTGTACTCCCTTCCCAATCTTTCAGGCAGGTCAGTCTTCTTTCTGGCAGTTATTTAGGCAAAGCCCAGATCCCCTTTTCTTTTTTTTTTTTTTTTTTTTGGTTTTTGGGCCACACCCTGTGACGCTCAGGGGTTACTCCTGGCTATGCGCTCAGAAGTTGCTCCTGGCTTCTTGGGGGACCATATGGGACGCCGGTGGGATCGAACCGCGGTCCGTCCTAGGCTAGCGCAGGCAGGCAAGGCAGGCACCTTACCTCCAGCGCCACCGCCCGGCCCAGATCCCCTTTTCTTTACCCAGCTCTGCCCTGTGATTCTGGAGAATTGTGGCCCCCAAGAGGCAGTTCCCTGTTGTGCTATTCGGAGCAAATCGAATCAGGGCCCGGACCCACTAACTACAGGCTCTTTCTTCTCTTCTTCCTTTGGTCCTTGGCAGATAGGGGGCACAGAAGAATACAAGATCTGCCGTGGCATCAAGGAAGGCCGCCTCACCAAGCCTGTGGTCTGCTGGTGCATTGGGACTTGTGCTACCATGTTCTCTTCTGAGGTAAGACCAACCAGATTGCTGCTTTAAAGCCCATAAGGAGGCCAAGATGGTGGAGACATTTGCAGCGAGCAATGTTCATACTGGCTGGTCCCTTCAGGGGAATGCTTGCTGCATGTGTTTAGTCACAAGAAAGAGGTTGGATCTAAATGGGGAAAACTAAAGCCAGAGCCAGGGATTGGGTTCCCCAGGTGTGAGAACTGAGAGCAACCATCTGAGTACTTGGGGTTTCTTTTTTTTTTTTTTTTTTTTTTGGTTTTTTTGTTTTGGGCCACACCCGGTGGTGCTCAGGGGTTACTCCTGGCTGTCTGCTCAGAAATAGCTCCTGGCAGGCTCGGGGACCATATGGGACACTGGGTATTCGAACCAACCACCTTTGGTCCTGGATCGGCTGCTTGCAAGGCAAACGCCGCTGTGCTATCTCTCCGGGCCCTGAAGGTGGGGGTTTTGAGAAGGTACCAGGAGCTTGCAGTGGGGTAGTTACTGGGAGATGTCAGATGTGCACACTTGGACTCATTCCTGCTGCATAGATGCCAGACTTCATAGAGACCCATCTGGAAGATGCCCCTTTAGTGACCACCACTGTCACAAGCCAGGAATGGAGAAGAGGGGAAGAGAAAAGTCAGCCCTCAGGGTTGCTAGCCTCAGACCTCCCCTCACTTCCTCTCAGGTCCCCTGCCTCTACCACAACCTCTCACCCCTTTTGGGCTTCCCTTTCTGGATCCTGGTTCATTACGGGTACACTACTTCCCCAAACACAGTTCCACTTCTTTAGTTTTCCCATGGGTGTGCACACAGAAACATTCCAGAGTATGGGGGCCGAGTGGTAACACAGTGGTAGGGCATTTGCCTTGCACATGGCCAACCCTGGACAGAACCGGGTTGACTCCCAGCATCCTAGATGGTCCCCCGAGCTTGCCAGGAGCGATTATGTGTGCAATGAGCAACAGCACAGTGGCAAAATGTGGGAACAGCCGAAAAGCTGTGAATCCAACACAGCATGTTCTGCGTTTGAGCCTGAATCCCTTCTTCCCACACCCCACCCTTGCAGATAAGCTGGACAATGAATGCACTGCTTTGAGCCCAAGTTTTCTTCCAGCCTTGAAGAATGCCCTAATCTTTCCTTCGCTAGAGGCCATTTTGGTTATCTATAGTGGGCAAGAACATGCTAGGAGGTCAATTGCCCAGTTGCAACACCAGAGGAAAGTTAAGGTCACATCCCTTCTTCCCCAAGTTCAGGCAGGGGTATCAGATGGCCCAGTTAGGTTCTCTTATTTCCTATAGCTTCGTTAAAGACAGCCACTGGGGGCTGGAGAGATAGACCAGCCGGGTTGGCCGGGTCTTGTGGAGGTTCTATGATGAGCTCTCTGGCCGCCATTCTCCAGCCTTTTCCCAGGAGAAGCCTAATGAAGTTGTCTGGGCGAGGCTGGAGCTATAGCACAGTGACTTTTCCTTGCACATAGCTGATCATTCTGTAAAAGGATCCTTGTTCCCCAGTCAGTGAGCTGGGACTGAGGCACAGCCTGTAATCAGCACTAGCATGCCTTTTTCCCAGGAGCCTCTGTTCTCTTTCGGAGACGAATAAAGCCACTTTCATTTGACTTCCAGGTGCAGTTTGGCCATGCTGGTGCTTTGTGCCAACCAGATTCAGAAACGGCTGTAGCCAAGAACAAGGCTTTGAAGGTAGGCCGGAGTGTTTGTGCCCCGGAGCTTCGATGAGCTTGGAGAAATCATCCAGTGAGTGTTTGGGAGCCATTTCCCCTTTTTCCAGGCAGTGCCCTCCTACACACAACCCACCACGGTCCCCATCACCCACAGGCAGGCAGAGCAGTGAATACTTTTTTTACCCTTCTGTGGTTTTTATTTTGTTTGTAGAAGCGGCAGTTATAGGTTCTGAGTTCAGCTTCTGGGCCCAGCTCCTTAGCTGACTGTGTAAGAATATAGCAAGTGGGACCAGAGCGATAACACAGCAGTAGGGCATATGCTTTGCATGTGGCCAACCTAGGACAGACCCAGGTTCCATCTCTGGCATCCCTCATGCCTGCTAGGAGTAACTTGAGTGCAACTGGGTGTGACCCAAAAACTAAAAACCAAAAACAAACCAAAAAAAGAATCTAGCAAGTGTGTCCACTAATGATTTTGCTAAAGATCTCTTCCCAGTGCCCCTGTCGGCCTTTCTTGGCCTCCATGTTCAAATTCGTAATAAAGCGTCTTCCAGAGAAGTGGGCTTTCCTGAGGCTTTGGGAATTCAACTAGTAAGATCAAGCTGCCCATAGGAAAAGCTGCAGAATTCCAGGGGGCCATGGAGGCACAGTCTTGGGATGGCTCCGAAGAATCCAGGCATTGTAACACCCATCTGGTTGCCTTTTCTCTTTCCTCTTCATCACCCTCCCAGGGACTGTTTATGAAGATCTTGTGGCCAAAGGAGTCATCGTACCTTCTCAGGCGGTGCCAACACCTGCCCACAGTGCCGATGGACTACTCCTGGGCCAGGGTGAGAGAATGGCTTGGGGAGTGGTGGGGGCGTGCACTTGATTGGGTCAAAGCTCATAGGAACCCAACCCAATCCCTAACTAGTAATAGTGTACCCTGGTCATCCTCTCTTTTGACTGCAAATCTTGGGCTGTATCCTCTCTCTGGCTACCTTAAGGGGCATCATCTGAGGAAATTAAAGCAATTTTGTTTGGATCCCAGCTCCCTTTTGTGTGCTGGAGCTTCTGAGCACCAGGAAACAAAACAGGGCCTCAAGGCACAAATATATCCCACCACTTTGTGGCCTGACCCAGAAGCATTCGGGACAATGTTCCCCAGAATGTTTGCTTTGTTTATTTGAGCCATACCCAGAGATGTTTAGGAGCTGATCCTGGCTCTCCATCCTAGAATGACTCCTTGTGGTACTCAGGGAACCATAACATAGTACCTGGCATTTAAGCTGGGTCAGCAGTGTACAGAGCAAGACCTAACCCCATGCTATCTCTCAGCCCCAGAATCTTTGCTTTTTTGCAGTTTCAGGATGGAGTAGATTTATTTCTGTTTTACTTGCCTAAGAGGTACAGATGAGGAACTAATTTTTTTTTTTTTTTATGTGGGTATTGTCAGGATTGAACCAAGAGCCTTACACATGCAAGGAAAGTGCTATATAATTCAGTCTATAGAGTTTAAAGGGGAGGATTGAGGAAATATGCTTGGACTGAAGGGGCTAATGATACCAGCATTGTACCTTGGTTCTAGAACAGGACATTCATGTCCCCTCCCCTTGAGAATGGACACTTGAAGGGATCTCCCACTTAATAGCCATATATCTTGCAGGAGTTAGCTACTGTATGGGGAGTGTTTTAAAATTTTCCCTCTAGGGTGAGCCAAAGAGATAGTACAGCAGATAAGGCATTTCCTTACGTGTGACTATCCTAATAAAATAAGACTTCATATCTCATGGTCCCTGAGCCCTACAAGGAGTGATCCTTGATTACAGAGCCAGGAGTAAACCCTGATTAATACTGGGTATGGAACTAAAGACAAAGGGAAAAAATCTCCCTCTGGTCTGGGAGAAAGCTCACTGAGCTAGAGTATATTCTTTGCATGCATGGGGCTCCAAGGTGGTTCTACAGTACTACATGGCATCTCAAACACCGTGGGATGACCCTGGAAGTCTGCAGGACTGCTGGGCCTCAGCACTGAACATTGATCCACTTGACTGAGTATTGCCAAGATTAGCCCCAGATCTCCTGCAATGCTTGGGAGGTTCTCCCTCCCCCCAGTTTTACCTTGAGACTCCTTAGTCAGGTAACCTCCGAGTGTTTCCAAGCCTCTGTGAGCCTACTTTGTCTGCAAGGAATAATGAGTTCTCTTTGCTCATCTCTCTGCTCAGGAGCTAGGCTTGATTCGCAAACCTGCCTCATTCATGACCAGCATCTGTGATGAGCGTGGACAGGAGCTCATCTATGCGGGCATGCCCATCACAGAGGTCTTCAAGGAAGAAATGGGCATTGGCGGAGTCCTCGGTCTTCTCTGGTTTCAAAGAAGGTGAGGCCTGGCGGGGAGAGGACAGTGGGCTCTGTGATTCCCAAGTGTGCTTTGACCAGGGAGTGGCACTGGAAACCCTGGAAAAGGGTGCCCAGGATCCATGTTGGTGGCCAGAGAGCAACTGAAAGGACAGAGGAGCTACAAAGTTGTTCCCAAATATGTTCCAAAGATGGAAAACCTGGTTTGACTCGGGGCTCAAAAGCTAGGACCTCATTGGGGATCTTGGATCAGCCCTTTTCCCTCTGGGAACTTATAAAGCAATGGAGAGTAGAGGCAGACCTTCCTGGGAGTGGAGGGGCTGGCAGATCTGGTAGCTTAAACAGTGCAGACTCAGCAGAACTACTGAATGGTTAGTTAAAGCACTTTGAAGTGAGTCCTCTGCAGTCTTACATCTCACCAGCTTGAATGGGGGCAGAAACGAGTTTTCTCTGCAAGCTTAGCCCAACATCAGGACTGACAAGGCAAGGGGGACATGAGTAAATGATTCCTGGTAGTCCTGCCAGAGGGCGGTAGAGGGCAGCAGGCCAAGTCAGCATCTGGATTTGCAGAGACAAACGTTTGGGTCCTGACTTAGGCTGTTCCTGGAAAAAATGTGACAGGTTCTATTCCCTGAACAGTTTCTAGTCTCCCTGCAATTGTGCCCTCCTATCCTCGGGCTTTATTTCTAATCATCATTTGGCAATTGGAACACTGTTTGGTTAACTTTGTCAAGAGACAGGAGACGGAGTGCGTGGATGGTAGTCATAAATAGGTTAAGTTGGGGCAGCTCATGCTAAAAACCTGTCTAAAGTAGAGCCTTCCACAGTACAGCTAAGGCTACTTGAAAAGCAGTATAAAGGCCAGAGAGATAATAAAGGGAGCAGATTGTTCACCTTCATGTGGCCAAACCTGGTTCAAACCCTGACACCTTATTGGTCTCCAAACATTGCCAGAGTCACCCCATTTGAGCATAGCTGGAAGTGGCCCATTCACCTCTCCCTTTAAAAAAAAAATCAGTATTGATAGAGTTCTGATCTGTGCACTGTCAAGAAATCAGCCTTGGATCTGGGTCTGGAGGTTCCAGTTCTGTTGGAACTGGAGTAACTTAATCGGGGGAATGTGCCTTGTCCTTGTATCACCCGTCCATCAGCTCCCTTGGGTGCCTTCCTCCTTTCCTACCACTTACCTTGCCTGCCCTAGGTTGCCCAAGTACTCCTGCCAGTTCATTGAGATGTGCCTGATGGTGACAGCCGACCATGGGCCTGCAGTATCCGGTGCCCACAATACCATCATCTGCGCTAGGGCTGGGAAGGACCTGGTCTCCAGCCTCACATCTGGGCTGCTCACCATCGTGAGTTCTGTGGGGTGGAGAGGAGGCCACCAGGGGGCAGAGCACTTGGCAGCATGCCACCAGGCTGTAGCCAGGGCATGTCAGCCGGGTCTCTGAAGCTGTCTTCAGGGACACTGACAGGTTAGAGCAACATGGGCTTGTTCCTTCTCTAGGGGGACCGGTTTGGAGGTGCTTTGGATGCCGCAGCCAAGATGTTCAGCAAAGCATTTGATAGCGGCATTATCCCCATGGAGTTTGTGAACAAGATGAAAAAGGAAGGCAAACTGATCATGGGCATTGGTCACCGAGTGAAATCAGTAAGTGTTTTTGTTTCTCTCATAAATATACAGGGTAGATACTGGACAAAGTGGGTTAAGGCGCTTGGCTCACATTCAGTAACCTCAGTTTGAGACCCCAGCGGTCCATTGTAGCATTACCAGGAGTGATTCTTTTTTTTGTTTGTTTGTTTTTGGTTTTTGGGCCACACCCGGTAACGCTCAGGGGTTACTCCTGGCTATGCTCTCAGAAGTCGCTCCTGGCTTGGGGGACCATATGGGACGCCGGGGGATCGAACCGCGGTCCGTCCAAGGCTGGCGCAGGCAAGGCAGGCACCTTACCTCTAGCGCCACTGCCCGGCCCCACCAGGAGTGATTCTTGAGGACCATCAACTATACATACCCTATTCCTCCAATTAAAAAAATTTTTTTGTTTTTTTTTGTTTTGTTTTTGGGTCACACCCAGCAGTGCTCAGGGGTTACTCCTGGCTCTACGCTCAGAAATCACTCCTGGCAGGCTCGGGGGGACCATATGGGATGCCGGGATTTGAACCACTATCCTTCAGCATGCAAGGCAAACGCTTTACCTCCATGCTATCTCTCCCATCCCACCAATTAAAAAAATTTATAAATATATAAAATAATAATAATATATATAGTAGATAGTGATTTAATTGGGAACAAGCAAGCTCTTGACTCCCATTGTACTAAGCTTTGAATGTGTTGACAGATGCCAGCAAGAGGCAGCTAATTTTCCCCTTACTATAGAGACGCCCTTAAAAAGTGTTTATTGGGTTCCACTGTAGTGTGAGCTATAATGAACAAGTCTTGATAACTAGCTTTTCAGAGAGAGGATCCTTTCAGTAGAAGCTAAAGTCAGGTTGGCAGGGAGGTATGCATCACTTTTTACCAGCAGCTGCAGCAACTTGTCAGCAGCAAGATTTGTTTCAACATGAATTAACGGGCCATTTCAGGGTAGATCTATGCTGAAGCCCCTATCAGTCTGGTCCAAAGGGAAACAGCAGTGTCAGAACCTCAGGAAAGTTTTTGGTTGAGGGGGGATGCATGTATGATGGTGCTCTGGAAGTCACTCCCAGTTTGGGAATTGCTAGAGGGACATGCATGAAGTGCCAGAAATAGAACCTGGACCTCTTCATGCACAGTCCCTGGTCCAACATGAAAGTCTACTCCCCAGTCTGCTTCCAACATATACCTCAGCTCACATCTATTCCCATTGCATTAGCCAATGTCAGTCACACAGTTGAACTTGACACTGGTGGGAAGAGGTCAAGAGGTTACGTGTCTTGGAACTAGATTACTATCTCTCCACTGGGCAGGTCCTCTTCTGTGCAAGTCCTGGTTGTATTGAGAAATCAAGAGAAGGGCCCTGAGAGATAGCACAGCGGCGTTTGCCTTGCAAGCAGCCGATCCAGGACCAAAGGTGGTTGGTTCGAATCCCGGTGTCCCATATGGTCCCCCGTGCCTGCCAGGAGCTATTTCTGAGCAGACAGTCAGGAGTAACCCCTGAGCCCTGCCGGGTGTGGCCCAAAAACCAAAAAAAGAAATCAAGAGAAAAGGAAAGGGACTTGTAAAGTCCACCCCTTGCAATACGGTCCCTTTGCCCTACGGTTCTTGACTTGTTACTCGCAACCTTATCTTAGGTGGCACTCCTAGATGGGATGGGATTTGGTACACACACTGAAGTATCAGGCCTGTGGTCCTGCAGACCCCACCAGGGCCTGTCCAGGCTAGTTGCTCCAGAAATTACTTGAGAAATAAGGATGATGACATTAGAACTGGGGGAGGTAGTGCTGGCCCCCACCCCCAGCCCAGAGTAGCTGCAGGGCATGAAAGCAAGTCAGGCCTGGGCAGCCACAAAGCCAGGGGCTCCTCCCTCTCTCAGCCTTTCTCTGCTGACGCAGAAGGCCGGTGCAGTTTGGTTGTCAAGCATGCATCTAAATCTCTTTTTTTGTTTGTTTTTTTGTTTTTCGGACCACACCCGTTTGATGCTCAGGGGTTACTCCTGGCTAAGCGCTCAGAAATCACCCCTGGCTTGGGGGGGAATATATGGGACGCCAGGGGATCAAACCTCGGTCCTTCCTTGGCTAGCGCTTGCAAGGCAGACACCTTACCTCTAGCGCCACCTCACCGGCCCCCTAAATCTTTTTTTACTGACAGATTGCAAAATGGGGGTCTCATAACAGGACACAAAATTAATTTTAAAAAGAGGGGAAATGGACCAGAGAGATAGCATGGAGGTAAGGCATTTGCCGTGCATGCAGAAGGATGGTGGTTTGAATCCCGGCATCCCATATGGTCCTCAGAGCCTGCCAGGAGCGATTTCTGTGCATAGAGCCAGAAGCCCAGGAGTAAACCCTGAGTGCTGCTGGGTGTGACCCAAAAACCAAAAAAAAAAAAAAAAAAAAGAGGGGAAACAGGGCTGTTGAGGTAGTACAAGGGTTAAGGCCTTTCTTGGTTCACTCCCCAGAATGGTGTAGGTTCTCAAGCTCATCCAGAGTTTTCCCCAAAAACCTCCGGAGTGCTTGAAATTTCTTGACACCATTTCCAACACATGCTTCTGCAGAACTTTGTTTAACTCTAGTTAGGCTGCAGAGATAGAACCCATGAGACTTTTGGTGTGTAAAGGCTTTTACCACTTAATACCATGAGACCCGGGAGACTGCTTCCCATCCATATCCTAATCTCACTTTCTTTTTTTGTAATGTCTAAAAGCAAGCTAGAACAGTTCTTCAGAGCTCCTAATGAGACCTGAGAGAATGCTTAAACCTTCCTTATATCACTTTGCATAGCTTGTCCCACTGCCCATGGATTAGGGTCCTGGATCTTCTCACACACCCTAGATACAGTATGCTCTGGGTACTGAGCGCAACAATGGGTCTGTTCTTCAGTAAAGGCAGGTTTCTCTTCACTTCTGCTCACTTTCTAGATCAACAATCCAGACATGCGGGTACAGATCCTTAAAGATTATGTTCGACAGCACTTCCCTGCCACCCCCCTGCTTGACTACGCGCTGGAAGTGGAGAAGATAACCACCTCAAAGGTAAAATGCCCCAGTTTGCCATAGTGAGGGGATAGAGGGCCAAGTTACCTTCTATGGGGCACCGAATATCATGCCTTGTTTTTCAGAATATTTTCTGTTGAATCCTTAAGTTCAGCTGGTCAACAGGGTGTCTCAGATTCTTTGCTAAAAACTTCCTGGGACATGTCAGCATGATGAATTTATGTTAGTCAGAATTAGGATAATGGTAGTAACTGTAGGAATCACAGAAATACAAGATAAGCATGAAAAATAACGAGAAGTATTTTGAATGTTTTGCCTTCCCAGAAACCAAACCTTATCCTGAATGTAGATGGTCTCATCGGGGTTGCATTTGTAGACATGCTTAGAAACTGCGGGTCCTTTACTCGGTAAGCCTTGCAACCATTTTCTTTGTTATGGCATTCACTGATGATTCTTGGTTTCTCCCAATGCTGAAATCAATGCATGCATATTACAGAGAAGCTAAAAAATCTAAAGAGGTGGGCCAGAGAGAGGCTCAATGAATGGGAGCGCAGCTTTACATTCATGGGTATGGCTTTGATCCAGGCAGACAGAAGGAAATAAGAAATGCCTTTGCTCCTCCTACCATTGAGTCCCCCACTTTTCACTTTCAAACTACAGAGAGCCAGCCCTTCAGCTTGGGGCAGAAGTCTGCAGGTGATCGCATGATCTACTTTTAACCTGTAAGTTGTTATGTGTTGCAGGGAGGAAGCTGATGAATATATCGATATTGGTGCCCTCAATGGCATCTTTGTTCTGGGAAGAAGTATGGGCTTCATTGGTAAGTTGGTTATCGTTTTATTTATTTATTTATTTATTTATTTATTTATTTATTTATTTATTTATTTATTTATTTATTTTGATGAAGTGTCATGTTCTCTAGGAGTTGGTTGAGGTTTGATTTCCACCGAGCTCCCAGTCAGGAAAGACAGTTCCCATTCCCCTGTCCAATTAGGACATGGGGAACAGTTCCAGTTCTAGAGATCTGCAGGAAATAATTCACACAGTGAAAAGGTACAAGAATGGGTTCAGGAAATCCAGTGCTCAAGCAAGGAATTCAAACCACAAAAGCTTTCTGCTCCTAAGATGGAGACCCCTGCTTAATCCAATCACCAGGTCACACCCTAGGGTGGAGTACAATTATTAATTAGGGTAGGATCAGTAACCCAACATCTCCCCCTAGTTGACATAAAAAAATAAAATAATTCATATCCCAAGAGTCTAAGATTATGGCATATGCTTCTAAAGCTAAAGATTGGCAGTATTTTGCATAGGCATGACAAAAGTTTGGAAAAACACACTAAAAATAGACTTTTTGGCCTAATAACAGGGTATCCCTACTCACAAAGCATCCTGCCTTAGTGCCAACTACAGGCTCCAGGCTTCAAGGCCCTTGGAAATTTTCTCCTCAAACACAGTTTGAGCTGTAAGGTGATCTTGAGCCTCTCGTCCTCTGTAGGAATGTCCTGTTAGAAGGGGGTCTTTCCCAACCCTCTTCAGGGTTAAGATAGAAACTGATTTTCAGAATTTATAGGTTCTGAAAGAGTAGGTGCAGAGAACCATACTGGTCCCAAGGTTCAAGAGTAAATGACTAATGTCACCAAGGCAAATGTTCAAAGTGGAATGCCCCCTGTAGTAGAAATTGAGTTTTCATCCCTAATGGATCATAACTCCTCTTAGTTTCTAATTTTTTCTCATTTTAATGTGTCTAAACAAAATCAACAGTGCCATAGGATACTATTGTGGCCTATGGGAAGATAATAAATCAACAGATCCTATCTTGGCTCTATCAAAAATACAAAAAGACTTCATGGGTACTATCTGTACTCTTCTAAGAATTTCTACTAGCATATCAAAGTAAAAAAGGAAAGCTAAGCCACTCTGTTGGGGTGCAAGCTTCCCTTTCTGAGAAATGCAAGGAAAAAAAAATACTCAAAAGATAATCTGCTCCAAAATAAAATAAATTAGCATGCTATAAACTACTGAGTTTTTTTTTTTTTTGGGTAATTGACACCACTTTGTCTTGTCTGTTGGTTGCTTGCAAGGCAAACGCCTTAGCGCTGTACTATCTCTCCGGCCCAGCCCCTAGTTGTCGTTATTATTTAAAATTTTTTTTGTGGGATTTCTTTTGTTATTGTTGTTTACGTAGGTTAGCTATACCACTTACCCAGGTAGCTAACCTACAAAGAGATGTCACAAAGTTCATCTTCATTGTTTATCCTTTCTTTCTTTTTTTCTTTTTTTTTTTTCTTTTTTTTTTTGTTTTTGGGCCACACCCGTTTGACGCTCAGGGGTTACTCCTGGCTATGTGCTCAGAAATCGCCCCTGGCTTGGGGGGGACCATATGGGACGCCGGGGGATCGAACCGCGGTCCATTCCTTGGCTAGCGCTTGTAAGGCAGACACCTTACCTCTAGCGCCACCTTCCCGGCCCCTATCCTTTCTTTCTTAAACTTCTCCCCCGCCCCCACTTTTGTTTGTTTATTTGTTTTATTTTTGGGCCAAATAGCAATGCTCAGAAAATTACTCCTGGTGGTGTTCAGGGGACTTTATAAGATGCTGGGGATTGAACTTGGGTTAGCTATGTGTTTCAAATGCCCTATCCACTGTACTGTTCACTTTGACCCTTTCCCCTATTTTTGTTTTGTTCTTGGAAGACTAGCTCAAAACTGAATTAAAACCAAACATTTTCTTATCTACCTGTTGGGTGGTGGGTTTTTTTATTGGTTTTTGGGCCACACCCGTTGACACTTGTTACTCCTGGTTATGCACTCAGAAATCACTCCTGGCTTGGGAGACCATATGGCACACCAGGGGATCGAACTGTGGTCGGGGATCAAACCTTGGTCTGTCCCAGGCTAGCACACACAAGGCAGATGCCTTACTGCTAGGGCCACCGTTCTGGTCCCAAGGGACTTAATTCTCATTTCTTTTTAACTCCTTTTGGGGGGGTCACATCCGGTGGCAGCGCTCAGGGGTTACTTCTGGCTCTGCGCTCAGAAATCTCTCTTGGCAGTCTTCGGGGAACCATATGGGATGCTGGGAATCGAACACTTGGTCCGCCTTGGGTTGGCTATGTGCAAGGCAAATACCCTACCACTGTGCTATATAGTTCCAGCCCCTGTAACTTACTTTATTGTTTTACAAAGATTTGCCTTCCTTATTCTCTACCACTCCATAAACTTTAACAAAATCACCACCAAAAGATAATAAGTTACTGCAGGGTCAAAGCCAGGTAGGGTACTTGTCCTTACTTGTTCCCTGAGGTTCAGCAGGAGTGATCCCTGTGTGAAAAACCAAGAATAGTAAACCTTGCCATACTTCTGGATATGGCAAAACAAAAACAATCAAGACAAGGTAACTTTTGTTCCATTTTAGGGCACTATCTTGATCAGAAGAGGCTGAAGCAGGGGCTGTATCGTCACCCATGGGATGATATTTCCTATGTTCTTCCGGAACACATGAGCATGTAACATCGAGGAATCCTTCGGTCAAGGAAAGACACAACCCACTCCCGTTGGACCCTCTGGCATTGGAGCTTGCTCTAGGATGGGCCTGGAACGGAAACAGCCACAGGGTCCAGCCATTGAAGACCAACCCACAGGCTAGCACTGTTCAGTCCACTTGGTGAAGCTTCATATTTTTTTTTTATAAGCATAGAAATCAAAACTAAGCCAATACTTGTGACATTTGCTCCGCTACCTGCTGTATTTATTATCTGGAAGCATCTAAGCATTGTCAGACTAGTGTTTTTCCTCCTTATAGGGTGTCATGAGGTTGCTTTCTTTTTTTTTTTCCTTTAGTTAAAAAAAAAGTTATTTTTTTCCCTTGAAGGGAATGAAACTTTTACGACCTCCAAAATATTACGCATTTTAAGTACTCTACATTTTGTTTTTCCACTTCCCGTTCTTCCTTCTGTAACATGAAGAACATTGTATTAATCTGATTTTAAAGAATCTTCTTTTTTGTATGTCATGTGTTAAGGATTTGTTGGCTATCCCCCTAAAGTGTTCCACATTGCAGAACAAAGTCTGCTTTTGTCAGGGGAGAGGGGCCATTGTACCCTTAGCCACTGTCACAGATATGTGGAGTAGTAATTTAAAATGTAAAAGTTGTAACATACATGTTTAAAATGAAAAAAAAATGCAAAGCAAAAAGCTGTGAAATGTCTTGTGTCTTATGTTCTCTGTATTTATGCAACTGACTTGTCTGTTACCGATATGGGGGTCCAAGGACTCATCTCCAGCCAGTTTGCATCTATAACCTACAAAGATTCTGGGCAGCTTCCACCTCAGTCTCTTTCTCTGTATTACCATAGTTTGGTTTAAATAAACTATATAGTAACAATGAGAACATACTGCTGTCTCCTGGTCTCTATATCCTTCTACAGTGGTCCTTGAAATGTATTTTCTAGTAGTGTCATCATGTTCAGGTCTTTTACTGTCCAGCCTCATCAAAACCAAAATTGGGGGCCCAGAGAGATAGCACAGCGGCGTTTGCCTTGCAAGCAGCCCATCCAGGACCAAAAGTGGTTGGTTCGAATCCCGGTGTCTCATATGGTCCCCCATGCCTGCCAGGAGCTATTTCTGAGCAGACAGCCAGGAGTAACCCCTGAGCAACCGCCAGGTGTGACCCCCCCAAAACAAACAAACAAACAAAATTGGGCTGGGAGGTAGCCCAAAAGAGTGGAGTGCCGGTCTTGCTTGCTTTGGGGCCTGCGTGGACTTCGTTTGGTCCTCTGGCCACATTGTTCTCAACCTTCTAGGTCCCAACACTTGCTGAACAAGTTGTGAAAGTATCAATTGGCTTGCCCCATCAACAAAACCCGATATCAAAACAAAACATTGCCTTTTAATTCTGTATCTCTCCTTTCTCAGCAAGTGGGTACCAAAATTCCCAACAGTCATTCTTTTTTGTTTGTTTTGTTTTTGGGTCACACCTGGTGTTATTCAAGGGTTACTCCTGGCTCTTACTCAGAAATCGCCCTTGGCAGGCTTGGGGGACCTTATGGGAGGGATGCCAGGAATCTGAACCGTGGTCTGTCCTGGGTTAGCTGTGTGTAAGGCAAATGCCCCACCACTGTGCTATCACTAAGAGCTGTCAGATCGTATTGCTTTTTTTTTTTCCCCTGTTTTTTTGGGCCACACCCAGCAGTGCTCAGGGCTCACTCCTGGCCCTGCACTGTGGGATCGCTCCTGGTGGGCCTTTTGAAACTCTCTGTGATGCCAAGGTTTGAACCTGGGTCTTGACTGCACGCACAGCACCACCACCTCTGTGATGCCAGGTTTGAACTTCTTGACTGCACGCACAGCAAGCACACCACCCTCAGGTTGATTTTCTGTTGAATCGGTCAGTGCCCCACCTTTTCTCCTTAAGTCCTTTCTCCACCAACCACCAGTGATTTCTTTTTAATACATCAATGGAGCCACTCCCTTTCCAAAATTGGTTGTATGAATCTCTGACATTCTAAAAGGAAACGGTAACTGGGTCCATCCATCACTATGCAGGGCCCTCATCACTCACCACCAACAACCTCCAAGATAGAGTTTCTCTGTGTCTCAAAAAGATAAAACTATATCACAAATAAGTAACTGCTTTTCCTTAGAAGAGGGGATACGTGCTATCTTTTCCCTGTGAAACTAATTTTTCACTCCAAAGCCCTTTCAAATCGTCCAGTGAAAATCCTGTGAGTTTGGGGGCCTGAGAGATAGCATGGAGGTAAGGCATTTATTTGCCTTGATTGCAGAAGGATGGTGGTTCGAATCCCGGCATCCCATAGGGTCCAGGAGCGATTTCTGATCTTAAAGCCTAGAGTAACCCCTGAGCGCTGACGGGTGTGACCCAAAAGCCAAAAAAGAAAAAAAAAGTTCTAGGAGTTTTGTTTTACAAAAAGGTCAGGATGGGGCCCGGAGAGATAGCACAGCGGTATTTGCCTTGCAAGCAGCAGATCCAGGACCAAAGGTGGTTGGTTCGATTCCCGGTGTCCCATATGGGTCCCCCGTGCCTGCCAGGAGTAACTTCTGAGCATCGCCGGGTGTGCCCAAAAACCAAAAAAAAAAAAGTCAGGATGAAGGCTCTACCTCCTAGGGATAGGAAACCAGGCCCCTGGGGATGCTGAGATGGGAGGGCCTGGGAAGCCCGGTCCAGGGAAGGGCAGAAATCAACACTCCCAGCAGGTGAGAGTGGCCAAAAAAAAAAAAAAAAAAAAACTGCCGCTGCATCTGCGCGTGCGCACTCCCGGGCCCCGTGCGACCACGCCCACCGGTCGCCTGGGGCACGCCCACCGCCCCCTCCGGGCCACGCCCTCGCTCCCAGCATCCCTCTGTGTCGCAGCAGCCGGGCCGGCGGCGGTTCGGCGGTTCGGAGGCGGAGGCGGCGGCGGCGGCGTCAAGATGGCGGCGGCGGCGGTGGCGGCGGCGGCCGCGGCGGCCGCGGCGGCGTCCCTGCAGGTGCTGGAGATGGAGAGCATGGAGACGCCGCCGCCGGGCCCGCGGGCTGGCGGCCGAGGCGCGGGCCTGGCGGGGGGCTCGGCGGGCCCGGAGGCGGGCGGCGGCGAGCCGGGCCCCGAGGCGGAGGACTTCGAGTGCAGCAGCCACTGCTCGGAGCTGTCGTGGCGGCAGAACGAGCAGCGGCGCCAGGGCCTCTCTGCGACATCACGCTCAGCTTCGGCGCGCGGGGCGGCCGCGAGTTCCGCGCGCACCGCTCGGTGCTGGCTGCCGCCACCGAGTACTTCACGCCCTGCTGCTGTCGGGCCAGTTCTCCGAGTCGCGCTCGGGCCAGCGGTGGATATATGCGCAGTGGAGCGCCGAGAGCCGGGGCCCGAGCCCGACACGGGTCGAGGCCGTCATCCAGTACATGTACAACCGGCCGCATCCGCGTCAGCACCGGCAGCGTGCACGAGGTCCTGGAGCTGGCCGACAGGTAGGCGGGACGGGACCCCGGCACCGGCTCGGAGCCTCTCTCCCCCCCCCTAAGCAGGAGAAAGGCTCGGACCCCCAGGGGGACCCTGCTGTGGTGGACAAGAGTGGGGTAGGCCGGCCCGGCTGGTCTGGGGGTGATCATCTCACACACAACACAGCCCCCCCCATCACCATCTCATCTCCATCTCCCACCGGCTCCCCAACCCCCCTGCGCAGGAGAAAGGCTCGGACCCGAGTTCGTTCAGCGACCCCGAGGGGGCACCCCGTGGTTGTTGGACAAGAGGGGGCGGGCCAGACCGGCTGGTATGGGGGTAAACAACACACACACACACACACACACACACACCAACACATCTCATCTCCATCTCCCACCGGCTCCCAACCCCCTGCGCAGGAGAAAGGCTCGGACCCGAGTTCGTTCAGCGACCCTGAGGGGCACCCCGTGGTTGTGGACTAGAGGGGGAGGCTGGCCCCACTGGTATGGGGGTGATCATCACATACACACACACACACCCCAACACCATCTCATCTCCTCTTCCATCTGCTCTCGGACCCCCCCAGCAGGAGAAAGGCTCGGACCCGAGTTCCTTCATGACCCCCAGGGGGACCCTGCCAGTTGTGACAAGAGGGGGGGAGGCCGCCCGGCTTTTTCTGGGTGGTAGATCATCACATTCCCACACCCCATCACCATCTCCATCTCCCACCGGCTCCCCCTACTCCCTGCGCAGGAGAAAGGCTCGGACCCGAGTTCGTTCAGTGCGACCCCGGAAGGGCACTCAGTGGTTGTGGACAAGAGGGGGAGGCCAGACTGGCTGGTATGGGGGTCATCATCACATACACAAACACACCCCAACACCATCTCATCTCATCTCTTCCATCTGCTCTCGGACCCCCCCCGAGCAGGAGAAAGGCTCGGACCCGAGTTCGTTCAGTGACCCCGAGGGGGACCCTGCTGTTGTGGACAAGAGGGGGGAGGCCGGCCCCGGCTGATCTGGGGTGGTCATCACATTCACACAAACCCCATCACCATCTCATCTCCTCTTCCATCTGCTCTCGAACCCCCCCCCCCCAGCAGGGAAAAAGGCTTCGGACCCAGATTCGTTCAGCGACCCCGGAGGGGCACTCCGTGGTTGTGGACAAGAGGGGGGAGGCCAGACCGGCTGTTATGGGGGTGATCATCCTCACACACACGACAAACCCACACACAACAGACACGCCACAACACCAATCTCATCTCCTCTTCCATCTGCTCTCGAACCCCCTGCGCAGGAGAAAGGCTCGGACCCCAGGTTCGTTCAAGGGACCTTCAACCCAAGGGGGGACCCCACGGTTGTGGACAAGAGGGGAGGCCTGGTGTGGGGCAACACACACACACCCCAACACCATCTCATCTCCATCTCCCACCGGGCTCCCCAACCCCCTGCGTCAGGACCCGAGTTCATTTCAGCAACCCCAAGGGGGACAAGAGGGGAGGGCCTGCTGTGGTGTCAACACCACAACACACCCAACACCGTCTCATCTCCTCTCCCACTTGCTCCCAAACTCCCTGCGCTGGAGAAAGGCTCAGACCCCAGTTCATTCAGGGGACTCACCCGCGGGGAGCAAGAGGGGAGGCCGAGTGTGGGGGCGCAACCACACACCCCAACACCATCTCCTCTCCTCTCCCAGTCGGCTCCCCAACCCCCTGCGCAGGAGAAAGGCTGTGCCCGAGTTCATTCAGGGCTGGATGCGGAGGCCCAAGGGCTTGGGCTGGGGGGGTGGGGCTGGGAGGTGCAATCGCCCAACGGCTGGACCTCGTGGAGCCCGAGCAAACGAACATTCCAGGCTTCCAGGTGGGGAACATCCTATCCAGTCCCTTAGGCAGATCCCACGTGAGCTTTGAGATCTGAAAAAAAAATTTTTCCAACCACTTGTCCTTCTGCATGCGAGGCAGAACGCCCTCCCTCCATGCTATCTCTCCGGGCTCTGAAAAATAACATTTTGAGGCCAGCTGGGGACGGACCCCAGGGTGAGAGGAGCTCGGTGTGGGACCTGAGAAGGAAGGGATGGTGGGTGCGGGATTGCGGAGTTGGGGTTGCGCCGTGGGGAAAGAGATGTTTCGTTTGTGTGTTTTTAAATATTTAATTTGAACAGTCTCTTGGGTACCTCGGGGAAATAGGTTGTGCATAAGGGGCAGGAGGAGGGATGGATGGGATGCCCAGGGGGTGAACTAGTAGTTGGGAGATGGAGAGGACGCAACCCACCACCACACCACCCATTTGTCGGACTTTTGGATCTGCCCACTAGACTTAAGTTTGTGCTCTGAGTGAGATGGGAGGTTGGGAGGTTCAGTGAGCGGAGGAGGGTTGCATGCTGCTGAAGAAAGAAGGAGGGGTGTGCTCTGGCTGCAGATGAGAGATGAGACAGGTAAAGAGATTGGATTTAAAGAGAAACTTGCGTTCGCCTTGCATGCAGAAGGACGTTGGTTCGAAATCCTGAATCCCCAGAGCCTGCCAGGGGCGATTTCTGAGCGTAGAGCCAGGAATAACCCCTGAGCGTTGCCGGATGTGACCCAAAAACCAAAAAAAAAAAAAAAAAAAGGGAAATTTGGGGTTGAAGAAATAGTACAGCAGGGAAGGGCACTTGTCTTTGCCCTTTCGAAGCCCTTTGAACTATCTCCCCAGCCCAACAGGTAGCGTTTGTTTTGTTTTGTTTTTCTTGTGGGGGGATTGAATCTGCACTTCCAGTGCTCTAGTCCTTTGAGCATTGGATAGTTTTTTTTTTTTTTTTTTTTTTTTTTTTTTTTTTTTGGGTTTTGGGCCACAACCCGGTGACGCTCAGGGGTTACTCCTGGCTATGCGCTCAGAAGTCGCTCCTGGCTTGGGGGGACCATATGGGACGCCGGGGGGATCGAACCGCGGTCCGTCTCCTAGGCTAGCGCAGGTAAGGCAGGCACCTTACCTCCAGCGCCAACCAACCGCCCGGCCCCACGAGCATTGGATAGTTTTATAAACCCAAGTAATGGGAAGATGTTGTAAATTTGCTTGTTTAGAGGAAGAGAAAGGCTGGAGGAAAGCAAGCTTGTGCAGAAGATTAGAGGTTGTTGGGTTTGTTGTTTTATTTTTGATTCAAGTATCTGAGAAGGCAATTGGATATAAGAACACCGGAAAATAGAGGCTAGGAGGAAATTGTAGATGGTAATTAAAGCTTTGGGACTAGATAAAATTACTTAGAAGGACTAAACCTAGGGTAGTCCAAAATATTAAAAGAAGAACCTACAAAGGAGTGAGGTTTGAGGGGGCTAGCCAGTTTGGCAGTAAGAGAGTGACTGATACTTTGGCTAGAGTGGGAGTCAGTTAAGTCTTATAAAAAGGATCAGAAAATGATGTAAAGGGCCCAGAGAGATAGCACAGCGGCGTTTGCCTTGCAAGAAGCCAATCCAAGACCAAAGGTGATTGGTTCGAATCCCAGTGTCCCATAAGGTGCCTGCCAGGAGCTATTTCTGAGCAGACTGCCAGGAGTAACCCCTGAGCCCACGGGGTGTGGCCCAAAAACAAAAACTCTTCTTCCCCTCCCCCCCCCCAAAAAAAGAAGAGAAATGATGCACATAGAAGAAGTGTTTGGGCATCAGTCAAGACAATCTTCCCTGCTCCTTGCTTCTTAAGATAGAAAGTTCTAGAGCGGGGCCTGGAGAGATAGCACTTGCATTTGCCTTGCAAGCAACTACCAAAGGTAGGTTGGTTTGAATCCCGGTGTCCCATATGGGTCCCCCCGTGCCTGCCAGGAGCTATTTCTGAGCAGACAGCCAGGAGTAACCCCTGAGCACTGCCGGGTGTGGCCCAAAAACCAAAAAAAGAAAAAGAAAAAAAAAAAAGAAAGTTCTAGAGCATATTTGTTTGCTGATGAAAAAGGAATCAATAGAAGAGGAGGGTGAGGAGGATGTTTTTGCAGCAGACCTTGAAATTGAGATAGCAGAGTGATAGAAGCCACATTAAATATGGAAACGGTGGGCCCAGAGAGATAGCACAGCAGTGTTTGCCTTGCAAGCAGCCGATCCAGGACCAAAGGTGGTTGGTTCTAATCCCGGTGTCCCATATAGTCCCCCGTGCCTGCCAGGAGCTATTTCTGAGCAGACAGCCAGGAGTAACCCTTGAGCACAGCCAGGTGTGACCCCAAAAAAAAAAAAAAATTATGGAAACGGCTGTGGAGCTGGCTCTATGGACTGAAGTGTGGTCCCCTATCCCCACTGGCAGCAGCCTTAGGCCAGGAGTAGACTGAGTACCACTGGGTGTGGCGCAGAAACAATGAAACTAAACTAAACAAAAGGCGAACATGGAAAAATTGAGCTGGTAATGCTCAACTGCCTGTGGAAGCCTGGCAGGCCTGTTGGGTGGTGGGCAGGCGGACAAAATTCCGCCTGATTGCTTTGCTTCTATTATTTCAGAGCTGGAGGCTGGGTCAGACATGCCTCCTGGGTGTGCCAGGCACCAGGATTGAAAATGAATAGAAAGCTGGAAAGATAGTTTCAAGTGCTGAGCACAGCTTTTGTGTGGGAAGCCCGGGTTACACTGAAGTTATGTTTGCTGTGTCACAGACATAAATTTTTCAGACTTTTCCCTGCTTTGCTGTTGAGCTGGGTTTGAGTTGAGAACAGTCCAGGCAATTTGGGAGGAGGGGGTTGGCCTCACCCTCCAGTGCTCGGGTTACTCCTGGCTCTGCACTCTGGGAATTATTCTTGATGGTGCTTGGGAGACCATACTGGCTGACCAATCCGGGTCAGCCGGTTGCAAGGCAGGTACATGATGTACTATCGCTCCAGCCCCTAACTTAGTTACTTAGTTGATTGAAGAGAAAATGTGTTTTGAAAGGGCTAGGAGTAGGCTGTGTTGTCTGAGTCTATACCTGCTCAAGTGCTTGTAGAGTGGGGTTTCTCCCCATAGTGTGGCTTTTCCCAAGCACTCTTACAGTTTCAGGGTCAGTCCTTGCAGTGCCTGAGGGACCATGTAAGCTGGAGCTCCCTAACCCAGATCATCTACTTTAAGCTCTTCTCTCTTGTTGTTTTTGGGTCATACCCCGGGGGTGCACAAGTGTTATTCCTGACTCTGTCCGGGACTCACTCCTCCTGGCAGGCTCAAGGGACCTTATGGGATGCCAGGGATTGAATCTGGGTCAGCTACATGTAAGGCAAATGCCATACCTGCTCTTTTCATTGGTCTGTCCCTCTTAGGGCTTCCAAGCAGCATTTTGTGTGAAGTACTGTTTTAAGTGCTCCACACCCTGACATCTTATTCCTCAGCTCTGAGGCAAAAATCCCTCCCCCTACAAATCCCACCCAGGCCCCTAGTATACCACTCCTTACTACCTTGCAGGGCAGGTAAGAAGATCCTCAGGAAGTGCTAAGTGCAGTATTCCTCACATAGCAGATGTTTCCCCTGTGATAACTATTTTTGTAACACAGGGTTTCCAGGCACGTTTCTAAGGGAATTACCTGCTTGATAAAAATAGGGTTTCCCCATATCAGACAGCTCTGAATTGAGTGATGGGGTAAAGATGTTGGAACCACTAGGTTCCAGTTTGTTTGCTGGAACCTTTCCTGAGAGGGGTGAAGGGAGAAGCTGCCTTTCCGTCTTTATACACAGTGTTCAGAGAGTTATTGAATACCGTAATTGTAAAGCAAAATGCAAAATGCGGTGACTCTTTACATCATAGTTTTATTTTGTTTATGGCAACACCCAGCAGTGTTTTTTTTAATGTTGTTGATTTTTGGGCCACACCCAGGGCAGTGCTCAGAGATCACTCCTGGTGGGTTCTGGTGACCACATGGGATGCTGAGGTTCTAACCCAGGTCAGCTGTGTTCAAGGCAAATGCTATACCCACTGTACTATCCTTCCCACCCCAACTTGGGGCTCTGCACTCAGGGAATCCTCCTGGCAGTGGAATTTAGTGTACCATACATGGTTCTAAGGTAGAACCTGGGTTGGATTGCATGCAAGGCACGTATCCTTCCCACTGTACTATCTCTCTGTCCTTGGTGCTGGCACAGACCACCAGTGGCTCACACATGAATGTGGCTTAACACAAATTAAATGCCAGAGTCAACATGTTAAGGTCCTCAATTCTGTGGACTTACTTTTATTTTTTATGTTTGGGGCAATACCTGGTGGTGCTCTGGGATTATTCCTGGAGGTCCTCAGGGTGCCAGGGATTGAACCAGGGTCAGCTGCATGCAAGGCAAGTGCCTTATCCTCCTATCATCTCTGACCTTGGACCTCTTCTTTTTATTTATCTAAACAAAACAAAACAAAACAAGAAACAACCTGGGGCCAGAGTGAAAGCACAAGCACACAGCCATCCTGGATTTGATCCCTGGCAGCCCATATGGTCCCCAAAATACCACCAAGAAGAATTTCTGAGTGCAGAACCAGGAGTAACTCCATAGCAGCTCTGGGTGTGACACAAAAACAAAACACAAAAACCAAACAGCAAAATGTCTCAATTTGTGGGGTTTGGGTTGGATTGGTTTTTTCAGCCATATTTGGGCTTATTCCTGATTCTGCACTCAGGATTACTCCTGGTAGACTTGGAACCATATGGGAGTCCGAGGATCAAAATTGAGTCAGCCACATGCAAAGCAAGAGCCCTTCCCACTGTACTATGCTATCTCTGGTTCAAAAAAATTTCAATTTAGATTGTTTAGATCTTTTTTTTTTTTTTTGGTGTGTGGAGGGGAGTGTTGGGCTATACCTGGTAATATTTAAGGTGTAAGTTATACTTTTGGTTCTGTACTCAGGGCTTATTCCTGGTTGGCTCTGGGGACCATATGAAATGCCAGGAATGAAAGCCTGGTTAACTGTGTACCTGGCAAGCACCCTACCCTAGTACTCAAGACCCTAGTTCAGATCCTCTTAAAGTGAAACACAGACAGTAAAATGAAAGTTGATCCTTCTTCTCTTTCTTGATTTTTAGGTTCTTATTAATTCGTTTGAAAGAATTCTGTGGAGAATTTCTCAAGAAAAAGCTTCACCTGTCTAATTGTGTAGCCATTCACAGCTTAGCTCACATGTATACCCTGAGCCAGCTTGCTCTGAAAGCTGCCGACATGATACGGAGAAATTTCCACAAAGTCATTCAGGATGAGGAATTTTACACTTTGCCTTTCCATCTCATTCGAGACTGGCTATCGGACTTGGAAATCACGGTTGACTCCGAAGAGGTTCTGTTTGAAACCGTTTTGAAGTGGGTTCAGAGAAATGCCGAAGAGAGAGAACGATACTTTGAAGAACTTTTCAAACTGCTCCGATTATCCCAAATGAAACCTACTTACCTGACTCGGCATGTCAAGCCAGAGAGGCTTGTGGCCAACAACGAAGTGTGTGTCAAGTTGGTGTCTGACGCAGTGGAGAGGCATGCTCTGCGAGCTGAGAACATTCAGTCTGGCACATTCCAGCTTCCTGCTTCTCACATCTCCTTATTACCTCGCTATGGGCAGAACATGGACGTGATCATGGTTATCGGTGGCGTGTCGGAGGGAGGGGACTATTTGAGTGAGTGTGTGGGCTATTTTGTCGATGAGGACCGGTGGGTCAACCTTCCTCACATTCACAACCACCTCGACGGGCATGCTGTTGCCATCACAGAATCCTACGTGTACGTTGCTGGATCCATGGAGCCAGGGTTTGCCAAAACGGTGGAAAGGTACAACCCAAACTTGAATACGTGGGAACATGTGTGCAGTCTGATGACAAGAAAACATTCTTTTGGGCTAACAGAAGTCAAAGGGAAGCTCTATAGCATTGGTGGACATGGCAACTTTAGTCCTGGCTTCAAAGATGTAACTGTGTATAATCCAGAACTTGATAAGTGGCATAACTTGGAATCGGCGCCAAAGATCCTTCGCGATGTCAAAGCCCTGGCCATCGAAGATCGGTTCGTGTACATTGCTGCTCGCACTCCTGTCGACCGGGACACTGAAGATGGATTAAAAGCTGTGATCACTTGCTATGACACAGAGACTCGCCAGTGGCAGGATGTGGAATCGCTGCCTCTCATTGACAATTACTGCTTTTTCCAAATGTCGGTGGTCAATTCCAACTTCTACCAGACGGCCTCGTGCTGTCCCAAGAGCTACTCCTTAGAAAACGAAGAGGCCGTCAGAAAAATTACTAGCCAGGTTTCTGATGAGATCCTCGAGAGCTTACCACCCGAAGTCCTCAGCATCGAAGGAGCCGCCATCTGCTACTACAAAGATGACGTTTTCATTATCGGAGGCTGGAAAAACAGTGACGATATCGACAAGCAGTATCGGAAGGAAGCCTACCGCTACTGTGCAGAAAGAAAGCGGTGGATGCTGCTGCCTCCCATGCCACAGCCTCGCTGTAGGGCCACGGCTTGCCATGTGAGAATCCCGTACCGGTACTTGCACGGCACACAGAGATATCCGATGCCTCAGAACTTGATGTGGCAGAAGGACCGCATTAGACAGATGCAAGAAATTCACCGGCACGCCCTAAACATGCGGCGAGTGCCCAGCTCTCAGATTGAATGCTAGGTTCTCTGGTTCTCTGTAGCTTCCACAGTTACACCTGTCCGGTGAGGCTGACGCTGTCCAGACTGTTATTTGAAAAAGTATGTCAATAACTTATTTTGTACCTGAATGGCTTATTACCCTCTGTAAAGGAAATGTAGTTCAAAGATGAAGACTGGGGAAACTGGTAGTTTTTGTTAGCTTGCAGTCTTTGTCTCTGGTTTTTATGTGCTAGCTACTAAGATCTTATTAAAGACAAGTGGAAAAACCCGGTGTAGTAACTTGGCTGTTTTTCTGCCAACAAATTAGAACTCTTATCATATGGACTTAGGTGTTGAACTTGCTTTAAAGCACCGTTTTTATTTGCACATTTACTTCAATGCCTCTTTTTTTTCATTTGTTTCCTGACTGGTTGTTTGAGACGAGAGCAGAATTTTTGCATTGAGCCCCCATCTGCAGGAGGTGTGTGCAATAGTGAGGCTGAGATTTGAAAGTAAAAGCACAATATTTCAGCAAGATGATTTCAGAATGTTTGCATTGATGTGTTATATTGATTGAAAATTCTGTTTTCTTTCTCAGTGAGCTTGCTCTCTGCCAATTTAATTTCTCTAGCAGCTAGGTTACAGACTAAGCCATCGACTGAGCTGGTGGTAGTTGGCAGAAGTATTGATCTTTAAGTGATGAAGAATATAAAGAAAGTTATATATGTGAATTTGTCTCTAAGGAAAATAAAAAGTATTACTGTAGACTTAAGAAATCAGAAACATTAAAAAATTGAGAGTTAATTTCAGGAGTTTTAGGCTTACTTGAGAAGATACCGAGTGTAAATAATGCCTATGACAATCAGTACTTGATGCCTTCGACTTTAAATTTGTGCTCTAATCAAATGCATATTGTATAGAAATCCCTTCCTAAAATCAGCTTCCAGTTGACTTTGGGAAGTAACAATTTAGAAGAAAGGTTGCTAAAGAGAAGACATTTCTCAGCTCTGACTCTTGAAAATATTTCCAGTGTCCTAGATTTTTATTGAAACTTGCCAGAGCCTAGAATACCAAATTTCATGTATCATCATCATTATTATGGCTCTTCAGTTTTTATCCTAGAGTGGTTTTTTTTTTGTTTTGTTTTGTTTTTGTTTTTTATGTTGATGTAGATGTATTCTGATTGTCTTTCATGAGCTTTTCTACAAGTTAGCTCTCAGGTTGGCTCTTCAGCATGGATCTCCTGCTCTACGGATTCGCAGTGTGGACCCAATATGGTGTTGATCTTTGTTTTGAAATGTCTTTACCTCCTTAGAGTACCATTCTAGAAGTTGTGTTTCTCTTTTGTCCATTATCAATAACTTTAGTTGTCCCAGTCATCGAGAAAAAAAAAGCACAACTAGGAATTATGGCTCTCAGTCTTTAGCCCTTGGATTTTATACTGAGAACCAGATGAGATTTCTAAATTCACATTCTTGTCAAGGACAAAATGTTTCGGTAAATGTGTTGGAAACCTGCTTAAAAACCATTGTCGACTGGTTGTGGGTGGTGGGAGATGAGAGACTGAGGTTCTTTCTCGAGATGAGTATGTCTTAGTCTTCCCTTCTGCTGCCAGTTTCTCAATTTCCACTTACTTGTGGCTACAAATTACTTGAATAAAAGCCATTTGGATTCTGAGAATTGCTTGTTCCTAGTTGGGAGAGTTCTATGCAAGAAGAGGTGATTGAATGATGTGTTTATTTTTCTAATAGACTCAGCTATCAAACGTTTTCTTAGTGGTGGTGTAACAATTCCTAGAGCTCTCGTAGGGACCCGCAGTTTTTCTCTCCGAGGGTGTTACTCTTAATCTGCAGATTTAGGTGTGATCTGGTTTTGAAAACGTGATTGAAATTGTTGTTTTCTTAACTCAGCAGGCAGCCTAGACCATGGCTGGAAGGAAAAGGGTAAGTCCTGCCTTGCATGATGACAGTGTGTGAGGGTTCCTGGCTATTGAGTTTCTAATTTTCATATTTGAATTCACATGAATGATTTTTACATCAATAACTTATACTTCAGAAATAGCCTAACTAACTTGTTAATGAGGAAAGAAACCAGATTTGCTTAAATCTGTTCAAGGCTGACATTCTGAAATTCTAAACTGGAAATGAGCTCTTGGAGTACTTGGAAAGAAGCTAATTATGATAAGTAGCCAAAAATGAATCTTTGGGGCCAGGGGAGAAGGGATTCTTTTCTAGAGAAAACTTCCAAAGATTGTGTTTGGTAGTTTAAATAAAGCTTTAAAAAGACAACCAAATGTATATTTAAGCAAACTTCTGCTTTGTGGAAGGAAAAGAGAAGAAATTGATTATACCAAACAGGAACTGAACATAATTTTAAGTGAGGTTACTCTATCTTCTCATATCCTTTGACAATGTTGATCCCACCATAATAAGAATGTCAGTCATGAGCTTGGTATTTAAGTAATACATCACACTTGCAGTTGTTTGCATGATTAGTCTTGTGTATCTTGATACCCAACTTTGCTTTTGCTGTGCCAACAAAAATATTTTGCTCAGAAACAGATCTTTAAATTCATTGAATCATTTGTCTTGATCATTTGGTTTTGAATAGTGTTTTTGAATCAAAAAATGTTTTTTTTTTCCTTTAAACACTAACTTTTAAAAAACACAGAACAGAAGCTGAAAAAGATGTTGTGGAAGATTTGCTTGTTTTTGTATTTTAAACTGCTTCTGGTAAGACAGTTTTCATTCCAGTACCCACTTTCTTCTCTTCATATTTCTTAACGAGTGTGGATTGTGGGGTGTGTTTTAACTCTCTCATTCTCTGCTTCTTAATTCTAATATCAACAATACGGTAGGTAGACAGATAAGCTAAATTGAGTATTTTAGTTACCTGACCTAATACTTATAACTAAAGGGTCTTTATTTGTACTTTTGTCAATGTAAGCTCTATAAAATCTCTTGGCCATGTTTATATATTTTGAGCATATAACAAAATTGTGAAACAAGTTCTCTATTTACACTAGGAAAGTAGGGTGCTTGTAACTTGTCACTTAATTATAGAATATCTGACAAACAATTCAGTGGTTAAACATTTTGACACAGGTCATTACTCCAGTCTGTTACTTTCATAAGAATAGCCCTTTTCTGGCTCTGTTATAATGCTTACATTATAAGTATTCTGGTTACTGGAAACAAAACAGCTCATAGCTGAGTGATGTAATACAATAACATAATGTAGCAGCCATTTTATTTCAAGAACTTTGAATTAGAGCCAAATAACTGCTCTTCTGTGATTACCTGTAAAGGGCTTTTGTCTTACTCTGTCTGCACATTACCCCGAATGTCTTAATTGAAGCCCTTACAAAGAGCACTTGTTAGCTTAGTCCTCCCGCATAATGCCACTGGTGAAGTCGTGCTTGCTACTTATTTGAAGATCTTTTGATACGTGTGCTAGGTTTTATGGAGTTATTTGTGAAACATACTTAGTTCAAGTTGACATATTAGGTCTTTTTGGCTAGCCGTATCCAAACCACTCCGCCCGACCAAAAGTCTGCTGCTCTTGGATGTCCCTCTGTAAGTCAGAGGAGCCATAGAATTCAGGACACTTTGAGACTTTACTTTGTACAATCGCTTGTTTTATGTTTTTAAAGCTATCTTGTTCTGTGTTAAAGCAACTAATGGTCTCAGTGAACGTTTTAAATAAACTTATTTCTTTAGATTTGGTTTATACTGTGTGTTTTCTTTTTTTTTTTGTTTCATTATAAATTATGCACTGTTAAATATAATTACTTCTTTCTTTCCTCTTACTCCCTCTTTAATCCAACCCTTGCCTCCCTTAAGTTGAACATTTTCCAGTACTCTTCCAAGTTTAAACACTGCATTTATTTAAAAAAAAAAAGAATTAATTCTTATTGCTTAGACCTTTTATTAGCTAAATGAAGAGGCTCATACAGGTAGGGTACTTGTCGAAGCGGAGTACTTTACTTCATCTCGCAGTGCTAATCCTGTGAAGTTGTCCCGTCTAGCTGCATATTCCCCAACATTGGCCAACCCTGGTACCACACAGCAGCTGAGAGCACTGCGGTATATGCTCATATCATGAGCATCATACCACTCGTCGGTCTTCTCATCATAGCACTCAACATTAAAAGTGGTGGTAAAGCCATTAAAGCCCCCCACCACAAACAAGAGGTCATCTACCACCTCTATGCCAAAATTGCTCCGAGGATTAAACATTGTGGGGATTGTGCGCCAGGTATTAGCCACTGGGCTGTAGGCTTCTGCACTCCTAAGTCGATTAGCCCCATCAAAACCGCCTACCTGTGGACAACAAAGGAGAAACATGGTCTACTGGGTGTTTTGGGGAGGTGGTTTTTTTTGTTTGTTTGTTTCTTGAGCTACACTTGGTGATACTCAGAAGTTATTACTGGCTCTGTTTTCAGGAATCAATCCTGGCAGGCTTAGGGAACCATATTGGGATGTGTCAGGGACTGAATCCAGGTCTGTCAAATGCAAAGCAATTAACCTCCCCACTGTACTTATCACTTTGGTCCTACATAGTCAACTGTTAGCCATCGCTTCCGTTCATGGAGAAGGTTTGCTTTGCAGGGTGTGTGCCTTGCAAATTCACATCTCCCTCTTAGAGTAGGAAAAGCTTTTCAAGTGTTTACCCGTCCTGTTTGCTAATAGAAAGCAAGCAAGCTGTGATGGTGCAAGGTCAGCTCACCGCATATACGTGTTCTCCATAAGCAATTACACCTATTCCACTCCTCCTGCTTCGCATGGGTGCTATGACTGTCCACTGGTTGCTTTCTGTGTTGTACACTTCTGCTGTAAACAGGCATTCATTTCCATTAAACCCACCACATATGTAGACCTGTGTGAAGAAGATCTCAAGATGATTAAAATTGTTACTTCGATGTGAAGGAACTATATATGGGGAGGTGGTATGATTTGGATTAGTTTGTACAGGGGTATATTTTTTTCCATATGTGCACACTTTGGTTTTGGTCCCTGCTCAGACGTGGTGCAAGAGTGTTCTGAGGGTCACTCATGGTCATTAGTAGGATTCTGTGTTGCCCAGGAATGGAACCTAGGCCTCCTGCAAAGCATGCATATCTCTCTAGTCTGTTTCTTTGTTTTATTTTATTTGGTTTTGGGGCCATACCCAGTGGTGCTCAGGGTTACTCCTTGCTCTCTCACTTCTCAGGGGACCATTTATAGTGCTTGGGATGGAACCAGATATCTATGCAAGGCAAGTACCTTAATCACTCTAGTTACTATTCAGTTCATGACCTATATTGCTTTATTTTATTTTATTTATTTTGGTTTTGGGGTCACACCCGGCGGTGCTCAGGGGTTACTCCTGGCTGTCTGCTCAGAAATAGCTCCTGGCAGGCAAGGGGGACCATATGGGACGCCGGGATTCGAACCAACCACCTTTGGTCCTGGGTCGGCTGCTTGCAAGGCAAACGCCACTGTGCTATCTCTCCGGGTCCTTTTATTTATTTATTTATTTTTGGTTTTTGGGTCACACCCGGCAGTGCTCAGGGGTTACTCCTGGCTCCACGCTCAGAAATCACTCCTGGCATGCTCGGGAGACCATATGGGATGCCGGGATTCGAATCCATGACCTTCTGCATGAAAGGCGAACGCCTTACCTCCATGCTATCTCTCCGGCCTGACCTATATTGCTTTTTAACAAGTAAAATTTAGTTACTAGAGGTGAAAGGATAGAACAGCAGGTAGGGCATTTGCCTTGCAAGCTGCCAACTTGGGTTCATTCCATATGGTTTCTTTCCCAAACCTGCCAGGAGTAAGCCCTAAGCATCACCAGGTATGGCCCCAAAATAAAACAACAAAATTGTTAGTTACCAAGATCCCAAGGTCATTATTTTATTTGAGGTAAGAATACTGCAAAACAAGTATTAGCACTGCTCTTTTCTTCCTCCTCCCTTTTCCCCCCAAAGAGCATTTTTCTAGGCATGTCTGTCCTTTTGCCCCTGCCCAGCACAGCCCACACCAGGTTTGGTGTTTTTTTTTTTTGTTTGGTTTTAGTTTTGGTTTTGGGGTCACACCCGGAGGCACTTGGGTTACTCCTGGCTCTGCGCTAAGAAATCGCTCCTGGCAGCCTCGGGGGGACCATATGGGATGCTGGGATTCAAACCACCACCTGGATTGGCTGTGTGCAAGGCAAACACCCTACCACTGTGCAATCTCTCTGGCCCCTCACACTAGGTTCTTACCTTTCCATAGAGTGTTGTGGCACTGGCATCACTCCTCTGTTCATGCATGGGGGCAATGAGTGTCCATTGATTGGTCTCTGGCTCATAACGTTCAGCAGTGTTGAGACGTACATAGCCGTCAAATCCTCCCATGGCATAAATGAAGTTGCTGAGGACTGTTACGCTGACATAGCAACGTCTGGAGTGCATGGGTGCCACCTGGTGCCACGTTTTCTTAACAGGGTCAAAACGCTTAACACTATTGAAATAGTCTACACTATCGAACCCCCCAATGATATAAACATAACCTTTCAAATAGGCTGCCCCGTGATAGGCACGGGGACTCTCTTCCTCACAAGTGACGTTCACCCATCTGTCTGCCCGAGCATCATATGCCTCAATGGCATTGGTAGGGCTCCCACCACTCCAGCCACCAATTGCAAATAGGATGGCATAGGGCAAGCGGGGCCGGGTAAGTGGGTTGGTGAAGTCAGAATTAGAGGGTCCATTCATGTTGAGGTCGTACATGGCCTTTAGGGCATTGATGATGACTGGCTTGCATTCCTCGCTGTCTTTGACATAATCATTCATCTTAACATTGTTCATGAAGTACTCAGCATGCATTAGGGCTAGACGAACCTAAGACAGAAATACAGAATGTCATTCAGATGAGGTGAAAGTCCCCAGAAAACCCTTATCCTGAACCCTCAATGGCCTTTGAATGGCAGTGAGGTCCCCTGAGCACTGCCAGGAGTAATTCTTGTGCATTTTTGGCTGTGCCCATACACTCTCCAAAAAGATATGGGTTAGGCAGGGGCCAGAGGTAGCAAAGGGAGTAAGGCCTTTCTTGCATGCTGTGAACCCGAGTACAATCCCCAGCACCACATACAGTCCCCCAAGCATTGCATGGAACGGTCCCTAAATACTGTTGGGCATAATCCACAAACAACTTCAGGAAGGAGGGACCGGAGAGGGGACTGGAGTCATAGTGCAGCCAGTAGACCTCTTGCCTTGCAAGTGGCCATCTTGGGTTCAATCCCCAGCATCCCATATGTCTCCCCAAGCACTGCCAGGAATAAATTTATTTTTTTTTTTGGCTTTTCGGGCCCCACCGGTTAGATTCTCAGGGGTTACTTCTGGCTTCGCACTCAGAAATTACCCCTGGCTTGGGACCATATGGGACGCCGGGGGATCGAACCGTGGTCCTTTCCTTGGCTATGGCTTGCAAGGTAGACATCTTACCTCTAGCGCCACCTCGCCAGCCCCCAGGAATAATTCTTGAGTCCAAAACCAGAAGTAAACTCTTGAGTGTCAATACAAAGCCAAACCCAGGAAATTGTGGCCAAGGAAGTAGTACAAAGGTTAGGGTGTATATCTTGCATGTGATTGACTCTCATTCGAAACCTAGCACCACATGGTACCCCAAGCATCATGGGTGTATCCCTGGAGATTCTTGAGCATGGCTGGGGGTGATCCTGATGTTCCCAGACACTGCAGGGCCTGAATGTCCTCTATCCTTGATCCCTAGCACAGAATCTCTTGCCTGGTTATTACAAGGTGAGACCTGAAGATTCAGAGCACTGTTTGGGAGGGCTTCTCTCTCCTCCCTCCCACTCACACAAATTTACTCTGCTATAACTTTTACAGTCCCAGAGATCAAATCCAGGGCCTCTCACATGCAGGGCACTTGTCTTGCTTGCTTCGGACCTGGGTTTGATCCCCAGAACCCCAGATGATCCTGACCACGGAGCTAGAAGTGATCCCAGCACCACCAAATAAGACATCAATATGCAATGAGTGGTGAGGTTTGGGCTCAACGGTTGTTCCTGGAGGTACTTGCAAGACCGGGATCATGCAGTTTTCGGGAACAAGGTCTCCATTCCTGTGCAGAGCATGCACTGTAGCCCTTTGAGCTATTTCTCTGGCCTCTACAACTCAGTTTATATAGTTATGTTTAGGAAGTGGGATACATTTAGATACAGAGTAGCTACATAGAAGGCAGGCACCTCAACTGGTCATAGGTTAGCTCATTCTTTGCTCAGTTGGCAGTATTGAGATTAGGAAAAAGTAGTGGTAATTATTCATTGAATATCTATGAATAGAGTGATTATTCATTACGTAGATCCTGGGGCCGGAGAGATAGCACAGTGGTAGGGCGTTTGCCTTGCATGCGGCTGACCTAGGAGACACTCGGTTTGATTCCCGGCATCCCATCACCTGCCAGGGGCGATTTCTCAGTGCCGAATCAGGAGTAACCCCTGAGCACTGCTGGGTGTGGCCCAATAACCAATCAATAAATAAAGTTTAAAAAAAAAGTACGTCCCTAAACATAAAACACAAATTAGCACCAACTACCTAAAGTTGTGGGTAATGCACAGGTTTTGGTCAGTTGACTAACTTCTACCTTGGGCTTGGGGAAGCACACAGGGTGCAAAGGGTGAAAGGAAGACAATGGCGCCAGAGCGATAGTACAGCAAGTAAGGCATTTGCCTTCCACGTGGCCGACCAGGTGATTCAGTCCCCAGCATTCCGTATGCCCCCTGAGCACTGCCAGGAGTAATCCCTGAATGCAGAACCAGAAATAAGCTCTGAGCACAGCCAGATGTGGCCCAAAACAAAACAAGGATAGGATGGGCAGGAAGAACTAACAACATCAAAAGGAAAGAAAGGCGCCAAGTTCCAGAAACTAGATGCTTTCTAGGTGCTTGGTTAGAAGTAAATCCGACTGAACTCTCAGAACTGGAGACAATCCCTCTGGGACAAAGGAAACCATAGTGCCCCGTGAAGCCTCCACAAGCGAATAACTAAACTTGACCTTGGGAAGCAAAACTGAAATATGCTGTTTCCTATTTGGGGGATCATGAGAAATCCATTTTAAAATGGCCTCAAATACAGCATCTTCTTGTTTGACGTTGAGTTCATCTTTCTCAATGATATCCTTCAGTTCAGTGACTGAGAGCTCTAAAAACTCGGCGGAGACTTTCACCATCTCTTCAAAGTTGTGCAAAATGAACATGTAGGCTTTCTGTCTCAGCTCAGGACAGTAGTAGTAGTCTGTGAACTTGCAGATACCGATACAGTTATCCAAACACAACTCTGACTTGAGGAACTCACAGCAGCCCCTGACAATGCCCATGATGTTAAACTGGTCTGCAGCAGCGAGCAGCTTCTCCACATTGTCAGGTGTGATGGGGACGGTCCGGGTGTACGCGTATTCAATAATTAGCTTCATCATGTCGGGGGAAATGCCAGGAATGTTATAGACCTTCTTTTCAGTGTTGTTCCAGCCACTTGTAAATAAGGCTCTGGAAAAGAAAGAAACTTGCAGTCACCCAAAAGTTTCTCAATTGCATTCTGCTACTTTCCTTGAGAGCTTGGAAATATCAGGCTGGAGAAATAGTACTGCAGAAGGTAGGGCACTTGCCTTGCCTGCGGCCAAACCAGGTTCAATCCCTGGCACCCTATATAGTCCCCTAAACCCTTCCAGGAGTGATCAGGGGGTTGAGAGCCAAAAGCAAGCCCTGAGCCCAACCAAGTATGCCCTCAGCCCCCAAAGTAAAGAAAGAGTACAGATAATTTTCCAAAACACAGAGACAATTCCCCCAATGGAAATAAATGGCATGTGAAGGCAATGGGGTGGGGCAGGAAGGCTGCTACAGGCCATGGGCAAGAGACTCTTCCCAAGGTCTTGCATGTTGTTCACTCCCACACTTTTTCATCCTGAGAAAGAGGGCGTCTTTTGTCTTTTTTCTTTTCTTTTCTTTTCTTTTCCTTTTTTTTGGTTTTTGGGCCACGCCTGGTGGAACTTAGGGGTTACTCCTGGCTGTCTGCTCAGAAATAGCTCCTGGCAGGCACGGGGGACCATATGGGACACCGGGATTCGAACCAACCACCTTTGGTCCGGGATGGGCTGCTTGCAAGGCAAACGCCACTGTGCTATCTCTCCGGGCCCAGAGGACGTCTTTTTCTCATTGAGGAAAAAAATAACAATGAAGGTCTGAGGAAGCAACTCCGGTGCCTCCTAGCCAAATACAGGCCCACAAAGACCACCTATCTTAATGGAGGGAAGGAAAGTCAAAGTGAGACACCCTGAAACTGTGCTGTTCTGAATGTTCGTGCCACTGGAATAAAGTACATGCCTCGACTCCAAGGGGTCCCATCTGAGTCCTGACATTGTATGCCTGCCCCCCGAAAACTGCTGGGTGTAGTCCTCAACAATGGTGATAAAAAAGAGGGGCCAGAGAGATAGCACAAAAGTAGGCCATTTGCTTTGCACACAGCCGACCAGGGGTTTGCTGACCTGGATTGGATTCTCAGCTTCCCACATGGTCCCCCGAACCTGCCAGGAGTGATTTCTGAGCGCAGAGCCAGGAATAACCCCTGAGTACAACTGGGTGTAGCCCAAAAAAACAGAAAAAAAAAAAACTGTGACAAAAAGATTATATATAATAGTATTGTCCTGGGCCAGATAGTACAATGGGTAGGGAGTCTGCCTTGCATACAGATGACCTGGGTTCATCTATATTGATATCCAATATAGTCCCCCGCAATCCTGCTAGGAGTAATTTCTGAACACAGAGCCAAGAGTAACCCCTGAGCACCACCGGGTGAGGCCCAAAAGCCAAACAAAACAAAACCAAAAAGCAAATACTATTGTCCACAGGCTGATAGCACAGGCGATAGGACATTTGCCACCATGCGGCCGACTTGGGTTGAAACCTGGCATTCCACATGGTCCCCCAAGCTGGCCAGGAGTAATTTCTGAGTGCAGAACTAGGAGTAATCACTGAGTGCCACTTGGTGTGTCCCCTCTAAAAAACAGTATCGTCCAGGGGCCGGAGAGATAGCACAGCAGTTGAGTTTTTGCTTGTATGCAGCTGATCCAGGAGGAACGGTGGTTCGAATCCCAGCATCCCATATGGTCCCCCGTGCCCCAGCCAGGAGCAATTTCTGAGTGCAGAGCCAGGAGTAACCTTTGAGTGCCGCTAGGTGTGAACCCAAAACAAACAAACAAAAAATAGTATCGTCCAACGCATCTCCAGAATTGCAAATGCCCTAAACGCTGTGCTATCACTCCAGCTCCTGAATCTGGTAACATTTTTACCATTCGTTTTTACGGTCTTTGTTTAAATGACTACCATCTCTTGATTAGATTATTGGAAGTTACCCCATAACTAATCTCACACATCTGTCCTTTTGTTGGGGTATTAATTCAAGTTCCAAAGACAGAACACTTGAGAGACCTGGGTCTGGAAGCAAATATCAATGTAAGAAATAATCCACACACAATAAGAGGTGAAATGCATTCAGGAGTTCTAACATGTAAGCCTTCAGTTCCTAAGAAGCAGGAAGTTCAGTGGGAAGTCCAGAAACAAAAGAGCATTTTCCTGAAACCCCAGGGTTTTTACTAGGAAGAATCAGACAACACTCAGAGGTGGAGAATAAGCTGTCTAAAGACCAATCCAAGGCACAAAAGATGTTTCCAATCATTGGGCAACAATGCATATACTGAGTGGGATGGGATTCGATTAATCCTACACTGGAGGGGGTTAATTTGGGCCACAGTTGGCTTACTCCTAGCTCTGTGCTCTGGAGTCACTGCTTCTGGTGCTCAGGGAATCATATGTAGTGCCAGGGACTGAGCCCAGGTCAGCTTTGTGCAAGGCAAGCACCAAAACCCCCTTACTATCACTCGGGTTCCCTGACCATCCTTTATAAAATTGCCACCATTACTTATTATTTCCCTTTTGTTGTATTTTTCCTCTCACAGTTAATGTTTTGATGACATATAATATTTATGCCTAATTCCTATATTTGGTAAACTTTCTGAGGATGGGAACATTTCTGTCCTTTGTCATTGCTTTAATTTCCAGTAACCAGAATAGTGTCTGCCACAAAATAGATATTCAAGAATCAATAACTGAGAAGACCAGTTAATACAGTGGGAAGGATGCTTGCCTTGTACGTGGCTGACCCAGGTTTGATCCTTGGCACTTCATTTGTTCCCCCAGTACCACCAGAAGTAATTCTTTTTTTTTTTTTTTTTTTGGTTTTTGGGTCACACCCAGCAGTTCTTAGGGGTTACTCCTGGCTCTACACTCAGAAATTGTTCCTGGCAGGCTCGGGGGACTACATGGAATACCAGGATTCAAACCACTGTCCTTCTGCATGCAAGGCAAACACCCTACTACCTCCATGCTATCTCTTCGGCCCCAGTAATTCTTGATCATAGAGTCAGAAGTAACCCCTGAGCATTGCTGGTGCTTAAACAAAAAAGAAATGATTGGGACCGAGAGATAGTATAGCGGTTAGGCCACTTGCCTTGTACACAGCAGATCTGGGTTCAATCCATGGCATACCAGATGGTCCCCCCAGCACCAGGAGTGATTTCTGAGTGCAGAGCCAGGAACCCCTAAGTATTGCTGAGTGTGTCCCCCCCAAAAAATAAATAGGGGATAAATAGATATTTTAGTAGATAAAGTGCTGCTTTGCACAAAGCTGACCTGAGTTTAATAGCCAGCATACCACATGGTCTCCCAAGCCTGCCAAAAGAGATCCCTGAGCAGAGTCAAGAATAAGTTCTGGGCCCGGAGAGATAGCACAGCGGTGTTTGCCTTGCAAGCAGCCAATCCAGGACCTAAGGTGGTTGGTTCAAATCCAGGTGTCCCATATGATTCCCCCCGTGCCTGCCAGGAGCTATTTCTGAGCAGACAGCCAGAAGTAACCCCTGAGCATCACCGGGTGTGGCCCAAAAACCAAAAAAAAAAAAAAAAAAGAATAAGTTCTGAACATAACCACCAAGTCAATCAATAAATAAATGACTGATAGGAACTCGGGCTGGCGCAGTGGCAAAGTTAAGGCCTTGCCAGTGAGTTTGATATCCAGCGCCCCCTGCAGGTGGGGAGAGTGAAGTACCCCAGAAAGCAGCATCACCAGTGTGTGAAGACTTGACCACTACAAGTATGCAACTCCCCCAACAAACACATGTGCAAGCACCACAAATTAATCACAGCAACAACAAAAATGGAAAGGGAACCAATTGTGGGGGCACTCTGCAGTACATGGGGCCTCTTCTGGTGATGCTTGAGGGAGTATGAAATACTGAGAATCAAACTCAGGGCTCCTGCAGGCAGAGCAAGCAGTCCAAACCCTCTGGAGCCATCGGCCAGCCCAGGGGAATCAATTTAAAAATAATAAAGAAAAAGGAACTATGATACCACAATTAATTACTGGGTCCTACTACTAGCTAGGGATTACCTAAGTTGTCGAATAAGACAGAAGTCCCTGCTGTAATATTTATTTTTGCTTCCTTTTTCTCAGAGATTTGTATGCATATAGGCTCTAAGTGGGGACTGGGGAGATAGTACAGCAGGTAGGGTGCTTGCCTTGCATTTAGCTGACCCAAGTTCAATCCCTGGTAGCTCATGTGGTCGGTCCCCTGAGCCTGCCAAGAGTGATTCCTGAGTGCAGTACCAGGATAACCCCTGAGCACTGCTATATTTCTTTTCTAAGCAGGGACCTACAAACCTCTCAATCCTTTTATTTTTATGTTATCCTCTGCCCCCAGCTAAGAATATTATTATATTATTTTTTTAGAGCCAGAGAGGTAAGTCACTTGCCTTGCAACCAAACCTGACCTGAGTTTGATTCCAGGCATCCCATATGACCCACCAAACCCTGTCAAAAGTGATTCCTGTGTACAAGAATAAGCCCTGAGCACTACTGGGCTAACCAAAACAACCCAAAACAACAAAAAAGACATTTGGTGACACCTAGAAATGCAAATGCATTGTAATGTCACAGTCTACACATGTCATTGGAATCCAGCCTTGCAATTGTCTATGTGACTGAATGTCATCTATGTGACATAGATGGGGGTGTCTTGTGACAGGGACTGGACGGGGTGAAAATATGTGGAAGTTGATCTTTTGGAGGTTCTGCTCTAAGTCTAGATGAATGAGCATTTTATTTATTTATTTATTTATTTATTTATTTATTTATTTGGTTTTTGGGCCACACCCGGCGGTGCTCAGGGGTGACTCCTGGCTGTCTGCTCAGAAATAGCTCCTGGCAGGCACGGGGGGCTATATGGGACACCGGGATTCGAACCAACCACCTTTGGTCCTGGATCGGCTGCTTGCAAGGCAAACACCGCTGTGCTATCTCTCTGGGCCCTGAATGGGCATTTTAAACAATAACTGGGACACATTTTTCTAGGGACTGATGATTACCCAAACATTTTTAGCTCAGGAACAAGTTATGTTCAACAGTTCAAGGCCTTCTGTTTCTTGGGTTGGTTACAGGATTTGGGCCCCAACTCCTGTTTTCTTTTAAATACTATCATGGCCTTTCCCCCCTTCACAATCCCTCCTTCCAGCTTGTTCACCACCCTGTTTACGGGTGCATCTATGGGGAGAGGAGCACTGGGGTGGCAAAAGTGGCACGGTCTTTAGGCTAAGAAGAAAATCCTGAGATGGGGCCAACCTTCCCAAAGGATGGTTTAGGCAAGAATTCAAGAAAGAAGTGGAGAATTAGAAGAGGCTCTCTAGGCCGAAAGGGTGCCTCTTGAGAGGGCCAAGGAGCCAAGAGCTCAAGGCTCTGGCAGGGTCTCTGGGCCGGAAACACAAAACAACCCTCATGTCTCCAAGTGGGCCCATTGCCCCCGTGGGCTTCCTTCGGCAACCCTGGTATACCTAAAGTAGGAACTGCAGCTACAGAGGATGTTCTTGTGGGCATTGAACTCAAAGCCATTGACCTTGATGACCACGTCGCAGAGCTTGCCCTCTAGCCTAAGCTCGTTGAAGATCTCACAGGTCATCGCGCTCATCTTCCGCTCCATATGAGGCTGGTGGAAACGGGTGGAGGCCGCTGTGCTCTCCATCTCCATGGCACCCCGGGACCAGCGGAGAGAGGCTGCTCTCCTAGGGTGTTGGGGAGGGTTGTGGGGAGGCCCCTATAGCCAGCTGTCGCTCCTTTTCCCTACTACATCTTTCATATAGGGCCCATCCGGCAGCCCAAGTTCCAGAATCCTGAGTCTGCAGTGAGATCACCTCACCCCAGATTGTGCTCTCAGGTTCTGGAACTCTCTCCTGTCCCTGTCCACCTTCCCACTGACCCCGCCAACCATTCAGGCTGAGGGGTCACCCCACGTCTCCTTCCTGCGGCAACACCAGGAGCCCCCAATTCCGTTAAAAGAATTTTCATTCATTTCATTCCGCTTCCAGTTGCCCAGCTCCACCTCCCCTGGGCCTTGTTTTCCACCTTCTTCTTTCCAGCTGGATTCTGGAAGAGCAAGAGCTGGCCCAGTTTCGGGGTGCAGCTGCCGCAGCTGCTAACTCTCTGGGGGATGGAGCAGGAGGACCCCAAGAGGCAGCACCACCCCCAGGCTGTGGATCAGAACTCCCTGCCAGGCAGTACCCCCTCTCCCAGGAGCCGGCTGGGGATTGTGTGATGCAAACTGTAAGCCAGGCCAAGACCACTCTGGCTCGGGTCTTTGGCCTAAATGCTCCCCCTCTATACACCCACAAGCACGTCGCCCCAATGGGGACCCTCACCCACGCACAGCCCAGCTCCACACCCAGGTCGGTCTCCGCCCCCGACGCCTGCGCAGTGCGGCCGCGGGGCGGTCGTTGTCGGGGAGCCCCGGAGCTGGCCCCCGGCGCCATGGCGGAGGAGGTGAGCGGGAGGGAGATCGGGAGCGGGGCGTGGGGCTTGGGGCGTGGGGCGGGCTCCGGGTGACCCCCCGCGCCGCCCCACTCGCGTTCGCGGACGCAGCTGCACGGGGGTGCCGGTCAGCGGTTCTTTGGGGGTCTCGGCACCCACAGGTCAGCAGCCTGATGAAGTCCACCGTCCTGATGCGGCAGCCCAGGCGGGTGCAGGAGATCGTGGACGCTCTCCGCCGCGGAGGGGCTGGCAGCTTGCAGGTACCGGGGTGGGACAGGGTGGGGATGGTGCCTAGGGGTGTCCGAGGCCCGCAGCTCCCCCAGGCCTCCAACCCTCCTGGAAGCTGGAGGGAACCTCAGCACGCCTTGCTGCTTTTCCTCTTGTTTGGTAGACAGCCGACACCGCATGTCCAGTCCCTCCAGTTTTCCAGCGCCCCGAAGTGCTGCAGATATGGAGGTGGGAGTGTAAGGATTTTAAGGGGGACCCTCAGCAAGGCCTGGAGCATTGGTATGGGTGCTGTTGAAAGAGTTAAAGGGGTTCTGATCCCTTCCCCCTGTCTGTCTATCTCCCAGGTTCCTGCCAGTCCTAAACAGGTTTAGTTAGTTCCTCCTTCCACACACACACAACACACACACACACACACACACACACACACACACACACACACACACACACACACACACACACACACACACACACACACACACACACACACCCCTTAGCTTGAAGGCCGAACTCAGTGCCACATCGCACACACACACACACCTACATACACACCTACCTTAGCTTGAAGGCCTAACTCAGTGCCACATCACACACACACACACACACACACACACACACACACACACACACACACACACACACACACACACACCTTAGCTTGAAGGCCGAACTCAGTGCCACATTGGAGCAGCCAGGTCCTGGCATCGTCTCTCTTGCATTTTTTAGGTTATTTCTGATTTCGACATGACCCTGAGCAGGTTTGCCCACAACGGGAAGCGGTGTCCTTCTTCCTACAGTGAGTCTCGCTGCTCTGTTGGGCCTGGGTAGAGGATGGCTACTGAGGGCAAGGAAAAAGGGTATTTATGTTTGTTTGCTTGTTTTTTTGTGCAGATATTCTGGATAACAGCAAGATCATCAGTGAGGAGTGTCGGAAAGAGGTGAGAATTGTCCTTTTGGCTTAAAAATGTTTGAAATATGCTTCTTCCCGTGGGTTAGGACCAAAGATTACAGAATGTTTTGGTTTTGTGTAGGGGCCACATTTGGCTTTGCTCAAGGATTATACCTGACAGGTTCTGGGCATATATATATATATATATATATATATATATATATATATATATATATAAAATATATGATTCCAGGGATCAAACCTGGGTTGGCAGCATGCAAGGCAAGCTCCCTGTCTACTGTACTATCTCCCTGTCCCCTGTTGGAAAGTTTATGACTGTTTTCTGCAGTCTTTTATACCTGTAGGCTGTCAGTTGAAGAACATTACTTTATTTATTTGGTATTTTGGGGCCATACCCGGCAGTGCTCAGTGGTTACTCCTGGTTCTGCGCTTAGAAATCTCTCCTGTTAGGCTTGGGGGACCATATGGGATGCCGGGAATCGAACCAGGGTCGGTCCTGGGTCGGCTGCATGTAAGGCAAACGCCCTACCACTGAGCTATTGCTCCGGCTCTATTTCTTTTAATATAAATCAATTCCTTAATTGAATCATGTGAGATATACAGTTATAAAACTGTTCATGATTAAGATTCAGTTATACAATTGTATAATATCCTTCACCAATGTACATTATCTGCCACCAATGTCCCAGTTGGCTTCCTGTCCTCCCCACTGCCCTCTCCTCTGCCACCCTCTTCCTTATTTCTCCCTTGTTAGCCTTTATAGCAAACATTTTTTCTTTTCTTTCTCTCTCTCTTCCTTTTTCTCTTTTAGACACTGTGGTTTGCAATACTAAAGAACACTAGAATAGTGTATATTCCCCATTTAATTTTTGTACCACAATTGGCAGTACTCAGGGGACCATGTAGTTCCAGAGGTAAAAACCTAAGAATGTGTTTCAGTCTTTTTGAATTATCTCTCTGGCCACATTTTTCCTTTTTTTTTTCTTTTTCTTTTCTTTTCTTTTTTTCTTTTCTTTTTTTTTTTTTTTTTGTCATTTTTTGGAGGAGGATGATTTGGGCCACACCAACAGTGTTTAGAGGCTGCTATTGACAGTGTTTGGGGGAGTATATGTGGTGCTGGGAACTGAACTGGTGTTGACCATATGAAAGACAAGAACTTTAAATCCTTTTGATATACCTGAATAGGGAGTGTTGTGGTTTTCTGTTTTATTTTGTCTTTTTTTAAATTTTTTTTATTTTTTTTGGTTTTTGGTTTTTGGGCCACACCCGGCGGTGCTCAAGGGTTACTCCTGGCTGTCTGCTCAGAAATAGCTCCTGGCAGGCACGGGGGACCATATGGGACACCGGGATTCGAACCAACCACCTTTGGTCCTGGATCGGCTGCTTGCAAGGCAAACGCCGCTGTGCTATCTCTCCGGGCCCTTGTTTTGTCTTTTTGAATTTTGGGTCACACCCGGTGGTGCTAAGGCGTTACTCTTGGCTCTGCACTCAGAAGTCACTCCTGGCAGGCACCGGGGACTATAGGGTATGCTAGGATTTGAACTGGGGTCCATCCTGTGTTGGCTGCATTCAAGGCAAATGCTTTACCGCTGTGCTATCACTCCGGCCTCTAGTGTTGTTTATTTTTTATTTTTTCCCAACCATGAGAGTGCTGTTTAACCCAGCACTCAAACATTAAGCTACATTTACAGACCTAGAAGATATTGCTATTATTAGCAATAATAATTGCTCAGTGCTCCTTTCTATTCTCTATGGTGCTCAGGGGACTATTCATTGTTGGGAATTAAACTTAAGTCTCGGGGCCAGCGTGGTGGTGCTAGAGGTAAGGTGCCTGCCTTGCCTGCACTAGCCTAGGACAAAACTAGGTTCGATGCCCCGGCGTCCCATATGGTCCCCCAAGCCAGGCGTGATTTCTGAGCTCATAGCCAGGAGTAACCCCTGAGCGTCACCGGGTGTGGCCCAAAAACCAAAAAAAAAAAAAAACAAAAAACCTTAAGTCTCCTTCATTCAAACATGCATTCCAGCCTTGTTTTGTTTTGTTTTGGGGTCATACCCATCAGCATTCAGGCTTAATCATGGCTCTGTGCTCAAAAATCACTCCTGGCAGGCTCAGGGGACCAAATGGGAAGCCAGGGATTGAACTTGGGTTGGCCTCGTGCAAACCAAACACCCTACCTGTTGTGCTATTGCTCGGCCCCTGCAGTCCTTATTTTTATCTCCTTTAGATAACTAATTGGAAGGACTGGTTCTGCTGAGGTGTTTGATATGAGAATGAACATTATGCTGATACTAACTATAAAATTTGAATAGATCTCAATGTCTGTTATTTAACCTTCTGTAACAGAGTTATAGATAAAACTGTTCTTGTGTCCATTTAACAGATGAGAAAACAAAGACTTAGCTTGAGCTGCATAATCAAGATTCTAGTGTAGGAAGCAGTGTTTGTTGGTTCCCCCCTTTTTTTATTTTTGAGTCACATCTGGAGGTGCTCAGGGCTTATTCCTGGCAGTGCCTGGGGGATATATAGGATGCCGGGATTGAATATTGGTTAGCCACATGCAAGACAAGTGTGCTACCTATTATCGCTGTGGACCATTGAGCTGACTTTGTCCTGAGCTGTTTGCATAGCCTTATGCTCTTCTGTACTGGGGTAATTTTATTTTATTTTATTTTATTTATTTTTGGTTTTTGAGTCACAACCAGCAGCGCTCAGGGGTTATTCCTGGCTCTATGCTCAGAAATCACCTCTGGCAGGCACAGGGGACCATATAGGATGCCGGGACTCAAACCACCGTTCTTTCGCATGAAAGGCAAACACCTTACCTCCATGCTATCTCTCTGGCCCCGGTAATTTTAATTTTTTAATTTTTGGGCCATACCCAGAGACACTAGGGTTACTCCTCGAGTTACTCCTGGCTCTGCACTAAAAAATCGCTCCTGGCAGGCACATGGACCATATGGGATGTTGGGGATTGAACCCAGGTCTGTCCTGGGTCAGTAGTATGCAAGGCAAACAAATACCCTACCGCTGTGCTATCACTCTGGCCCTTCTACTGCTGTAATTTTGTGACTGAGGCAGCATGTGTCAAGAGGACTTATGAGCATCAATATGCCATCATGCCTGTTTCGGTGCTTTGTATACAAATAATGTCAAAAACCCAAGGTGTCACACACACAAGACACGTGCCATGTTGCTGAGTCACATCGCTGCCTCACTCAGCCTTTTCTGTTGAGTAAACTAGATCCTCTCATTGTGTTCTGTTTGGGAGTCTCTGAATTTCATGCAGTGACCCTTGTGGATCTCTCCCCTGGGCTTGTTAAATGGGACAGTCAGCCACGATCAGTCCATCATTCGTAGCACTTTCGAGCCTATCTCTAGAGACACCTCTCTTTTTTTGAAAGCAGGCTCTGGCTTCAGAGCCTGCCTCAGGCAGGCTGCTCTTTCTGGGTCTTCCCATCCTGGACAATTGTCCACTTCCAGAATTCTAGTCAACACATAAGATAGTGATTTCCGGGGCCAGTGAGGTGGTGCTAGAGGTAAGGTGTCTGCCTTGCAAGCGCTAGCCAAGGAAGGACAGCGGTTCGATCCCCCAACATCCCATATGGTCCCCCCCCCCAAAAAAAACACACACACAAAAAAGATGATTTGTGGTGTTGACGAGTTCTTGCAACAATAAATAAAGCAAATATGAAGTCTTTTTTTTTTTTTTTTGGTAAAATATTGTGCTACTGGGCCCAGAGAGATAGCACAGCGGCGTTTGCCTTGCAAGCAGCCGATCCAGGACCAAAGGTGGTTGGTTCGAATCCCGGTGTCCCATATGGTCCCCCGTGCCTGCCAGGAGCTATTTCTGAGCAGACAGCCAGGAGTAACCCCTGAGCACTGCCAGGTGTGGCCCAAAAAAAATATATTGTGCTACTGGGGCTGAAGTGATAGCACAGCAGGTAGAGTACACTCACCTTGCATGTGACTGACTTGGGTTTGATTCTCAGCATCCCATATTGTCCCCTGAGCACCACCAGGATTGATTCTTGATTGTAGAGCCAAGAGTAACCCTTAAACATCACTGGGTGGTGGTCCCATAAACAAACAAAAAAATTATGTTCGGGCCAGAGAGATAGCACGGCGGTAGGGCGTTTGCCTTGTACACAGCCGACCCAGGATGGACGGTGGTTCAAATCCCAGCATCTGATATGTTCCCCTTCCTGCCGGAGCGATTTCTGAGCACAGAGCCAGGAGTAACCCCTGAGCGCCACTGGGTGTGACCCCAAAACAACAACAACAACAACAAAATTATGTTCTTGGAACCCTTATTCTCCTCCCAAACCACCACCTCTAGGCCCAACTAGCTCCAGATGATGCAAGCATTGAAACCTCTGGGGTTCTCCCCTAAGCCTGGTCTCCCCATTGCTGAGAGTGACCCCAGAGCTGAACACTACTTAGAAGGACCCTGAAAAAACAACAAACCATTCTATTCTATGAGTTCTGTCACACTTGGTGAAATGTTCTTACTCAGTGGAGCTCGTATAGGTAGTAAGTACAAGCATAAAGCCTTTGCCTTGCACATGGCCAGCCCTGATGCAAATCCCTTGCCAGGCCTTACTCTTGAGGTTAGAGGCAGGAATAGCTACTGAACACCACTGGATGTAGTCTACCTCCGCACTGCCCAAAATGCTCTCACTCAAAAAGATATATCTTGGGGAGTCAGAGAGAAGATAGTAAAGGGGTCAAGGCGCTTTCCTTGCATAGAACTGTTTCAGGTTCAATCCCCAGCATCACATATGGTCTCCTGAGCACTGCCAGGAGTGATTTTTTGTTTTTGTTTTTTTGTTTTTGGGTCACACCGGCAGTGCTTAGGGGTTACTCTCGGCTCTATGCTCAGAAATCGCCCTTGGCAGGCACAGGGGACCATATGGAATGCCAGGATTTGAACCACTGTCCTTCTGCATGAAAGACAAATACCTAACCTCCATGCTATCTCTCCGGCCCCCAGGAGTAATTCTTAAACACTGAGCATAGCTGGGTGTGGCCCCCAAACAAACCAAACAGAAAAGATACATTGTGGGTCAGAGAGATCTCAGTGGGTACCTGGTTCCTGTGTGAGAGGCCTAGGTTCTGTCTCATGTTCCCTGAGCAACACCTGGACAGTGACTGGGAGGACCTTCTACAGCACCTTTTTCTTGCACTAAATTATGCTTACTTGTTGGGAAAAACTTAATGATTTTCGGGCCGAAGCTATAGCACAGTGATAGGGCATTTGCCTTGCATACAACTGATCCAGGACTGACCTCCGTTTGATTCCCGGTGTCCTATATGGTCCCCCAAGCCAGGAGAGATTTCTAAGTGCATAGCCAGGAGTAACCCCTGAGTGTCACCGGGTATGGCCCAAAAACCAAAAAGAAAAAAGAAAAAAAAAAAACCTAATGAGGGGCCGGGCGGTGGCGCTAGAGGTAAGGTGCCTGCCTTGCCTGCGCTAGCCTTGGACGGACTGCGGTTCGATCCCCCGGCATCCCATATGGTCCCCCAAGCCAGGAGTGACTTCTGAGTGCATAGCCAGGAGTAACCCCTGAGCGTCACCGGGTGTGGCCCAAAAACCAAAAACCAAACCAAAGCAAAACAAAACAAAAAAAACCTAATGGTTTTTGTTTGGTTGTCTCAGCTTCAAGATCTTCTTCACCACTATTACCCTATTGAGATTGACCCACATCGGACTGTTAAAGAGAAGTCACCTCACATGGTGGAATGGTGAGTGGTGGGTTGGAAATGTGGCCTGGTTCAGAGGAGAGAGCGAGAGACAGAGAGAGGAAAGAGGAGAGAGAGAATAGAAGAGAGAGAGAGAGAGAGAGAGAGAGAGAGAGAGAGAGAGAGAGAGAGAGAGAGAGAGAGAGAGAGAGAGAGAGAGAGAGAGTTTTTTAGTCTTTGGGCTGTACCCAGTGGTGAACAGGTGTGACTCCAGTGTTGTTTGGGGACTGTGGGGTATGGGGGATGCCAGGGCTCCTTACCTTGAGCCACCTCTCTGGCCCTGCCCTGGAATTGGTGTTTTTTTCCTGGACCTCTGGTGAGAAGATTGGCCCACTCCGCTGACTGGATGCCATTAGTCCAACAGTTCAGACAAGCTGCCCAGACCTATTCCGGGTCACCTGAGACCTCTACTAAGATATCACCCAGAAAGAAACCTGGGATGGACTGGCTGGAGATGTTTGGCTTGGGGAAATCAGTGCTCTGAGGAGATAACCTTCCCATAGAAACAAATATCACTGGACAATGCCCCTTATCTCCAGAGAGGGGACAGTCAGAGAGGAAAGGGTTCACAAGAGCTTTTGCTTCATCCACTCACTCCTCTTAGTTCTTTGTGGTTCTTACTTTCAAAGAGAGTTAAACCTCACAAGACCTGTAGTCAACTGCTGGACTAGACACTTTCTGTGGACTTTATTAATTTATTTAGTTTTCTGGTTTAGGAGGGCATACACAGTCATTTTAGGTGACCAGGCTGTACCAGGGGTCAAACTCTGACTCCCACAGGCACACCTTGGAGCTTTCTGACCTGTGTGAAATTTAACTTTTATTAGTTTGTTTGGAGGCCACAACTGGCAGTACTTGGGGCTTACTCCTGGTACTACACTCAGGGATTACTCCTGGAGGGGTTCATAGGAGACCATATATGATGCATAGAATTGAGTTAACTGAGGTTGGCCATGTGCAAGGCAAATGACTTCATCTCTAGACCATTTCTCCAGCCCCTACATGGGTTTATTGCCTGTGATTTGAATTCGGGGATGGATGGGTATCTGTCTGCAGGTGGACCAAAGCACATGATCTCCTCTGTCAGCAGAAGATCCAGAAGTTTCAGATCGCTCAGGTGGTCCGTGAGTCCAATGCCATGCTCAGGTGAGTGCTTGCTCTGGCTGCTCCTTTTTTTTTTTTTTTTTTTTTTTTGGTTTTTGGGTCACACCTGCTGGTGCTCAGCTCAGGGGTTACTCCTGGCTCTGAGCTCAGAAATCACCCCTGGCAAGCTCAGGGGACCATATGGGATGACAGAATTTGAGCCACCGGCTGTCCTGTGTTGGTTGCGTGCAAGGCAAACACCTTACCGCTGTGCTATCACTCCGGCCCACTCTGGCTATTTCTATTAGAGGAATAGAAGTGGGTTTGCTATAGAGCAGTCAGGGAGACACCTGTGCATCCCCCATCGTCCCCACATTCCGGATCTTCTCTGGCTCATTGCAGAGAACTTGTTTGGAGTATATAGTCTGTGATACCGGACACCATGGGGTGAAGGTGCAGTCCTTCCTTCACAATACATGTTGATTCTGTCACTACCCTATATCATCACCCTGGGTGGCCATTCTTGTCACTGGAGGAGGGAATGTGGGAAGAATAAAAAAGCTAAAGAGGTGAAAGGCAGGAGCTGGCTGTTTAGAAGCCCCCACAGGCTCGGAGTTAGCACAGGTTATTTTAGGAGCTGTACCTGAACGCCTGAGATAGGGGTTTCCTCTCCCTTTTTCAGCAGGCAGCTTGTTTTTCCACCAAGGCAAGACCCTTGGGGTTCTTTTTCTAAATCTGGGAGGTGGCTGGTCCTTGTCCCTAGACAGTGTTCTTTGCTGGAACATTCCATATAGAGTAAAGTGATGTGTATCTGCTGTGATTTGTGAGTCCTCAGAGGGGTAAGTCTGAGGACAGAGGTGAAAGTGTAGATTTGGGTGAGACAGGGTGGCTGGGACACTTCTCAGAGCTATCTCTCCAGGGTCACCTTGTGGCCAGAAATTGCTAGCCAATGTTTGGCTCAGCTGTTCCTGACCTGCTTCGTTCCCTGGGAGAACAAGAGCACAGACCGAGCACATGATGCCTCCAAGGTAGTTGACACAGCCCAGTTTTGAAGAGTTGAATTCTAGAAGCATCTTATTCCTCCATCCCTGTAGGAACCCACAGGGATTCCAGCCCTTTTATACTGTGGGCGAATGATCTATATAGCAATGTAGCAAATTATTTATATCCGGCGAAATAAGAATAAATACAGATATTTTTTTCATGCAAAATAAGATAGAAACAAACAAAAAAAAAATAAGACAAGGAGCTCAAGTCTTTTATGCCGGGGACCAGTTCCAGGTAAACGGGCCTGAAACAGGGACACTGTCAGAATTAAGAAAATAAAAAGGGGCCGGGTAGGTGGCGCTGGAGGTAAGGTGTCTGCCTTGCAAGCGCCAGCCAAGGAAGGACCGCGGTTCGATCCCCCGGCGTCCCATATGGCCCCCCCAAGCCAGGGGCGATTTCTGAGCACATAGCCAGTAGTAACCCCTGAGCGTCAAACGGGTGGTGCCCAAAAAAAGAAAAAAAAAAAAAAAAAAAAAAAGAAAATAAAAAGGGCCCAAGAAATAGCATAGTGGTAGGGTATTTGCCTTGCATTCAGTCAACCCAAGATGAACAGTGGTTTGAAGCCCAGCATCCCTGTACCTGTCAGGAGCGATTTCTGAGCACAGAGCCAGGAGTAACCCCTGAACGCCACTGGATATGACCCAAAAAACAAAACAAAAAGAAAATTAAAAAAACAAATCGGGCCGGGCGGTGGCGCTAAAGGTAAGGTGCCTGTCTTGCCTGCGCTAGCCTTGGATGGACCGAGGTTCGATCCCCCGGCGTCCCATATGGTCCCCCAAGCCAGGAGTGACTTCTGAGTGCATAGCCAGGAGTAACCCCTGAGCGTCACCGGGTGTGGCCCAAAAACCAAAAAAAAAAAAAAGAAAACATCAGATATAAAGAGAAAAAAAGTGAGGTCAGGGGACTCACAGCTCATGGACTGAGAGCTCTGTTTCTCCATCACATTTCATTTTAATTGTCTTTAAGCAACAGGAAGATCCAGGGTAAATGTATACAAGCATCTGCTTATCTTTACTGACCTAACCAGCTAAGTTAATACAAGTCAGCAAGAACTATGTGGCTGAAGGTCTCCAAAGTGAATATACCTCTAAGGGGTCTTCTCTGGGAGAGGTAGCAAAGATAAGAGTGGAATGGGACCTTCGCCCAGAGAACATTTCCTCTGTGGTGTTGGCTTTCATGGAAGTAAACATCCCAATTATCTGGCCCCTCTCCTCAGTCAAACTAACTTATCTTTTTTAACTAAATATGGCATATCTATTTCAAAATATATGCATATTTAATAATATTTTTGGGGGGATTGGTTTTTGGGCCATACCTGACAGTGCTCAGGGGTTACTCCTGGCTCTGCGCTCAGAAATCGCTCCCGGCAGGCTCGGAGGACCATATGGGATGCTGGGAATTGAACCAGGGTCCTTCCAGTGTTGGCTGCTTGCAAGGCAAATGCCCTACCATAGTGCTATCGCTCCAGCCCCCATATTTAACACTATTAAGTTCAAGGAAAGGCAATGTTTCTCAGTGATACAAAGTGGGGGGAGTTGAGGAGTATATGAAGCAGCTTGGTGGGGCCATTTTAGGACCACGTGGACAGTCACTCATAAAGGGGGAATGTCACCGTTTGAGAAAGACATAGGGGGTCTCGATCATTAAAGGGATTAAATGAATGCCTGGAAATGTTACTAGTAAGAGCACTGTAACCACCCTGTGTTTTATACCTCAGTTTAAACCTTTTCAGACATTGGGCTGAGGACATAACTCAGTGGTAGAACACTTGCTTGCTTTGGATTTGATTCAAAACAATGGTTTGAGGCAAGAATGATAGCACAGTAGGTAGGACACTTATCTTGCATGTGACCAACTAAACCCAGGTTTGATCCCTACTAGCACCTTATATAGTCTCCAGGAGTGATCCCTGAAGGCAGAGACAGGATTAAGCCCTGAGCACTTTCAGTTGTATCCAACAGCAACCAAAAATGAACGTTTAAAACCAAAGACCTAAAACCAGGCAGCCTAGGTAGATAGTGAAGAAGAGGAGCCCAGGGTGCTACTCAGTGTTGGCCTCTCTTCCAGGGAGGGGTACAGGACTTTCTTCAACACCCTGCACCAAAACAACATCCCCCTGTTCATCTTCTCTGCTGGCATTGGTGACATCCTGGAAGAAATCATCCGGCAGATGCAAGTGTTCCATTCCAACATTCACATCGTGTCCAACTACATGGATTTTGATGACAACGTGAGGCATCTTGGGACTGAGATGGGGGGCACAGAATGGGGGAAGCGCTGGGAAGTGTCTTCTGCCCATGGTGTGTCTCTAAACAAGAACTCTAGCCTGCAGAGGCTCTGTTAGGGAAAAATGCTGTTTTCTTTGCCCTTGGGCACTCACTTATTCATGCCAAAAGACAGTTAACTTAGAAGCACCTCTTGTCTGAGCTCAGTCTGGAGTCAGAAATCTGCTAGGTCCTTTCCCTGTCCAGGGGCCAGCCAGATATACCTCAGGGCTTGTATTTATTACTCTAGAGTTCTGACTTCCCCATTCAAGCTTCTTGCCCTTAAAACCTCTGGCCTAGGGGCCGGGCGGTGGCGCTAAAGGTAAGGTGCCTGCCTTGCCTGCGCTAGCCTAGGACGGACTGCGGTTCGATCCCCCGGCATCCCACATGGTCCCCCAAGTCAGGAGCGACTTCTGAGCGCATAGCCAGGAGTAACCCCTGAGCGTTACCGGGTGTGGCCCAAAAAAAAACCAAAAAAAAAAAAAAAAAAAAAACCTCTGGCCTAGGGGCTGAAGCGATAGTGCAGTGGTATGGTTTGCCTTGCACACGTCTGACCCAGGACTGACCTTGGTTGTTCGATCCTCCGCGTCCCTTATGGTCCAGGAGCAATTTCTGAGCGAATAGCCAGGAGTAACCCCTGAGTGTCACTGAGTGTGGCCCCAAAACCAAAAAACCACTAGCCTGACTTACTTTTTAGTTTTTTTTTTTTTTTTTTTTTTTTTTTTTTGGTTTTTGGGCCACACCCTGTGACGCTCAGGGGTTACTCCTGGCTATGAGCTCAGAAGTTGCTCCTGGCTTCTTGAAGGACCATATGGGACACCGGGGGATCAAACCGCGGTCCGTCCTAGGCTAGCGCAGGCAAGGCAGGCACCTTACCTCCAGCGCCACCGCCCGGCCCCTACTTTTTAGTTTTTGAGCCATACCCAGCTATGCTTTTGGCATACTCCTGACTCTGTGCCCATGGATTATTCTTGGTGGGTTCAGGGGGCCATATGGCATTCTGGGGATTGAACCCTGGCTGGCTGTATGCAAGGTAAATACCTTACCCACTGGAATATCTCTCCAGCACCATAGTGGCTAAGTTTATTTCTCTAGGACCTGTTATGCACGGCCTGCATCTGAGAGCTCATGTGTGAAACTGCATGGTACTGGATATGGCTTTTCTTGCTTCTGGCAGAATTGCTGATCAGTATTTCACAACCCTGGAGTTGAAACCCATGGTTACAGGCTTTTTCTGTGAAAGGTCAGGTGGTAAGGGGCTGGAGCCATAGTATAGCGGGTGAAGGTTGGCATCATGTATGGCTTTGGGGATTCCCATTCCTGATGCATACAGCAGGAGCTGGCCTGGCTGAAGCCCTGTTTCCCTCCTCCCTCATCTTGCACTGTCTCTGGTTCTTTAGGGTTTTCTCCGGGGATTCAAGGGTCAACTCATCCACACATACAACAAGAACAGCTCCGTGTGTGAGAACTCGGAATACTTCAAGCAGTTGCAGGGCAAAACCAACATCCTCCTGCTGGGAGACTCCATGGGCGACCTGACGATGGCCGACGGTATGACTGGTGTGGAGAATATCCTCCGGGTTGGCTTCCTGAATGACAAGGTCAGTGGGTTCTGGCACTCCTCCCTGCATGGCCCGCTTCTTCCTCCATCCCTGTTCGCATGTGCTGGTGGGACCCCCTTCGTGCTAGCCCCTGTGCTGAATATGAGCAGTACAGAGGGGAGACACCAGGATATCCCTTATTCTCATAGGAAAACAAAAGAGAAATTCAGGGGCCGGAGTGATAGCACAGCAGTAGGGTGTTTGCCTTGCAAGCAGCTGACCCAGGACAGCCGGTGGTTCAAATCCTGGCATCCCATATGGTCCCCTGAGCCTGCCAGGAGCGATTTCTGAGCACAGAGCCAGGAGTAACCCCTGAGTGCCACCATGTGTGGCCCAAAAACCAAAAACCAAAAAGAGAGAAAAAGAGAGAGGAGAGAGAGGAGAGAAGAGAAAGAGAGAGGAGAGAGAGAGAGGGGAGTGAGATAGAGAAGAGAGAGGGGAGGGAGTGAGATAGAGAGAGAGAGAGAAACCAGTGGGTCCCAGCTGTGTGTGCTTATGACCTCACCAGGCGGAGTCATACTTCTCATGTGTGACCATCCTCCAAATAACTCTCGCCACAGCCCTCTAAGGCAGTGACTTTCATACCCTTTATACAGATGAAGAAACAGGCAAGAAGGTTTAGTCACGTTCCCAGGGCGCTGCAGCTGAGGGAAACGGCAGGCTGAGTCCCAGTGCTCCTAGACAGGAATGGGCCATGTGGGGGCAGCTGCAGGATGTGGTAGAACAGGGAACTGTCGGGATTCAGCATATGGGCTTCTGATCTACAAGAAAAATAAGAGAGCAAATCAAGGACCAGCAAGTGAAAGACAGTGGTCATAGAGGGGATGCCATGTGGGAAAAGTTCAAGGTCTCCCTATCCTTAGTTGGCAGGAGCTACAGCCCACTAGGGCTTGAGCGTGTGAAAATGCAGTTTAGGTGAATGAGATATAGGAACTGGATTTTTTTGGGTGGATGGATGAGCTTCGCTTCCCAGGCAGTAGTCAGCAGACCTGGTGCTTTCTCAATGATTATCAGTGAACTGGCAGTTCAGAGTGGTTCTGTGGATATGCTGCTGGGCACATTGTCTCTGAGGTGCTGGACCTCTGGGGTTGCTTCCTGAATTCTCCAGCCCATAGGGCTATGTTTATTTTTCTTCTTTTTCTGTTTTTGTTTTTTGGGCCTTATCTGCCAGTGCTCAGGGGTACTTCTGGCACTGCACTCAGAACAGGGCCGGAGAGGTGGCACAGTGATAGGGTGTTTGCCTTGCACGTGGCTGACCTAGGACCGACCGCAGTTCAATACCTGGTGTTCCATATGGTCCCCCATGGGGACCGGAGAGATAGCACAGCGGCATTTGCCTTGCAAGCAGCCAATCCAGGACCAAAGGTGGTTGGTTCGAATCCCGGTGTCCCATATGGTCCCCCGTGCCTGCCAGGAGCTATTTCTGAGCAGACAGCCAGGAGTAACCCCTGAGCAACGCCGGGTGTGGCCCAAAAACAAACAAACAAACAAAAAAAAAAAAACATATGGCCCCCCAAGTCAGGAGCGATTTCTGAGCACATAGCCAGGAGTAACCCCTGAGCATCACTGGGTGTACCCATCCCCCCAAAAAAAATTACTCCTAGCAAGCTCGTGGGGACCATAAGGGAGACCAGGGATCAAACCCTACTCGGCCACATGCAAGGCAAATGCTCTACCCTCTGTGCTATGATGCTCTTTTTTTTTGTTTGTTTGTTTTGTTTTGGGGCCACATTCATACTCACTAGGGGGTGTTACTCCTGGTTCTGTACTTAGGAATTATCTCATATGGATGAGATACTGGGGATTGAACCCAGGTCGGCCACATGCAGGGCAAGTGCTTTACCTGCTGTACTATCTCTAGTCCCTATTTCAACTTTTTTTGGTTTTGTTCTTGGGCCACACCCGGTGGCACTCAGGGATTACTTTTGGCTCTGAGCTTAGTCAAGCCTCTCAGGAATCACTCCTTGTAGACTTGGGGGACCATATGGGATGTCAGGGATTGAACTTGGGATTCATGCAAGGCAAATGCACTACCCTTGTACAATCATTCTAGCCCGTTTCTCCAGTTTTTATTGAGGCACACTGACTTTTTTGTTTTGGGGGGGCTCACACCCAGTGACACTCAGGAATTACTCTTGGCTCTGCTTTCAGAAATCACTCCTGACAGGTTGGGGTACTGTTATTGATGAGTTATTATTCCTGACTCTGTGCTCAGAAATCGCTCCTGGCAGGCTCAGGAAACCATTTGGGATGCTGGGGATTGTAGAATCAAATAATTAACGATGGGGCTGGATGGCGGTGGATGGCGATGGATTTCTTTCTGCCATCCCAGGCCACGTGGCTCCACAACCCCATCCAGCCCTCGGGTCCCAGGCCCAGGTGAAAGGCGAAATCACTCACTCACAGGCAGGCTTCAGGAAGCATTAGCTTTATTCATGCCCTGTTAGGCCTATGAGTAGGCCACCACAGGTGTGTGGCCTACTCATAACCTTTCAAGCACAGCAATACTTTGCTAGCCCTGCGTCTTATCTCCTGTTAGCCATCTTCCCTTTTGGCTCCATGCTGGTCAAAGACCAGAACACAGAGGCCCACAAGCCAGAGCGCCCAGCAGCGCAGAAAGGGGAGAGAGCGCTCCCTAGTTCCCTGGCTCCAGGGTTATCTACCTATTCCAAGACCCCTCCCAGGAATGGGCCGGGTCTTGCAGGTAAGGTCACACCTAATATCCGGTTCCCAAGACCCCTCCCAAAAATGGGTGGGTCTTAGGTATCTACACCAAATTCAGGGTTTCAGATAGGTACACCAACAGGGATCAAACCCAGATCTGTCCCAGATCGGCTGCATGTAAGGCAAGCAAATGCCCTGCCACTCTGCTATCACTCCAGCCCCCTGAGTTTTATTCTTTTTTTTGTTTGTTTGTTTTTGTTTTTGTTTTTGGGGTCACATCCGTCGGGCTACTCTTGGCTCTACGCTCAGAAATTGTTCCTGGCAGGCTCGGGGGACCATATGGGATGCTAGGATTCGAACCACCGTCCTTCTGCATGCAAACGCCTTATCTCCATGATATCTCTCCGGCCCCCTGAGTTTTATTCTTAAGATGTTCAGGCACCAGGCCTGGAGAGATAGCACAGCGGTGTTTGCCTTGCAAGCAGCCAATCCAGGACCTAAGGTGGTTGGTTCGAATACCGGTGTCCCATATGGTCCCCCGTGCCTGCCAGGAGCTATTTCTGAGCAGACAGCCAGGAGTAACCCCTGAGCACCGCCGAGTTTGGCCCAAAAACCAAAAAAAAAAAAAAAAAAAAAAGTTCAGGCACCACAGTCACCACCAGATTGTCAGCTTCCCTCCCCCAGTGTTGCGTAGTCCCTCTCACCCACCCTTCACTCAGTCTTGTTGGCTATTTTCTCTGTGACAACCATGCCAGAGCTCATCATAGCTGCTGTGCAGCCGCCCGTGTCTGCAGAGGGCTTTATTCCCGGTGACCTGGAACTATGCTGTGTCAGAGGCCTGGAGCTGGGCGGAGGGGGGTCAGGTGGGGACTGGCGGCCCTTGTCCCCTCCCACACAGGTGGCTGAGCGGCGGGACCGTTACCTGGATGCCTATGACATTGTGCTGGAGCAGGATGAGACACTGGACGTGGTCAACGGACTGCTGCAGCACATCCTGGGTCAGAAGGACTCGGTGGAGGTGTAGACTCCAGAGTGCCAAAGTGTGGATAGTGGGACCACCCGCACCACTCACTGGGTGCCTGCCTGCATTAGGTGTGGCATTACCCTGTGCATCGAGCTGACTCTAAGAGGACTTACAGACACGCCCTCCCTCCTGCCCCTGCTGAGTGGTGGCATCTGTGTCCCCTGAGGCTGGACGGGATCTCTGGGAGTGACTATTGCCCTATAGTGCTGGCACTTCAGGGCGAGTCCTCTTTAGAAAGGCTTTATTTGCAGTTTCTGTGAAAAAAGCGAAAATAAAATGAAATAGGTGTTTTTGATGTGGGGGTGTATATAGGCGGGGTGGGGCTGGAGGTGAAGGATTGCTGAGGCACCACAAGAACTCCAGAGAACACTTTTTTTGTTTGTTTGTTTTTGTTTTGGGGCCACACCTGGTGACGCTCAGGGGGTTATTTCTGGCTATGCGCTCAGAAATCGCTCTTGGTTTGAGGGACCATATGGGACACCGGGAGATTGAACCGAAGTTTGTTTTAGGTCAGCTGCGTGCAAGGCAAACGCCCTACCGCTGTGCTGCCACTCTGGCCCCTCCAGAGAACACTTTTTGAACATCCTGGCATTGAGCCAGGAGCTATTTCCAGCACAGTGTACATGAGTGTGTGGAGGGGGAGCAGGCAGGTACCAGGGCTTGTGCACGAAGTGGTTGGACCCCTGAGGTGCCCTGGAGACCCTTGTGGAAGTGTATCCATCTTGGAGCTGTTGGGTCTACTCTGCCCACTTCCATTGGTGGGTGTAGGACCACTTAAGGGGATGGAGGAGTTGCCCCTGGGCACCACCCTTGATTAGATGGCCAAGAACATTCTGGCTTCTTTCTAGGGCACCTTTGAGGAAAACTGCAGGCTAGCCACATTGTCTTTTTTTTTTGGTTTTTGGGCCACACCCGGCAGTGCTCAGGGGTTACTCCTGGCTGTCTGCTCAGAAACAGCTTCTGGCAGGCACCGGGGACCATATGGGACACCAGGATTCCAACCAACCACCTTTGGTCCTGGATCGGCTGCTTGCAAGGCAAATGCCACTGGCCACATCATCTTGAGGTTTTCTTACCTGCCCTCCCCTAGAAATGCACCCATACCTGTCAGTCATGTGGGCAGATGGGTAGAGAAAGGATACTGGTCCTGGGTCTACCTGCTCTGTGGCCCAGTATGCCCAGAACTGCATAGATCCTGGGGGTGGAGGGAATCAGTGCAGAAGGGCAGGCAGCACCTGGGAGCTAGAACAGCCTTTAATCTCCTCCCTGGAGGTTTCCAGGTTTCAGACTCCATCAGACCTGAGGGTGCCCATGTGGGTATTGAGGCCAGGCACATCCATCATGTTGGTTTTCTGTTTTGTGGTCGGTGGTTTTTTTTTAGGAGGGAGGGCCACACCCAGTAGTGCTCAGGAGTTACTCCTGGCTCTGTGCTCAGAAATCACCTCTGGAGGCCAGATGATAGCACAGCTGTAAGGCCTTTGCCTTGCACGTGGCCAACACAGGATGGGCCCTGGCTTGAATCCGGGTATCCCATATGGTCCCCCAAGCCTGCCAGGAGCAACTTATGAGCACAGAGCGAGGAATATCTCCTGAGTACTGCTAGATGTAACCCAAAAGCCACTCCCCCCCAACCCCCCCAAAAAAAAGAAATCACTCCTGGAAGGCTCGGTGGGCCATTTGGAATGTTGGGACTCGAACCTGGGTCCAAGACAAATGCCCTACCACTGTGCTATATCTGGCCCCATGTTGAATTTTTTTTGTTTTTTGGTGCCTCACCTGGTGATTCTCAGGGGTTACTGGCTCTGCACTCATGTGTCACTTCTTGCAGGCTCAGGGGGCCTTGTGCAGGCTGGGAATCAAACTGGGTCAGCCTAGAGCATGGCGAGTGCCCTCCCCACTGTATTATCTAGCCCTAGGGAACTTCCATTGTGGGTTGGGAATGTCCTGTCTAAAATCCTGCACAGCATATTGATGTGGGGAGGGCAGTGAATTATGGGAACCCACACCCCCAAGGCTCTGCTGCTTAACTATCAGGACAACACTGAACCCCCCCAAAGACCCCTCACACGCTCTGAAACCTGACTTCCTTCCTCTTGGGGCTTCAGGAGTGAAGAGATACAGGGAAGGGGTGCCAAGCTCTCATCCCCCATCTCTGTAAGGGTGGGGTCCTTGTCTTTCTCTGTAGGGACAGCAGAATGGGGAATCCTCTCCTTGGCACACTTTGTCCCCTTTCCAGTAGCAAGTCCCCTTCCCCTCTGCTGGCCCCAGGGAGGCCAGGACAGAGGGAACAGCTGGGACCCCAGGAGCCAGTGTCACCCTCAGCGGACAGCCCTGAGGACAGGCCCATTCTGCTGCTTTCCCCCAACCTCTGTTCTCCCAGCCTCCAGCTCTGAACCCCTCCCTTCCACATGCACAGTGGAAAAAATGTGCCTAGATCTCACTAGTTTTATTATTCTTAATTCAACAGGATTAAGGGGCTCATGGCCAGGAGAAAGGGGCTCATAGCACCGGTTTAACTTCTTGAGCGTGGCGCTGGCCCATCTCCTTGTAAGCCCACAAAGCCTCTGTCCTGAGACCCGTCATTTCCTCACTCAGAGACAGCAGTCTTGAAGGCTGAGAGTGACACAACTCCAGCCCCCCTGGAACCCAGAGGTCACCTTTGTGTGTATGTGGGGGGATAATACAGGACAGGAAATAAAGGGGACAGGGCAGGTGAGGTAGGGCAGCCCTCCTGAACTACACCTTAAGATCCAGCCAGAGCTGAGGGAGAAAAGCAACTAACTGGCAGTGAGCCTGGCTGGGGGAAAGGCTAGGGAGCTGCCCTGATAGAGGATGCAGGGTAGGGAAGCACCAACAAAGGGGAAATTTGGGGAGTGCAGGGCTGGCCCTGTACAGTGTCTGGGTAAGTAAGGGGCTCTCCTTTACCCACCTGCCCTCCATGTGGCTTGGTAACATTTGAAGAAAGGTTCAGGGTCATAAGGGAACACCCACCAAATGCCACCATCTGAACTATTTCCTCAAGAGAGCACAGGAAAGTGGCAGATCAACCATCTCAGGGCACCCCACAAGAGAGGCACCCGCAGAGAGACAGGCAGGTGCTAGAATTCAGTCCCACAGCCTTGGGAGCAGCCCCTGCCCTTCAGAGCTCCTCATGGACCCGCTCCTGATCCTCATCAGACTTCAGCTTCAACTCTTCTGCTGTGATCTTGCCATCCTGGTTGCGGTCCTGGTTCTGGAACATGTCGCCAATGGTTTTCTCGGGGTCCTTCCCGGGCATCAGTCGTCCTTTTCCCTCACTGACTTGAGCCTTGATGAAGGTGGAGAACTGGAAGCAAGAGAGAACAGAGAAGGAGCTGGAGGGAGAGGACAGCAGCTAGGGCACTTGGTCTCCATGCAGCCAACCCAGGTTTGATCCCTGGCATGCCCGGGTTTGATGACCAATGGAAGTAATTCCTGAGTGCAGTCAGGAGTTCCAATTTTAGTGTATGTGCTACTAAAGTGGAAACACTGCAGAGCCAGGAGTAACTTCTGAGAATTGACAGGTGTGGCTCCCTAACTCCAAAAAACCCCCAAAGCAAACACACACACAGGTATGGCTCCCTAACACCCCAAAAAAACCAAAGCAAACACAGACACCCCTTCCCAATCCACTATTTGCTTCTCGGGTCCAAAGCTGAGTAGGACACACACACACACACACACACACACACACACACACACACACACACATGGACACACACACACACCTTCCCAAACCACACACACACACACACACACACACACACACACACACACACACACCTTCCCAAGCCCCCCCCCCCCCCCCACACACACACCTTCCCAAGCCACTACTATTTGCTTGGGTCCAAAGCTGAGTAGGGGAAAAGCAGCCTGTTTAGGAGTCAGGTAGGGAAAATGGATCACAGGGCGGGGGCATATGAGAAGCAGAGGCGGGACCCTGGGTATAGACATGCCTGATGCTTCTGGCTGAAACCACAGGCAACTTGGCTTCTAGGGAGTTGCAGGAAGCATATCAGCAGCTATTAGAAGGAGTAAGGACCCCACCCACCTCCTCCAAGGGGACCTCGCCATCCTTGTTGAGGTCCATGCCTTCAAACAGATTACCAGGAGGGTCTTCATGCCACACAAAGAGGTAGCCAGGAGGGAGTCCATCCTCCCGGGATACCAGCTCGACCTCAAACAGCAGCACAGCGCTGCCTGGGACGCCCCGTGCTGCGGGGAGAAAGAGTCCTGGTCAGGCTATGCAGGGTTGAGTCCAAATTCCCCAGCCTCAGTTTCCCCTTAGGGACTACAGAAGAGAGTGTGAAATAGTTACAGAGCCATTGAGAAGGCTTCTCTGACTCTCCCACCAGCCAGCAAGTTCCCAGAACTCCTCACCTCCACTCTCCCCGTGGGCCAGGTGTGGGGGTACAATGAGCTGCCGCCTCTCTCCCACGCACATGCCCTGCAGGCCAGTGTCCAGACCTTCGATCACCTTGTTAGCCCCCAGAGTCGCCTCCTGGGGGGTATCGTAGTCATGGCTGAGGGGGGAAAGACAGAGGCCAATGTGAGCACCCACTGGTCTCCCAGGGCATAGCAGAGCTGTCGGGGGAGATCTTGCAGGGAACCTAGGAATCCCAGGGGACACCTTTCTCATCTTGCCCAGCCCCTCAGGTGCGGTCTGAGTTTCCCAAGATGGAAACCCTCCCACTGAGCTCCCTCTTCTTTTTTTTTTTTTTTGTTCCCTGGCAGCTCCCGGAACCATATGGGATGCAGGGATTCGAACCGCTGTCCTTCTGCATGCAAGGCAAATGCTTTACCTCCATGCTATCTCTCCGGCCCCGTGAGCTCCCTCTTCTAGCCCAGTGCCCAGATGTGCCCAGATGTGAAATCTCTGGGGAAGCAAGCAGCAGGCACCTGGGCCCACCCACTTGTCACGCCCTCTCAGGACACGCCCATTCACAGACCACGCCCTCGGAGCACACCCAATCACAGATCATGTCCTCTCGGGCCCCACCCACTTTCAAACCACGCCCCTGATAACCACGCCCTCCCCCAGCACCGGCCTGGACCCACGAGGAGAAGAGACGGGTGCCATCCAGCAGAGAACAGTTGTAATGGTAGCGGACAAAGTCCCCGGGCCCTGACGTCTCATTGCAGCTTTCAGTGGCTCGAGACAGCGTCTTCACCTCCACAGGGTCCGCAGGGTTGTGAAAGTCGATGACGTGCACGTCAAAGATCAGCACAGCAGAGCCTGGGATCTTGTCTCCTGAGGCAGAGGAAGGCAAAGGTTGGCTGGGAGGGGGCACCCTAGATCAGAGATCCACTCACACCCTAGGACCCTGAGGTTCATGCTTTCCCCATGAAAGTTTCTGCTTTTGCTAAAACTACTTCTAGACATTCCCTTTGTTAGCTTGTGGGAATATGGCCTTCAGATAAGAGTTGGAGACAAAGGGAGACACAAGACCCAGAACATGGCACCCACGTCCGGAACTCAGCACCCACGCCTGTGCACTCAGGATAAGCCTTAACAGATCAGTCTTGTAACATCTGAATCATGTATCTTGTGGCATTTGAATGGTCTATCCTTTTTATCTGCTTCGTGGGGCTGTACATTCAGCTCTAAAGTATGTGATGGCTATATAAACTCTGAATCTCTTGGACTTGGAATCCTTGACTGGAAATCTTTTCCCAGGTGGAAGTCTTGGACCCTTAGCTAGCTAAGCAAATAAAACCCTGCTTTGTGACTTGCATTGCCAGGTGGTCTTTTTTTTTTTTTGGGGGGGGGTCACACCTGGCAGTGCTCAGGGGTTACTCCTGGCTCCACGCTCAGAAATTGCTTCTGGCAGGCATGGGGGACCATATGGGATGCCGGGATTTGAACCAATGACTTGCATGAAAGGCAAATGCCTTACCTTCATGCTATCTCTCCGGCCCTGCCAGGTGGTCTCTATCTTATTACTGGGCTGTTAGCATGGACCTAACACCACTACCACCACACCCCAGCCCTTCAACCAACCTGCCCCAACCCCTGCACTGCCATCAACTCTTCTAATAGCATCCTCATGGGTGAGAAGGAATGAGGATCAGAAGCCTTCATACAAATTCTTATGTCCTCCTGGTTTTTACCCTGCACAACAATGATGTTCCTCGCATTTTACAGCTGAGGACACTGGGGCTTCCAGCAAAGCTGGGTCTCAAACGTAGGTGTGTTTACTTCTGCTCTCCCAGCATTGCCCTCTGGTTCCAAACCTAGTAGGAATTCCTTCCCTCAGAGAAAATGAGGGCCTCCGAAAGCAAAGATGGAAAGGGGCAGATATAGTGGCTGTGGGGTTAGGGGACAAGTTTACCTGTCCCGTTCTCTCCATAGGCGAGGTGTGGAGGGATGGTGATCCTCCGGCGTTCCCCCATGCATGCACCCTGCAGCCCCTGGTCCATGCCAGGGATGATATAACCCTGCCCCACGTAGGTGTTGTAGGTGTGGTTTCGGGAGTAGCTGCAGTGAAAGCAATAAAGTTAAGAGGGGCCACAGGGACCGGAATAGTACAACAAAAAAATAGGGCCATTGCCTTGCACATGGCAGACCCAGGTTCAAATCCCCAGCATTCCATATGGCCCCTAAGCCCCACTAGAAGTAATCCCTGAACAATGAACAAGAAATAAGTCCTGAGGGTCAGAGCAATAGCACAGGAGGTAGGGCATTTGCCTTGCACATGGCTGACCGGGATTTGATCTCCGGCATCCCATCTGGTCCCCTGAGCCTACCAGGAGTGATTTTTGAGTGCAGAGCCAGGAGTAAACCCTGAGCACTGCTGGATGTGGCCCAAAAAAAAAAAAACAAAACAAAAAAAAAAAAAGAGAAACAAATAAATCCTGAATACCACTTGGTCTGAATTCCAAAAAAATTGGGGAGTCCCTGAGCCTGAGAGAACTAGAAGGGGAAGGGCACTTTCCTTGCATGAGGATGACCCAGTTCAAATCACCACCGCCATAATATGGTTCCTCCCAGCATCACCAGGGGTCACTCTCAGGCAGTCAGGAGTAGCCTCAACATTACTGGGTGTGGCACAAGTAAATAAATAAAGATATTATTATATAATAATAATAAATTAAAATAATAAAATAAATAAGTAAATGGGGTCCCTGCTTTGTTTTTGTTTTTGTTTTTGTTTTTGGGCCACATCCGGCGGTGCTCAGGGGTTACTCCTGGCTGTCTGCTCAGAAATAGCTCCTGGCAGGCACGGGGGACCATATGGGACACTGGGATTCGAACCAACCACCTTTGGTCCTGGATAGGCTGCTTGCAAGGCAAATGCCGCTGTGCTATCTCTCCGGGCCCGGGGTCCCTGCTTTTCCATAGTCTCTCTTCAGGTGTGACCCCACACCTTCCACCCCTGTGTGTTTTGCATGCCCCCAGCTCCCTCACCTGGAGTCAAAGACAGTGCCGTCCATGAGGGAACCATTGTAGTGGTAGCGCATGAAGTCACCAGCCACGGCTTTCCGGACACAGCCGGGCGGCAGCTCTAGTGTCTCCAGCTGCACTGTGTCCTTAGGGTTGTGCACGTCGATCAGCAGGACATGGAAGACCAGCGAGGCATGTGGGGGGATCACGGTCCCTGGAGAAGAGACATGCATGAGCCAACCACATGAAGAGCAAGCTGGGATAGATTGGTGCATAAGGTGAAATAGTTCTGAGAACTCAGCTGGCTTTCTCTGATGTCTCCAGCAGCTTCTTCTGAGCCCCCATTCTGGTTTTTGTTATGGGGCCATACTCAGCAGTACTCGAGAATTACTGTTGGCTCTGCCCTCAGGAACCATATGGGATGCTGAGGATTGAATCTAGGTCTGTGGCATGCAAGGCAAGTACCCTACTCCCTCTATTTGACTACAGCCCATGAACCCCTAAGTGAACCAGTAAATAGCACCCCCTCTTAGTGAGGTACTCCTCCCACCCGGCTTCCGGATGGTGCCCTGTGCAGTCCACAGCCTGAACAATTGTAGGTGCCAGACCCCAAGTCCCCATCTGCCCTCACCATAGCCTTTCTCGCCATAGGCTAGGAACGGAGGGATGATGATCTTCCTCCACTCGCCCGGGCACATGTCCAGTAGCCCCTGATCCATGCCCTTGATGAGCCAACCGGAGCCGATGTAGGTGTCATAAGTGCCTCCCCGACTATAGCTGCAGGGAATATAGAGACAGAGGAGGTGCTGCTGGAATGGAAGAGTCCTGGGCCCAGTCCTCAGCACTGCCAGGCCCCCAGCTCCCTCACCTAGTGTCGAAGGTAGTGCCATCCAGCAGGGTGCCGTTGTAGTGGTAGCGGACAAAGTCGGTGTCCTGAACCATTCGGGTGCACTGGGGTGGGCGCTGCAAGGTGCTCACCTGCACGCTGTCCGCCTTGTTCCACACGTCCAGCAGGACCAGGTCGAAGTAGAGGGTGGCATCCGGGGGAATGAGCCCCGCTATGAGGATGGGCAGCAGAGTTGTGGGGGAGTATCTGAAGTTCCTGCTTTGCCTCCCCCTCCCGCACTGCTACATCCCTTTTTTCCTCATGTTTATAGTCGGGGCCCCGGGATCCCTTACTCCTGCTCCAGGGTCCAGTCTTTTTCTTTGTTTTCTTTTGTTTTGGGGCCACACCCGGCAATGCTCAGGGTTTACTCCTGGCTGTCTGCTCAGAAATAGCTCCTGGCAGGCACAGGGAACCATATGGGACACCCGGATTCGAACCCAACCACCTTTGGTTTGCAAGGCAAACGCCGCTGTGCTATCTCTCCAGGCCCCAGGTTCCAGTCTTGATGCTCAAGTCTGTGTATTCAGACTATGTGCAGAGTGAGTTTGCACACCTCACTTCCCCTTACCCTGGCGTCCCCCCCTCTCCGCTCACCCACACCGATGCTGCCGTAGCCCAGGTGGGGAGGCACAATGAGGCGGCGACGCTCGTTGACACACATGCCCATGAGGCCTCGGTCCATGCCGGTAATGAGGCGTCCCACACCCACCACGATGGCCACCAGGGTACTGCGGTCATAGCTGGGGAAGGATGACAGACAACTGATTGACATAATCAGGACACACATGCACACACATTGACCCCTCCCTGATCATAGGGTACTTCTCCCCTTGTGTACTCCTGCAGGCTCCTTCCTAGGTCAGCCATCCCAGCTTAATGGGATGGACCATTAGAAAGGGTTACACCTTTGGGGCTGGAGCAATAGCACAGGCCAACTCAGGTTCCATCCCCAGCATCCCATATGATCCCATAGCACTACCAGGATTAAGTCCTTAGTGCAGAGCCAGCAGTAACCCTGAGGCATCAAGTGTAGGCATCCCCTCAAAAAAAAAAAAAAATTAGAGGGAGGAGAAAAAAAAAACAAATTAGGAAGGGATATGACAGGCTGGAGAGATAGCATGGAGGTAGGGCATTTGCCTTTCATGCAGAAGGACAGTGGTTCAAATCCCGGCATTCCATTTGGTCCCCTGTGCCTGCCAGAGGAGATTTCTGAGCACAGAGCCAGGAATAACCCCTGAGCGATGCCGGCTGTGACCCAAAAACCAAAAAAAAAAAAGGGGGGGGGATATGACCAGGGGCAGAAGCTCTGACACCCATGGCCGTATCCTACAGAGCAGTTTTTGTTAATAAGGCCACCCCTGCAACTGCAATATGAAGTGCTAGAATGTCCCAACAGGGTCTGTGAGGTTCATTTTATCTGTCATACAGGAGGAAGGTCCTTATCCATATAATTCTTGGAGCACAGTCTGCATAGTTGGGTCTAGCTAGAGGAGTTCAACAGGAAGTGGGCATTATTATGTTTGTGCCAAATAATCAATGCTAGGGTAGGAGGCTACACTTGGCAGTGTTTAGGGACCATGAGGTGCAGGGGCTCAGATCTGGTGCTCTGCTAACAGAACGTTCTCATCCTTCTCAGTGGCTGTTTTCCTTTATATCTTTACATTTTTTTTGAGTCACCTTGGTGATGCTCATGGTTTATTCTCTCATCTGTGCTCAGGGATCATTCCTAGCAGAGTTTAGGGAACTAACTATATAGGGTGCTAGAGATCGAACCCAGCTCAGCCACTTGCAAGACAAATGCCCTATCTCTCCCTATTTCCATTTTTTTCTTTTGGTTTGGGGGCCACATCCAGTGGCACTCAATGGTTACTTGTGGCTCTGCACTCAGAAATCACTCCTGGCAGGCTCTGGGGACCTTAGGGGATGCTGGGGATTTCCCGTCCTGGGTGGCTTTGTGCAAGGCAATCACCCTACCCTACCAGCTGTTACTGCTCCATTTCCCAACCCATCTTTAAAGAAAGTGGATATTGTGCCCGGAGAAATAGCACAGTGGCGTTTGCCTTGCAAGCAGCTGATCCAGGACCTAAGGTGGTTGGTTCAAATCCCAGTGTCCCATATGGTCCCCCGTGCCTGCCAGGAGCTATTTCTGAGCAGACAGCCAGGAGTAACCCCTGAGCAACGCTGGGTGTGGCCCAAAAAAAAAAAAAAAAAAAGTGGATAGAAGATGGCCAGAAGTGGGTTCAGGTGGACTCTTAGTGGTCCTCAGGCTTCCCCCCTCCCTCCGTACTCCAGGGGAAGGTGCATGGGGAGGAGGGTGGGCAGACATCTGGCTTCTGGTTTCCTCTTTGATTCTGGAGACCAGCTCTTGCCAGGTATAGGGTTTGGGGAGGCCCCATACCAGAGCCTTTCTCCCTAGCCTGGGGACTGCTGGGACACTTGGCAGGCCCCCAGCCATCCTTGTCTTTTTCCCCTGACTCCAGGCCTTCCCTAAAAATATCAGTAAAACAGGGGAGTTGAAAACTTGTATCACTCCCATCCAAGACTCAGGACTGAAACTTTGTTGCCAAAAATCCTTTTTCCAAAAACCTCGGCCTCCTCAAAGACTGAATAAAAGCCTAGATTGGAAACGGAGGAGAAAAAAGACTGTATTGAAAGTGGACTGATTATCTGAGAACAACCTTTGGCTTGAATTTGGATTTCGACTTTGAAAATTTCTAACTGAACTTTGGGAAAAAAAAGCTGCAAACAAGTTGTGTTGTGGCAGCAAAACCTGCTTCCAAAGTGCCGCCCGGAAGGGAGAAAAGGCAGCAGTGATCAGCCAACAGTGCCCGTCCTGCAGCAGAGAAGCAGCGAAAAACTCCTAATCAGTCCAGAAACGGCAACACCTGCGGCTTGGCTCAGCTCGGCTCGGCTAGGCTCTGCTATGGAAAAGCGGCAAGCCTGGAATCCACCCTCCAGATCACAAAGGTCAACAGCACAAGCAAACCGTCTGCGGGGCCTGGGACTATGGAAGTAAACCATGTGGTGAGAACAGCATGGGACAAATTAATCATCTGGACATTTGGTTTTAGGTGAAGGTATTTCACAATTGGTGTTGGTAATGGGAAAAAATTAGGTAGTAGTGTAAAAAAAAGGGAGTAATAACAGTTTAGCCCATTTAAAGATCTGATTTCTAACCGCCTGCATCTTTGTCTTGATTAAGTCATTTTCTTTATAATTTAAATGTGTTTTGTTTTCCATAGCTAATATTTTCAATTGCAAAATGTTTTTTTTGTTTGTTTGTTTTTTGGTTTTTGGTTTTTGGGTCACACCCGGCAGTGCTCAGGGGTTACTCCTGGCTGTCTGCTCAGAAACAGCTCCTGGCAGGCATGGGGGACCATATGGGACACTGGGATTCGAACCAACCACCTTTGGTCCTGGATCGGCTGCTTGCAAGGCAAACGCCGCTGTGCTATCTCTCCGGGCCCTATTGCAAAATGTTTTACTGTGTGTATTTTAATGTACTTAGCTTGTTTTAAAAATGTATGTTATGTATTTATGCTGTAGTACTTGTGTGTAGGGAAGGTTTATAGGAACAGAAAGTTCCCCCAATATAGTTTAAAAGTATAGGAACATGAAAGTTCCAGAATAGTGCTTGGTAGAAAAGCATTAAGAAAATTTTAAGTTACAGGTGTATAGTATAATTTGCAGAAATGTTATGTTTTTGAAAAGGGCTGGTATGTTAATTTTCACTTTATTACATTGTTGCATGATTAACCCACCTTTGGCTAAAGGTGGAGTCAGGATTACAAAAGGTTCTTTTATATTTCAGAGAAGGGGGAGATGAAGCCTCATCCCTCCATTCTCCCTAGGTAACTTGACCTTACCTGCAAGACCCCGCCCATTCCTGGGAGGGGTCTTGGAAAAGGTAGATAAGGCCTTTGACCCAGGGGTCTGGGGCTTTTGGTCTTTGGCCAGCATGGAGGTCAAATGAAAGATGGCTGAAAGGAGTTAAGATGCAGGGCTAGCTAAGAATAGCTGTGCTTAAAAGGTTATGATAGAGGCCACACATGTGGTGGATAGGGTATGAATAAAGCTGATGCTTCCTGATGCCTGTCTCTGGATGAGTCTGATTCCGCCATTCACCTAAACCGGGGACCCACCAGCTGAATGGGGATTGCGGAGCCACGTGGCCTGGGATGGCAGAGAAAAATCCATCCTTCACCATCCACCACCATCGCTAATTATTTAATGCAACAATTCTGGAGACCAGTTCTTGCCAGGTATAGGGTCTGGGGAAGCCCCATACCAGAGCCTTTCTCCCTAGCCTGGGGACTGCTGGGAGGCTTGGCAGGCCCCCAGCCATCCTTGTCTTTTTCTCCTGACTCCAGGCCTTCCCTGGGTGCTAGCTTAGATGACCAGAAGTGGGTTCAGGTGGACTCTTAGTGGTCCTCAGGCTTCCCTCCTCCCTCGGTACTCCAGTCGGGAGGCGCATGCGGAGAAGGGTGGGCAGACATCTGGCTTCCAGTTTCCTCCTTGATTCTGGAGACCAGCTCTTGCCAGGTATAGGGTTTTTCTCCCCTGGACTTCAGGCCTTCTCTGGGCGCCGGTCTAGGTGGACTCTATAAGGGTCAACAGGCTTTCCCCCTATCTCACCCTACACTAATGGGAATGCGCTCTGGGAGGAGGGTGGGCCGTTCTAGCACTGGTTTATGTTGGGACAGTCAGTGGAAATTTTTTCTCCTTGTTTTCATATTGATAGTATTGTATGCATATATTCTATATATCCATAATATCCATCTTGTATTGTGACCTTGATACTGCCCTACAAAGCTCATTTCTAATATTTTACTGCCTCAGTCCCAACCCTTACTTCCCCCATCTTCCCATATAGGTACAGCTAATGACATGAAGCTCACCACATAAGAGTGATAAGTGCAGTTAGAGAAATAACTACACTGAAAACTATCATAACAATGTGAATGAATGAGGGAAAAAGAAAGCCTGTCTCGAGTACAGGTGTGGGTGGGGTGGGGAGTAGGTAGATCTGGGAAATTGGTGGTGGGAATCCTGCACTGGTGAAGGGGGGTGTTCTTTACATGACTGTAATCATACAACTACAATTATATTTGTAATCATGGTGTTTAAATAAAGATAATTAAAAAAAAAAAGAAAGTGGATAGAAGCTGGAGAGATGGCAAATGAGTTAGGGCACTTGCCTTGTATGCAGTTGACCCTGGTTTGGTCCCCTGAGCATCAGTAGGTGTCAAGGCTTTGAACAAGATTTTCCATTTCTTATTTGTACTGAGATTTTTGTTTGTTTGTTTACTTGTTTTTGTATCTATTTATTTATTTATTTTTGGGTCACACCAGCAGCACTCAGAGGTTACTCCTGGCTCTGTGCTCAGAAATTGCTCCTGGCAGACACAGGGGACCATATGGGATGCCGGAATTTGAACCTCTGTCTGTCCTGGGTCAGCTGTGTGCAAGGCAAATGCCTTACCGCTGTGCTGTCTCTCCAGCCCCATGGTATTTTTTTTTTAACCAAGCAATGTTTGGCAGTACTGGGTTGGGGGACCATTCAGGATACAATAAACAGAGTATGTGCTTCGGCCCTTTGTATTATCTCCAGGCCCAATACTTACCAATATTGGCGTGATCCAACCCTGAGCTACATTTTCTTTAATTAAAAAAAAATAATTGAAAGGGGGCAGCGCAATAGTAAGGCAGGTAGGGTGGGTGTTTGCCTTGCACACATGGCCAATCTAGGTTTGATCCCTGATATCTTATATTGTTCTCCAAGCCCGCTAGGAGTTATTCCTGGTCACAGAAGCTGGTGCTGAGCACTGCTGGCTGTGGCCCAAAAATGGGGGGGTTGTGGCTCAGCAATCACTCCTGGCAGTGCTTGGGAGATAATGTATATATTTGTGTGTATGATATAGATAAAGATACAGTGCTGGAGACCAAACCAGAGTTAGCTATATGCAAAGCAAGTACCTTCCTTATATTGTCTCTTTGATTCATTTTTAATTTTGTTTATTGTTTTTTGGGCTACATCGAGTGGTGCTCAAAGATGACTCCTGGCTCTGTACTCAGGGATCATTCCTGGCAGGCTCAGGGGACCATGTGGGGTGCCAGGGATCCAACCTGGGTTGGCATGTGTAAAGCAAACCCTCTACCTGCTATACTATAGCTCCAGCCCAGGTATTTTATCTTTCTTGTCAGGGAAATGGAGACTTGGCTGTCTATGTGAGCTGGCCAGGAGCAGTGCTAACAGGGAACTGCTGAAAGCAGAGCCTGAAGGAGTTTTCCATTCTGAAAAGGCCTCTATTCTATGACTTAGGTGGGAGGGATGGCTTCGTGGCCCAGCACACACTGCTTTTAATGCAGACAGTTTAGGTTCAATCCCAGCATGTCAAGGTCCCCCAAGGAACTGCTTCGAATGACCCACAAGCCCTGAGCAGGGTTAGCTCCTGAACACCACTGGGTGTGACCCCAAACCAATAAGATTGCATGTCTTTTCTTTGCTTTCAGTTGGGGTTGTAATTTAAGCTTTTAGAAGCTAAAGCAGGAATAAGAGGTATTTATTTTGAATGATGGGAGCAGAGGGGTGGGAAGTTTTCCAAGCTAAGCATGAACTGGGTCCACCAGGGGCGTCAGCATCTGCTCCTAGCACTGCCCTGCCACCAAGTTGGGCTCAAGACTAGACTGTTGCTCATACCTCTCTTAACTGGTATGTGATCTCACCTGTGCCAGCAGTGGGAGGGCTCAACCATGATAGAATTCATGTTGGGACAGCTCCCCAGAGACAAAGCCAGGTACACAGGCACACAAGTCCTTGATGTCACCTCTCAGCCCCATCATGCCTGATTCTGAGACAGCTGCCTTTTAAAGTCGAGCCGACTTTTCACCCCATTTCCAGGAACAGAAGCTTCTAGGGGAAGCCCCTTGATCATGTTTATAAATCATGGTTTGATTTTGAAATTTTTTTCCTTTATATGTTGGCGGTACCTCCAGCAGTGCTGGAGGATGTGGCTACTTTACTCAAAGCTCAGGGGGGTGGGTGTGTGCAGTAGAAGGATCTGGGCTCAAACCCGGGTTCAAAACATGCATCCCATCCATTTGGGTCTCCTGAAATCTCATGTGAATTTTCTTTTCCTTCCTTCCTTCCTTCCTTCCTTCCTTCCTTCCTTCCTTCCTTCCTTCCTTCCTTCCTTCCTTCCTTCCTTCCTTCCTTCCTTCCTTCCTTCCTTCCTTCCTTCCTTCCTTCCTTCCTTCCTTCCTTCCTTCCTTCCTTCCTTCCTTCCTTCCTTCCTTCCTTTCTTTCTGTCTTTCATTGGTCTTTGGATCACACCCGGCAGGGCTCAGGGGTTACTCCTGGCTCTGTGCTCAGAAATCACTCCTACCATGGGAAACCATATGAAATGCCAGAATTTGAACCACCATTCATCCTAAATCGGCCTTACCACTGTGCTATTGTTCCAGCCCCTCTCATGTGAATTTTTATCCAGTTTACCACTGCTCCTTTCAAAGGCACAAATGCTCATTTCCTTTGTCGAGAAAGGGTTTATGCAGGATACTACTAGGATCTGGGTTGTGTTAGTGGCTGAACCCAAAGTTTAACTGAAACTGGACATGCAGTACTGCTCTGCTCCTACTAGTAAAGTTGGCTTGAGGAATGCCCAAACCTGTCTCCCCCTTCCTCAGCCCAGATGCCATCACAATGTGTGACATATCCACACACAGAATCCCTGTGCTCTACATCCTCAAAACCATCATGTTATGCACTTTATATTTGTTTGGGGCCACACCCCACACTGGTACTCAGAAACTACTCCTGGAACTCATTCTTGGCAGTGCTCTAGGGCCCATACAGAGCCAGGACTGTACCTGGGTCTTCATGTTTTTCCTTTTTTTGGAAACACCTGACGGTGCTCGGGGATTACTAATAGCTCTGCACTCAGGAATTACTCCTGGTGGTACTCAGGCACCATAAGGGATGCTGGAAATTTTGCTTGCATACAAGACAGATTTTTACCTACTGTATAATCATTCCGGGACCCAATGGGCCTCCATTTCTTTAAATCCTCTATCCTGTTGTGTTAAGGGGATTCCTACCTCACTTGCCCCTATTTGTGGTACTGCATGCTAGCAATAATTCTCACTGTCTTCGAGCTGCAGAGACATTGAATCTTGGGAGTGGAGACTGAGGGAAGTCAGGGTGCTGGAGGGAGGTGACCTCAAGCTGAAATTGGATCATTCACTTGCAGTTGAGACCAAGATAAACCACCCTTTGCGCGCGCCCCCACCCCTTAAAGCTGTACAAAGAAACACTGAGCCGGTCACCTGGATTACTCCAAAGTTTGGGGGATGTGGGAGCTTGTTGGGGTCCTTTGACAGAAGCAAATTTGAAATTGAGAACAGAATATATCTTTGGGGAGATAGGTATCTGGGAGCTCCCCAAAATAGAGGATGGTGTTTATGGTTAGAGCAAATGGGGAAACACACCAGTTTAAGAGGGACAAATATTTAAGGATCTACACAACCCAAGATCTAAGAGGGAGGACCGGAAGGAGAATTGAGGAAGGGGAGCTATGGATCTTGGGGATGTCCCCCCCCCAGTCCATTACCTCGAGTCAAACTTCTTGCCGTCCTCAAAAGTGCCATTGTAGTGGTAGCGCACAAAATCTCCCATCTGCACCTCTCGTGGACATGTTTTGGGGATGTGGTACCTTTCGATGACCACATCTTCCAGGGGGCCCCCCGCCGGGCTGGCACGGCCCAGCCCCCTCCCCACGGCCTGCACCAGCAGAAGTAGGAGCTGCAACAGGGTGCACCGGGGTAGGGGGGCGCCTCGGGGTGCCAGGGGGAGCATGGTACTTGCTGCAGGGCCGGCCGGGAGCGAACAAGGAGGGATCAGCCGCCAGCAATTCCTTCCCCACTTCTCCCGGTACTGGCTCCCCCCCTTCCTGTCCATCCCCACCCCCGCCCAGGCGGGTCCACGTGGAATGGGGGCTGGGGAGGCTGAGCTGGCAGGGGCGGGGGGTTGGTGGGTGGGATTGGGGAGCCAGCTGAGCGCCTTAGGGACCAGGGGTGCCCAGTTGGAGAACTCTAGATTCCTTCCTCCCTTCCCCACAACCCTGTACTTGAGCGACAGGAGGCCCCCCGTTGGGGAGGAAAGTTCAGGAAAGATGACACTCCCAAAAGGAAAAAAAAAGACTGAGAAAGTCAAGAAAAAAAAATTCGGCCACTTTCCCGGAGCCCCCCGGGTCCTAATGCCTGGAAGAAGAGTTCCCTTGTGGCTCCAGCCTGCACCCCCCAAACCCAGGCATCTCTAGATGCCTGGTGAGTCTCCCCAATCTGCAGGCTCCCGTGGCCCTCCTCGTCTCTCTGACTAGTCCTGGGGAGGCTGAGCTGAATGTTTTGCCAAAGCTGGACACCAGCCATGGAGCATGGGGATGAAGATGGATGCCATGGGAGGAGTGACATGGGGGTGGGGGTCTGTCAGGGTGTGTGTGTAAACCAGGGACACCAGGAGTGAGCGCTCCAGGGTAAGGTGTAGGCCTTGTGCGTAAAGGGAAAGCCAAGTCAGAACAGCAGGGAGTAAGTGGGGGTGACTTTTTCAGCTTTCAGAGCTCTGCATTCCTACTGGAAGCACCTCCCCTATATGGGGAAGACCCCCCCAATACTCAAGGGAAGGGGATCTGGCTACTGTAGAAGGCTCAAGACACCCTGGGATGCTTCTAAAATAAAAGAGGGATCAGCCCAGTGCCCTGGAGAAGGGTGTTGCTTTTCCAGGCCACTCCCCGTCTCCCCCAAATCCTGCCCTCTGCACGTACACCCGGATGCCCGGCGCTAAGACCCAGCAGGCTGGAGCTGGGGATCTCCTCCGCCCCCCCAATCCACGCGCGCCCTCCCTCCGCCCGCGGGGCCTGCACCGGGCTGGGCTGGGCAGGGCAGAGCGCGCGGGCCGGGCACGAGTGCGGGCATGGGGCGGGCGGCGTGGGCGCTGCTGCTGCTGTGGCTATTGCTGCTGGGCCGTACCCGGGCGCAGTACGAGAAGTACAGCTTCCGTGGCTTCCCACCCGAGGACCTGATGCCCCTGGCCGACGCCTACAGCCACGCGCTGGAGCAATACGAGGGCGAAAGCTGGCACGAGAGCGCGCGCTACCTGGAGGCGGCGCTGCGGCTCCACCGGCTGCTGCGGGACAGCGAGGCCTTTTGCCACGCCAACTGCAGCGGCTCTGCACCCCCCGAACCCCTGCCCGATGGCCCCCAAGCCGACCCCTGGGCCCACGAGCTGCAACTCTTTGGCCGCGTCCTGGAGCGCGCCGCCTGCCTGCGCCGCTGCCAACGCTCGCTGCCCGCTTTCCAGGTGCCCTACCCGCCCCGCCAGCTGCTGCGGGACTTCCAGAGCCGCCTGCCCTACCAGTACCTGCACTATGCGCATTTCAAGGTGGGCCACGCGCGGGGTGGCTGCGGGTGGCCTGGGTGCAAACCCCTCGCAGCCTCCCGACCTGTCCCATCCGTCCCCCTCGCCCCGCAGGCTAACAGGCTGGAAAAGGCGCTGGCCGCGGCCTACACCTTCCTGCAGCGGAACCCGAAGCACGAACTCACCGCCAAGTATCTCAACTACTACCGTGGGCTGCTGGATGCCGAGGACGAGCCGCTCACGGACTTGGAGGCGCAGCCCTACGAGGTGCCAAAGCATCTTCCTTCCTAGCTCTCCCTGCCCGCCTGGTTTAGCAGAAGGGAAAATATAGAGGTACCTCTGACACCCCACCCCCTCTACCTTGCCACACCACCCTCCAGGCCGTGTTTGTCCGGGCCGTGAAGCTCTACAACAGCGGGGATTTCCGTGGGAGCACTGAGGACATGGAACGAGCGCTAGCTGAGTACCTGACCGTCTTTGCACGGTGTCTGGCTGGCTGCGAGGGGGCCCATGAGCAGGTGGATTTTAAGGATTTCTACCCGGCCATAGCAGGTATCTCCAATCGGTCCCCCATCACTCACTCACCTGGTCCCTCTCATTTTTTTTTTTTTTTTTGTGGTTTTTGGGTCACACCCGGCAGTGCTCAGGGGTTACTCCTGGCTCCATGCTCAGAAATTGCTCCTGGCAGGCACAGGGGACCATATGGGACGCAGGGATTCAAACCGATGACCTCTTGCATGAAAGGCAAATGCTTTACCTCCATGCTATCTCTCCAGCCCCGTCCCTCTCATTTTTTAAATTTATTTTAATTTTTAAAATTTTTTTGGTTTTGGGGCCGGGCGGTGGCGCTGGAGGTAAGGTGCCTGCCTTGCCTGCGCTAGCCTAGGACGGACCGCAGTTCTATCCCCCGGCGTCCCATATGGTCCCCCAAGAAGCCAGGAGCAACTTCTGAGCGCATAGCCAGGAGTAACCCCTGAGCGTCACAGGGTGTGGCCCAAAAACCAAAAAAAAAAAAAATTTTTTTTTGGTTTTGGGGTCATACCCGGCAGCACTCAGGGGGTAACTCCTGGCTTTGCACTCAGAATTCACTCCTGGCAGACACAGGGGACCATATGGGATGCCAAGATTTGAACCAACATCCGTCCTGGATCAGCTGTGTGCAAGGCAAATGCCCTACCACTGTGCTATCTCTTTGGCCCTCTCTCTCTCACATTTTCATTCCACCCCAAGCATGTAAAGAACAGCCTGCCTGAAGCACAGGAGGTGGAAGCTGTGGTCCTACCTCTGGCTCGGACAGACAGACAGAACAGCTCATAGACACCCTCCAGTGGGTGCAGTGGGCTCCAGTCACAGTGCTCAAGGTTCTGAACCTGGGTGCAGCCAGCTAGTGACATCCTCAGAGGACTCAGAGAGTTTCGGTTCACTATCTTCCAGGCCCCAGTGAGCAAAGTGCCAAGGTGGAAAAACCAGGCAGGAGTTTGCAGAAATGACCTCTAGTCTGCTGCTCTCAAGTCTTAGGGACCCTCAGCTGTGGACAGAGGGAAACTCCACCTAGTCTTTCTCATGGGGTTTAGGGGAAGAGGGAGGCTCCAGTGACATGTAGGGCCAAGAATGGAAGCCCACCTCCTGCATGCAGAGCCTCCACTCAGCACTCGGGTCCATCTCCCAGCCCTCTCCAGCTATTTTCCCAACAGCCCTAGTGGTTTCTGCTTTTGGGGTCGAAGTTGAACGAGGAAGGTGTACAATCAGCCCATAGTCTTTCTCAGGGCTAGTTGTCCTAAGCTGAGAGCTGGGTATACAGGCTCCACAAACAGTCGGCATAGTTTCCCGAGTCTCCCCATCCTTGAAGTGAGGGGTTCATACAACACCTGTCATTCTATCCCCCCAGATCTCTTTGCAGAATCCCTTCAGTGCAAGGTGGACTGCGAGACCGACCTGACCCCCAACGTGGGTGGTTACTTCGTGGAGAAGTTTGTGGCCACCATGTACCACTACCTACAGTTTGCCTACTACAAGTGTGAGTGTTGGTGGTCGCAGAGGAGAGGGGGAACATCCCTTGGCGGCTGTTCTTCTGATGGCAGAAGGCTGGGGGAGCAGGAGATGAGGCAGGAAACCCGGAGTTCAAGAGAGCTCTTGGGCGGGCCAACTGCCCAGCACATGACAATTTACAAAGTTCTACTGCTGAGTATCTCACTTGATTCTCTGTCCAGCTCTGCAGCTAATATTACTGGACTCATCTTTTTCAGATGAGGAAATAGGAGGTTCAGGGAGGCCAAGGGGCTATGGGGCACATGAGAGAAAACAAGAAGCTCTACTGCTTAGGGCTGTCCTGGCTTGTCAGAGATCCTGGTGTCAGCTGGCATTGTATGCCCATTCCCAGGGCTACTTCTGTGCAGAGATGCTGAAATCTGTTCAGAGGCTGGGTTGGAGTGGATAGGACTGTGGGGTGCCTAGGGAACCTTACTGGTCCTGTGTCATCAACCTCCTGCTGTGTAACCTCTTTGGGCCTCAGATTTATTGCCTATACGTAGGCCTAGAGCCTAGCAGGCAGGAAGCACACCACCCATTCTAGGTTGTATTATAGGTAGAGTTAAAGGGTCCAAGAGGTGTTTGCTGAGGCAGGGAGGTGTGGGGAGCACTGGGCTGAATTGGGAGATGGGGATGGCCTGGAGGGGATTGTCAGGCTTTACTCCCTTCCCACCTACAGTGAATGATGTTCGCCAGGCGGCCCGCAGTGCAGCCAGTTTCATGCTCTTCGACCCCCATGACAGCATCATGCAACAAAACCTGGTATATTACCGCTTCCACCGAGCTCGCTGGGGCCTGGAGGAGGAGGATTTCCAGCCCCGAGAGGTGGGTGCTGCCATGACAGTGTGTGCCATGACAACTGTGGTTTACAAAAGAAATCCTGACTTTTATTTTTAAAATGTTAGGGGGGTAATGTTTAGCAGTAGTTAGAATGGTTTATTTTTGGGGCCAGAGCAATAGCGATTGATAAGGCATTTGCCTTGCATGTGGCTAACCCAGGATGGACTTCGGTTTGATCCCTGGCATCCTATATGATACCCCAAGCCAGGAGTTATTTCTGAGCGCATAACCAGGGGTAACCCTTGAGCGTCACCAGGTGTGGCCCAAAAACAACAACAACAACAAAAAGGAATGGTTTATTTTATTATTATTATTAATTATTTTTAAATAATAGGGGCTGGAGCAGTGGTGCAAGTGGTAAGGCATCTGCCTTGCCTGCACTAGCCTAGGATGGACCACGGTTTGATCCCCCAGCATCCCATATGGTCCCCTAAGTCAGGAGTGATTTTTAAGCGTATTGCAAAGATTAACCCCTAAGCATCACTGGGTGTGGCCCCCCCCCCAAAAAAAACAAACAAAAAATGATTTTGGGGCCAAACCTGAAGGTGCTCAGGGTTCACTTTTGGCTCTGCACTCAGAAATCACTCCTGACTTAGGCTCAGGGGACCATATGGGATGCCGGGGATTGAACCCAGGTTTGTCCTGAGTTAGTCACGTGCAAGGCAAATACCCTACTGCTGTGCCATCACTCCAGCCCCAAGAAATCCTGACTTCTTGAAGGATGTAATTGGGGAGTCCTAGGGCCAAACCCAGCTGCCCAGCTGCAGGGGCCCAGAACATTGTGGACATTGGGGAATCTCCCAGCAAATGGGGTGGTGGCATCTAGGTTGATAGGTTGGCACAAGGCAGAGCTGTGGGAGGTGTAGAGTAACCTTCTGTGGGGCTGTAGAGAGAGTTAAATAGGCTGGGCATGCAGGTTCTAGCTCTAGCATCACATGGTTCCTGGGGGCATTGAGGGAACAACACAGAGTCTAGAGCCAGGTGTAGCTCCTGGCAGCATAGATATCCCCAAACCAAAAACAAACAAACAAACCAGTAACCTGTCTAGTCTCCCCAGCCTCATCCTCATCATCCTCACTGCTAGCCTCTCCCCTTCTTCTCCCCTTCTCTTTCTTTCTTTCTTTCTTTCTTTCTTTCTTTCTTTCTTTCTTTCTTTCTTTCTTTCTTTCTTTCTTTCTTTCTTTCTTTCTTTCTTTCTTTCTTTCTTTCTTTCTTTCTTTCTTTCTTTCTTTCTTTCTTCCTTCCTTCCTTCCTTCCTTCCTTCCTTCCTTCCTTCTTCCTTCCTTCCTTCCTTCCTTCCTTCCTTCCTTCCTTCCTTCCTTCCTTCCTTCCTTCCTTCCTTCCTTCCTTCCTTCCTTCCTTTTTTTTCATTTTTGGGTCACACCTGGTAGTGCTTGGGGGGGGGCTTCCTGGATCTATGCTCAAAAATTGCTCCTGGCAGGCTCGGGGGACCATATGGGATGCAGGGATTTGAACCATCGTCCTTCTGCATGCCAGGCAAATGCCCTACCTCCATGCTATCTCTCTGGTCCCATAGTTTCCCCCCTTCTATCCTAAGTGCCCTTTGTTGGACCAACTGAAAGATTCTTGGAGTCTAGAGCAAGTTTGTAGTATAGAGGCACATAAGGTGTCCCTCCTAATTTCCTTCCCAGAGGCAGACATTACTAGTCAAGTGCAGCTTTCTCAGAATCTTACATGTTGCTCCTTTTGTTTTTTGGGGGGAGCCACATCTGACAAGGAACCATATGCAGTGTCAGGGATAAGACTAGGGTTGGCTGTATGTAAGGAAAGTACCTTGCCAACTGTACTATCTCTCTAGTACCTGAGCCTTCTGAATCTTTTTTTTTCTAAGGTTTTTTTTTGGGGGGGTGGTCACACCCGGCTCATGCTCAGAGGTTACTCCTGGCTATCTGCTCAGAAATAGCTCCTGGCAGGCACAGGGAACCATATGGGACACCGGGATTCGAACCAACTACCTTAGGTCCTGGATCGGCTGTTTGCAAGGCAAACACCACTGAGCTATCCCTCCGGGCCCAGCCTTCTGAATCTTAATGGAGCTCTCCAAGCAGTTTGGTTTTCCCATCAGCCTGAGTGCTGGAAAGAGCCAGAGAGACCCTTGTGCCCACGGAGCAGTACCTTGCTCATTCACCATCCTTCTCTCCTCACAGGAGGCTGTACTCTACCACAACCAGACCACTGAGCTGCGGGAGCTGTTGGAGTTTGCACACCTCTACCTGCAGTCAGATGATGAAGTAAGCGCCCTATCCTTTGGATGGGGTGGTGATGGAGATCTCTTGGCCCCAGTTCCATGGCTAGCTGTGGGGAAACCAGAGATTTCTCCTTTTTTTCCTCTGTCACTCAGTCATGGGTTCTCATGCCTCTCCTTTTCTATTTCTTCTTTCTCTTGTTTGTTTTCTTCTTTTTTGCTTGTTTGTCTTTGGACTACACCCAGTGACTCTGGGATTGCTTCTGGCTCTGCACTCAGGAATTACTCCTGGCAGTGCTCTGGAATCGAACTCTGGCCAGCTGTGTGCAAGGCAAGTTCTTTGTACCCACTGTACTATCACTGTAACTCCCACCTCTTTGCATGTCTGACTTCTACTGGACCCTTCATGAGCGCCTTCTCTGGGTAGGCCTGGCTGCATACACTGGCTTTCCTTTGGGTTTGGTATACAATTTTTTGGGTTTACTTTTGTTTTGTGTTCTGGGCCACACCTAGTGGGGCTCAGGTGGCTAATCCTGGCTCTAGATTCAGGAACTGTTCCTGGTGGTGCTCAGGGAACCATATGAGATGCCAAGGACCAAACCTAGGTTGACCATGTGCAAGGCAAATGCCCTACTTGTTCTGTCACTCTAGCCCCTGGCATACCACTTTGTGGGTTTTTTTTGGGTGGGGTGGGATGGGGTTTGGGTCACACCCGGCAGTGCTCAGGAGTTACTCGTGGCTCTGCTCTCAGAAACCACTCCTGTCAGGCACAGGGGACTGAATACCAGGATTCGAACCACCATCTGTCCTGTGTGCAAGACAAACACCCTACCGCTATGCTGTCTTGCTGGCCCTTGTTTTCTCCCTGGCTACCTATAGACTTGATACTTCGGAACAGCTTGAGAGTCAAAGAGACAGTACAGGAGTGAAAGCTCTCACCTTGCTTGTAGCCAACCCCATTTCAATTCCTGGCACCTTATGGTCCCTGGAACACCTCTAGCCATGATCCCTGAGCAGGTGTGACTCATCTCCTCACCCCCAAATAAGTGAAACTGAGTAATATGAATCAATGAATAAGCCAGAAAGCCAGGAAGGAAGGATCCCAACCAGGATTGTCCAGATTCTGATGAGGGTTGGGAACTTGAGTTTCTGAGGTGTGCTGCTACTCAGGGTTCAGTCATCCACTTGTTCAAGGGGGCAGCACCCTGGCTATGAACCAGATGTGGTCCCCCATTTAGCAGCTGGCTATCCGTTAGCCTAAGCATCCTTGAACTTAATTCTCCAGCCATCATATGGAAAGACTAATTCCTCCCATACCATCACAATAGAAAGTGAATGAGATTGGGCCAGAATGATAGTTCAGTGGGTAGGGAATTTGCCTTGCATGTGGCCAACCCAGGTACCCCATATGGACCCCTCTGCCAAGAATGTTCTCTGAGTATAGAGGTAGGAGTAATCACTAAGCATTTCTGTGAGTGTGTGTGTGTGTGAAAGAGAGAGAGAGGAGAGAGGAGAGAGAGAGAGAGAGAGAGAGAGAGAGAGAGAGAGAGAGAGAGAGAGAGAGAGAGAGAGAGAGAGAGAGAGAGAATAAATGAGATTATTAGGTGCTCTGCAAATGGGAGCTGGTGTGACTTCTCAAATTTACCTATAGTGGGGGCTGGCGAGATAGCATGAAGGTAAGGCATTTGCCTTTTATGCAGAAGGCCATTGGTTCAAATCCCAGCATCCCATATAGTCCCCCGAGCCTGCCAGGAGCGATTTCTGAGCGTAGAGCCGGGAGTAACCCCTGAGTGTTGCTGGGTGTGATCCAAAAAAACAAAACAAACAAAAAATTACCTATGGTGGATCCAACACTATGTAGGGGGTAGGGGACAAAGGGAAGCACACTCGGGTCCCTTTTGGGGCAGCTTGTGGTCCAGTGGGAGATGAACAGAATGCAGAGGCAGAAGGCAACATGGGCACTGCAAGTGGAGAGGGCTCCACACCAGCAGGGCTGCAACCTATTGCTTAACAAGTGTCACTTCAGGCAACATGACCCACATGCAGTCCTGAAGTGCTCTTTCCTGCCCAGGAGTTGCTGAAGTGGGAGTTCTGGAGGGAATGAAGGGGCAGCTTAAAGGGATGAAGTACAGTGTTTGCATACAGGAAACCTGAGACCCACGCCTGACACTACACGGTCTCCTGAGCAGCACTGGAAGTGACATCCTGAGCACCAAACTGGAGTGTTCCTGAACACCCCAAAGCACTGCCAGGTGTGGCCTCAAAACAAAACAATAAAACTCCAAGGTCAGATAGTACACAGATAAGGTGCTTGCCTTGTACGCTGCCAACCCAGGTCCCTAGAGCTTGCCAGGAGTGATCCCTGTACACACCTATGAATAAATGCTGAGCACAGTCAGGAGTGGCTCCAAAACAAAAACAACAACAACAACAAAAAAGCCTAAATGGTGGGCTGTGGACTGAAGAGAGTCCAAGGACTAAGGCGCTTATCTTGCATGTGATCAACCCCAGTTCAATCTCTAATGCTGGGACCAGAGAGATAGCACAGCATTAGGGCATTTGCCTTGCATGTAGCCAACCCAGGATGGGTGTTGGTTCAATTCCCAGCATCCCATATGGTCCCCCGAGTCTGCCAGGGGCAATTTCTGAGCACAGAGCCAGGAGTAACTCCTGTCTGCCACTGGGTGTGATGCAAAGACAAGAAAAAAATTAATCTCTAATGCCCCAAGTACTTCCAGGAGTGACTCCTTAGCAGGGAGCTAGAAGTAAGCCCTGAGCACTACCTGATGTGGCCCAAAACAAAACAAAACAAAAAGTGGGCTCTGGAGAGGGTGACACTAATCCTGTGTTGGGCTCACAGGGATTCATTTTGGGAAGAGGAAGGGTGGGAGACGTGTTCAGATTTCTCCTGCATGAGAGCTGATGAGGGATCGGCTATTGGAAGGAAATGGCCTGGGAGCAAGCTCCCTGCCTGGGCCTGCTATAACCCAGTTTCTCCTTATCCTGGGCGGCTGTAGATGGAGCTGGAGGAGACAGATCCCCCTGCAGAACTGGAGACCCCACCATCGGATGCTGAGTTTGAAGGGGAGGGCGACTACGAGGAGGGCATTTATGCCAACTGGTGGCAGGAGCCTGATGCCAAGGGCGACGAGGCTGAAGCAGGTCAGTGACCTGAGTCTGGGTGTGGTGGGGGACTTTGGAGGCTGCTGGGAAACTCGCTGGGGGGCTTTACCCCTATGTAACCTCTATAGTAACCCAGTTCTACTGGACAGGAAGGGGAGACTTCCTTCCCATAAATGAAACCAGAGAGGCCTCTTTCTGGGGATCATCCCTTCCCCTCTCCCAGGACAGCACCCATTGGGATGGGCAGTGAACCCCAAGTTGCTCTCCTTTCTTTTTCAGATCTGGAACCTGAATTAGCATGAGAAGAGATCCATGCCTGGACCCCTCAAAAGCTGAGGAAGCCTGGGGCCAGTGACACCCCCTGTCAGCCTGGGCAGCAGCAAGAACTATTTATTAAAAGTATGTGATGGGGGGCCGGAATGATAGTACAGCAGGTAGGGTGCTTGCCTAGCACACGCCGATCCCCAGCATCCCAGATGGTCCCTGAGCATTGCCAGGAATAATTCCTGAGAGCAGAACTAGGCGTGACCTTTGAGCATCACTGGATGTTGCCCCAAAACAAAGCAAAACAAAAATGTGCGATGGACAGAGCTGGCCGGGCCCCTCCTGTCACCCCAGGAATGTGCTGCAGGAGTGTGCAGACTCTCTGGGTCCCCAGCACAGGTTTGTGGGGTGCTGTTCCTGCCACAGCCCTACCCAAAGCCCCAGGCATTTTGGACAGGCTCCTGGGAAATCTCTGCTCCTCCGGATTTCTGAGTAGAGAGGGGCAGTGGCATTGGTGAAGAGCACTGGATCAAGAGTCCCCTATGCCTTGCAGGCTGGTAGTGGGTGCCCAATAAACATGTCTTGTGGGCCAGAGCAATAACATGTTTGCCTTGTTTGCGGTCGACCAGGGATCGAGCCCTAGAACTCCATATGGGCTCTAACAACACCAGGAGTGATCCCTGAGTGCAGAGCCAGGAGTAAACCCTGAGCAAGGCCAGGTGCCCCTTCAAACCCACAAAACCCAAAAACATTTCTTGTTGAATGAGTCTCAGAGCTGAGGTCCTGCTCTCCTGGCGATTGGGTTTATGCAATTTTGATCTACCGCCAGGGGGCGCGAGCCCCTCAGCTCCCAAAAGAGGTCCAGGAAGATGGTTTTGTCCCTTATCTGGGCCTTGGATTTTATATATTTCAGCTTCGCCTCCCATTGAGAATGGGACAAGGGCAGAGGGGGGATAAGACCTTGACCTCTGAGTTCCGGGTTCCTTGGAGCCAGAGGTGTATGCCCTGCCCTGCTGCCCTTTCTCCCATTCTTCAGCAGTCCTTGGGACTCCTGCTTGGCAGATACATAGAGCTCTTTTTTATTTTGGTTTTTGGGTCACAGCAGTGCTCAGGGGTCACTCCTGGCTCTACGCTCAGAAATCGCTCCTGGCAGGCTATAGGGGGACCCTATAGGATGCCGGGATTCGAACCACCTTCCTTCTGCATGCAAGGCAAATGCCCTACCTCCATGCTATCTCTCTGGCCCCTATATGGAGCTCTTGAAATAGTTTGAAGATCAGAGATCTCACAGTGGCCTGGGGGCGGCCAGACCCTCCAGTATATAACCTGTCTGAGGTTCCTTTGGGGGGCAGAACAAGGGAGTAACCCTGGGCTAGGCCTAACCAGGAAATGGTTGGGTGTGTTTGTGTCTCTTTTTTTTTTATTATTAATATTTTATTTTTGGGCCACACCTGGTGACTCTCAAGGGTTACTCCTGGAACTGTGCTCAGAAATCGCTCCTGCCTTGAGGGGGACCATATGGGACCCCAGGGGAATCGAACCCCAGTCCATTCTTTTTTGTTTGTTTTTGTTTTGGGGGCCACACCCGTTTGATGCTCAGGGGTTACTTCTGGCTAAGTGCTCAGAAATTGCCCCTGGCTTGGGGGGACCATATGGGACTCCGGGGCATCGAACTGTGGTCTTTCCTTGGCTAGCGCTTGCAAGGCAGACACCTTACCTCTAGCGCCACCTCACCAGCCCCGGTCCATCCTAGATTAGCCGCGTGCAAGGCAAATGCCTTACCGCTTGTGAAACCACTCTGGCCCCATGCGTGTCATTTTTTTTTTCATGGCAGGGAACTAAACTGGGGATGCTCGGTTCCCACTGTCCACACCCCAGACCTTCCCTACCCCTGCAGTAGTTGCTCCAGCCGAGATCCCGCCCACCTCTGCCCAGGGTGGAAGGGCCCACCCCGGCCGGGCCGGCCCTCCCGCTGGGCCTGCTGAGCGCGTCTGGAGCACCGGGCGGGGCCGCTGCTGGGGGCGCCGGTGACCTCACTCCTCCCCGCTGCCCCGCTCCCAGGGGCGGGTGCTGGGCCGCGTCACCTCTCCCGAGAGAGCTCCCCGGTGCCAGGGTGGCCAGGCCGCACCCCACGGCTCGCAGACTGCGGTGGAGACGGCTCCCCTCGAGGCCCCGCCCCAGCAGTCGGTGTGGAGTCCTCTTGGGGGGCTGCATGGGGTCAGCCTGACTTTGCACCCCTCAACTGAAATAGCTACTGAGCCAGCAGAGCAGCCCCGTCTCCTGGAACCCCAGGCTGCCCTAGGGGGGCTGATAAGCCAGGCCAGGGAACCGGGAAAGGAGAAAGAGGTTGGCAGAAGGGCTGGGCACGCAGGCAATAAGGCGCTTCTCTGGGCTGGGGGGCTGGGAGAGACCCCCCTGGGAGCAGCAGGCTCCAGCCCCACCCCCTGGCTCTGCTGCCTTACTCAGCTGCCTCTTCCCCAGCAGCTGCCAGCCCCTCCCGCCCTTGCCTCCTGCTAGCGTCCTCTCCCCGACCGTGGAGCTCCCCAAACCGGTGCGACCGAGTCCTGGCGTGGGCCCCCTGGGGCCCTCCAGCCTATACACCCAACTCCACCCAGTGCAGACACTCGAGCCGCCTCCACAACCCCTTCCTTCCCTTCCCGTCCTTGCACCTGCGCCCCGCAGTCCCTAGTATCTGGGTGCACTAAAGTCAGAGAACATGGGGGCTGGTGATAGAGTCAGACTCACACCCCAGAGGTTACCAGGCTGGGAAGAGCCCTCCTAAGTAAGGGGAATACCCCCACTGCAGTGTGCCAGGTACCCCATCCCCTGTGCTGGGGAACAGCTGCTGGCGCTGTTCCTTTAGCTGGGGCTGCAGTGAATGTGGAGACAAGCGTGTCCCCCCCCAAAAAACAACAACATTTCTATGGGAGATTAGGGGCTACAAGGAGGATGGTAGGGAGCAGTCTGGAACTCTGATCCTGGGGTTCTATCTGCCCCCCACTGCCAGTTACATAGGATCAGACCAGATGTTGGGGCTTCTAGAACAATCTTGACAGGGCGTGGACTCCAGCTGAGCCATGTTCCAGGCCTGCAGGGCCAGACCCCTGCTTCTTTTTGTTTGTTTGTTTATGGTTTTTGGGTCACACCCAGTGGCACTCAGGGGTTACTCCTGGCTCTGTGCTCAGAAATCGCTCCCGGCAGGCTTTGGGGAACCATATGGGATGCCAAGAATAGAACTGGGGTCTGTCCTATGTTGGCCAAGTGCAAGGCAAATGTCCTACAGCTATGCTATCACTCTGGTACCAGACCCCAGCTTCTTAAACTGTGAAGGGTTGCAAATCTCAGCCTGGGAGATGAAGAAAATGTTGGCATCAGTAAAAAGGTAACTGAGTAAGACCCAGCCACAGAGCAGCAGAGGTAGTGACTTTGCTTTGCACGCTGCTGATCCAAGTTCTATACCTGATACCTCATATGGTTCCCTGAGCTCCTGATCTTGATCAATTCCTGAGTACAGATCCAGAAATTAACCCGAGTATCACCAGCTTTGTGTGTGTGTGTGTGTGTGTGTGTGTGTGTGAGAGAGAGAGAGAGAGGGGGGGGGAGAGAGAGAAAGGGAGAGGACAAGAGAGAGAGAGAAGGAGAGAGAGGGAGAGAGAGAGATAAAACAATAAAGGAACTGAAAAATGTACAAAAAAAAAAAACAAAACAAAACAGTAAAAGGTATCTAAAAATATCTACCACACAAAAAGCAAAAATGAATTCCAGGTCAAATCACATCATGACTCTTCCTGTGGCAGGCTCGCCTGGATTGTGCATTGTGGATTGTGTTTCTCTGATAGGAAGGGGTCAGAAGTGGACTGTTTCAGATACCTGAGCGATGACAGCACAGCATGTAAAACACCTGCCTTGCATGTGACCAGCGGAGGGCTTGATGTTTGGCATCCCGAATGGTCCCTCAGCCCTCCAGGAGTTATTCCTGAGATTAGAGCCAGGAGGAATCCCTGACCACCACCGGCTATGTCCTCCCCCCCCCAAAAAAAAAGTAGTTTCAAAAGCTCTGAGTGAGAGCTCATAGACTCCCCCCAAATTCCTGTGAATTATGCTGAGAAAACTCCCTCTGAGAAGTGGTTCCTGAAGTTTAATCCTAGATCTTCCCTGGGAGCAAAGTCTAACCTCTTCACACTTCAGATGGCCAGTTGGCACCAGTGTCAGCAGGATAATTGGAATAGGGGGTTCTGGGAGGCCCCGGCCCAAGCCCTCCAGTGACCTCCCCCCAACATTCACCCACTCAGAACCTTCCTCTGGACCTTCTCTTGCAGCTTCTTCCCAGAATAGTCCAGCAGGTGGCCCCCATTGGGGACCAAGCAGAGAAATTAGCCTGGGTCCCAACCTGGGATTGACTCTCAGTAAGCATCCAGGTGATGGAGGGTTAACTGCAGCTAGCACTCACCCCCAAACCTGGCCTGGAGACACATCATCACCCCATAATCACCAGCTGCCTGGTCTCACCTGGCGCCAGGTACCTAGATAGTATCTCTTCTATCCCCCAAACAGCCCTTGAAATGGAACTTCTCTTAGGCCCATGACTCAGGTGGGGAAACTGAGGTTAGGGGAAGCACTTGCCTGCTCATTGATCCCCTCCCCTGCACACACATTCTTGATCCTGAATCTGGGGCCCCAGATATACTCAAGAAGGTAGATGATGAAGAAGAAGAAGAAGAAGAAGAAGAAGAAGAAGAAGAAGAAGAAGAAGAAGAAGAAGAAGGAGGAGGAGGAGGAGGAGGAGGTAGATCATCACACACAAAAGAAGCCAAGAAAACTTGATGTTGGCCATTTGGGGGTCCCCTCTTCTTACATTTTCAAAGTAAAGTACCATGATCAGTTCTGGATCAAACATAGGGGTGGCCAAATGTTTTCTGTTTTGTTTTGGGTTCACACCTGATGCCACTCAGGGGTTACTCCTGGCTCTGCACTCAAAAATTGCCCCTGGCAGGCATGGGGGATCATATGGGATGCTGGGTTCGAACCATCATCTGTCCTGGATGGCTGTGTGGAGGCAAATTTCTACCACTGTGCTATCTCTCCGGCCCCAGGGGTGGCCAAGTGAGATGCCTGTTCTCTTGACCATTTGTCTTCACCCTCGTGAGCTTCCTAAATGAGGAGTCCGGACAGGCACTGGGCTCCAGCCACGGATACAGGGGAATCTCCATCTGTCTCCCTTGGACCAGGTGAGCGTGGGAAGCAGAAGGCCTTTGGATGCCTCAGAGCCAGGAAGTTCTGTCCATTACTATTTTCTGTACATGCCAAAGCTCCACATACTCACAGACTCGAGGGTAACGTCAGAAAATGCGGCTAGTTCTGGGACTTTAACCTTTAGCACAATTATTTTCATAATACTCCTTTTAATTTTTTTCCTATTACATTGGCATTCTCAAAACTACCAACTTTTTAGGCCTCAAAACTCCTGCCCCTTCCTATCCCCTATTTCCTTTCTCTCTACCTCAGAGATCTTTTTATTGGGGGGGTAGCCTTCCCCTCCCCCTCGCATTCCTCCTCCCAACTTCCTGCTCCAACCATAAATTACTCAGGAGCTGGAAGTTGGCTGTGGCTTCATTAGGAAGAAGACCTGATGAAATATTCAAGGATTTCAGTATTCAGGCTCCCCAGTGACCCCAGAGGGGAGGAGGGGAGGAAAGATCAAGGTCTGGGCGCCTCTGAGTCCCAGCCCAGCCTTCCTCCAAGGCTCTTGGCCTGAGCTGGGGGAGGGTCACTGCAGAACCTCTGTGGGCAGTGCCCTGGGGGGCATATTTAGAGGAAGTGAGCAGAGGCTGTCATGGATCCCAGCAGCCTGCTCCACTCTCCAACCCCACTTTTCCTGCCATCACATTTGAAACTGACAGTCCACAAAATTGGCTCTCAGTTCCAAAGCGATAGTACAGGGAGTAATTGCCTTGCTTGCCTTGTATGTGGCTGACCTGATAATGCAGAGAGTCCCCTGAGTCCCACCAGTTGTGACCCCTGAACACAGAGCCAAGAGTAAGTCTTGAGCACACTGCCTGTGTGGCCACAAGAAAAAAGTGTATACACTTCTCCTCCTTCTTGGCATTCCTGCTTCCCTAGGACAGGAAGAGGCAGACACTGGGGGCACAGTAGACTGATGGGTTACACACACACGCGCACGCGCGCGCACACACACACACACACACACACACACACACACACACACACACACACACACACACACATGCCCTCAATGGCAAGAGCACCTGTCTGGGCAAGCAGCAGGCATCTCTCCTGGCTGGTTGGGGCAGGAGAGCTGGCAGGGAGGGTGGGGCTCCAGCTGTGTCAGCCTGTGAGCCGAAAAGGGGGTGACTCAGGTGAGGATGCCAGGCTCTCTCCCCTTCCCACCACCCAGCCAGAGGAAGAGAGGAACACCACCCAGGTGCTTGCAGCCTGCCTCTTGGGCTTCTTGAAGTCCTAAAATTGCAAATTGTAGGGTGGGAGAACTTGGGGCCACCCTCCTCCAGTTTTCCCCTGCCCCCCCCCCCCCCACTGGCCCCTGGTAACTCCCTGGCAGTGCTATTTCTGGACTTCCTATCTCTGTTTTCTCCCTTCCACATTCCTTCCCGCCCACATGCTTGCAGGGAAGTGTCCCTAGAGCTCGTTTCTCATTCAGGGCCCTCTCCACCAGCTGGGTGGAGGACCAGGCTTATGGGCAGCCTTTGGCATGGGCCCCTCCCTGGACAAAGGGCAGCACACAGCAGGAGTGCCCAGGCCTGTACCATTCTCCTCTGCCTGGCTCTCCTCCCCCCACCCTGAAAACTTCAGGTCCCATTACCCACTGGGGAGCTTTGTCCAGCTTACACTTGCACAGATGTGCACAGACAGATTCCTCCACTATAACCTCAAGAACGGGATTGAGGGGCCCGAGCCATAGTCCAGCGTGTACTTATCTGGTATGTAGATGACCTGGATTTGGTTCCCATCATCATATGGTTCCCTGAGTCCTACCAGGAGTGATCCCTGAGCACAGAGTCAGGAAGAAGCCCAGAGCACAGCTAAGTGTGGCCCCAACCCCCCAAAAAATAGAAATAAAGAACAGAACGAAACAGAATTCTCAACTCTTTTTTTTTTTTTTTTTTTTTTTGTGGTTTTTGGGTCACACCTGGCAGTGCTCAGGGGTTATTTCTGGCTACACGCTCAGAAATTGCTCCTGGCAGGCACAGAGGACCATATGGGGCGCCGGGATTCGAACTGATGACCTCCTGCATGAAAGGCAAACGCCTTACCTCCATGCTATCTCTCCGGCCCCAGAATTCTCAACTCTTTTCTCTGAACATGACAGCTCCTGGTCTCTTCCTTTCCTGTCCCATTCCTAGGTCCCCCCAATATGAAGGTACATGCAGATGTCCTGCTTATGGATCAATGCTAGGCCCATGTTGCCCTATGCTGGCCCGTTTGCCTCCATGTGCTTGCTACAGTATTTCGCAGAAAGCAGATTCTAGAAGCCAGGACATTCCAGAATTGCCTCTGAAGTAGAAGGGAGAAGGCTGATTGCTTTGCCCTCTGTAGTTTGTGTGTGTCTGTAGTGGGGGTGTTAACCCTGGAGGACAGGCTGGGGAGGGACCATCCAAAGGTCAGGATAGGGCCCTGCCTGCCAGTAGGCCAGAGGCTGCTCCAGAGGCCATTGATCGCCTGGCCTTTGACCCTTCCTGTCATTCTCAAGGGACTTCTGGTGGCCTTTCCATGCATGCCCTTGGCCAGGAGTGAAGAAAAAGGACATTACCAGCCTTCAAATGAGCAGCCTGTCTCCACACTTTTTCCACCTTCAGAGGTGCTGTTCGAGGACCCTGTGCTGCTCCAGGGACCCAATTAACACACGTACAGTGTGTGGTGTCTATTGAGTACATAGCGAGTGTGCCTGGCATGTGCTATGATGGCAAGTGTGTCGTGTGTAATGTGTGATGGTGACATGTATATGGTGGGTGTGTTGTGGTATGTGTGTTATGTATTGTATCTGATAAGCATGTGAAGCCTCATCCCTCCTTTCTTCCTAGGTAACTTGACCTTACCTGCAAGACCCCGCCCATTCCTGGGAGGGGTCTTGGAAAAGGTAGATAAAGCCTTTGACCCAGGGGATTAGGGTCTTGGGTCTTTTGGTCTTTGGCCAGCATGGAGGTCAAAGGGAAGATGGCTGAAAGAAGTTAAGATGCAGGGCTAGCTATGAATGACTGATTGCTTAAAAGGTTATGATATAGGCCACACATGTGGTGGATAGGGCATGAATAAAGTTGATGCTTCCTGATGCCTGTCTCTGGATGAGTCTGATTCCGCCATTCACCTAAACCTGGGACCCGCCATCTGAATGGGGATTGCGGAGCCACGTGGCCTGGGATGGCAGAGAAAAATCCCTCCATCCACCTCTATCCAGCTCCATTATTAATTATTTAACACAACATCCATGTAGTACGTTTAGTGTATGATGCAGTGGGATATGTGGGATGTGTGGTGTGTGGTGCAGTAGTACACGTGTTAGTGTCAGTGTGTAATGTAGGGAGTATATAGTATGCATGTAGAGTTGTGGTGTTGGTATGTTTAGAGTGTATCTATTGTGTGTTTAGTGCGGTGGGATATGTGGGCTGTGGGAAGTGTGTGTAATGTGTATAGTTTTGTGGTGTTATGTGTTAAGTGTAGTGTATGTTGTATGGAGTATGGTGTGTGGCGTGTCTGTATGTTTGGGACAGAACATGGAAATGTCTGTCATCTGTATATCTATGTAGGGTTGAGACCCTAAAGCAGGGGACTCAAACTCAATTTACCTGGGGGCCGCAGGAGGCAAAGTCGGGGTAATCCTTGAGTGCAAAGTCAGTAGTAAGCCTTGAACATTGGGGGGTGTGACCCAAGCAACTAAAACAAAACAAAACAAAACAAAAATTGATTCCTCTAGGGCAGGGCCACAAAATGTTGTATGTGGGCCCGGAGAGATAGCACAGTGGCGTTTGCCTTATAAGCAGCTGATCCAGGACCAAAGGTGGTTGGTTCGAATCCTGGTGTCCCATATGGTCCCCCGTGCCTGCCAGGAGCTATTTCTGAGCAGACAGCCAGGAATGACCCCTGAGCACTGCCAGGTGTGGCCCAAAAACCAAAAACAAACAAACAAGCAAAAAAAAAATGTTGTACGAAAGGCTGCAAATGGCCCGTGGGCCACAAGTTTGAGACCCCTGCCCTAAAGAGTGAGTAGGAAGGTTCTGGGTTCCTGTGTAAACTCTGAGGAAGGGCCCTCACGGAGGAAGGAGCAGAGTTTGAAGAGAACAAAGTCTTCCACGGCCTTATATGGCCCAGAGGCCTCATGGAGGGAGACAGGAAGCCAGTAAATAAGGGCTCTGGCTGCTGTCCACCGTCTTTGAGGATGAGCCGCTGCAGCCCCTCCACCAGCTCTTTGCAGGGGCAACTGGGTGTGCCGCCTGCTGCCCTTTCCTTCCTTCCTTCCTTCCTTCCTCAAGTTTCTCCAGGCTGCCAGGCTGCATTAACCATGTGTGTACCTGGTCCTTTACCCTGTGTCCACTGAGATTTAGAAGAGAAAATAGTTTAAGGCAGGATTAGGGATTGAGGTCAGACCTCAGAAAGCATTAACTAGGCTTAGGATAAGGAGAAAGGGATTCACATGCCAAGACAGAGCATCACCATTTGCGGGAGATGGTCAGTGGGGTCACATCTGGTTGTGCTTGAGCTTACTTCTGGTCTGCTTCCAGGGATCACCCTGGTGGTGTTTGGGGACTATATGAGGTGCTGGGGATTGAACCCAGGTCAGCCACATGCAAGGCAAACATGTTACCAGCCTTACCAACTGTATTTTCTCATCCAACCCGGGAGCATCACTTTTCTGGGAGATTCATCAAGCAGAAATTCCTACCTTCCCAAGCTTGGAAGCAAGGGATTGAATACGATAGTCTTGTAGCTTTTTCTTCAGACTCATGTGCAAAGTTGACCAACCTTGACCTCTTTCCACCCTCTTGTAGGTATCACCATGAGACCACAAGCCCCCTCCATAGAGAAGATTCTTTTAATAAACTTTTATTCTTTTTTGTTTGTTTGTTTTTTGGGTCTCACCCAGCAGCGCTCAGGTATTACTCCTGGCTCAACTCTCAAAAATTGCTCCTGGCAGGCTCGGGGGACCATATGGGATGCCGGGATTCAAACCACCATCCTTCTGCAAATGCCTTACCTCATGCTATCTCTCTGGGCCCAACTTTTATTTTTTTAATAAACTTTATTTTTATTTTTATTTTGTTTTTGTTTTTTGGGCCACACCCAGCAGTGCTCAGGGGTTACTCCTGGCTATCTGCCCAGAAATAGCTCCTGGCAGGCACGGGGTACCATATGGGACACCGGGATTAGAACCAACTACCTTAGGTCCTGGGTCGACTGCTTGCAAGGCTAAAACCACTGTGCTATCTTTCCGGCCCTAATAAACTTTTAATTAAATACAAAACAACAACAACAACAAAAAATCTTAAATCCATAGGCCCGGAGAGATAACATAGCGGCGTTTGCCTTGCAAGCAACCGATACAGGACCAAAGGTGGTTGGTTCGAATTCCGGTATCCCATATGGTTCCCTGTGCCTGCCAGGAGCTATTTCTGAGCAGACAGCCAGGAGTAACCCCTGAGCACCGCCGGGTGGGGCCCAAAAACAAAACCAAAAAAAAAAAAAATCTTAAATTACTGTGAGATACACAATTACCAAGTTGTTCATGATTGAGTTTAAGTCGTACAATGTCCAAGAACTGTCCCTTTACTGTTCACATTTTCTGCCAGCAATGTTCTCAGTTTCCCTCTTGCCTCCACCATGCCTGACTCTTTGACAGACATTTTTCTTCTCTCTGTCTCTGTCTGTCTCTCTTTCTCTCTCTCTGAGATGACTCTTTTCTGTATCTTCCAGAGAGACCTTCTGTGCCTGGCAGGCACAGAGTAAGAGCTTACTAAATATGCAGAATATCCCTGGCTCTGGGAGAAGGCTCAATTCTTAATTCTGTGCTGTGATGGGGCCCTCCACCCAGTGCCAGTTCAAGCGCCCAGTTTTGGGGCTGGCGTGTTGCAGCCTGTTCCAGGTTGAGACACTTGGGGAGTATTCAGGAGACACACACACACATACAAACACACAGAGGTTTTATTCTGAAGCCTCATTTTTGCCCCTCCGCCCTATCCGGCCTGGCCTCCTCCACCCTCTGCTGACAGCCCATCCTACCGGACCTGTGGGAAGGAGTTAGTTAGGCCAGGCAGGGTGTGGGGTGTGTGAATGTATGCATGAGGGGGTGAAGAGAGGCAGTGTAGGGGTGAGGTAGTGGGCAGGTGGTTTGGTCAGGGCTCAGGTATGAGACTGTATGAAAGGGACAGAAGGGAAAAAGGGAAAGGAGGTCAAGGGCTGGGATCCAGGAGGAAGGGCTAATAACTGCTGGGGGATATCGAGGGACCCCTGGATCCTGCCAGGAAGACTTCTTGGATGTCACGTTTCAGAAATGGGGATCTCTGGGGCTGAACTATAGCAGGGGCATTTGCCTTGCTTGCGCCAACCTGAAACTAACCCAGGTTCGACCCCCAGCATTTCATATGGTTCCATGAGCCTGCCAGAAGTTATTTCTGAGTGCAGATCCAGGAATAACCCCTGAGAACTTCTGGATGTGGCCCCAAAACCAAAAAGATAAATACAGAAAAGAAATGGGGCTCTTTTTTTGGGTTGCTCAGGGCCCATACCTGACCCTGCTCCAGGCTTACTCTTGGCTCTGCATTCAGCACCTAGAGGTGCTGAGGGGATCATATGCAATGCTGGGGATCAAACTTTATCTTTTTGGCCCAGAAGTTAGACTCTTTAGCCACATTCCTTTCTCTGCTAGGAAAGTAGTCAATAATGCTTTTGGGGTACCTCCACCCATTCATTCCATGTGCTAGCTTTGAGGTTATGAAGCTTTTCTAAAAGGAGGACCTTTTTCTAAACAACCACGCCCTAACCCTCCCCTCTCCCCCCAAGATGAGTCAGGCAATCTGTTGACATCTCCTTCTGTGATTCCTTTGAAGGTGGGGTCACTTTGATTTTTCATGTTTTGAGGTTGAACCCAAATGCCACATTTATACTGTTAATGGTACCACGTAAAGGATTGGTGAAGAGACATCTTTACCATGTAAGAGTGAGGCACTGGGTGGCCTTTAGCAGGCATTCATCCATCACCTGGTTAAAAAGAAGATATTTGGGGGCCAGAGAGGTAGCACAGCGGTACGGCGTTTGCCTTGCATGCAGCCAACTCAGGATGGACCCGGGTTCCATCCCTGGCATCCCATATGGTCTCCAGAGCCTGCCAGGAGTGATTTTTTTTTTTTTTTTTTGGTTTTTGATTTTTGGGTCACACCCGGCAGTGCTCAGGGGTTACTCCTGGCTGTCTGCTCAGAAATAGCTCCTGGCAGGCCCGGGGGACCATATGGGACACCGGGATTCAAACCAACTACCTTTGGTCCTGGATCGGCTGCTTGCAAGGCAAATGCCGCTGTGCTATCTCTCCGGGCCCCAGGAGTGATTTCTGAGCGTAAATAGCCAGGAGTAATCTCTGAGCACTGCTGGGTGTGGCAAAAAAAAAAAAAAGTCTTTATCTCTCTAGTACATCCAGCCTATCAGGAAGTGCTTTCTTGCTAACTCACCAGATACTTCTGGGAGTGGGGGACCCAATGTCCCACTTTTTATGTCAGTGCTGATATATATTAAATCAATTGCCTGCTTCTCCCCCAGACTCCCCCAAATTCCTTTCATCAATCCTTCCTCGAATCATTGTTCTAAATAATTGCCCTTCTGTTTCTCTCTGGAAAAATCTGTTTTTTGCCTTTTTCTCAGCATGTCCCCACTGCATTGACATTTTATGTTTTGGCTATTCCAACAGGAAGGACATGTGGTTTAGTGGGCCTTGAAATTAGAACAAAGGGGGTCCTATGTTTAGATTGTACCACTTCAAGCATTATGACCTCCCTGAAACTCAGTTTCTTCATCTTTAAAATTAGGTCATTTTGTTGTTTTGTTGTCCTAACAAATTTTGGATTTGTCAGAATAGATTTATTACTATTATTATTGTTGTTGTTATTATTATTTTGGGGGCCCACCAGCAATGCTCACAGATTACCCCTGGCTCTACACTACATAGGGCTACTCCATATGGTGTACAGGAGATACATGCTGCAAGGCAAACGTCCTACTTTTGTGCTACTATTTGTACAACTACTTGTAGTACAAAATAGGTTTTAAAGAATAGGAAAAGGGCCGGAGAGATAGCATGGAGGTAAGGCCTTTGCCTTTCATGCAGAAGGTCATTGGTTTGAATCCCGGCATCCCATAAGGTCCCCCGAGCGATTTCTGAGCCTGGAGCCAGGAGTAACCCCTGAGCACTGCTGGGTGTGACCCAAAAAAACAAACAAACAAACAAACAAAAAAAAGAATAGAAGAATAGGGACTGGAGAGATAGCACAGTGGTAGGGCGTTTGCCTTGTATGCGGCCAATACAGGACGGACCCTGGTTCGATTCCTGACATCCCATATGGTCCCCTGAGCCTGCCAGAAGCGATTTCTGAGCATAGAGCAGGAGTAGCCCCTGAGCATCGCAGGGTATGACCCAAAAAACCAAAAACCAAAAATAAAAATAGGAGAAATACATCTGAAGAAATATAGATGGCCAAAAGGCACATGAAAAAAAAAAAAAAAGCTCCACATCACTAATAAAAGTAAATAAAATAGATTTTTAAATCCCATTTTATTAACTTAAGTTTGCACTTTTAATGGTTGTTCAAATGATTTCCCAAACATTTACTTCATTTGATTTTTCAAACACCTCAGAAAATAGAGACAGCTCCCGTTTGACGAATGGATGGATCTGGAGTAGGGTAGACATTGGACTAGCTGGCCTAAATAACACGGAGCTACTGTGGCCTAATCCAGGACTCAGGTTTCCTGATTCTAAATCCCCAAAGCTCTGTTTTGTGGAGGAGGGGAAGCCCACACTCAGCAAAAGCCTATGAAATGCTCTTACACATATGTTATCACCACTTTGCCGCATGGGTGAATAAGCCTGGAGAAGCATCGTGGGCTGACGCTGAGTTGGCTGTCCTTGCCCACGTCGCCCCCTGACTCACCTGTTGGACAGGTGGGGGCTGGGGAGAGAAAGGAGTCTTACCTGCTCTCAGTTAGGGTGGGGCAAGACACACCCCGTCCCCTTCCATTGGCTCTTTCTTTAGCCCTACTGACAGTTCCTTTCCCAATCGGGAGAAAGGAACCTGCTCTCTGCCAATAGGTGCAGAGTCAGGAGGGAACCTCAAGTTGGAGGCCGTCCCTAGAGTCGACTGGCGGTCCCTGGGGCCAATGGCCAGCGGATAAACAGAGGCGGCCGGGGGCGTGGCCCTGGAGAGAGGCCCCGCCTCCCGGCGGGATAGTCAGGTGAGTCGGCCAATGAGCGTGTACAGGAGGGTGGGCGTCTCCCTGTGGGCGGAGCCTCTAATGGTGAGGGGGCGTGGTTTGGCTGTCAGGTCCCTTCGCCTTTTGTTCGGTTACTGAGTTGCTGTCTTGGCCAGAGTCCGGAGCAGCCGCCGCCCGAGCGCGCCGAGCTCAATTCGCTGCCCGCGCCGGCTCCCAGCCCGGCCCGATCCTTTACCCAGCCCGACCAGGATCCACCAGCAGGTGCGAGGCGGGCGCGCGAAGGGCACAGGAGGGCAGGGTGGCTGGTGGCAGAGAGGCCGATCGGTGCCTCTCCGGGCAGGTGAGGGCGGGTGCCACGGAATGCACTATCCTGCCCCGGCGGTAGGGGGCGCGCTGGGTGCCAGGGGCAGCAAAGTTGGGGTCTAGCGCATTTTGGGGGTGGGCTAACATTTGACAAGGACGGGAAAGGCATAGATGGGGCAGGTGCCTCCGGGGCTACTTCTTCCCGCGTCTCTGAATTCTCGCCCTGCGCTGACGGTGCAAGGGATTGGGGGGAGACTTGAACCTGTTTCGCCTGCGTCCCCGGGGTGCGCGGTGCAGCCGGCTGTGTTGGACTGTGTGTGTCTGGGGTGGGTGGATGGGGGGAACTTGTCGCCGCAGGTCTCTTTGGGGCCACCCTCACCCCACCTCACTCGTCATCCTCGATTTCCCTCCCTTCCTCCCTACTCCCCCAGGCCTGGGTGGGGCCCTATTGTCTGCGCCCGCCTTGCCCAACTGTGGGGGCCGGGTCGCACATGTTCCCAGCGACGTGGGCCCCACCTGCGGACAGGTGAGCACTCGAGTGGCCAGGCCGGGTCCACCACCGAACCTGGCACGCCGCCTGCCTCTGCCTAAGTCGGGGAGCAGGGCCTGGAGAACTGGGGTGGGTGGGTGGGACTCGGTTCTGATGGCAGAGAAGGACTGACGCCTCGTTCTGCAGCTTCTGCTTGTTAATAGGGAAACAGGAATGTTCCAACTCTCTGCAACCGCCTCTTGTCGGGGAAATGACCCCAAACAAACTTTCCAGGAGGAAGTAGGACGCAGGGTCCCCTTCTGGGATGGGAGTGGAGGCATTCCAGTCTCTTTGCTCATCATCTTCCTAGGTTCAAGGGTCCCGATTAGAGATTAGGGTCCCCTGTCCCCAGCCAGCCAGCTGACAGTTTGCCTGTACTCCAATCTTTCCTGCCCATACACCTCCATCCTGTTTGCTGGACTTCTTAGGGCCCTAGGTGGGGCTGGGGGCTGTACCGAAAGGGGAAGCAGCTTCTTCCTTCTCTTCCTGCCTCCAGGGACCACCACACCCCCTTGCTGGGAATCCCGCCAGCGACTCTCTCCCAAGCCCTGCCCCCTCCCAGGAATGGAGGTGGGGCAGTGCTGAGCCAACGAAGCAGCAAGGGCCAGATCGGTAGCGCTGGCCTCCCCCAGGTCTGGTACTGGCCTGTAACTGAGGCAGAAGAACCCTTGGAATTAGGAAGGTACATTCCTTGTGGAGGCCTGGCCACCCACTAAGAGTAGGTAGGGAAAGTGGGGTTCCAGGCACAGCTGTGCTGGACCTTCCTACTTTCCTAATAGCCACCCTCACCTGAAGTTACTACACAGTTGTGGATTTGTTGTTGTTTTTCTCGGGGGTGGGGGAGCGGTTCTGGGAATCGAACCCAGGGCCTCACATGTACAAGGCAAGACCAGTTTCTTCCTTAGCACCTGCAGTGAACAGTGAACAGGCATTTGGAGCCCCCTAAGGTCCAGGTTCTCCCTTAGTCGGGGTGAAGGGAAGATTAGAGGGTGAGGAGAGGATTGGGCTTTTTTATTTTATTATTTGTTTTCTTGGGTCACACCCGGCAGCGAGCACTCAGGGGTTACTCCTGGCTCTATGCTCATAAATCGCTCTTGGCAGGCTCCGGGGACCATATGGATGCCAGGATTCGAACCACCGTCCTTCTGTATGCAAGACAAACGCTCTACCTTCATGCTATCTCTCCGGCCCCAGGATTTGGCTTTTTTTTTTTTTTTTGGTCTTTGGGTCACACCCGGCAGTGCTCAGGAGTTAATCCTGGCTCTATGCTCAAAAATCAAAAATCGCTCCTGGCAGGCTCAGAGGACCATATGGGATGCCAGGATTTGCACCACCGTTCTGCATGAGAGACAAATGCCTTACCTCCATGCTATCTCTCTGGCCCCAGGATTGGGCTTTTTTGACCAAGACTTTTGAAGACTCCCTTGCTCTTTTGTGTTTGGGGATGGGAAGAGTGGTGGAGTGGGGGGGGGGGGGGGAAACGACAGCTCTTCTTGTGAGGTGCTACAGGAAGAGACTGTGGGTCCCTCCTCAGGCCAGGTGGGTTCCTGGGGAGCCAGGAGGACACAGAGTTTGGGTGAAAGCAACCTGTTTTCCCTCTTCTCTGTGCCAGGGTGGAGGAAGGGGAGATGCTGTAATTACATCGGTTAGATGATTAGTTTAGCTAATCTGCTTTGTGGCCCTGATGAAAAGATACTACCGTGGAAGCATTGTGGAGGTGCCTGAGGAAAACCAGCCGCTTCCGGGATGGGAGGCTGAGGGTGGGAACCAGGTAGGATCCCATTGGTCATTCCTGGCTTGGTAATGCCAGCTTAGATGACCTAGACTGGCTCTCCTCTGCCCAGTGCCCTGCTCTGCACCCTCCATTCCTCCTGGGCCTTGGGAAAGTAGGTGGGAGAAGGAAGGTCAGACTAGACTGAGAGGAGGCCTGTGGGTGGGGGTCTTCTTTTCTGAGAAGAGGGTCTTACCAGCCTGGGAGGGTCAGTGAGCGGATTCCCCCTTATAGTGAGCTGGTGCAAGGGGGGCTTCCAAGTGTGAGATTTAGAGCTTGGATTTAAAGCCCAGGTATTGAGGGCTGATGTAGCATAACATTAAAGCTTCCATCTTGCATATGTGAGACCCTGAGTCTATCCTGGGAACTACAAACTTTTTTCAAATAGCTCTTCAGGAGGTGCAGCTTTTGTACAGCAGGTAGGGTGTTTCTCTTGCACACATCGATCTGGGTTTGATCCCTAGATCCCATATGGTCCCCTATGCACCACCAGGAGTGATTTCTCAGTATAGAGTCAGGAGTAACCCCTGAGCACAGCTGAGTGAGGCCCAAACCAAAAACAAATTTTTTTTTAAAGTTTGTAACTCATTCCTGTGGCCTTGGTCAAATCACTTCACTTCTCTGAGTCTCAGTGACTTCTTTGACAAAGGAGGATTATAACCCTGGGCTGGGGCTGGAGTTCTATCCCTGGTACCACCTGTTATCCAAGCTCCACCAGAACTGACCATACCTCAGAATCAACCCCTAACCACCACTGTGACCCCCCAAACAGAACTCAGGACAATACTAACCGAGCTAGTGAGTACTTGGCAAGAAGTGAGTTAAGTAGCAGGGGACTTTCCAAAATTTCTTTTTCAACTTTCTTTTCTCTTTCTTTCTTTTTTTAGCTGCTGAGGGCTACTCACCTCTGTGCCCCAGGCTCTGACAGTGCTGAGGGTGGGGTAGACCATGAGGTATCTGGGCCTCCAGCGTACAAAGCATCCTTGGGCTATCTCTCTAGACCCCTAGCCAGGGACTTTGTGAACCTTTCCCTGGAATCTCGATCAGCCTAGTGGTGCAGGGTACAGGTATGATGACCCCACTCTACTGATAAGAACACTGAAACCCAAGCAAGACCTTAACCTGCCCAAGGCTGAAGGTCCACTAGCTTCAAGTCTAGAGTCCATCCTGCTGTATTGCCCTGTGGTGACTCTGGGAAGAATGTCTCTGTCCCCACCCCCACCCCCTTGCTTTTGAGCTCCTGGCATGGGAAGCTGAGGAGAACTCAACCCACAGGAAGGTATGTGGGGGTGGTGAAGGCAGAGGCCAGCTTGGTCAGGTGGAGTGACTCATGGTCTAGCTTCCAGCCTTCAGACCCTCCCTCCCTCCCCTGCAGTGTGGGTGCCTGTTACTGGAAGAGGGGGCCTGAGGAGATTGGTGGAGAGGAGAGGACAGAGGTCTAGGCACCTCTTGGCTTGAGCTGGGCAGGACCCTGGGCTGATCTGGGCTTGTCCTGTACAAGAAGTAGAGCTGGGCCCGGAGAGATAGCACAGCGGCGTTTGCCTTGCAAGTAGCCGATCCAGGACCAAAGGTGGTTGGTTCGAATCCGGTGTCCCATATGGTCCCCCGTGCCTGCCAGGAGCTATTTCTGAGCAGACAGCCAGGAGTAACCCCTGAGCAACGCCGGGTGTGGCCCAAAAAAAAAAAAAAAAAAAGAAGTAGAGCTGCCCACTCTGAGGGGCTGGATCCAGCCAGGATCCAGGGTTGTCAGATTAGGACAGCAGTGGTCTGACTGGACTGGGCTGTACCAGTCAGTGCAGCCTGGCTGCTTTTAGGCAGAGAGCTGGCTGGCTAGGCCTCTGCTCTGGGGCTCCTGAGATTGGGAGGGTGGGGGTATTTCAGCCACCAGATGGATCTTTTTGGGGACTGATATAGGGTCAGTTACGGTCTTGGTGCTCGAGGGAGGACTCATGTCACTGGCTCTGGTATCAAGGACACTGAGTGGAGCTTGTCAGCACTGAGCTTCTGGATCCTCCCCAGGTCAGGTGGGGATGCCCAGGCACAGGGCCACTGACTCTAGGGGAGAGCAGGCTGAGGTGACAGGAAAGACAGGCCAGTAGTTCATCCCTGAGATGTAGGTTCCCATCACCCCTGTAGGCCCAGGACCATGTGGATTGATGCTGTCAGGGAGGAACTGAGGCCGTTGGGAGGAGGGACTTCCTGTCTCTAAGCTGCCACCTGGAGTGGAAGGGGAGGTGGGAAAGTGGGGCTCAGAGGTGATGAAGCCAGGTGAAAGCAGGTGCCCTTCCTGATAGCACAGGTCAGCTGGGCTTGGGTCAGCCCCCTTGGGTCAGCTGGGCTCCCTCAGGGAAGCCTATGTCTCAGAGGAGGAAACCTGGCTAAGGAGGGGCAGGATCCAGGAGCAGCTAGACTGGGATCTGATGACAGACTAGGTCAGTATCAGGGCCTCTGTCCTGAAAGTGGTGCCCTGAACCCTTTCTTCTAGGACATGTCAGGGACAGAAAGAGCCCTAGTGCCTGGCTACTGCTGACCATGCTGTTGGAGAAAGTCAGTCCCCTGAGTCCTCTCCCCTTGGTGAGGACAGTTAGCTCATCTTTCTGTGACCCACACAAAGGCTGGCATGCCTGCTTTTCACTGTCCTCTGTGGGGTCAGGGCAGCCAGGAAAGGCGAGCAAGGATGGACAGGGCAATAGAGGTGCAGCTCAGCTGAGGGGTAAAGAGAAAGCTGAACACAGAAGTTTTTTCTTTCCTCTTGATTAAATAAGTAATATCTGAGCTGATGAGATAGTACAGTGGGCAAGGTGCTTGCCTTGCACTGGCTGACCCAGTTTGATCCCTGACACCATATATGGTCCCTTGATCCTTGCCAGGTCCCTGAGCACTGCTGGGTGTGGCTTAGAAACAAAAACAAGGGGCCAGAGCAATATAGTACAGTGGGTAGATTCATGCCCTGTATGCTGCCAACTTTGGTTCAATTCCTGACACCCTATATGGTCCCTGAATCCTACCAGAAGCGATCCCTTAGCGCAGAGCCAAGACGAAGTACTGAACACTGCTTGGTGGTGCCCTAAGAAACAAAACAAAACAAAACAACAAAAACAAAAACAAAAAACAACAAACAACAAAAAGAGGCAGGAGAGGTAGTTCAATCAATTCTTACTATTTTTTTTTTTTTTTTTTTTTTTGGTTTTTGGGCCACACCCGGCGGTGCTCAGGGGTTACTCCTGGCTGTCTGCTCAGAAATAGCTCCTGGCAGGCACGGGGGACCATATGGGACACAGGGATTCGAACCAACCACCTTTGGTCCTGGATCGGCTGCTTGCAAGACAAACGCCGCTGGGCTATCTCTCCGGGCCCCAATCAATTATTACTATCTCACAGATCCTTGAGCACTGGAGTGAACTCTGAGCATAGAGCCTGGAATGAGGGAATGAGTGACCTCTGACTACCACTAGGTGTGTCCTCCTCAAATAATAGTTTATTGTTGTAGGGGAAAAAATTGAAAAAAAAATAGTGGTATTTATTTATTTGGGTGAGGGACACACCCAGCTGTACTCTGGGCTTATTTCTGACACTACTCTCAGAGATTGCTCTGGGTATTGCTTGGGGGATCCTGTGAGGAGCTGGAGACTGAACTAGGTTGGCTGCATATAGTGCAAGTTCCCTATTCCACTGTACTATCTCTCAGTTCCCAAATCAGTGGGAAAAGTTTTTTTTTTCTCCAGCTTTGTTGAGGCAACGGGGAAAAAAATCATCCTGAAAATGTTTTGTGGAGGGGCAGGGATATAACTCAGTGAGATTCTGGGTAGATCCCTAATACCTGAAAAGAAGGAGAGAGAGAGAAAGTAAGGAATAAAAGAGAGGAAGAGAAAGAGAGGGAAAGAAGTTTACAACTTTTCTTCTCCTCTGTTCTTAGTGTCTTTTTTGTGCAGCCAGCGTCCCACTGATGATCTCATGCTCTGTATACAAAAACAAGTGTAGCTGAACCTTTGTCCAAAAGTAGCTTCCCTCAGCCGAGGGAGGCTGAGCAACCACGGAGGGTCTGGCAGCATGAAACCCTGGAGAGTTAGCTGTACCCTTACATGGAGATACCCCCTGTAGGGTTATCAAGCTCCCTGGGGCCTCTGGAGTGAAACATTGATCCTGTGAGCACCAAGACGCCTCCATTCACATCAGCCCTTTGCAGATGCTTCCTGAGGTGGAGTAAAGTGTTTTTCCATCCCAGGAGTCCTGGTTTGGGGTCGCCTGCAGGGAATGGAATCTCAGCTGGAATCTTCTTTAAGGGAGCCTAGAGGTTCCAGGGGTCCAGCCACTTGGAGGGGCATTTCCTGCTCCTCAAGTCCCCTTCACTTTCCCACCCTGGTTTGTTTGTTTTGGGATGGAGCCCAGAAGGAGGAAAACAAACAGCAGCTGGGCTGGCCCGACCCTGTGCCTCCCAGCCAGGCCAGTCCACGGCCAGCCAGTCCACAGCGACCGTCTGGGCTCTGCTCCAGGCCGGAAGTTCAGGGCTTCCTCTGAAGCTCTGTACAGGCTTCTGTCTTCTCTTGTTCTAAGGCCCTGACCCCATGGTGCCATTCAGAGGGAATAAATGTCTGATGGGGGTGACCATAGCCCCTGCCAAAGACCTTCCAGTCTACAGAGATTTCCTCCTTCGGCCACCAGTCTGAGGGAAGAGGCCAAGGTGGAAAGCCCCTGTCTGATAGGGAAGGCAGGGCTCTCAAGGGAAGCAGTTAGGTCTGTGCTGAGCTTTGCTGGACTTTCTTTCCATCTGTGCTCTTGAAAGGCCTGTGGGTAGAGCTAGAGGGGAGGGCAGGGGGTTGTAGGGTCCTGGGGCTGCTAAGAGGGGCAGTGTCCATGCTATCTGAGTCACCCCAAACTCAGGAGACAGCTGGGGACCCCCAGTCTTGCCCCTCCCCATGGGGTGGGGGCCAGGGTTCTGGGCTGGCTAAAGGCAGCTCCCTTCTCCTCTAATCCTCATTCATAGGGAGAGAGGAGGAAGCATGAGTCCCATCAGGGTCATGATCCCCTTACCTGCCATGTCTGTGTTGGCCTTTTCTGCCATTTTTTTTGTTTTGTGAGGGCCAGGTACAGTGATACTCCTGGGTCTGCACTAAGGAATCACTCCTGGCAGTGTTCAGTGGCACCATATGGAATGCCAGGGATTGAACCCAGATCAGCCACACTCAAGGCAAACACTTGACCCACTGTATTGTTGCTTTGGTCCCTTCTCTGTGTTTTTCTGCTTCCCTGACAGATGTGAGAGACCTGGGCCTCTCTTGTCCAGCATCCTGTTGAGGCTAGAATGAACAGAAGAAAAGACTGTGGCTTTTCTGTGCTGGCTCGTTCCAGGTGCCTGTGGGACTTAGCACCCTGCAGTCCAGCCAGTGGTACTTGCGCTGACTGTCCCCAAAGGCACTGGTGGAACTCTGTGGGATTTATTTTTTATTACTTTTGGGGTCTTCAGTGATAACCGGAGGTGCTCGGGTTATTCCTGGCTCAGGAGTGACCTTTGGCAGTGCTTAGGAGACCAGATGGGATGCTGGGATCAAAACAATGGGGACAACTACTTGTAAGGAAATGATCTTAATCTATACTCTTTGAGGGCGTGCACATCTGGCAGTGCTTGGAGGTTACTCCTTGCACTGTGCTTGCGGGGTCATCCCTGGTGTTGCTCAGGGGACCATGAAATGCCAGTGATAAAATCTGGAGCTCCCACATGCAAAATGTGTACTCCAGTCTATTGAGTCATCTTTCGGCCCCATTTTTATTGTTTGTTTGTGTTGGAGCCACACCCAGAGATGCTGAGGTTTTATTTCTGGCTCTGTGCTCAGGTGGACTCTGGGGATCAGATGGGGTGCTGGGGATTAAACCCAAGTTGGACACTTGCAAGGCAAGTATTCTATCTGCTATATTATCACTCCTGGCCTGTGGTATTATTTTAATTTTATATTTGATTTCTTGGGTTTTGGGCCGTACATAGAGATACTCAGGCCTTTCTCCTGGCACTCAGGAATTATTCCTGGCAGTACTTGGGGCCCATATGGGATGCTGGGGATCAAACACAGGTCAGCCATGTGCAAAGCAAATATCTTACCCACTGTACTATCTTTTTAGCCCCATGACCCATTTTTTAATTCAATTATTATTTTTTTTGTTGTTCTTTTTGGGTCACACCCGGCAGCACTCAGGGGTTACTCCTGGCTCTACGCTCAGAAATCACTCCTGGCAGGCTTGGGGGATGATATGGGATGCTGGGATTCGAACCACAACTTCTGCATGCAAGGCAAATGCCTTACCTCGTGCTATCTCTCCGGTCCTTTTTTTATGTTTTGTTTTGGGCCCACACCTGGCAGTGCTCAGGGATTACTACTGGCTCAATGCTCAGGGAGCATTCCTGGAGGGCTTTGGGGAACTCTATGAAATGCCAGGGGTTGAACTTGAGCTTGTTGCAAGCATGGCAAACTTATAGCCTTGAATGTAGCAGGTAGGTCCAAAGGCTTGAACCACATGCCTGGCCCAGGTGGGAGTTCTAGTTAGGGGTCAGGACAGAGCCATGCTCTTCAGGGAGTCTTGGAGTAAAAGCGTTGAAGCCTTCCCAGGGGTAGGCTGTTTCTTGGCAGCTCCAAGGAGGAAACAGGAATGAAGGGCAGGGCGGGCCCAAAGCAGACTTACTGCTTGCTGGAAGGTTCTTGCCCAGTGTGGGGGAGGGTCTCCCAGGCACCCCACCACCATCAGACTCTGTCCTCCCTCTTCCTGTCCCCTGTTAGGTCCTCCTCCTCACCCTCTGATCTCTGAGCGGGCTCTTTCCTCCTGGCTTGCCAACAATAGAGCCAGGCCAGACAAAGGCCCCTCATTCAGCTCAGAAAGCTGCCTTGCCCTGCCCGTGCCTGGCACTGCCTCAGTCCAGGGTGCTGGGGCAGGGCTGAGTCTGTCTCTCTTGCTTCCCCTGGCTCTGTGGGGATGGTGGCTGGTGCCGCCCCGGGTCAAGGTTCAGGTGAAGAGGGACACGCCCCATCTGGGTGCGGCCCCTCCACCTGGGAACTGCAGCACCAGCACTTGTGGGAGAATTTCCTTGGTCTCTGGGTCGGGCAGTCTGGGAGTTGGGCTCACCCAGCTTTGTCTTGGCCATGTCCTGACCTCTCAGAACTTGCCCCCAACTCTGCGTCCCATTAGCCTTCTCTGATCCACTCATTCTTTTTTTTAAATTTTGGGCCACACCTGGTGGTGCTCAGGGATTGGTTATTCCTGGCTCTGTACTCAGGAATCACTCCTGGCAGGCTCAGGGGACCATATGGGATGCTAAAGATCAAACCCAGGTTGACTGTGTACAAGGCAAGCACCCTACCCGTTGTGCTATTGCTCCAGCCCCCCACTCTGGAATTCTTTTTTTTTTTTTTTTTTTTTTTTTTTTTTGGTTTTTGGATCACACCCGGCAGTGCTAAGGGGTTACTCCTGGCTCTCTGCTCAGAAATCGCTCCTGGCAGGCACAGGGGACCATATTGAATGCCGGGATTCGAACCACTGTCCTTCTGCATGCAAGGCAAACACCTTACCTCCATGCCCCCCACTCTGGAATTCTCCATGCCCCCCACTCTGGAATTCTCCATGCCCCCCACTCTGGAATTCTTGAGCTTCTGGATTCTACACCCACCCCAGGCCATGCTATGCTGGGGAAGCCCAAGGAATTTTTGTATGGCTGCCCATCTCTCTCCTTCAGCAGGCGGTCCTCCTTTCTGCCCTGGACCCAGGCATCCCTCTTTCTGGACCCCACTAAGCAAGGGGAGGGCAGTGGCCCACTGGCTGTTTCACAAACTGTTGTGGCATCTCCTGGCCCCATCTGGCAGGACACACACCTGGTCCCCTCTGTACCCCATACCCTCAGGTGGCCTCTGTCTCTCTCTAGACAGTGGGCACTATTCCAGCCCTCAGTTTCTCTTGGCTCTAGACCAGGCAGGTGAGGGACCTGCTCCTCTGCTTGCCAGCCTTGACCTTGACCTTGGTGTCCCCTTCAGATGTGTTATGAGGGTGGTTTTGCTGTCCTTCCTTCTCAGCAGGGAGACCCCAGCTCAGGGAAAGGGGTGCCTGTGCTGGCCAGGGCTGTGCTGTGACTGGCTCTCCCCTCTTCCTCCCAGTCTCTAAGGCAGCTGCCAGCAGCTCCCTTCTCTCCCCACCCCCACTCTCAGAACCAGGAGGGCAGCCTTGCAGGGAGGCATGTGGGTGGGGGCATTCTGCAAACAGCCATGCTTGGTCAGTGCTGGGTGTTGTTGCAGGGATTCCAGGTAGCCCTGAGCCGGTGGTGGGTGTTCCCCAGGCAGCTCCTGGTGATCAGTCTAGTCCGAAACTCTGACTCAGTCTTACAGCCCTGGAAGGGGGGGGGGGCTAGCTCCTGTCTTGGCCTGTTCCAGAGGTGCCCCGGGGCAGAGGAGGAGCTGGCACTGGCGTCACCACAAAAGGCTGAGACCTGCCTGTCCTCAGGGCCCTCAGGGGAGACCTGCCCAGTGATCTGGATTGGGGGTGGGCCAGGCTGCGCTCCACCCTCATCTGCACCTCCAGCCTAGCAGGGAAGGGATTTGAAAGTGTGGGGTGCTGCTGACCAGCCTGTGGGGGGGGGCTCCTACCTGGCTATGCTTGCTCGGAGGCCACTGGGATAGGGGGTTGATACTCAACTGTGCTGGGTGAGCAGTGAGATGCCTGCTTAGGTACCCCGTTCCTGTGCTGCTTTTCCTGATGGTTGGGCCCTCAGTTTCCCCAGGTGTAAAGTGGGGGAGCAGAGCATGAGCTTCAGAATTCGTCTCTGAAGGTTCTGGCTCCTGGTACCCAGCATCCAGTGGGGATTCTCTGCCCTGCACAGGGTCAGCTCAGTTCTTCATGAACTCCTAGTTTCTGCAGAAAGGGGGGGGTGTGTGCAACTCGTGGCAGGGGCACTGATTCTTACAGTGATCCATGTAGAATGGGGGCCCATCTGATAGATGAGGTCCTTGGAAGATTTGAGCAGCCCCAAATAAGTGACTAGAATTAGTAGTATTTGCAGGGACGTCAAATTCTGGGAAAAGCAGGGCTGGAGCAAGTGGTTTGGGCACTTGCCTTGTATTTGCTGCTCAGATTCAAACCCCCATTATTTTATATGATCCTCCAGCTCACCAGGAGTGATTTCAATGCATAGAGCCAGGAATAACCTGGGCACTATCATGGGGTGTACCCCGCAAAAATTTGGGAAAATCTCCTTGGAGCTGGGTGTTGGGAGAAAAGGGGTTAGGGAGTCAGGGTATCTGAGGCCTCTGGTGAGCCCAGCCTTTGCTCCCAGATTCTCAGGCTCTGGGGAAACCTGTCTGACTACTTCCTGCCGCGCCTCATTTCCTGTCTGGGTGCCTGGGTGCAGCACCACCATTCCCAGGGACACCCATGGGTGGGGATGGAGCTGCAGGACCCCCGGGAAAGGTCAGCAGGGTGAGCCAGCTGGAGGGGGCACAGGAAACTCTCCTTTTACTGCCCTCCCTCTGCCGTGGGGGTCCACCCACTTTGGACTGGAAGTGGAAGAGACCAGCCCAGGACTTACCCACCCAGCACACTGGGATGCCATCAACATAGCTTCTGGGGGTCCTGGGTACTGATGAGGGGTCCCCGCTGACTCCCTGCTCCGCCTTGATGTCCCCACAGCTGCCATGGAGGTGATGAACCTGATCGAACAGCCCATCAAGGTGACCGAGTGGCAGCAGACCTATACCTACGACTCGGGCATCCACTCGGGTGCCAATACCTGCGTGCCCTCTGTCTGCAGCAAGGGCGTCATGGAGGAGGACGAGGCCTGCGGGCGCCAGTATACTCTCAAGAAGACCACGACATACACCCAGGGGGTGCCCCAGAGCCAAGGTTGGGGTCCAGAGCCTTCCCCATGGGAATATACCCATAGAAAATCAGGCTGGGCCATGGTGGTAGGAAGGTCAGGGTCAGAGAAGGCTCACATTTGGGAGTTTCCAATCTAAGAGGGGAGGCAGAGCTCTTGTTCTTTTTTTTTTTTTTTTGGGTCACACCCAGTAGCGCTCAGGGGTTACTCCTGGCTCTACACTCGGAAATTGCCCCTAGTAGGCACAGGGAGCCATATGGGATGCCAGGATTCGAACCTCCATCCTTCTTCATGCAAGGCAAATGCTTTACCTCCATGCTATCTCTCCGGACCCAAGAGCTCTTGTTTTTTTTTTTTTTTGTCCTCTTTTTTTAAGAGCTCTTGTTCTGGGGCCGGGTAGGTGGCGCTGGAGGTAAGGTGTCTGCCTTGCAAGCGCTAGCCAAGGAAGGACCGCGGTTCGATCCCCCGGCGTCCCATATGGTCCCCCCAAGCCAGGGGCGATTTCTGAGCACATAGCCAGGAGTAACCCCTGAGCGTCAAACGGGTGTGGCCCAAAAACCAAAAAAAAAAAAAAAAAAAAGAGCTCTTGTTCTTAAAGACCCACCTAGTCTGAGGGCGAAGGCACAGCTCTTGTTCGAAGAGACACACCTGGTCTGATGGAGGAGGCAGGACTGTTACTCTAAACCCTGCCTAGCCCAAGGAAGAGACCCAAATTTTTTTTTTCTTGGTTTTTGGGCCACACCCGGTAACGCTCAGGGGTTACTCCTGGCTATGTGCTCAGAAGTTTGCTCCTGGCTTGGGGGACCATATGGGACACCGGGGGATCGAACCTCGGTCCGTCCAAGGCTAGCGCAGGCAAGGCAGGCATCTTACCTTTAGCGCCACCGCCTGGCCCCAGAGACCCAAATTTTACTTTTAGAAACACACCTAGCCTGGCTGAAGAGGCACAGTGCTTGCTCTTAGAGACCAACCCAGTCTGAGGAGGAGGAAAGTTCACCCACCCAGCCTGAGAGAGGAGGCAGATTTCTCTTCTGGATACCTCTGGGTACCTGGAGGGGTCAGAGGGTCATGAACTGAAGAAAAGGCTTGCTATATGTGAATTTCTAGGTGGAGGCATCATCATCCAAGAAATTGGGGTGCAGGGTCAGCACAACCCAACTCTGAGGGTCTCCAGTGTGGAGGAGCTGCAGCCGAGGCTGCTGATGGCGGGCGAACTGAGGCTGTGCTGCCCTGTGCTGCCCTGTGGATGGTCCCTGTTTGCATGAGGTCCCAATTCTATCCTCAACATCCCACAAGGTTTCCTGAGTACCATGAGGTGTCACCTTAGTGGGCCCAGGAACTGCAGGAACCTTGGAGCTTTTGTTTGTTTGTTTTTGGGCCACACACGGTGACCCTCAGGGGTTACTCCTGGTTATGCACTCAGAAATCGCTCCTGGCTTGGGGGACCATATAGGATGCCGGAGATTGAACCTAGGTCCGTCCTGGGTCAGCCGCGTGATTGAACCTAGGTCCGTCCTGGGTCAGCCGCGTGCAAGGCTCTGCGCTATAGCTCTGGCACCTAAATCTTAGAGCTTTTTTGGCTGAGTAAAGCAGGGAGTAATGCTGGGTTTCTGCACACTGCTCAGGAGCGCCCCCTTCTGAGCAACAACAACAACAATCAACAACAACATCATGTAGGCTCTGGTGGAGAGATCTATTCTGGGGCTCCTCCATGGGGTGAGGAAGCCCCTACCAGGTTCTCCCCTGCAGCTCCTGGCAGAAGAATGTGGGGCTTTAGACTGGCCCACAGAGGCCTCCAGGGCCCAAAACATTGGGAAGGTGCTACCTGGGCCCCACAGCTCATCTCTGCACCACAAGCTGAGGCCTTTGGCTGGCAGGGGCTGGCATTGCAGCACTGAAGAGCAGTCTCCCACCCTCTCCAGCAGGACAGCCCTAGGGACAGAGCAGTCTGGATATCTGTTCCTGGGGCTCCTGGGTCCCACCCCTCCCAGGGAAGGCACCTGCAGTCTGAGCTGAGAGCCCCCTCCCATGTCCTGAAGCTCATAGCTCTGATGTTCGTTCCTTCAGATCTGCCTGTGCTGCTCTATCACCAGATTCCGGGGCAGCTGCCTCCTCAGAAGTGAGGTGTAATTACTGTTCAGAGATCTCAGGGTTGAAAAGAGACCCGGTTAGTCTCATGCCACCCACTTGATTGTTAAGGGCGGGCCCAGAGCTGGCCTCTGGCCTCTGGAGTCAGGCTGTCTGAGCTCAGTTCCCAGCCTGGCTTCTCAGAAGCCCTTCCTGAGCCTTAGTTTTCCCATCTGTAAAGTGGAGATAATGACAGTACTTGCCCTGCAGGGTTATTAAGATTAAACGAAATGTAAAGTTCACACTGACTTCAATGCCAGGTGCATCAGAAGTATTCAGAAAGTGTTAAGTCTTGGAATTGAAGTGGTGGTTCAGGCACCCAGTGCCTGTTGAATACATGGAACCCAGATTTGATTCCAGCCACCACTGGTCCCCTGAGCTTCTCAAGAAGTAGCCTCTGAGCACTGCTGGGAGTGACTCCCAAATAAAACAAAGCAAAAACAAATGTGAATTATTTCATGAAAAATAAAATGAGTATAAAACAAAGAAAGAAAACATAGAAGCCTAGAAAGTGTCAGCTGTTCTTAGAAATGAATAATCGCTAACATTGTTATAATGGCATGTGCCAAACACACTTGCCCCCCCCCCCCTTTTAGAGAAACTCATAACTTATTTAATTTTAAGAGTACTGGGGCCGGAGCCATAGCACGGCGGTAAGGCATTTGCCTTGCACTCAGCCAACCCCGGACAGACCTGATTTCGATTCCTGGCATCCCATATGGTCCCCCAAGCCTGCCAGGAATAATTTTCTGAGCACAGAGCCAGGAGTAATCCCTGAGTGCCGCCGATTGTGACCCAAAAACCAGTAGTAATAATAATAATTTTAAGAGTACTTGGACCCGGAGGATAGCACAGCGGTGTTTGCCTTGCAAGCAGCCGATCCAGGACCAAAGGTGGTTGGTTTGAATCCCGGTGTCCCATATGGACACACCCATATGCGTGCCAGGAGCTATTTCTGAGCAGACAGCTAGGAGTAACCCCTGAGCACTGCTGGGTGTGGCCCAAATACCAAAACAAAAACAAAACAAAAAAAAGTACTGTGGGGAGTTAGATTTAAAAGGCTGGAGCGCACATCTGGGATGAGGCCTTGGGGTTATATCCAGCGCTGCTTGGTCCCCAGTTACTACTCAGTGTGCCCTTCTCCCCCACAAAAGAGGACTCTACAGTGGACAGAAACCAGGGTGCCATTCCACAGAGGACACAGGGTAGGCACGAGTGAGACAGGCCCCTGTTAGACATGGACCCTTGCGGGCTGTGCTGTCTGAGGCTTGAATTGGGGCCCTGCCAGCCACAGCTTAGTCACCTGTCCCTCGGCCCCCAGGTGACCTGGAGTACCAGATGTCCACCACCGCCAGAGCGAAGCGGGTGCGAGAGGCCATGTGCCCCGGCGTGAACGGTGAGGACAGCTCGCTGCTGCTGACCACGCAGGTGGACGGGCAGAGCACCAACCTGCAGCGACTGGCCGAGCCGTCACAGCTGCTCAAGTCTGCCATCGTGCACCTGATCAACTACCAGGATGATGCCGAGCTGGCCACGCGCGCCCTGCCTGAGCTCACCAAACTCCTCAACGACGAGGACCCGGTGCGTTCGTGGGGGGCCGGTGACCCATGCAGGAGTGAGAAGAAGAGGATCAGAGCCAGGCATCCTGCTCACACCTGCCCGCCGTCCTCTTTCCCGTCCCCAGGTGGTGGTGACCAAGGCTGCCATGATTGTGAACCAGCTGTCCAAGAAGGAGGCGTCGAGGCGCGCGCTTATGGGCTCCCCGCAGCTGGTGGCTGCCGTGGTGCGCACCATGCAGAACACCAGCGACCTGGACACGGCTCGCTGCACCACCAGCATCCTGCACAACCTCTCCCACCACCGCGAGGGGCTACTGGCCATCTTCAAGTCGGGCGGCATCCCCGCACTGGTCCGCATGCTCAGGTAGTGCCACTTGAGACAGGCGGGACAAGTGGGCCTGAGAGAGCGTCCCCGAGGAGGTCCAGGTTGGGCAAAGATGCCCTGGACCAGGGTGTACGTGAGGCCAGGCTGGTGCAGAGACATTGTACAAATCTGCCCCAACTCCCACTCCTGCCTTCCTCATCTGCAGCCTCTAGAATGTGCTGTCTGTCTGTGTCTGTCTTTCCCTCCTATCTCTCTCAGTGCCCCTAGGGAGAACACTCTCTCTCTCTCTCTCTCTCTCTCTCTCTCTCTCTCTCTCTCTCTCTCTCTCTGTCTCTCCCCCCCCCCTTTCTATCCCTTCCCTCCCCACCACTACTACATGGTATTCAAGGGACAGAGAAGAGGAACCCTGGGTGCTCAGGAGTGAGAGAAGCTCTGGTCCTGGGGACTAAGGAGACACAAAGGACTGAAAACCCACACTGATGTGGGAGGCAGGTTCCATTCTTAGCACCGTATAGACCCCAGCACTGGAAGTAGCCCCAAACACTGCTAGGGATGACTCTTATTCCCCCCAAAAAGCTGTGGTGCAGTGGGATGGTTAAAGAGCCAAGCAATGTCAGCAGAGGGTGTTGACACAGGGGTGGGAGAAACTTCCTGGGGCAGCTCCACTCACACTGCCTCTCCACAGCTCCCCTGTGGAGTCTGTCCTGTTCTACGCCATCACTACGCTGCACAACCTGCTACTCTACCAGGAGGGCGCCAAGATGGCTGTGCGCCTGGCGGACGGGCTGCAGAAGATGGTGCCTCTGCTCAATAAGAACAACCCCAAGTTCCTGGCCATCACCACCGACTGCCTGCAGCTCCTGGCCTACGGCAACCAGGAGAGCAAGGTGGGCCGCCCCTGCATCTGTGCACAGCAAGCCAACTGCCTCTTCATTTTCCTGTGGGTTTTCGGGTTGCTATGGGAGACAACTTGGTGGTGTCATGCAGGGAGGTAGGATGTGGTGCTGGGGCTTGATGCCATGGTACATGTGTGACTTTGTCCTGCATTCTATAGGAAGGGTGTTTCTCTTGGGGGTGGTGGTGGAGGGTTTGGGCCACATCTGGTGGTGCTTAGGGATTCCTCTTGGAAGTGCTGGGGATCAAAGCAGTGTTCAGGGCAAGCAAATGCCTTGATCTCATACCACTTCTAACAGCAGTGGGGGGCCGGAGAGATAGCATGGAGGTAAGTCATTTGCCTTTCATGCAGACGGATGGTGGTTCAAATCCCAGCATCCCGCATCCCATATGGTCTCCTGTGCCTGTCAAAGGGCGATTTCTGAGCATAGAACCAGGAGTAACCCCTGAGCGTTGCTGGGTGTGACCCAAAAATAAAAAAATTGGGGGTGGGGCCTGAGAGGTGGCTTAAGTGGTAGGGCATCTGCCTTGTAAGCGCTAACCTAGGTCAGACTGTGGTTCAATCCCCTGGAGTCCCATATGGTCCTCCAAGCTAGGAATGATTTCTGAGTGCATAGCCAGGAGTAACCCCTGAGTGCCACTGGGTGTGGCCCAAAATCCAAAACAAAACAAAATAAAACAAAAAACAAAGGTGGGCCAGAGAGATAGCATGGAGGGGAGGCGTTTGCCTTGCATGCAGAAGGACGATGGTTCGAATCCTGGCATCCCATAGGGTCCCCCGAGCCTGCCAGGAGCGATTTCTGAGTATAGAGCCAGGAGTAACCCCTGAGGGTCACCGGGTGTGGCCCCAAAACAAAAACAAAACAAAACAAAAAAGAACAAAGGGGATGCGGGTTGTAGCTGATGTTCTGTTTCACTGTCCATTGGCTCACACATCCCTGCTCTCCTCCAGCTCATCATCCTGGCCAACAGCGGCCCCCAGGCACTGGTGCAGATCATGCGCAACTACAGCTACGAGAAGCTGCTCTGGACCACCAGTCGCGTGCTCAAGGTGCTGTCCGTGTGTCCCAGCAATAAACCTGCCATTGTGGAGGCCGGTGAGTGTGGTGGGGCTGCTCTTGAGCACTGTCAGGAGGAGCCAGGTTGGGACTGCCTCACCGTTGACGTCAATCCTTCACCCCACCCCAGGTGGGATGCAGGCCCTGGGCAAACATCTGACGAGCAACAGCCCTCGCCTTGTGCAGAACTGCCTTTGGACGCTGCGCAACCTCTCAGACGTGGCCACCAAACAGGTAAAGGCGGGCTCCGGGCCGGGGTCCAATTCTTCATCCATCTTCTTTTTTTTTTTTTTTTTTTTTGGTTTTTGGGCCACACCCGTTTGATGCTCAGGGGTTACTCCTGGCTATGTGCTCAGAAATCTCCCCTGGCTTGGGGGGACCATATGGGACGCCGGGGGATCGAACCGTGGTCCTTCCTTGGCTAGCGCTTGCAAGGCAGACACCTTACCTCCAGCGCCACCTACCCGGCCCCCATCCATCTTCTTTACCTTAACCGGTGCAGGCAGAGCTAAATCCTGCTCCCTGGTGGCTGAGATGGGAAATATACTGAATACAGTCACCCCCAGCCAAGTTGAGCTGAAGATGCTAAGCCTTTTAGGGACCTGGGCAAGGAAATAGAAGTGGGGTGGGGTAGCCAGGTTCAGATCTCCTGAGCCCTTCTTCCACCTGACTACTATTTACTGAGCACCCACCCCCATGACAGCTTTGCCAGGCCTGAGGGCTTTCGACTCCTTCATTTCTCCTTTTAAGGCTCTAGAAATAGGGCCCTGAGAGATAAGCGGTGTTTGCCTTGCAAGCAGCTGATCCTGGACCTAATGTGGTTGGTTTGAATCCCAGTGTCCCATATGGTCCCCCATGCCTGCCAGGAGCTATTTCTGAGCAGACAGCCAGGAGTAACCCCTGAGCACCGCCGGGTGTGGCCCAAAAACCAAAAAAAAAAGGTTCTAGAAATAGAATGTGGGACCCCCAAGGCCTTGAGGTTAATGGCCTTGGTGAAAGAAGAGAATGGCAGAGCTGGAATTTGAACCAGGACTTTCGGCTTCTGAGCCCAGGGTCTATGATACACAGCTGGCCCCTTAGGAGAAGTGAGGTTTTTGGGTTAGAATGATTGCAAAGGACTCTGGGGCATGGGCTACTGAAGGGCAAAAAAAGGAGAAGCATATAACAGGATCAGCAGAGGCTGGAGCAATAGAGAGTAGGGAAGTAGGGTGCTTGCCTTGCTTGTGGCCTACCCAGATTCCATTCCCTGTACCCCATCTGTTCCCTTGAGTCCTATGCTCTGGAGTGATTTCCTAAGCACAGAACCAGGTATAAGTCCTGAACTCTGCCAGGTGTGGTCCCCCCAAAAAACAAAAACAAAATCCTGAAAGTGTGTTATCAGGGTAAGCAGGGATAACTTATCTCCATGCTATCTCTCTGGCCCCCTGGAGGAGCAATTTCTGAGCACTGAGCACAGAGCACCTGAGCACTGCCAGGTGTAGCCCCCAAACCAAAAGATCCCTGCAAGATGTAGTGGGTGAAGATGCCCACCAAACCTAGGCTGGGGACCTGGGAGATCTTGGCAGAGGGGGCTCTGTACTCCCTTGGCCCAGAAGCTCCTCCTTCATGCCCCACCTTGCCTGCCTGCCTGCAGGAGGGCCTGGAGAGTGTGCTGAAGATCTTGGTGAACCAGCTGAGTGTGGACGACGTGAACGTGCTCACCTGCACCACGGGCACTCTGTCCAACCTGACGTGTAACAACAGCAAAAACAAAACGCTGGTGACTCAGAACAGCGGCGTGGAGGCGCTCATCCACGCCATCATGCGTGCGGGCGACAAGGACGACATCACTGAGCCCGCCGTCTGTGCCCTGCGCCACCTCACTAGCCGCCACCCCGAGGCAGAGATGGCCCAGAACTCCGTGCGCCTCAACTACGGCATCCCGGCCATCGTCAAGCTGCTCAACCAACCCGGCCAGTGGCCGCTGGTCAAGGTATTTCCTAAGCCCAGGCACAGAGGGGGTCGGGCAAGCCAGAAGGCAAGACTGAGAGGCCAGGAGAAAGAGCCCTTCCACAGGTGGCCTTTCCAGGTTATACCTTTCCAGCCTCCCTGCACCTCAGTTCTGGTTCCTTTTCTTCCCCCTACCCCCCCTCCCCCTTTTATTTTTTTTGAGTAAAAATGGGTTTTATTTGAAGGTTTTAAGGAAGGATAAGGAGAGCATAAGAAAAAGAGAGAAGGGGGCTAGAGTTATAGCACAGCAGGTAGGGCATTTACCTTGCATGCAGCTGACCCAGGTTTGATTCCTGGCATCACATATGATCCTCCGAGCCTGCCCAGAGGCTAAACACTACTGGCAGTGGCCCAGAAATAAGAAAGACAGGCAGATCAGAGTGATAATACAGTGGGGAAGGTGTTTGCTTTACATGCAGCAGACCCAGATTTGATCCTGGAATCTCATATAATTCCCAAACCCACTAGTGGTTAATCCCTGAGTACTGCTAGGTGCCTCTTTTTTTTTTTTTTTTTTGGTTTTTGGGCCACACCCAGTAACGCTCAGGGGTTACTCCTGGCTATGTGCTCAGAAGTTGCTCCTGGCTTGGGGGACCATATGGGACACCGGGGGATCGAACCGCGGTCCGTCCAAGGTTAGCGCAGGCAAGGCAGGCACCTTACCTTTAGCGCCACCGCCCGGCCCCTGCTAGGTGCCTCTTAAAAAAAACAAGGGGTCAGGGGCTGGAGAGATAGCATGGAGGTAAGGCATTTGCCTTGCAAGCAGAAGGATGGTGGTTTGAATCCCGGCATCCCATATGCCTGCCAGGGGCCATTTCTGAGCATAGAGCCAGGAGTAACCCCTGAGCACTGCCGGGTGTGACCCAAAAACAAACAAACAAAAAACAAAACAAAAAAAAAACACAAGGGGCCAGATCAATAGTAGGATTCTAGATCAATTGATCCAGATCAATTGTAGGATTCTAACCGACAAACCGTTGACCTGGATTCAATCTCTGGCACCTCATATGGTCCCCTAAACTCCACCAAGAGTGATTCCTGAGCAAAGCCAGGAATAAATCCTGAGCCCTGCTGGATATGACCCCAAACAAACAAACAACAACAAACAAAAATAAAAACAGAAAAGTCACTAGGACTCTGTAGTCTGGGGTGGGGTTGAAGAGAGAGGAAAGGATGGACACACAAGTGTGTGTGTGTTTGGACACACAAAAAATAGGTCAGGACGAGGGGCTGCTAGAATGCTCTGGAACATTCTTTTTTTTTTTGTTTTTGGGTCACACCCGGCGGTGCTCAGGGGTTACTCCTGGCTGTCTGCTCAGAAATAGCTCCTGGCAGGCACAGGGGACCATATGGGACACCGGGATTTGAACCAACCAGCTTTGGTCCTGGATCGGCTGCTTGCAAGGCAAACGCAGCTGTGCTATCTCTCCGGGCCCGCTCTGGAACATTCTATTATGGCTCTTATTAGAGGAGCAATAAGAACTAGATACAGGGGCTGGAGAGAGAGCATGGAGGTAAGGCGTTTGCCTTTCATGCAGAAGGATGGTGGTTCGAATCCCACCATCCCATATGGTTCCCCCGAGCCTGCCAGCGAGCGATTTCTGAGCATAGAGCCAGGAGTAACCCCTGAGCATTGCCGGGTGTGACTCAAAAAACAAACAACAGGGGCCGGGCGGTGGCGCTAAAGGTAAGGTGCCTGCCTTGCCTGCGCTAGCCTAGGACGGACCATGGTTCGATCCCCCGGTGTCCCATATGGTCCCCCAAGCCAGGAGCGACTTCTGAGCGCATAGCCAGGAGTAACCCCTGAGCGTCACCGGGTGTGGCCCAAAAACCAAAAAAAAAAAAAAAAAAAAAAAACAAACAACAACAACAAAAAGAACTATATACAAAGTCCCACAGAGCTAGTGGAATAAGGAACAGGTACAGGGGTGGCCTCCTGGAGATCTTCAGCCTGTTTGTGTCTGGCCTGGGGGGACAGAGAGATGGTGCTGGGCATTTGGGACCCTTCAGAGGCCCAGAAAATGTCTTCTAATCACTTCCCTTTTCTCACTAGGCAACCATTGGCCTGATCAGGAACCTGGCCCTGTGCCCAGCCAACCATGCCCCACTTCAGGAGGCCGCAGTCATCCCCCGACTGGTCCAACTGCTGGTTAAGGCCCACCAGGATGCCCAGCGCCATGTGGCTGCAGGCACACAGCAGCCCTACACGGTGAGTGAGTCCGAACAGCAGTCCGGGCTTGGGTGGGGGGGTCCACGGTACACCCTGTAAATACTTTAGGGGAAGGTGAGCCGCAGCTGAGTCCAGCCCCAAGGACCAGCGGGATGAGTTGGCTTCATTGGGAGGTGTGTGGAGCCCCCTGTCATTGCCCCCTTCCTTTCCTGCAGGATGGCGTAAGGATGGAGGAGATTGTGGAGGGCTGCACTGGGGCCTTGCACATTCTTGCCCGGGACCCCATGAACCGCATGGAGATTTTCCGACTGAACACCATCCCCCTGTTTGTCCAGGTGAATTGGGGCAAGTGGGCAGAAGAGTTTCCTCATTTCTCTGCTTATCTCCACTGCTAAAAGGGGAAGAAGCTTGGTGGTTTGGAGCTTTAAGGTTTGGAGGGATCCTGGGCCAGGCATTAAACTAGTGGGGGACATTCCTAGCCAGTGCCTGCAGGGGTGACATTCCAATCTCCAAAGCCAGTAAAGAGCTTGCAAACCAAAAGAGCTTGTGGGCCAGAGAGAATGCAGAGGAGGGAGGGCATTTGCCTTGCAGGCAGCTAACCTAGGTTCAATTTCTGGCATCCCATATAATCCCTAGAGACTGCCAGGAGTGATTCCTGAGCACAGAGGCAGGAATAATCCCTGAATATCAAGTGTAGCCCCAAAACAAAACCAAAATCCCCCAAAACCCCATTAAAAAAATCCACAACTACCAACTTGAACAAAAATCTGGCCACCATTTAGGGGCCCTGGAGCCCTACCAGGAATAAGGCTTGAACACAGCTGGTGTGGCTACAGAACAAAACAAACAAAAATTGGGTTGGAGCTGAAGCTGAGTGAGATGTATGTCTAAGACTGAGTTCAGTCCCTGCCATCAGCAAAAATACTAGGGCCAGGAGCTAATTGTGTTCCCACCAGCTTCAATTCCTGGCGCCATGGTTCCCCCCAAGCATCGTGTGGTGTCATCCTAGAGGCCACCTAAAATTGAACCAGTGGCTGGGGCCAGAGCAATAACACAGCAGGTAGAGCATTTGCCTTGCATGTGGCTGATCCAGATTTAATTCCCAGCATCCCATATGGTTCCCCAAACCTGCCGGGGGTGATTTCTGAGTGCAGAGTTAGGAGAAACCGTTGAGCGGCATCACTGCTTACACACAGACAGACAGGCAGGCAGGCAGGCAGGCAGACAGAAACACACACACACACCAATGAGCATCTTCCAGTCCTTGCATCGAATACATTCCTACATGTTTTAGTGTAAGGCGGTAGGTGTGAGTGAGGAGCAGGGCTGCAGCACCCCCTCACCCCATGCCTTCCTCCATAGCTCCTGTACTCCTCCGTGGAGAACATCCAGCGTGTGGCAGCCGGTGTACTGTGTGAGCTGGCCCAGGACAAGGAGGCGGCTGACGCCATCGATGCTGAGGGCGCGTCGGCACCACTCATGGAGCTGCTGCACTCTCACAATGAGGGCACAGGTGAGGGACCTGGGAGGGACTCGCGGGGCCCGGCGGGTCGGGTCTGCAGCCTCCCAGCCCACCCTGATGGCGGGGATCTCCTTCCCTCTGCAGCCACCTATGCTGCCGCTGTGCTGTTCCGTGTCTCCGAGGACAAGAACCCAGATTACAGGAAGCGCGTGTCTGTGGAGCTCACCAACTCGCTCTTCAAGCATGACCCAGCTGCCTGGGAAGCTGTAAGTGTCTGCACTGCGAGCAGGCTTTTTATTTTTTGAGGGGCAGGGGGTGTCTACCCAGCTTCTCATCCTTCATTTCATTTTATTTGGGGCTGGCTCCCATGTTCCCCTTTTTGAGACCTTGATCTACAATGCTTATTCCCAGGCTCCCGTTGGGGCTGGAGTGATAGTGGGCCTTGCATTTAGCTGACCTGAATTTGATCCCTAGCACCTCATATGGTACCCTGAGCTTTGCCAGGAGTGATTCGTGCCCTGAGCACCGCTGGGTGTGATTCAGAAACTGAAAACAAAACAAAAAAACAGGGCAGCCGGAGAGATAGGATAGCAGGTAGGGCATTTGCCTTGCATGCAGCTGACTCCAGTACGATTTCCAGCATCCCATATGGTCTCCTGAGTGCCTGAGTGATACCTGAGTAAAGAGCCAGGAATAACCCCTAAGCACTGCTAGATATGGCCCCAAACAAAAATTAGGGTACTCTAGTTCAGAGCGATAGCACAGTCCCAGAGAGTTTGCCTTGCAAGCAGCCAACCTAGGACAGACCCGGGTTTGGTTTCCGGCATCTCATATGATCCCCTGAGCCTGCCAGGAGCGATTTCTGAGCGCAGAGTCAGGAGTAATCCCTGAGTGCTGCTGGGTGTGGCCCCAACCCCCCCAAAAAAAACAGATTCCTTTCCACAGTGGACCCCCATTCTCCACCCTCTATTCCTGCAGTAGGCCTGCTACCCTTCCAGTAGGCTCTCACTACTGCCTACTGCCCACTCTGGCCTGCCCCCCAATTTTCTGTCTCCTTCCTTCCCCAGGCCCAGAGCATGATCCCCATCAACGAACCCTATGCAGATGGTGAGCAATTTGGGACCCTGGGATTGGTGGGGAAGGGCAGGGCAGAGGTGGGGGGTATACTGCTTTGGAAGCAGACACTTGGGGTGCGGCCTCCAGGAGCTTGAACAGGGAGTTGGCAGTGGTGGGCAGAGGCCAGAGCTCTTGTGTCCCCACAGACATGGACGCCACCTACCGCCCCATGTACTCGAGCGATGTGCCCCTGGACCCATTGGACATGCACATGGACATGGACGGCGACTACCCCATCGACGCCTACAGTGATGGCCTCAGGCCCGCCTATGTGGCCGGCGACCACATGTTGCCTTAGCCACTGCCCAGTGCACTCAGCAGGCACTTTCTTTTCTCCCACCGCCTCTTTTCTTAGGGGCCCCTGAATCCTGTTTTGGGAGAGACATCATGAGGCCTGTTGTATCTTGGCTCACGGGGGGACTTGTGGGAGTAGGTCTAGCCTGGGGGGGACAGTCCTCTCTGTCCCTCCTCCTCTGAGAGGGTCTCCCAGAGACAAAAGTGCCTGAACTGGGGAGCAGAGACCCCCTACCCCGCCCTACCCTTGGCCTCTAGGGGCCTCCTAGGGCCTTGTCAGCTCCCAGCTCCTGCCTTTTTGTTCTGGCCTGGGGTTCTGCACCCTACACTCCTCCAGCCCCTGGCCCAGGCCACCAAAGCTTTAGACTTGAGTGCTCATTCTGTCCGCAGCTCCCAGAACCTCCCCCCTGCACTGCCTGCCTCCCAGGGCCTTGGTTTTTACTCTGGATCTTCTCAGTAAACTTCCCCATCTGACCACTTAGGCTGAACTTCCAAAATCCAAAACTTGTCTTGTAAACTTCAGGGACCATCCAGGAACGGGAAGGTGGACACACACATACACACACAAACACCCATACACACACACACACTCATATATAGTCACAAACATTCACACACACACATACACACACACACAGTCTTCCCCACACCAGGACATGAAGCCTGTGTCTAGAGGACACAGTCAGACGGGGTCCCCTCCGGGGAGTTCTGGAGACAGTTCTCCATCCCCCTTACCACAGCTAACCTAGCTGCCCCCTGAGAAGTGCTCTTGGCTGACCCCTCTGGTGTGTGGTGAGGGTTTTATCTTCCCCTCCTGTTTCAAACTCCCCCCAGTGAGTGTGGGGGAGGGATCCTGCAGAGTTTTATTATTATGCTTTATGTTTTTTGGTTATTGGTTTTTTTTTGTATAGACCAAAGCAAAAATAAATAAATAAAAAATAAAAAATAGCTCAGAGATCTAATGGGGACTATTTTGGGGGAGTAGGGTCGGAAGTTGGGGCTGGGGAAAGAGAAGAGACTAATTGACAGGCTGGACCCAATAGGTGTTTTGGGCTCCATCTTGGAACCGAAATGGTCCATAAGGAGAAGATGACAGGGGACAAGCGCCCTCAGGCTCTGGATGCTCTATGACACCTACCCTGCTTTTTCTTTGCCATGCCCTGTCCAGCCAGAAAAGAAAGCACCATGAAGGTCAGGAGAAGATAGCACAGGATAGGGCAATTGCCTTTCATGCAGCTGACCCAGGTTCAATCCCCGGCATCCCATATGGTCCCCTAAGCCTGCCAGGAGTGATTTCTGAGCACGGAGTCAAGAGTAACCCCTGAGCACTACAGGATGTGGCACAAAACAAAACGAAACAGTGCCCTGGGCAGGTTTCTTGTGGACACCATAATTCAGGCTCCTGGTTGAGCCGTCCCTCAGCCACACCCCTGGCTCTGCACCCTCAACCCACATCCTCCCCTACTGCCCTCTGTGCTCAGTCCTGGTCCCTGACATTTGTCTAGCTGGTAGTTCCAGTTTCCTCACCCCAGTTCTAGGGAGCAAACCTTCTCATATGGCCCGTCCCTCCACCATGGGATTCCATGCCCATTGCCTTCTTCAAATCTAACTACCTCCAAATTCTCCCCAGGACTTGAACATGTGAGGCTGGAGCAATAGTACAGTGGTTAGTGTAGTAGAGCATTCACCTTGCACACGGTAAACCCAGGTTTGATCCCTGGCACCCACTCTATGTGGTCCACCAAGCCAACAAGGAATGACCCCTTAATATAGTACAAGAAGTGAACCCTGACCACAGCTGGGTGTGATGCACTGTCCTCCCAAAACATGTGGATTTCAGGGTACATTTAAGGTCCTGGCAAGAAATACCAGGTAATCTGGGAATCAGGTCAAGGAACAATTTGCAAAGGTGTGGGCAGGCAAAGGAAAGTATGGGAGAAGTCAGCAGGCTGCTGGCCAGGCAGGAAGGGAGAGAGGTCCGTGTAGGCAGTGACCTCCCTCCCTCCCTCCCTCCCTCCTTCCCTCTCTCTACTTGCCCACACATGGACCAGAGTGTCGCCACCCCCAACCCCCATGGCTAATGTGGGGCACTCACATATCTCCACTGCCCAGAGCGGATTGAGAAGATCTTAAGACAGCTCATGGGCCAAAATCCAGCATGCTCCCTCTCCACATCGGTCCAAAGGAGGACTTGACTTTCGTTTCTGTTTGTTTGGGCCTATATCTGGCAGTGTTCAGGATTTCTCTGGCTCTGTGCTCAGGGATCTCTTTCTGTTGGCACAGAAACCACTTTACTTGCTCTACTCTCCCTCCAGCGCCAAAGGAGGATTTGGGGCAGCCGCTAAGAAAGGATTCTCCTGGGCCGGAGTGATAGCACAGTGGTAGGGCTTGCATATGGCCATCCTCGGTTCGATGCCCATATCCTATATGGTCCTATGAACACTGCCAGGACTGATCCCTGAGCAGAGTCAGGTGTAAGACCTGAGCACCACTGGGTATATCTCTGCCATCAAAAAAGAGCAAGATCAGAAGCTATAACACAACAGGTAGGGCATTTGCCTTGCACGCTGTCAATCCAGGATGGACCCAGGTTCAATTCCTGGCATCCTATATGGCCCCCCCCCCCCTGAGCCTGCCAGGAGCGATTTCTGAGCCCAGGACCAGGAGTAACCCTTAAGCCCCGCCAGGCCCCCCGCCCAAAAAAAAAGAAAGAAAAAAGAAAAGAAAGGATTCTTCCAGCCAGTAGGGCAGGGGAATGGTGGGGGCAGAAAAATGCCCAAATTGAGGGGATAGGCCAGTCAGACTGAGCTACCCTGACTGGCTGACAGGTCCAGACAGTTAAGAATGAAGCTACTGGGCCCAGAGAGATAGCACAGCGGCGTTTGCCTTGTAAACAGCCGATCCAGCACCAAAGGTGGTTGGTTCGAATCCCGGTGTCCCATATGGTCCCCTGTGCCTGCCAGGAGCTATTTCTGAGCAGACAGCCAGGAGTAACCCCTGAGCAACACTGGATGTGGCCCAAAAACCAAAAAAAAAAAAAAAAAAAAAAAAAAGAATGAAGCTACTTCCAGGGCTCTTTGCACCCTGGAACAGGAAAGGTCAGTTTCACTTTTCTGAGCCTCATTTTGCATAGCTGTGCAATGGGCTAGGCATGTAGAAAGGGTAGGGGCCCTGCTTGTGTGTGTGTGTGTGTGTGTGTGTGTGTGTGTGTGCGCGCGCGCGCGTGCGTGCGTGCGCAGGGCTAGCTAAGTTATATGGCCTGTTCTATCAACCCTTGTAATATCTCTCTGGCCCTTGGACTATTTTGGCTGTACCCACTGTCTTAGGGTTGGCATGCCTTGGCACTGACTGGCTTGCATTGGCACTGACTAGCTCTTCTTTGATGAGATGGAGGGAAATTCATGCTGGAGGAAAGAGACAGCATGGGTAAGGGCATCTGCATGACTGGGACCTGGTCTCTGGACTACAGAGAAAGCCAAGCAGTAGAAAGAAGGCAGCTGCCCTGACATGGTGACATGAGAGTCTGGAAATGCCACAGCGTGTGTGTGTGTGTGTGTGTGTGTGTGTGTGTGTGTGTGCTCATCCTGTCCTGAGGGGGTGTTTGTCACCCAGGAGTCTCAGTTCCACTCAATAGTAACAGACACCCCAGTGCACACTGCAGCAGGGAGGCCTCGCTGATGGCAGAGCCAGGATTCTCCTGGAGAGGGAAAGAGCCAGAAGGAGAGGTAGACTCAAATCTTAAGTGTCCAGAAAAATAGTGAGCCCTGACCACAGCTGGGTGTGATGCGCTGCTCCCCCCCTCAAAAAATGTGGATTTTGGGCCCGGAGAGATAGCACAGCGGTGTTTGCCTTGCAAGCAGCCGATCCAGGACCAAAGGTGGTTGGTTCGAATCCCGGTGTCCCCTATGGTCCCCTGTGCCTGCCAGGAGCTATTTCTGAGCAGACAGCCAGGAGTAACCCCTGAGCAACGATGGGTGTGGCCCCCCCCAAACAAACAAACAAACAAACAAAAAAAACACGTGGATTTCAGGGTTCATTTAAGGTCCTGGCAGGAAATACAAGGTAATCTGGGAATTAGGTCAAGGAACAGTTTGCACCCATTTTGCAAGCATATGGTCACAAGTTCAAATCCCCAGTGCCCCACATATGTCCATTGTGATCCAGGTAGTTCTGCTGTTGAAGCTGGCATAGCTGCTGTCTGCCACCCCTCTTGTTGCAAGTGATTTTCAGTTAGACCACAGCCAGTGTGTGTAAACATCTCAGAAAGGGATGAGTACCCTCCCCGGAGCACCAGAATTAATAAGATGTCTGAGTGCCCTGAGGGGAAAGTGTGACCCCTTGGTGATGAGGTGTGTGAACAATACTGTGGCTCTCAGTAATCATTAACACCATAACTAGTGCCTTGACTTGGCATGTAAACCTGCATAGTACAAAGATTAAGGTGCCTGCCTAGCATGCCGCTGTGGCTGCTGCGAAGGGAATTTGAATCCCAGCGCTGCATAGGACACCACCTGGGCTCCACCTGGAGTGATCCCTGAGCCCTGAGCCAGGTGTAACCACTGAGCACAGTCAGGTGTGGCCTTCAAAACAAAACAAATGTAAAGACATGTCTCCATGATTTTGTCCCCAAGGCATATAAATTAGCTTAATAAATTATCAAGGAGGAAAAAAGTGATCAAAGTGTAAAACAGATAGCACAGGGGTTAAGGGGTTAATCACCTTGTATGTGATTGATTCCTGTTCTATGCCAGAACCTTATATAGTCTGCTAATCTGCGGGGCACAGAGCTAGAAGTACCCTGGTGGAAGGTAAATGATACAAAATGGACTCGTGAATCACAAAGAAAAGTCAGGAATTGCAGGAAGTTGGCATAGTGTGAAGTTGGGTTTGAGTCATGACCCCTCAATCCCATGCCCAGGGGTTGCCCCCCATCCAAGGATGAGATCCTGGCTTTGAAATTGTGCTGATACTCGGCTCCATTTGTAACCCCTGGCTGGCCTGGAGCAACCCAGGAGAAGAGGGATGAGATTCTCCAAGTGTGTGTGGAGGGGGTGGGGGTGGTGCTTAGGGCTTACTCCTAATTCTGTACTCAGAAATTACTCCTGGTGGTGCTCCAATGCTGGGGACTTAGGGGCTCGAACCCGTGTAAGTCAAGAGCCCTACCTGCTGTACTATTATTGCTCTGGTCCATGACAAGATTCTTTGTTGAGCAAACAAAAGCTGGAGACAAGGAGCAACACTCATCAGAGGTCCCCATTCCAGGGGTTTTGAGGGTACAATTGGAAAAAGAAGTGTGGCAGGATGTAGAGATACACTGTGCGGTATTCAGGAGTACCCCTGGCACTGTTTTGCGGACCATGTGGAGCTGGGGATTGAACTAGGGTTGGCCACACTCTAAGGCAAAGCACCTTAGTACCTATAATGGCTCTTTGGCCCTAATGAGGACCATTTGTTTATTGTTCTTTTCCTTTTTGGTTTTGTTTTGGTTTTGGGTTTTGGGTCACACCCGGCAGCACTCAGGGGTTACTGCTGGCTCTATGCTCAGAAATCACTTCTGGCAGGCTTGGGGGACCATATGGGATGCCGGGATTGGAATCACCATCCTTCTGCATGCAAGGCAAATGCCCTATATCTCCATGTTATCTCTCTGGCCCCTTTCTTTCCCTTTTTGTGGTGGTGGTGGTGGGGGGCACACCAGGCAGTGCTCAGAGCTAACTCTAGGCTCTGTGCTCAAGGATTACTCTTGGCAGTGCTAGGGTTGAGGGGCATATGCGGTGCCAGGGATTTAATCAGGGTATGTTGCTAACAAAGCAAGTGCCTTAACCCTGTGTTCTCTCTGGTCCAAAGAGAGATAAATTCCTCTAAACTGAAATATCAAGCAAGATTTCTAGAATGAAAATGGCCTCATAGCTTATAGACTTTCACTAAGACAAGGGTCCCCATGGGCCACATGTGGCTTGCCAAAGACATTCATCTGGTCCTCTGGGTGTTTTTTGCCACCAGTTAAAGCTACTTGTCCCCGGCCCACAGTATGCATGCGTGGGATGTGCGTCCATACTCTCCGACTCCCCTCCTTCTCTCTTTCTGGATTCCTCCTGTCAGTCTCGAACAGGGGTCCTCAAACTATGGTCCACCAAAAGGCAGGCCTTTTGATAAGCTTGCTGGTTTAACTTTACTTGTTCTTCATTTAAAAAAATAAAAGATTGGGCCCGGAGAGATAGCACAGCGGCGTTTGCCTTGCAAGCAGCCGATCCAGGACCAAAAATGGTTGGTTCGAATCCTGGTGTCCCATATGGTCCCCCATGCCTGCCAGGAGCTATTTCTGAGCAGACAGCCAGGAGTAACCCCTGAGCACCGCCGGGTGTGGCCTAAAAACCAAAATTAATTAATTAATTAATTAATCAATCAAAAAATTAAAAAATAAAATAAAAGATGAAAAAATACTGTATTTGTTCCTGTTTTGGGTTATTTTTTTACTTCAAAATAAGATATGCTCAGTGTGCATAGGAATTTGTTCATAGTTTGTTTTTCTTTTTTTAAACTATGGGCTGGAGGGGCCGGAGAGATAGCACAGCTGTAGCACTTTTGCTTTGCCTGCAGAAGGACGGTGGTTCGAATCCCGGCATCCCTTATGACCCCCCCCCCCCAAGCCTGCCAGGAGCGATTTCTGAGCATAGAGCCAGGAGTAACCCCTGAGCGCTGCCGAGTGTGACACCCCCCCAAAACAAAACAAAACAAAACAAAACTATGGGCCAGAGAAATAGCACAGCAATAGAGCGTTTGCTTGCATACAGAGGACCCAGGTTAGATGGTGGTTCCAATCCTGGATCCCATATGGTCCCCTGTGCCTGCCAGGAGTGATTTCTAAGCACAGAGCCAGGAGTAACCTCTGAGTGCCGCCGGGTGTGACCCAAAACCCCAAAAACAAACAACCCCCAAAAACTATAGTCCTGCCCTCCAACGGTCTGATGGACAGTGAATTGACCCCTGTTTAAAAGGTTTGAGGACCCCTGCACTAGAAGCTCCCCAAGGCTGGAGATGTTCAGGCAAAGGCTGGAGCGCCCCCTAGTGTTAAGATTACGGATGGGATCTTTGTGGAATCTGCGGCATCCCACAAAGGTGCGTTCAGAGGCATCTATTTCTCACCTGCAATTTTTTTTTGTTTGTTTTGGGGCCACACCCGGCTGTGCTCAGGTGTTACTCCTGGCTCTGCGCTCAGAAATAGCTCCTGGCAGGCTCAGGGGACCATATGGGATGCCGGGATTCAAACTACTATCCATCCTGGATCAGCTGTGTGCAAGGCAAACGCCCTACCGCTATGCTATCTCTGGCCCCAATGATTTCATTTAATTTCTTTTCTTTTTCTTTCCCACATACCTGAAAATGATCAGGGGTTACTTCTGGCTCTATGCCCAAGAATTGTTTTTGGTGGTGCTTGGGGAACTAATGGGATGCTTGGGTTTGAATCTGGTTGGCTGTGTGCAAGGCAAATGCTCTGGCCCCTGCTCTGATTTCTGTCCTTATACTTAATTGCTACTTCCAGGCCCTGCAGCCCATGTCCAGGCTTTGAGTTCTTCTGGGGGCAGTTTGTGGCTTTCAGGGGACATTGGGGGACATAGAGGGAGAAGGAAGCACAACTTATTGAGCCCCACCTTTGTTCATGCTTTGTAGGTTTTATTTTACCTCTGAAAGTGGACAAGCGATCTCTATGGATAGATGAGACAAGCCAGAGAGATCAAGTAGCTTATCCAAGCCACACAGCTAAGAGGTATTAGCACAAAGTTCAGTCTTACTAAGTGTGTGTGTGTGTGTGTGTGTGTGTGTGTGTGTGTGTGTGATGGTCATGTTTCCCAAATTTGGGATGCTTTGGAATCAGGGCCTCTCTCTGGGCTGGCTGTTGTCAGGGGCTGGCCAGTCTTCAGACTTAGCTCTACAATGCATGAGGTTTCTGAAGAGGTCAGTAGAGGTTAATGGGTCCCAAGGTGAGAAGTGGGGGATGGCGGCACAGCTGGGGTCCCTCCACGCTTCTAGCTCCTATTGTGGCCAGAATCCTCCTCTCCAACAGATATTTCTGGGGGATCTCAGACAGGTCCATCTGTGCTGGAGAGCCCAGAGCCCTAGGTCCCCCTCACGCTCCTGTTATCCCCATATAATGGGAGAGTCCATTGGTCGTCCCACTGTTTCTTTTCCGGGTCCCAGAATGTGAACTGGATTGGGCAGAACTGGTCTGGCCCTCGTCATATTTCAGAAACCATCATAAGCAGCTTTTGCTACCCCCATGAACAGTAAGCAGGAGATGGAGGAACCCACTTGACTTCCCAGAGGAGGCAGGCACAGAGCAGATCAGGGAGACCTGCCATGTGGGGTTCAGAGCTGAGGACTGGAGCTACAGAGTGGGAGTGGAGGAGAAGCTTTCTTAGGGATCCTGGATGTTGTGTATGTAAATATTTTAGAGGATTATTATGTTACTGACCCTACCCTGATCGGTGATTGTGCCCTACCCTAGGGTGTGACCTGGCATTCTGCCCCCACCCTAGGGAGGTACCTGATTCTTCTTCCACCATTGGGTGGTATCTGATCCCACCATTGGGTGGTACCTGATTCTGGGGGATAAAAACAGGGGTCTGGGCCGGGCGGTGGCGCTAAAGGTAAGGTGCCTGCCTTGCCTGCGCTAGCCTTGGACGGACCGCGGTTCGATCCCCTGGTGTCCCATATGGTCCCCCAAGCCAGGAGCAACTTCTGAGCACATAGCCAGGAGTAACCCCTGAGCGTTACTGGGTGTGGCCCAAAAACCAAAAAAAAAAAAACAAAAAAAAAACAAAAAAAAACAGGGGTCTATGGAAGGCGAGAGGCTTTTGGCTGGAATTTATGCTGAGTCTTTGGACTTCAGTCTTGTCCACCGAATAAAGCTAATATTTCCACAAGCCTGACTGTCTGCCAGCTGTTTACCCACCGTTTCACCTCAGAACCATTGGCTGGACAGGGTGGCAGACGCGTGCTCCGAGCTGGAGGGGAAAGACCTCATCCTCCATCCCTCCATCAGTCAACCTCTTCAGGGGCTGACTTGCAACACTGGCTAAGCCTCACAAGACCTTGAGAATTCTCTCCTGCTTCCTTCTCTGTTTTAGTCTGCAGGTGTCAGAGGGTGTGTTCTGGGAGAGGGCTGGTGACATTTGGGGTCAGAGTTGCTGGAGACAGGCCTGCCGAGTCTCCTGGCCCCCTGAATTCCAGGCCCAGCAAACACCCTCCGGTTATCTGGTGCGCCTAAATCTCCACCTCTCCATCTGTAAAGGACTCAGCTGAGCTCGCTGCTCTGCGTTGCCGCGGAAGCTGGTGCCTTGCTTGCACTGTCCTCTGGTGGCCACAGTCGGAGTTGCAGGCACCCAAGCCAGAGCGTGGGGTCAGAAGCTGATGCTGGCTTCTCTGTTCACTTTTTCTTTTTCGCAGTGCTGGGGATCCAATGCATGGCCTCAGATATACAAGGCACCTGGGCCACATCCCTGAACCACAAATTTGCCAGGGGTCTTCAACCTGTTTGCTCCTGACTTCTTTCCTCCTTTCCTCCTAATCATAGTCGTTGTTTGTGGGGGCTCCCACAAATAGTGTGCAGGAGATGTGTATGTGTGTGAGTGTGTACATGAGTCCTACCAGCAATCCAAAGCAAGGGACTGAAGCTACAGTGCTAGTGTCGTGAATATCCTGGTGACACAACAGCATTGGGGTTCTCTAGGACTGCACCCAGCACTGCTCAGATGACCCCGGGGTGCTAGGAATCTCTCTATGGCCCTACGAGCTGACTCCCAGAGTCTGTGCTCCCCTGCAAGCCAGGGTCCTGCCCATACCCTGAAACTAGCAGCTTCTCTATTCCTGCACCCAGTTTTTACTGGCTCTGATGGCTACTCCCCAGGAATCAAACCCGAGCCAGATGCATGCTAGGCACAAGCCCTAACCTCTGTCCTATGTCCCAGTCTGTGGTTGCTGCTGACCACTGGGTGTATACAAACCTGCAAACATGGTTTGTTGGTGGGCATTGGCAAGTGGCTTTTTGTTTTTAGCTATTCTGGAGCTCGAACCCAGACCTTTACACATGCAAGGTGCTCTACCCTGAGTGCCCCATTCTGGACCAGGACATTCCAAGGATGAGGGCACAGGTCATATCACATTGATGGAAAACTGGTGAGCCCCCAGAAAAATAGTGTGGGAACACAGTAAGGAAGTAAGACCAGAAGGGACTATTGGGAAAAGGTAGACAGACACTTTGGGGGAGGGTTTTTGAACCATACCTGGTGATGCTCAGGGGTTACTCCTGGCTCCGCACTCAGAGATTGCTCCTGGCTTGGGGGATCATATGCAATGCCAGGGGTGGGGGATAGAACCATGGTCCATCCTAGGTCAGCTGCGTGCAAAACAAACGCCCTACCGCTGCGCCACTGTTCCAGCCCCAAACAGACACTTCTTGAGAGCAATGGGCACCCGAGTCCCCATGGAGCTGGCCAAGTGTCGAGACCCTCTGTACTGGGGTCTGAATGGGGTCTGGAGCAGAGAAGGGGTGGGTGTTGGGGAGAGGACAGTAGCAGGTAGCTTAGGAGAGTGAGGAGATCTCCATAGCAGGGGCAGTGGGGTGAGAAATGCCTAGGAAAGACAGGAAACAGAATCTGGACTGACTGGTAATGAGAGAAGGGAATTGGACCATCCAGAAAGCTCTGTTTCTTCCAGACCCCCAACTGCAGCTGTTTCTGAGACCCTCTGCCTTGGGTGGCTGAAAGAGCGACCCCTTATTCTCTAGGGGACCACCTGATCTCAAGCTGCTTCAAATGAGGACTGGGGACTGTTCCTTCTTTGCATGACCCATGACACTGGCTTGGACCCTCAGCTACACCCCTCAGGGCTATAGGCCTGGCTGCACTACCCAGAGGGATATGTTTTCTGTTATCAGTATTGTTTGCTTTTGAGTCACACTCAGAAGCACTCAGGGGCTACACTGAACCCCCAGCTAGCTCAGTGTTTGGGGGTCATTCCCTGAGATTCTGAGAAAGCATGCTCAGGATTGGGATGTGGATGGGGACTAAACTGAGAATCCTACATGCAAAACATGTAAGGCCTAATTGATAGTACCATGGGTTGGCATTTGCCTTGCACATGGGCAACCTGGGTTCCTTCCTCAACATCTCCTACGGTCCCCTAAGCACTGCCAGGAGTGATACCTGAATCACTCCTGAGCATTGCTGAGTATGATTCCAAAACAGAACAACCACCTCTTGCTCCCAAAAGCACAGTGTTCCAGTCTCTGAGCCACCTCCCCGGCCTGGGGTTTGGGGGAGTTTCCTCTGGTGTCAGATGATGAAGGTCTGGGATGTGGCCTCTGTTGATTTTTTTTTTTCCTGCAAAGGTGCAGGGCATGCAAGTGTCTGAGTAATATGTGTGGTGATGTGGGTGGCCATTGGCCCCTCGGCCAGCACTTGGAAGTTGAGGTTGAAAGTCTTGAGGCTGGTCCCAGGCTCTGTCTGTGCCCCTCCTGCCTTTGGGGTCTGAGTGAAAAGGCAAGTGGACCCCAGCCCACAATTCAAACTGGTCCATTTCTAAAGCAAGCATTAAGGGACAGCTTGTCTGGGTCACATAACATGACCCTGGACTACACCAAAATGTCCTTGTGATGGTCGGTCACAGTTTCATTTGTAATCTTAGTAACCTGGGATTATTCTTCCAATGTGCTCATGTCCTTGAGGTGGTTCACAGGGTGGGAGCAGGTCATACTTATTTTTTCTGCTTGGAAAAATAGCATGTTTGGGAATTTTGGCTTCTGCCCTCTCCTGCAGCTGCCTGCAAATGCCAATGTCAGATTTTTTTTTTGTGTGTGGGGGCCTCACCCAGCAGTGCCCAGGGGTTTCTTCTGGCTTTGGGGGAAATTTTTGCAACCTGGGGAGTAGCCATAGGAGCCAGTAAAATCTGGGTGCATGAATGGAGAAGCTGCTTGGCTCAGGGTATGGACAGGACCCTGACTTGTAGGGGGCACTGAGTATGGGGGCAGCTCATAGGGTCATAGAGAGACTTTCCCAGCCCCCCCCCCACCCAGATGTGCTGCAAGAGCAAGAAGGTTTGAGGTTTAGAGGGATGGTGGAGGCTGGCAGATTTTGTGTCTGGAGGACCGTGGGCCTGGGTTGTGGGGGACAGAAGCAGAAGAATAAGGCCTATAAAGGCTTGAGCTCAGCAAGGCCTGATGGGACCCTTAGTGACCTAGACATGGAACATGACCCTCCAGGGCCTAGGGTGGGGACAGGAGAACCCCAGAGGATTGGGGGTCTTGGAGTTTCCCTTGATTTAGCTGGTGAAAAATGAGGTGACAGATAGACAAGAGAGGTCATCCCCTCCTGAGCCCCTTACCAGCTTGGACCTGTGGGTCCCTTGCAGAGGCACGTGGGACTTGGGGTCCCCCTCAGAGGGCTCTGTGCCCAGTGCTCTTTTCTTTGGGGTTCACCTGGATCCCCACTCTCTTTTCTCCTGGGGCTAAGGCCATAGCCATAGGATAATTGTCTTGCACACTGCTGATCCGGGACAAACCCGGGTTCGATCCCTGGTATCCCATATGGTTTCCTGAACCTGCCAAAAGAGATTTCTGAACACAGACCCAGGAGTAACCCCTAAGTCCCATTGAATGTGCCCCCCAAGAAAAAGAACCCATTACTTAGGGTGGTGCAGGCTGTCCATGGACATCTAGAACTTTCTAAGACCCTTTGTGCTAGCTGGCCCAGCCTGACCATGTGCCTTCCACATGTCAGCATCCTATCTTTCAGGGGCTACTTGCCTCCTTACAGAGGTCCTTTCCCTGAAAAATTGGGGGATACACCCCAGTTCTTTGGGCCGCCTGTCCCCCACAATCAGATCTTTTATTTATTTATTTATTTATTTATTTATTTATTTATTTATTTATTTAGGTTTTGGGGTCACACCCGGCAATGCTCAGGGGTTATTCTTGGCTCTACGCTCAGAAATCACCCCCAGCAGGCTTGGGGGACCATATGGGATGCCAGGATTTGAACCAGAGACCTTCCGCATGCAAGGCAAACGCCTTACTGCTGTGCTATCTCTCCGGCCCCACATGCAGATTCTTTTTCTTTTTTTTTTTTTTTTGGTTTTTGGGCCACACCCAGCAGTGCTCAGGGGTTACTCCTGGCTGTCTGCTCAGAAATAGCTCCTGGCAGGCACGGGGGACCATATGGGACACCGGGATTCGAACCAACCACCTTTAGTCCTGGATTGGCTGCTTGCAAGTCAAACACTGCTGTGCTATCTCTCCAGGCTCCCCACATGCAGATTCTTGAGCAGCTTTATGAGTCAGCCTCTGGGCACCCTGAGAGGAATGAGCCTGGGTCCCTGTACTGGAGAAGTGCAGGTGCACCTCTCTGCTCCCCATTCAGCCCCCACAACACCAGGCGCAACAGGATGCACAGGAAGTGAGTTTATTTGAACCGTTTTTTCAGGGGGCAGCTACAGCAAGGCACAGGGGAGGCGGGCTCCTAGGGCTGTGGGTCACTGTTCTCAGCGCTGCGTCGGCCAAAATCCATCCATCCATAGGCCTCCTCCTCCTCCTCCTGCCAAGGTGCCTGCTTCTTGGCCAGTTCTAAGGGGAAGAAGGGAGGAAGTGAGGGAAGGAAGGAAGAGCCCTGGATCGGATTGGAGATTGAGCAAGGATGCAGCCCACAGTTCATACCTGCCACCAGGTGTGGGGAGCCCTGCTGTACGTGGTGGTGGCTGGCTCGGCCTAGTCCTTCTTGCCACTGTGGTTCCAGCTCTCTACTGGCCCCTTGTCCCCTGGGTGCGTTCTGCAGCAGGGAGTGGGGCTTTCCAGAAGCTTCGGAGGAGATGAGCAGCAGTGCAAGCACCAGCATGCACACAGAGAGCGGCTGCATCTTGGCTGCAGAGAGAGGGAGGGTGAGACACTTGGCCTGCCACAGGCCTAGCTTAGCTACAGGCCACGCATCTGTGGGGCTCTGGTGTGGACTTGACAGAACCTTGACCCTGGCATACCATTAGGCATAGCCTTGGGGGACCCCAAGCATGGTATATCAACTCTTGCCTCACCAAATTACCAAACTGGGAGAACTGGTTTTTGTTTGTTTGTTTTGTTGTTGTTTGTTTTTAGGTCACACCTGGCAGTGCGTAGGGGTTACTCCTGGCTCTGCACTCAGAAATCGCTCCTGGCAGGCTCGGGGGACCATATGGGATGTTGGGTATTGAACCAGGATCCATCCTGGGTTGGCCACATGCAAGGCAAATGCCCTACTGCTGTGCTTTTGCTCTGGCCCCAAACCAGGTGAACTGAAAAAGGAAGTAGAAACCTCAGTGACTTAGGTCAAATGCTCCATTTCTATTCATTCAAGTGAAGAGCTGGAAGGATAGTACAGTGCGTAGAGCACTTGTCTTGTATGTGCCCAACCTGGCTTGATCTCTGTCATATAAAGACCCCAGACCCCATCTAGGAGGGATCCCAGAATTCCTGGGATCTTTATTCCAGCCAGGAATAAACCCTGAACATCACTGGGTGTGGCCTCCAAACCAAACCAAACCAAAAATAATTCAAGTGAGGGGCTGAAGAAATGGTTCAAAGGGCTGAGCACATACATGCTTTGCAAGGAGGAGTTCTGGGTTTGATCCTGGCACTGCGTGGTTCCCTGAGCACTATGGGGAGAGGCCCCTGAGTACCTACCAGGAGTGGGCCCCAAAAAAAGGCATATACAAAATTAAAATGAGAAGCCCCCCCCCCCCTCCTTGTACACTATAACCAGAGGATATCTGATGAATAGATAGCACAGATGGGAAAACAATCTTCACAATGACTCTGTCTAGGACAGAGATTGAGATGGGTACTGGGGGCTCTGGGTTTTAGTCTCAGCCCCATGTCTAGTCATTTAATTTGTGTGAATTTGGGTAAGTCCCAGTTCCCTTGAGCCTCTGTTTTCTCACCAGAGAAATTGGGAGAATAGCCTTTGTCTCCTGCTTTCAGGGCTGGAGGGTGCAGACAGGATGGCAGGGCTGGAACCTGGGCTAAAGGCAGGACACAGAGCTAGGGACCTGGGAGCTGATAGTGGGAGGATGCCGGAATGCTCTTACCTGCAGAGTTGGGGTGCTGCCTTGTATCTGCAGGAGCGCCTCACTGCTCTGCTTTGCTTGTTGCTCCAACCTGGCCTTATGAAGCCCTCCAACCCCTCCTAGCTTGAATGGAGGGGTGTGGGTGCACTCTCTGCCCCACCCCATCCTGCCCATTCCACCCTGTCCATCTCCTGGAGGTGGGAGAAGGGGGGTGCTGCCTTCCTGATAAGGGGCTGGCTGGACCCATTTCCAGCCTAGCCTGAGGGTAGGCAGGAGACAAACTCAAGGTGGGGGGACAGGATCATGCCCCACTCCCACCCTCGGGGGTCTGAGGCTTGGAGCCTCTCCCTAGCACTTTGTGTGGTTGGGGGACAACTGAGGAGGAGGGGCGAGTACCCCCAGGTTCGGGTCACTGGGGCCTTTTGGCAACACCTGGTGTTTGAGGAGTGGGATCGATGCCGGAGCCTTTGCAAACAGGACGTGGCTGGCTTATCGGGTCAATGGGCCGTGGCTCATGAGTCCTCCATGTGGGTGTCACTTCTGTGGACCTCCTCACCCCAGCCACCCCCCAACACACACCTGGGGCTGGACCTGCTAATTTTGGGGGGGGCCACACCTGGCAGTGCTCAGGGGTTACTCCTGGCTGTCTGCTCAGAAATAGCTCCTGGCAAGCACGGGGCACCACATGGGACACCGGGATTCGAACCAACCATCTTAAGTCCTGGATAGGCTGCTTGCAAGGCAAACGCCGCTGTGCTATCTCTCCAGGCCCAGAATCTCCTAATTTTTTGGGAAGGATACACCCGGTGACGGCTCATGGGTTACTCTTAGCTATGCGCTCAGAAATCGCTCCTGGCTTGGGGACCATAGAGGACACCGGGGGGATCAAACGGCGGTCTGTCTTAGGTTAGCTGTATGCAAGGCCTTAGTGCTTGTGCCACCGCTTGGGCCTCAACACAATTTTTTTAATTTTTTGGGGGGGCCACACCCAGTGTTGTTCAGGGATTACTCCTGGCTGTCTGCTCAGAAATAGCTCCTGGCAGGCACGGGGGACCATATGGGACACCGGGATTCGAACCAACCACCTTTGGTCCTGGATCGGCTGCTTGCAAGGCAAACGCCGCTGTGCTATCTCTCCGGGCCCACAATTTTTTAATTTTAGCCAATAAAAATTTTAATTGGATCACCATGAGATACATAATTACCAAATTGTTCATGATTGCATTTCAGTCATACAAGGTTCCAACACCCACTCCTTTACCATTTCCTGCCATCCCATGTCCCCAGTTGCCCTCCACCCTTCCCTTCACCTGCCTCTGTGGCCGACATTTTTCTTCTTTCTCTCTCTTTCCTTTTTTCCATTTTAAACACTGGTTTACAATATGATTACTAAAGGGATAGCTATCATGTATATTACTTTACCTCCTTTCAGCACCCAGTTCTTGTCCAGAGTCAATTTATTTTTTTCTTTTTTTTGGGGGGGTCACACCCGGCAGCACTCAGGGGTTACTCCTGGGTCTATGCTCAGAAATCACTCCTGGCAGGCTCTGAAGACCATATGGGATTCCGGGATTCAAACCACCGTCCTTCTGCATGCAAGGCAAATGCCCTGCCTCCATTCTATCTCTCCGGCCCCAGAGTCAATTTATTTATTTATTTATTTATTTATTTATCTATTTATTTATTTATTTTGTGTGTGTGGTTTTTGGGTCACACCCGGCAGTGCTCAGGGATTCCTCCTGGCTCTACGCTCAGAAATTGCTCCTGGCAGGCACGGGGGACCATATGGAACTCCGGAATTTGAACCACCGACCTTCTGCATGAAAGACAAATGCCTTACCTCCATGCTATCTCTTCGGCCACCCGAATCAATTTAAAGTCTCATTGTCATAGTGGTCCCTTCTCTGCCCTAATTGCCCTTTGTGACAAGCTTCTTACTGTATCATGATTATTTTTACTTATTTATTTTTGTTTTGGGGGTCATATCTGGCTGTACTCAATGCTTACTCCTGGCTCTGTACCCAGGAATCACTCCTGGTGGTGCTCAGAAGACCCTATGGGATGCAGAGAAACAAAACTGGGTCAGCTACGTGCAAGGCAAGCACCCTGCCTGCTGCATTATCGCTCTGGCCCCTCACCTAGTTATTGAAATAACCCTCAAACGACAAATTAAATGAACCAATGAGTTAAATAGATGCACATATAATTTGTGTACATTACTTCTAGAGTCAGAAAATATATGATTCAGATGAACTCTGGTTGAGGTTAGGGATCCTGGGTGAGTTTATGGATAGAGGGAACAGACTTTTTTTTTTTAATTTTTTGGGCCACACCCAGTAATGCTCAGGGGTTACTCCTGGCTATGTGCTCAGAAGTTGCTCCTGGCTTGGGGGACCATATGGGACACCAGGGGATCGAACCGTGGTCTGTCCAAGGCTAGCGCAGGCAAGGCAGGCACCTTACCTTTAGCGCCACCGCCCGGCCCGGGAACAGACTTTTTAATTTTTTCATTTAGACTGTCTTCCTACAGAGTGTTCCATACATAGGGCTTCATGAACTTACATAAATCTTCAACTTCCTTTACTAGCAGTCTACGAAGTAAAGATACTACTAATTTGGGGCCTGAATAGTGGCTCAAGCGGTAGGGTTTGCCTTGCAAGCGCTAACTTAGGTCCGACCGAAGTTCAATTCCCCGGTGTCCCATATGGTCCTCCAAGCCAGGAGCGATTTCTGAGCACATAGCTGTTGTATATGAAAGTATTTCCATGAGTATTCTTTGCCTATTGTCCCACCTTGACCTTCCAGGTGGGGGCGCTGTTGAGAGCAGAATAAATAGTTTAGGAGCAAGGTGATCATGGTCTTTTGCCCCAGTTGGCTGGCTGGCTCGAGGTATGTTTTGGAGCTAGCGGCAGGCTGACAAAGGACTCTTTTCGCTTAACCTTTTACCCCTTAACCCTCTTGTCTGTGTGGATTCTTTGCTGCGGATAAATATTACCAAGATCTCCCCCCAAAAGGGGACAAGAGGATGAGAATCAACTTCTCATTCTGGGAGCTCTTTGCGGATTCACAATCAACAAAGGAGTAAACAGGACCCAATTAATGGGGCAACAATAGCCAGGAGTAACCCCTGAGCATCACCAGGTGTGTCCCAAAAAACCAAAAAACATTATTATTTTGTAGACGAGGCAATAACTACACAGAAAATTAAAGTAATTGTTTCAAAGCCAATGCTTCTGATGGGCTGGCATGCACCCTCAGCTCTTCCTCCTCATAAATTCTTTGAAAAAAAAAATTTTTTTTTTGGCCACTCATATTTGACGCTCATGGGTTACTCCTGGCTATGTGCTCAGAAATCGCCCCTGGCTTGAGGGGGCCATATGGGACGTCGGGGGATCGAACTGCGGTCCGTCCTAGGCTAGTGCTTGCAAGGCAGACACCTTACCCCTAGCACCACCTTGCGGGCCCCAAACTTAACCTGTCCTCTCAAATAGCACACAAGGAAAAACCACAGAAAATTAGAGCCATGAGAATTCCCAAAGATGAGATGAGGGCTGGAGTACAGTGGGGAAGGTACTTGGGGCTGGAGAGATAGCATGGAGGTAAGGTGTTTGCCTTTCATGCAGAAGGTCATCGGTTCAAATCCCAGCGTCCCATATGGTCTCCCGTGCTTGCCAGGAGCAATTTCTGAGCATGGAGCCAGGAATAACCCCTGAGCACTGCCGGGTGTGACCCAAAAACCAATAAATAAATAAATAAATAAAAATAAAAATAAAGGTACTGAATGTGGCTGACACAGGTTGGATTCCCAGCACCTCATATGGTTCCCTGAGTACTGTTAGGAATGATTCCTTAGTGCAGAGCCAGGAGAAAGCCTTGAGCATTGCCTATGTGATCCCAAAGCCAAAGGGGGGAAAATTATGGGGTGAAAGCTAATTTAGTGCATAAAAGCATTCATCATTAAACAAGTTAATAGGTATGTGGTGAATTGCAGCACATGTTCTGTCATGCCTCTGGAATCAGGACTGTCTCTCTCTTTTTTTTTTTTTTTTTTGGTTTTGGGGTCACACCCGGTGACGCTCAGAGTTTACTCCTGGTTCTGTGCTCAGAAATCACTCCTGGCAGGCTTGGGGGACCATATGAGATGCTGGGATTCGAACTACTATTGTCCTGAATAGGCTGCAAACAAGGTAAACACTCTACCACTTTGCTATCTTTCCGGCCCTAGGACTGCCACTCTTGTGCCATGACAAAAGGGTTTGATCACTACAAAAATGCCCATCCCGGACCCGGAGAGATAGCACAGCAGCGTTTGCCTTGCAAGCAGCCGATCCAGGACCAAAGGTGGTTGGTTCAAATTCCGGTGTCCCATATGGTCCCCCGTGCCTGCCAGGAGCTATTTCTGAGCAGACAGCCAAGAGTAACCCCTGAGCACTGCTGGGTGTGGGTCCCCCCAAAAAAAATGCCCTTCCCTGCACATGCAGCAGCCACTGTCTTCTGGTCACCATGGCAACAGCAAATGCGAAGGAGAATAAGAAAAAACTGGGGATCAGAGCCATAATTCAGCATATAGGGCACTTGCCTTGGATGTGGCCGAGCTGGGTTCTGTCCCCAACATCACTATGGTCCTCTGAACACTGTGAGAGTAATTCCTAGTGCAGAGCCAGGAGTAAGTAACCCCTGAGCATCAATAGGTGTGGCCCCAAACCAAACCAACAAAATTGTTCAGTATCTCTCATCCCCAGGCCTGAAACCCACCTGGCTGTGCTCAGGGGGGGCTAATCCAGCACTGTGCTCAAAGGTCACACCCATCAACATGTGGTGCTGGGGACTGAACTGGGATTGGCTTAGCAAGCACTTACCTTGGTATTATCTCTTTGACCTGAAATCTCCTTTTTGGGGGGCAGTGAAAGAAGGTAGGTTCTTTGGGCCACACCTGATGGACCTCAGGGATTACTTCTGGCTCTGTACTCAAGAAATCATATGAGGGGGCCGGAGAGATAGCATGGAGGTGGTGCGTTTGCCTTGCATGCAGAAGGATGGTGGTTCAAATCCCGGCATCCCTTATGGTCCCTCATACATCCCAGGAGCGAACTATGAGCCTAAAGCCAGGAGAAATCCTTGAGCACTGCCGAGTGTGACCCAAAAACAAAACACAAAAAAGAAATCATATGGGATTCCAGATATAGAACCTGGGTTGGCTGCATGCAAGGCTAGCACCCTACCCACTGTACTTTCTCTCTGGCCCTCTAAAACTTACTTCAAGTGAATCAAGTGTCCCCTAATTGCACCCGAGGCTACTATGTCCCCCTGGGTTGTTTTAGGACCTTTGGAAGGGTGGTCTCATCGACTTGGGGAAACACTGATCTAAATGGTGCTTGTCAAATCTTGTTCCATGAAGGCTGTGGAGAGGAAGGCTGTGCCGGGCAGGGTTGCTTGGCACTCTCACATCTAACAAACTCCAGGTGGTATATACTAACAGGGTTCTTCTCTGTCTTCCAGGACTTTGGGAAGTCCCCCCATCTCTCTCACCCAGCTCTGTCCCTGTGCTTGCTTTGGCACTCCCAGAATGGAGAGAGAATCAATGACTTTTGACGCACTTACACATCCACAGTCCTATTTATGCTCTGCTCTGCGTTAGCACTTTCTGCTCCTGTGTTTCCTGAGCTTCCTATCTTTAGCCAATGGTCCATTCTGGGGCTAATTCATTCAGTAAAAATTGAGATTAAATGCTATTTAAACAGTACCACGATCCGGACTGCAGGGGTTGGTGATGGAAACGGTGGCCATGGAGTGAGTAGAGTGAGAGAGATATGCTTGAACTTCAGATGCTATTGTTCTCGGATCCTTCCACCTCAGAGCCTTCTGCCAGGCACGTACTGAGTCTGAGATACAAAAGCCTTTGGCTACACCAGATAGTGCTGGGAACAGGGGCAGTGGTGCTGGGAGGGTCTTGTGGTGTGGGGGATTGAACTTTGGGTTTATGCATATGTAGCTTGTACTCTAACCCTTCCCTGTGCTGCTCTCTTCGGTCTCTGAATCCATTTTAACTGCTCTGGTGGTAGATTCTAAAGTCTCGGATAAGGGGGCTGGGGTGGAAGGGTCTGAAGCTACTGAACAGGCTTTGGCTGCAGGAAGCTATGATCTTGTCCCTGGTCCTGCAGAGTCCCCTAAGCTTGAACCCAAGAGTAACCCTTTAGCATCACTGGGTGTGACCCCCAAAATTAAAGAAAATAGGGGGAGAGTGGGTTGTAGCTTAGTGATGGGGCACTGGCCTGGCTCTATCTCTGGAATGGAGCATGGGATGAAAGCCCTGCAGGTTCAGAGGCAAATGCCCATCTGTTTTTTTGTTTTATTTTGTTTTGTTTGGGTCACACCCAGCAGCATTCAGGGGTTACTCCTGGCTCTATGTCAGAAATCACTCTTGGCAGGTTCAGGGGACCATATGGGATGCCGGGATTCGAACCGTCATCCTTCTGCATACAAGACAAATGCTCTACCTCCATGCTATCTCTCTGGCCCCATCTGTCCATCTGTTTATTTCACAAGACCTCAAGGCTTCTTTGCTGCTGAAGACCAAGTTCTGATTCAGTTCTGTTCAAGTTCTGCTGTTATTTTTGGGCCACACCTGGTAGGACTCAGGACTTACTCCTGGTTCTTTGCTTAGGGATCACACTTGGTGAGGGTTGGGGAACCATATGAGGTGCAGGGGATTGAACCCAGACCAGATGTATACAAAGCAAGCGTCCTACCTGTTGTATTATTGCTCTGACCTTCAAGCCATTTCTTTTATCGTTTTGTGTTTTTGTGCTTTTTCTTTCTTCTTCTTTCTTTCTCTCTTTCTTTCTCTCTTTCTTTCTCTCTCTTTCTTTCTTTCTTTCTTTCTTTCTTTCTTTCTTTCTTTCTTTCTTTCTTTCTTTCTTTCTTTCTTTCTTTCTTTCTTTCTTTCTTTCTTTCTTTCTTTCTTTCTTTCTTTCTTTCTTTCTTTCTTTCTTTCTTTCTTTCTTCTTTCTCTCTCTTTCTCTCTCTCTTTCTTTCTTTCTCTCTGTCTCTTTCTCTCTCTCCCTTCCTTCCTCCCTCCCTTTCTCCCTCCCTCCCTCCTTCCTTCCTTCCCTCCCTCCCCTCCCTCCCTCCCTCCCTCCCTCCCTCCCTCCCTCCCTCCCTCCCTCCCTCCCTCCCTCCTTCCTTCCTTCCTTCCTTCCTTCCTTCCTTCCTTCCTTCCTTCCTTCCTTCCTTCCTTCCTTCCTTCCTTCCTTCCTCTCTCTCTCTCTCTCTCTTTCTTTGTGTGTGTGTGTGTATGTGTGTGTGTGTGTGTGTGTGTGTGTTTTAACCCCAGAAGTGCTCAGGGGTTACTCCTGGTTTTGCACTCAGAAATCACTCCTGGCAGGCTTAGGAGACCGAATGGGATTCTGGAAATCATACCCAGGTTGGCAGCATGCAAGGCAAATGCCCTACCTGTTTGTTGTGTTTATCGCTTCAGTCCCATAAAACCATTTTTTTTATTTTTGTTTTTGTTTTTGGGGTCACACCCGACAGTGCTCAGGGATTACTCCTGGTTCTGTGCTTAGAAATCGCTCCTAGCAGGCCCGGGGGAATCATATGGGATGCTGGAATTCGAACCACTGTTCATCCAATGCCCTACCACTGTACTATCTCTCCAGATTCCATCAAACCATTTATTTATTTATTTTTGTTTTTGGGCCACACCTGTTTGACGCTCAGGGGTTACTCCTGGCTATTAGCTCAGAAATCGCTCCTGGCTTGAGGGGACCATATGGGATGCTGGGGGATCGAACCGAGGTCCGTCCTATGCTAGCGCTTGCAAGGCAGACACCTTACCTCTAGCGGCACCTTCCCGGCCCCCATCAAACCATTTCTAATTCAATCTGGGAGTTTATTCTCCTGGCTCCGATGTTTCTCTTGAGCCCATATTTCCTCCCTAGAGCCCCATTTACCCAACAGTATTTCTTCTACATGCTTTGTGGCTCTCCCATAGGAATTGCTGACAGTGCTTCAGGGCTTACCCTGACTGTGCTCAGGGATCACTGCTGGCAGTGCTTGGGGAACCATATGTGAACCAGGGCTGGCCCATGTTCAAGGCAAACACCTGAACCCCTGCATTATCTATTCCTCCGGCTTTGCATACAGGTTTAAAGGCTTCATGAGAGGTAGGAGATATAGCACAGAGGGTAGGGCTGCTTGCCTTGCATACAGTTGATCTGGGTTGATCTGTGACATGCTATATGATCCCTCAAGCCTGCTTACCAGAAGTCCTCATCATTGTTGGGTGTGGTCCAACCCCTCCCTCCCAAACTCCCCACCCACATTAAAAAATAATAAAGGTTTCCTGGGCATAGCCAAGGTTCTGAGTTCAATTCTTAGCATTTCATGCTTCCCTTGCAGCACTTCAACTTTTCATTTGCCAAGCTGTGGCTTCCAACAGTCAGGCTGTATGACCAGGCCAAGTATTATTAATAATGGTCTTCAGGCCTGCAGGCACTGCTAGTGGTCAAAACAAACAAGTAAAAAACCAAAACAATAGACTTCCTGGGCTCACCGGGCTTGATCCCCAGGAGTGATCCCTGAGTTCAGTCAGGGGTTAAGTCTTGAGCATAAACAGGTGTTGCTCAAGTCCTCAAGCCCATCAATTAATTCATATCAAGACCAGGAGATGGTCTATCCCTGGTGCAGCCCATATGTGCTGAACATAAGCTGATCCAGGCAGTTGTTTGTACTGTTTGCACATATCCCACACATATGCAATGCGGGCCTAGGGGTGAGTAGGCAGCTAAGCAGGGCAGGCAGTGGAGGCAAAAACACTCGGTGGGCCAGATAAATGTCTTTGGTGGCCAACATTTGGCCCATGGGCTGTAGTTTGGAGACCCCTGGTCAAGAGAGAGGGAAAGTGGGGAAGTTGAGGTGTTTTATTTCGCTGGGCTATGCTCAGGGCTTACTCCTAGTTCTGTGCTCAAGGAGTACTTTTGGTGGGGCTCAGAGATCACTTGGGAGACAATACGGGGTACTGAGATTGAATCTTGGTTGACTGCATGCAAGGCAAGTACCTTAGCCAATGTAAAGATCTCTCTGGCCGCCTTCTTAACCAGGCCTGGGGTGGGGGTGCGGGACTTGGGTAACCCCTGAACCCCTCTACTGTCTTGCTCCAGATCTTCAGGGCTTCCCCGGGCCACATGCCTGGGCAAGCCAGCAAAGTGAGTCCCTTGGCGGAGCTTGAAGTACCCTAGGCTTTCCCCCATTCCCCATTCGGCTCCTTAGGGAGGGTCTGAGTGGGGCTCTGAACTTCCGGCCTCCCAGCTTCTTGACGCAGTCACTGGTAATCTCTTTCCACTCTATATTTTCAAAATCAAGATACATTAATAGGGCCCGGAGAGATAGCACAGCGGTGTTTGCCTTGCAAGCAGCCGATCCAGGACGAAAGGTAGTTGGTTCGAATCCCGGTGTCCCATATGGTCCCCTGTGCCTGCCAGGAGCTATTTCTGAGCAGACAGCCAGGAGTAACCCCTGAGCACCACTGGGTGTGGCCCAAAAACCAAAAAAAAAAAAAAAAAAAAGATACATTAATAGTACTCACTATCATTGAATTATGTTTTTTTTGTATGCAGAAAGTCCATTTTGTACTCTGCCCCTTCGCACACCCCTACAAAAGATCATTTTTCTCTTTAACTCTCTTATCCCCCTATCATTACTCCTCATTTACCCTTTTTAACTTAAGTACTGTAGAGTCCTAAGTCACAGACCAAAGTGGTGCCCTGGAGTTAACACCCACTCAACTATTCCAAAAGGCATAAAAAGGACATGTATGTCTTTTCAACATTTTATGTGTGTTTTCTTTGACGGCTATAACTTTTGCTGAATATTTTCTTATACAGTGATGATCCCCCCCTTTTTTATCTTTTCTTCTCTTTGTGAACTGTTCAATATGGAATTTGGTGTGAAAGAATCCCTCAGTTTAATGCTTATGTTTGAACCAAGTCATGGGTATTGTTGGACGTGTTCTTATGCCCCCATATACTCTGATAATGCCACGTGGCTTTATTTCTTGTTTGCATAGGCACACTAAAACGGGAAAATACTATACATACAAATAAGTTCTTATCTAATAGAGATGGGAACACACAAATCTTGTAGTGCAATGGGACCTTACACCCTGAACATTGACATAGACCTGGCACAGGTCTCAGAAGAATGGACATTCTCCATTCACCCCTGTTCTAGGGAAGACATCTACAAAACATCCAAGGTTGTCTATAACATTACCTGGAGGCAATCCTCTACCAGGGAAGACCCTACTGCTGCTCTGACATCAACCTACTCAAAAGAGACTTCCCTTAACACTGAGAAGACTTTTTTGTTTGTTTGTTTGTTTATTTTTGGGCCACACCCGGCGGTGCTCAGGGGTTACTCCTGGCTGTTTGCTCAGAAATAGCTCCTGGCAGGCACAGGGGACCATATGGGACACCAGGATTTGAACCAACCACCTTTGGTCCTGGATCAGCTGCTTGCAAGGCAAACGCCGCTGTGCTATCTCTCCGGGCCCAACACTGAGAAGACTTAACAACAATGACCTGCTTACTGGACAGGGCTTTCTGTATTGCCCCTTAATTTTGAGGTGAAACTGGAGGATACTCCACACCAGCTTGACTTCAATGTAGGATGTGCAGATTCCAGGATCTTTAATACAGAAACCTGATGCCAACAATAGGACTGTGTGAAAAATAAAACTATATTGGCACTACAGACTATGACTTGGATTGAATAAACTAGTTTGCCTGGAGCCTAGAGTTGGTCTTATGCCAGGAAACTTCAGGGGTAGGGGTCTCCTTGTATTTAGACCAAGGCTTTTCCTTTCCATGTCCCCCATATTTTGGTGGGCCTATGCTAACAATATTTGCCACTCTAACACCATTTTTTTTTGTTTTTGTTTTTGGGCCACACCCAGTGACGCTCAGATGTTACTCCTGGCTATGCGCTCAGAAGTCGCTCCTGGCTTGGGGGACCATATGGGACGCTGGGGGATCGAACCGTGGTCCGTCCTAGGGTAGCGCAGGTAAGGCAGGCACCTTACCTTTAGCGCCACCGCCCGGCCCCTCTAACACCATTTTTACTGTGCCCTTTTGACTAACCCTTAAAAAAAGAAACCTCTTAAACTTTTGATGTTAACTTAAACTAATATGTATGTGCATGAAAATATAAAAAAATACTATGCCTTCAATGTTTAAGAAGTCACATAAGGGCCTGGAGAGATAGCACAGCGGCATTTGCCTTGCAAGCAGCCAATCCAGGACCAAAGGTGGTTGGTTCGAATCCCTGTGTCCCATATGGTCCCCTGTGCCTGCCAGGAGCTATTTCTGAGCAGCCAGGAGTAGCCCCTGAGCACCGCTGGGTGTGGCCCAAAAACCAAAAAAAAAAAAAAAAAAAAAAAGAAGTCACATAAGGGCCCGGAGAGATAGCACAGCAGCGTTTGCCTTGCAAGCAGCCAATCCAGGACCAAAGGTGGTTGGTTTGAATCCCGATGTCCCATATGGTCCCCCGTGCCTGCCAGGAGCTATTTGTGAGCAGACAGCCAGGAGTAACCCCTGAGCACTGTCGGGTGTGACCCCCCCCCAAAAAAAAACAAAAAAAACAAAAACAAAAAAAAAGAAGTCACATAAATCTCATGGCTTTAGGTTGCTTTGTGTACTGCTAAGAAATGTTATAATGTACTGCAATCTGGGGACTTGTGGACAAAGTAATTGTATCTGGGTTCTGTCTTGTTTTTCTTTTTCTTTTTTTTTTTTTTTTTTTTGGTTTTTGGGCCACACCCAGTAACGCTCAGGGGTTACTCCTGGCTATGTGCTCAGAAGTTGCTCCTGGCTTGGGGGACCATATGGGACACCGGGGGATCGAACCGCGGTCCGTCCAAGGTTAGCACAGGCAAGGCAGGCACCTTACCTTTAGCGCCACCGCCCGGCCCCTGTCTTGTTTTTCTTAATATTCTTTGACTGTAAGTTCAATATTTAGGCGTCAGCAAGGGGATTTCTTCTGAGAACTCTGTTTATGGGCGATTGTCCTTTCACTGTAACTTTAACTTGTCCTCTTTGCATCATTGTTCTCATAATTAAAAATAAAAAAATTAAAAAAAAAGATCTCTCTGGCCAAGACACTGTGCTATTTACATATATGGCTCTATCTAAGAATTATAAATTGTGGGGCCCGGAGAGATAGCACAGCGGCGTTTGCCTTGCAAGCAGCCGATCCAGGACCAAAGGTGGTTGGTTCGAATCCCGGTGTCCCATATGGTCCCCCGTGCCTGCCAGGAGCGATTTCTGAGCAGACAGCCAGGAGTAACCCCTGAGCACCGCCGGGTGTGACCCAAAAACAAAAAACAAAAAAAACAAGAATTATAAATTGTGTGTGTGTGGGGCAGATCAATGGGCTAAGTGTGCAAGTGGTCCTAGTTCCATCCCTAGTAATACGTGGTTCTCTGAGCACCACTGGAGTGATAGTACAGAAAATAAATAAATAAATAAATAAATAAATAAAAGAGGAAAACCAAAACACCAAGCTCCTAATTCCAAAGCCTTGAAGGATATGACAGTGAGGCCACAAGAAATGCTGTATGGGTGAGCAAGAGGCAAGAGTAAGGGCTTCTTGGTTCTAACTGAACTCCAACATGACATCTAAAATAAAATCCAGGGGCTGGAGAGATAGCACAGTGGTACAGCGTTTGCCTTGCATGCAGCCGATCAATGACAAATGGTTATTCAAATCCTAGCATCCCATATTGTCCCGAGCCTGCCAGGAGTGATTTCTGAGCGCAGAGCCAAGAGCAACCTGAGTGCCGCCAGGTATGACCCCAAAACAAACAAGAACAAAAAATTCAGTTTGTGGGTTTTGGGGCTTAAACCTAGGGCCTCATACAAACTAAATATACTTCAACTACTGAGCTGTATATATCATCAGGCGCTTCTTTCCTGTTTGTGGATTCTCAGCTGACTTTTTTTTTTTTTTTCGGTTTGTTTTGATTTTTGGACCACACTGGGCAGCACTCAGGCATTACTCCTGGCTCTGTGCTCAGAAATTACAGTTGGCAGACTCAGGAAACCATATTGGATGCTAGAGATGGAACTGGGTTGGCCACATGCAAAGTAAACACCCTACCTGCTGTGCTAACCCTCCCCTCCCCCAGTTTCATTGTGCTTTCCTAAAGATGTTAAAAGAATGTCTGGCTTCTTTGTTCTATTACAGAAGAGGAAGGCTGCAGAAGGCTGGGGCAGGCCAGGGAACTAGAAGTGAGAAAATGGAAGCATGATGCAGAGGGAAACAAGAAACAGGGAGCTAGGAGACTTCACAGTATCAACTCACCCGATGCTTAAGTATATATGAAAAGGGGCCCGGAGAGATAGCACAGCGGCGTTTGCGTTTGCCTTGCAAGCAGCCGATCCAAGGACCAAAGGTGGTTGGTTCGAATCCCGGTGTCCCATATGGTTTCCCGTGCCTGCCAGGAGCTATTTCTGAGCAGACAGCCAGGAGTAACCCCTGAGCATCGCCGGGTGTGGCCCAAAAACAAAACAAAACAAACAAAAAAAAAGTATATATGAAAAGAGCTGAAATGTCGTCTTACATTTTTTTTTTGGTTTTTTTTGGGCCACACCCGGTGACGCTCAGGGGTTACTCCTGGCTATGCGCTCAGAAGTCGCTCCTGGCTTGGGGGACCATATGGGATGCCGGGGGATCGAACCGCGGTCCGTCCTAGGCCAGCGCAGGCAAGGCAGGCACCTTACCTCCAGCGCCACCGCCCGGCCCCGTCTTACATTTTCTTATTCCTCATTTCCCTCCACTCTCCTCTTGCTGGGATGAGGCCATTACCCTCTAAAACTGCTTTTCTTTTTTTGTTCTTTTCTTTTCTTTTTTTACATGGGGGGTGGGGGGGACACCCTGCGGTGCTCAGGGCTTACTCCTGCCTATCTGCTCAAAAATAGCTCCTGGCAGGCACGGGGACCATATGAGACTCCGAGATTCGAACCAACCACCTTAGGTCGGATCGGCTGCTTGCAAGGCAAACCGCTGTGCTATCTCTCCGGCCCTAAAACTGCTTTTCAAAGGAACAGTTTGCTCCTGTAAAGTGAAACATAAGAACTCAAGTGGCAATGCAGCCTGGCAATAGGAAAGAGGGTTGTATTTTTGTGTTTTGTGGGATCTTTGTTCCAGCCAAATGGCCCTTCCTTAGGTGCCACAGGCACAAAGATTTCTGGACGGGCCTGTTCCTATGCCTGAATTGCCCTCCCTCCTTTAAGGAGCCTGGCTCTCAGGAGTGAGAATTTCCTCATACTTACCTCAGGATATGGCTGATCCAACAAGCAGTGCCCGGATGAGGCCTTCAGATCTGACATGGGTCCAACAGCCCTCTCTATCTCCACAGGGTTAGTGCACAGATCACAGGAACTGAAATGAACTTGTTCAAACACTGGGAATGGACAGGAAGACCAGATTTGAGTCCTGAGCCCAACTCTTCAGCTTGGAGATCCTCACACTGATTTTCACCAAATGGTGACAATCATGTTTTATTTCTTCTTTTGGTTTTTGGGTCACACCCGGCAGCGCTCAGGGGTTACTCCTGGCTCTACACTCAGAAATCATTCCTGGCACGCTCAGGGGACTATATAGGATGCCGGGATTCGAACCACTGACCTTTTGTGTGCAAGGCAAACGCACTACCTCCATGCTATCTTTCAGCCCCAATTATGCTTTATTTCAGCCCTGAGCTACACCCAAGATTAGCATTCACAAACATATATTTCCTCTGCTTCCACATTTTTTGGGGGGGCACATCCGGTGGCTCTCAGGGATTACTTCCTGGCTTTGCTCAGAAAACGCTCCTGGCTGGCACGAGGGGGACCATATGGGATGTCAACCACCATCGGTCCTGAGTTGGCTGCTTGCAAGGAAAACATCCTACTGCTTTGCTATCTCTCTTGCCCTACACATATCCTTTTTGTTTTGTTTTTGGGCCACACCCAGCAGTGCTCAGGGGTTACTCCTGGCTATCTGCTCAGAAATAGCTCCCAGCAGGCACGGGGGTGGGGGTGGGGGGTGGAAAGGGAGGGGATCATATGGGACACGGGGATTGGAACCAACCACTTTAGGTCCTGGATTGGCAGCTTGCAAGGCAAACACCATTGTGCTCTCTCTCCGGACCCCACATATCCTTTTTTTGTTTTTGGTCACACCCGGCAGTGCTCAGGGGTTACTCCTGGCTCTAGGTTCAGAAAACGCCACATATCCTTTTTAATAAATTTTTTTTTTTGGTTTATGGCCACAACTGGCCACACTTAGGGGTTACTTCTGGCTTTGCGCACAGAAATCACCCTTGGCAGGCTTGGGGGACCATACAGTATGCCAGAGATTGAACTTGGATCAGCTTTGTGCAAGGTAAATACCCTACCCACTGTTACTGCTCCAGCTCTAGCATATCCTAATTGGAGTCTTTTCATCATTAGGGCGAAATTCCTGTAATGTCATTCTGGGCCTCAGGAGCTAGATCAAAGGGCTGAGTACATGCTTATTAAGACCTAGGGTTCTGGCCCCCAAACTCCTGGAACATGTTGAGCTCAAGCCTGGTAACAGACACTACTAGGATAAGACTCCAAGAGAGCACTCAACAGAAATTTTGAGCTCTGGGTGTGGCCCGAGAAAATAAAATTCTTTTGCGTACAGCGTTTTACAACTGCATTACACAAATGCATTGTGTAGCATGTGGCACTGACAAGTTCTTCCTCCTGTTGTATTGAGTTACGCAGTTGTCTCTGCCTCAGACTATTAGTAGCTCTCCTCCACACCAAGCTTACCTTTCACCTTCCAAATAGGAAACAAACATGGGGTTGGTGAGAGCACAGCTGTAGGGCATTTGCCTCGCAAGCAGCTGATTTTAAGACGGGTGGTTCGAATCCCAGCATCCCATATGGTCCCCATGTCTGCCAGATTTCTGAGTGCATTCAGGAGTAACCTCCGGGTGTGACACCCCCCCCCCCCCAAAAGGGCAACAAACACAAGCCAGATTCCTCATAGCCATTTTAGTTTTGGCAACTTGGCCTTTTACAATCAGCAGAAAAGACTGGTTGTTCACATGGCAGTGTCAGTTTATGTCTAATAGAATGACTCCCCAAACCAGATATACAGTCTTTCCATCATGGGATGGTCTCTCACAGAACCAAATGCCAGTTTCTCAAGCTTGTCGCCGCCAGTTCCATAATTGATTGGACACCCTTTTTTTTTTTTCTTTTGGTTTTTGGGTCACACCCAGTGACGCTCAGGGGTTACTCCTGGCTATGTGCTCAGAAGTCGCTCCTGGCTCGGGGGACCATATGGGACACCAGGGGATCGAACCGCGGTCCATCCAAGGTTAGCGCAGGCAAGGCAGGCACCTTACCTCTAGCGCCACCGCCCGGCCCCTGGACACCCTTCTTAAAGGTTTGTGAATACTCCCCTCCCAGTAATTTCTCAGCTTCCTGTTCATTTTCTCAAGGAAATCCTTCCCCAACTACAGCAGCAGCAGCGTTCATTCAGCAGACTGAAGCATGCCAGTAGTTTCCCCGGGAGCGATCAACCCCACCCACACCAAGCAGCTTTGGTTAAAATAAACCTTCCACTGCCTGTTCCTACAGATTCAAAAACACAACACAAACTGCAAGTAAGGTGTTTCTGAAAACAAGTTTTATTTAAATAAGGGTTTAAATACATTACATAACATTTAAGTTGAAGGGGGAACCAAAACCCAGCCTGTTAACTTCACATGGCATTGGGCAGCTGCCGCTGGGGAGTTGCAAGCTCTACAGCTAGCTACATGACACATTGGTTGGAAATTTGTTCCCTTGTCAAAAGTTTAACTGATAGAAAGTTGGCCTCACGTTCTGGTGCCTGGACACCAACTAATGATGACGTCTAGTCAAAGACCTTTGTGGCAAGCCGGATGTCCTGTCACCTTACTAGAGGGGGAAGATGGTCACTTGGAAGCTCTGCCTGCCTGGCCAGGTTGGAGACACCAGGGCAGCGTTCTTCTACCTCCCAAGGTGCCCTCTAGCGGCCCAGTTACCAAAGCTGCCTTACCCCATACTGGCCTCTGGGCTTCACTCAGGAAGGACTGTTCTTGTGGTGACATTCACTCAGGGTAGGAGAGCCGAGGAGCTTCTGGCCAGACATGGCTGAGTGATCTTGGGGCTCTGAACTTGGCTGAAACATCATGTTACTGCTGTTTCAGGCTGGACACCGCCAGACACCTACTGCTTGATCTTTGTTTAAATGAGGGACTTCAAGACTAGACAGCATGGCTCTTTTCAGTTTATTGCATGAAGTTACACTAGTCCAAGTTAAAAGCAGACCCCAAATGGTTACATCATACAAGCTGTGAGGTTTTTAAACTTGTGACAAGGGACAGGAGGGAAATTCTACTCATTGCAATGATATCCTCACTTAAGCTTCAGAGAGCCAAAAGCACTTAAAACCCATGAACCTTCAGCTGGTCGTCCTTAGCCAGTCCAATCTGCAAAGAGAAAAGAGCAAAGTTTCAAAGGGGGTAGGAATAGGGACAAACTCTCAGCCTCATAAGAATTAATCTTTTCCTGAGCACTGACTGATAAGGCCAAGAATCAAGAAGCACACCTCAACCATTATGAAAACCTGTTTTCCACGTGGGCTCAGCTAATACACCAAGTGGTATTTTTTGGCGTGAATGATCAACTTATTCATAGCTGTATAATTTACATATTTTTTGCCATTTGTTTATGGACCACATCCAGTGGTTCTCAGGATGCTAAAAGTCAAACCTGGGTCAAGCTTTGGAAAGCCTTGACTTCATATAAATGACAGGACACAAATTTGTATGGTACCTTTCAGCGAACCTGAATTCTTTAAGCCAGACTCTTTAACTTGTGCTAACAATCTGAGCATTTTGGGCCTGGTGGTGGCGCTAGAGGTAAGGTGCCTGCGCTAGCCTTGGAAGGACCGCGGTTCATCCCCGTGTCCCATATGGTCCCCCAAGCCAGGAGCTACTTCTGAGCGTTGTTGCAAGTCAGCCCCTGAAGAGGTTGACTGATGGAGGGATGGAGGATGAGGTCTTTCCCCTCCAGCTTGGAGCTGCTCTATGTTACTGACCCTACCCTGATCGGTGATTGTGCCCTACCCTAGGGTGTGACCTGGCATTCTGCCCCACCTTAGGGTGGTACCCAATTCTGGGGATAAAAACTAGGGTCTGTGGAAGGTGAGAGGCTTTTGGCTGAAACTTATGCTGAGTCTTTGGACTTCAGTCTTGTCTACCAAGCCTGTCTGCGAGCTGTTTACCCTTTGTTTCACCTCAGAACCATCCAGAGGTCCAAGGGTCTGAAACCCAAGGGTGTGGCCCAAAAACCAAAACAAAAAAACCCAAAAAACAAGCAAGCAAACAAAACCCCCAACAATCTGAAGCATTTCCCTTATAAATTAGTAGCTTTCTATATTAGATCAGATTGATTCTAACGATTGACCTAAATGAAAAAAATCAAAAGGATAGCTCACTGTTGGGGAGACCTGGGTTCTATTCCTGGCATACAAACAAATAAACTTTATTTATAAAGTTATAGTTAATGTTGCTCATGTTGGAATGGGTCCATGCAAACAATAGGCAAGCAAATAAAAACAGACCCAGACACTTAAAAACAAACACCAGCCCCCAAAAGAAATGGAATCTGAGACACAGATGAGCTCTATATCACCCCAAGGCAGAATCCCCAATGGGTTACCAAGCTGTATCTGAACACACACCTCCACAAGGAACTGGCATATGTTCTTGCGCTGGTCACCCTGTAGCTGAATTACTTCTCCATATTCTGGATGCTCAATTACAGTACCATTGCAGGCAAATTTCTGCAAGCATTAAAAAAAAAAAAAAAAAGACAATCAGACAAAACAATCAGGCTAAGTAACACCATCCACGAATGCCCCGGTTGACAAAGGATTCCCCAAGCCCTTTCATCACCCCAACTTTCCCACCACCGTCACCAGATTTGCACCCACCTTCTTAAACGCCTTCACTAGTTTCTTTTTATCGTAATCATCAGCGATCCCTTGGACGGTGGTAAGGGTCTTCCTACCGTTTCTCTGTTGAATTCTTATATGGATATAATCCTCAGTGCCGGCAGGAAGCAGATCATCACCCTTACTTGCATCAGCAAAGGGGTCTGGGGAAGAAATAAAAAAAGATCAAAACTGGTGAATGCTAGATCTGAAACCCAAGGCCAAGGCGCTCCCAAAGGACTCTTTGTGCACGCAGAAAGACAATGAGATCACTAGGGTTCCATCAAGGAGAGAGTGGATGTGCCCTTTGTTGTTGATGCCGGAACAGGTCAGCCCGGGACAGCAGGCAAGCCAGCAGGGCTGGGCTCCACCCCGCGGCAGCTGATCACGTGACTGGGAGAGCCAGGCCGCGCCCAGCACGCGGCTGATGCAACCGCCAGGAACCCGAAGTCGAGGGCGGGGCCTCGCCTCCTGCCCATTGGTGCACGCGCTTGCCACTCAATCGCTGACTCCGCCCTCAAATGCCCGGCTCCCGGAAAACGGCGAGTGACGCAACGGACGTGACGCAGTGCGTCGGGAGGGGGGCGGGTGTGGCTGGCGGTGGCAGCGGCGGCCCGGGAGCCATTAGTAAATGCGCCACCCGAGAAGCCGGGGCCGCATCCCCTCCATCCGGGGACTGACTTCCTGGTGGCCGGTTCCGGGTATACGGACCCTTGATTCCCCCCATAGCCCGCGCGGGTACAGCAGCCGCGCACCCCGTCCTCTCAATCCGGGTCCATCCTCGGCTTACCGAAAGAGTGGAGGTTCTGGATAGCGGACATACGATACGATTCCTTTTCCTCGGTGGAAACGGCCTGCGGACGGCGGCGGCGGCGGGAGAAGGCGGGCGGGGGGGACGGAGCGCCGGGAAGCGAGGGGGCTCGAGGGGGAGGCTGCTGAGTCCTCGGCGGCGGCTCAGTGACTGGGGCGGAGGGGCGGCGCTTGTGTTCACTTATATAGCCGCCCCTGTGACGCCAGCGCGCTGCCCTCACGTCCAGGCCCCGCCCACGGCGTCAGGCCCCAGGCGCCTCGGCGCTGGCGCTTCCGATTGGTCCGGAGGCGAGGAGGCGGGACGGCGCCTGCGCAGAAAGTCTGTCCCCCGCGGTAGGAGGCGGGGGGAAGGGAACGTCCCACCGATCTAGGGAGCGGTGCGAGGGGGAGGAAAGGAAAGGTGCGGCCTCTCAAGGCGCCTGCGCAGTGTGGGCGGAAGGTGTCGGGGCGGGCCCGAGAACGGGCGGGGGTTTCGGGTGCGCCTGCGCTCTGTGTCCTCTTGGACGTTGTTTTTTTTTCCTTCTTCTTCCCTTGACCCTGTTGCAGCCCAGTCCTTATGCCAGGGAAGAGATTTCTTTTCGTGGAGTGGATTGCCCTTCCTTAGAGAGGATTGAGAGGATTTGTTTGAGCTTCGCAACACACAATAGATTCTTTTTACCTAATCATTTATTCCCACTTTCTTTACAAAACAATTTTGGGTGGCATTTCAACATGCAACATATACAAGCTCTTAAAACATATTTTTATATGTGTGTGTTGTCAGGAATGGAACCCAGGGCCTCCCAGCAGTGAGGTATATACTTTCACTCTTTTCATTTAGGACAATCAATAGAATCAATCTAAAAATGATTGATTCAGAAGGGAAGAATGCCCAGATCATTAAGAGTCCAATTTAAAAAGAATTCAAATTCCTGAAAGGTACCATTCAAATACTGTCATATAGTTTGGGTAAGTTAAGATAAACCATTTATGTCAAAATAATTCACTTTTCAGGGGCAGAGCAATAGTAGAGAGAGTAGAGTGCTTGTCTTGCACAAGGCCAAGCAGACAAAGTTTGATCCCAGCATCCTGTATGGTCCTTAGCCTACCAGGAGTGATTCCTAAGTGCAGAGCCAGGATTGACCCCTAAACATGGCCCAGTGAGGTCCCAGAACAAAACAAAACAAAAAGTTATCTTGGGATCAGAGAGAATACAGTGGCTAGGGAAGGGCTTGCCTTGCACAGTGAAGATCAGGCTTTTATTCCCAGTACTGCATATGATCCCTGGAGTGTTGTTGGGAGTGATTCTTGAATATAGAGCCAGGAATAAGCTCTAAGCACTGAGCATTGCCACGTGTGACCACAAAACCAAAAACCAAATGAAAACAAATCACCACCACCAAAAAAGAAAAGTCTATATTTATTGCTGTCAGTTTATTTATTGGACTACTCTCTGCAGCATGGGTAAACAGAGCGGTTTCAGACTCCAAAGGTCTCCTGAAGCCAGACAGGTAAGATGAAGTTTGCAGCCAAGTGTGATGTAACAGGAGTGTGATAGGGGCTGTGGTTTACAGAGGCTGCAGAGGCTGGACTTGTGTCCAGTTCATTGTGCAACTGAGTTTTCATCAGGAGCTAGAAATACAGTTGCTCCTATCAAATCTATTTTAAAATATTGCTGATAGGGGCTGGGGAGATAGTACAGCGAGTAAGGTACTTGCCGTGCATGCAACCAGCCTGGATTCTATCCCTGGAAACCCCATAATGGTCCCCCTGCTGCCAGCCCGGAGTGATCTTTGAGAGCCCAAGCCAGGAGTAAGCCCTGTGTGGTCCCAAACAAACAAATAAACGAAAACATCAAAACATTGTTGATACATCTGACTGTTTGTTCATACATAATGTATTGGCTGTGTGCGTTGGCCCCAAGGACTGCAATTATGCCCCAAGGACTGAGGTTGATACACGTTCCCATCCCTTGAGTCTAGTGGGATCAGCATATGCAATGATTATGAACGGGCACATGGATTGCAGTAACCAAGTAAACTCCTGTACTGAGCTTAGGAAACCCTAAGGGTGCCAGGGATCAGACCTCTGGTTGGTGGCATGCAAAGCAAGCACCCTCCTAGCTAGACCTTCACTCTGGTCTCAACTCCTCCGACTTCTGGTTTCTTTTTAGGCTTTTTGTGGGGTCTTGCAGCTGCTTGGATAATGTCACTTGGGTTCTTCAGAAGTACCTGCTCTCCCTTATGGGGGCAATCACATGTGCTCCCCTTCTCCTCCTCCTTGTCTTGGACTGGTTCCTCAATTTCCTGCGCTGTTCCTGCGCCAAGCACAAAGTGAAATTGTGAAGCCCTTTGTTCAAAAATGGTTCAGAGGGCAGGGAGAGGGCTCCTGCATGCACAGCGGTTCTCTCCAGCCCTTTGAACCCTCTCCCTACACTCTTCCGGCAATGCCTGGACTCCCTGCACTGCTAGCTATGGTCCTCCTCCCCCACAACAGGTGTTTCAAAAGTGCTAAGACTTGTCAGGAGAAAAGAAAGGAGTAAGGTGCCTGCCTTGCCTGCGCTAGCCTTGGACGGACCGCGGTTCGATCCCCCGGTGTCCCCATATCGGTCCCACCAAGCCAGGAGCAACTTCTGAGTGCGATAACCAGGATGTAGTAACCCCTGAGCCGTATCCGGGTGTGGGCCCCAAAATACCTCAAAAAAAAAAAAAAAAAAAAACAAAAAGAGAAAAGAAAAGGAGGAGAAGGAGGCTAGGGATGTGGTTCAATTTGTAGAGCAGGATGGGACATATATGTCAGTGCCTACAGTTTGATCCCAGATGATCTCATGTTCACGCTCTATTATTCTCACAACTTGTATGAATTCATGTATATCTGTATGTATAAAAAATATATGATGGGGGGATAAAATATGTGATATACTTATGCATGGCTCACATCTAATAAAGCAACTGTAAAAAATTCAGGCAGGGATGGGGAAGGAGGGAGGGGGGCATTGGTGGTAGGGAATGTTGCACTGGTGAATGGGGGTATTCTGTTTTATGACTGAAACCCAACTACAATCACGCTTGTAATCATGATCGTTAAATAAAGATTAAATAAAAAAAAGGACTGTTGTCATGGCTCATGCTCCATCCAGGCATGTGGTTGTTTGGTCCTTCACTCTCATGCAGGCTGTGAGTGCAAACTGCCTCTGTGAGAGAGAAATGTGGGGGGGCACTCATCATCGTGGTGCTCTGTGTCTGAGGAAGGAGGGAGAGAGTGAGGGGGAAGAGAAAGAGGAAGAGGGAGAAGAAGGAGGAGGAGAGAGGAGAGAGCAAGAGAGGAAGAGAGAGACAGAGGGAGACAGAGACAGAGACTTAGCATCGGTTGTGCTTTGTGCTGGTCCTGTGACATGTGAGTATATCTGAGGATGCTGTATCTGAAGGACAAGAGCCAGTCTTTGCTTGGAAACCTTGGCAGCCCCGACAGATGTCTGAGACAGGGAAAGGGCCCATCCCATGAGAAGCTTTCTAGGTGGACACCAATGTGCACAGGTCAGAGCTAGTTCCTGGGAAACTGTCATCTGCCCTGGGTGGATGCTGAACACCCAGAACACCACCCACCCCAAATTCTGGGAGCAGGTTTGGGACAGGTGGCCCGTGAAGCAAAAGGTCCTATCGATTCTCCCCAAATTCCTAGGTGCTCCTTCGGGGTCCTGTCCTGGAGTACTGACTCAGGGGTTACTCCTGATTCTGAGCTCAGTAGAATCACTCCTGGCAGGCTGGGGGGACGGTTGTGGGATGCTGGGAATGCCAAACCTGGGTTGGTTACGTACAATGCAAACACCCTTACTGCTGTGCTATCACTAAGTTTTTGTTTTGTTTTTTGGGGCCACACCTGGTGACGCTCAGGGGTTACTCCTGGCTATGCGCTCAGAAATTGCTCCTGGCTTGGGGGAACCATATGGGAACGCCGGAGGATCGAACTGCAGTGTTGTCCTAGGCTAGTGCTTGCAAGGCAGATGCCTTACCTCTAGCGCCATTGCTCTGGCCCAGTGCTATCACTCTGGCCCGGTCTTTCTTTTTTTGTTTTCTCATATTTTTGGACCACACCCAGTGGTGCTTAGAGGTTCCTCCTGGCTCTGCATTCAGAAATTATACCTGACAGATTCAGGGGAACCTTATGTGATACAGGAGTGAGTGAAACCTGGATCAGCCATGTATCAAGCAAATGCCTACCCACACTGCTATCACTCTGGCCCTCTCTTTTTCTTTTTTGGGCCCACACTCAGAAATGCTCAGGGGCTACTTAGTCCTGGCTCTGCACTCAGGAATCACTCCTGGTGGTGCTTGGGGGACCATTTGGGATGCCAGGGATTTAAACTTGGGTCAGGCCACAATGAAAGGCAAGGTGCCCTATCCACTGTATTATCTTTTTTTTTTTGGGTGGGGAGGGGGCGAGGAGCACAACTAGTGGTGCTCAGGAGGTACTTCCTGGCACTGCGCTCAGAAATTGCTCCTGGGGCCAAGGAGATAGACATGGGAGATTAAGCATTTGTCTTGCATGCAGAAGGACAGTGGTTCGAAATCCCGGATCCCATATAGGTCCCCTGAGCCTGCCAGGAGCGATTTCCTGAGCTTAGAGCCAGGAATAATCCCTGAGCACTGCCGGGTATGACCCCCAAAAACCAAAAACAAACAAATAGAAAAACAAAAACAAAAAAAGGGAAATTAATTCCCTGGCAGCTGGGGGACTATATAGATGCCAGAGATAGAACCTAGGTTGGCAGTGATAAAGGCAAATGCCCTACCTGCTGTACTATCGCTCCAGCCCCTGTATTATCTTATTTCTAAGGCTTTTTCTCCGGTCTAAGAAAGAGCTGGGGTGCTTGTCTCCAGACCTGGGGCAGCTTCCAGAGAGGGCCTGCGGGGATTCCACTCACCCCCCCCTCCCCCCGCTCTCCCCATGGCTGCTGATGGGCTGGAAAATCTGTGTTTCAACCCCTTCATAGTCCTTGCCAGAGGTAATAGTTCTGGTCTTCCATACTTTTGAAGGGGTTACAGAGGGGAGACAGGACAGGGCAAAGGTATCAGGGTTAGAAAATCATGAGCGGGCCAGGCGGTGGCACTGGAGGTAAAGGTGCCTGCCTTACCTGCGCTAGCCTAGGACGGGACCGCGGTTCGATCCCCCCGGCGTCCATATGGTCCCCCAAGAAGCCAGGAGCAACTTCTGAGTGCATAGCCAGGAGTAACCCCTGAGCGTCACAGGGTGTGGCCCAAAAACCAAAAAAAAAAAAAAAAAAAAAAGAAAATCATGGAGCAGATGATGCTGATTTCAGCTGGGGCAGAAGTGGCCCCTGTAGGACAGAAACAGAGTTGGGGCCTCTTTAGATTTATCCTTTTGGGGTGTGGCAAACGCTCAGCGGGGTGGGATATTTTGAGATCTCCACTTCCCTAAGACTCTCCTTGAGCCCTGTAGGACCACAGTGAGAGGAGTGGGGATGTGCATCTCCGTGGTAATCAGGCAGAGGTGGAATGATCCCGCCCAATGCTGATGGCCTATAAGCTGGCATCGGATTTAATTTGATTTAGTAGGTGAAATGCTTGTATAGCTCTTGTATACTCAGGAGCTCCCCTCATGATGTGAGTGATGGACCAGACCCTGTCTCCTCTTCCCACTCCTCAGTTTGAGGAAAAGGATAATAGCTTGGGCTGGTCTCTGCTGCACCCAGGACTTGTAGTCATGTGGATGGAATTGTAGGGATACACAAAACATTCACCTCTTCTTGAGCGGACATGACCCCTCTACTTTGGTTTTGTTTGTTGTGAAGGGTTGATCCTGAGAATTTGGTTAGGGGGGAAAGGTAATTCCACACAGAAATATACATACCTCAAAATCTATGACATTGCTGTGACAGAGCCAGGCTATTCTCAATTGAAAAAATATTCCCATCATAGATATTGCTTCTTGGGGTTTGGGTTTTGTGAATGGGGGTGTGCTCAAGGAGACCATATGATATTAGGGATTGGAGCCCAGATCTCTTGTATTGTGCACCAGCCTACAAATCATATCTCCATATCCCTGATCTCCACATCAACATTTTGTTTTTTGGGACCACACTTTGCAGTGCTCAGTGCTGGGACTACTGTTTCTTGTGCTCAGGTGAATCATTTTGGGGTTGCTCACTTGGTCACGTATGTGCAAAGCAAGCATCCTGCCCACTGTATATTGCTCTGGACCCCATTAACATTTAAATTAACAAAGCATTTTACTTCTGAGTCTGAGAGGCCATAGTGGTGCCTGGATGGAACTCAGGGGCCTCATGCATGCAAGACATGTACTCCACTCCCTCTGGTTATCTCTCCGGTCCCAATGTGATTTGTTTTTGGGGGCAAGAGAGAAAGTCTAGAGGTATAAAGCACTAGACTTGGACAACCCTGGTTCTATTCCATAGTCCCCCACCACCACATATATAGTTCCCCTGACCACTGCCAGGAGTGACCCCCTGAGCACAAAGCTGGGCATAGCCTATGAGTACTGTTTGGGTGTGATCTAAAACACCCCTACTCCAAAGGAAGATTGTTTTTTTGGGTTTGTTTCTTTGGCTTTCTGGGCCACCACCAGTGTGCTCAGGGGTTACTCCTGGCTCTGTGCTCAGAAATGCTCCTGGCAGGCTTGGGGGACCATATGGGGATGCTGGGGATCAAACCCCAGTCTGTTCTGGGTCAGTCGCATGCAAGGCAAATTGCCCTACTGTTGTGCTACCTACCGCTCTAGCCTTGGAAGGTTCATTCTTTTCCCCCAGAATGTCAATTCCTAAGATTCTGGTCAAATAGAAAAACACTCTTACATAATTTCTTGTTTTTTTTTTGGGGGGGTCATACCTGGAAGTACTGAGAGTACTTTTTGTGCATTGCTTGAGGATAGAAACCAGGCCTCCTGCATACAAATCACGTACTGGAGCCCTTCGAACCATCTCCTTAACCAAATGCATACAACATATATAGACATTGTTTTGTCTGGGGTCAGACAGAGCTGTGCTCAGAGATCACTTGTGGGATTCCGAGATTAAATGCAGTGCCAGGGATTGAACCCAGTTTGAGCACATGCAAAGTGAATGATTTAATCCCTGTATTATCTCTCTCGTTTATTTTGTATTGTTTTTGGTCCACATCCAGCTGTGCTCAGGGCTTACTACTGGCTCTTTGGCCTTAGGTATCACAGGGGTTCTAGGAATTGAGACCGGATTGGCTGTATGCAAGACAAATGCCTTTTTACCAATTCTACTAACGCTCTGGCTCCCCAAATACATGTATATGGTTTTTGGGTTACTCCTGTTCTGCATTCAAAAAATATTCCTGTGCTCAGGGGACTGCATGAATGCCAGGAATTGAACCCTGGTTGGCCATGTGCAAGACAAATACCCTACCTGCTGTAGTATCGCTTCTGCACTCCACATGCTTATTTTGAACTTGAGATGGTTATGTTTGAAGTAGGAGCCATTGTAAGTGTGAGGACTAGAGATAAAAATCAGGGTTGCCATCTTTCTGGTAGAAGAAACACCAAGCTCCAAAAGAAAAACACTGGCCTTATTTTGACTGACACTTCCCAGATAGTCTGGTTTGAGCTGATACCCTCTGTGACATTCTCAGAATGGGTGGGCGGACAGATTTCCCTTTCTACATGAAACCACAACCAGCCCTGCGCCACACCCCTACACCCGCTGACAGAAGTGACCCAGCTCCACAACATAACCTTAACAAACGAATTTTGTTTCAGGTCTCTAGATCCTGGAGTGGCTGTGCAACACCTCAAAACATTCATAGTAGTAAGGGCCGGGAGAGATACATCATGGTGGTGGGGCAATTGCCTTGCATGCAGAAGGACGTTGGGTTGGAATCCCGGCATCCAACATGTCCGTCCCGTCCCCCCCCCCGGGGCCCACCCCCCCCCCCCCCGTGCCTGCCAGGGGGCGATTTCCTGAGCCGATCAAGCTAGAGTAACCCCCCGAGCGCTGCTGGGTGTGGACCCAAAAAACCAAAAACCAAACAAAACCAAAACAAAACAAGAAAAAAAAAAAAACAAAAAACTTCATAGAAGTGTCAGCCTAATAATATCACAGGATATTATGGTGAAATTATGGGGATATTATGGAAACATTATGGTAAATATATAAAACAAGTGTTTCAAATTGGCCCTTGTTGATCTTAGGGTGGTTGGGAACATTGGGGACATTGGTGTAGGAAGGTCACACTGGTGGTGGGATTGGTGTAGCAATGTTTAGTACCTTAAATGACTGTATTATGAACAACTTGATAAATCATGGTGTTATAATAAAATATTTAAAATTTAAAATTGAATTAAAAAAATTCCGGCCCGGGGAGGTGGCTCAATGGTAGAACACATACCATGCATGTGGAAAATCAGGGCTTGATTCCTAAAACTGTCTATCCCTCCTCTCTCAAAATCATCCTAAAATGTTGACATGGTGGCTCTTTCGTTCCTGTTTTTCAGCAATTGGGCCAATCTGGACATTTAATCCTTGTATAGGGGCCTGCAGCATATATGATGGGGACCCAGGACTTTCGGCTGCTGCAAAATAAATTTTTTTTCTTTACTTTTCTTTCTTTCTTTTTTTTCTTTGGTTTTTCGGACCACACCCATTTGATGCTCAGGGGTTACTCCTGGCTAAGCGCTCAGAAATTGCCCCTGGCTTGGGGGACCATATGGGACACCGGGGGATCTAACCGCAGTTCTTCCTTGGCTAGCGCTTGCAAGACAGACACCTTACCTCTAGCACCACCTCGCCGGCCCCTATTTTTCTTTTTTTCTTTTTATTTTTTTTTGGTTTTTGGACCACACCCAGTGACGCTCAGGGGTTACTCCTGGCTATGCACTTAGAAATTGCTCCTGGCTTGGGGGACTATATGGGCTGGGGGATCAAATCACAGTCTGTCCTAGGCTAGTGTGGGCAAGGCTGACACCTTACCGCTTGAGCCACTGCCTCTGGCCCCAAAAGAAATTATTTTTAATCTAATTTTTGTTTTTGTGTTTTTTTTGGGTCACACCCGGCAGCGCTCAGGGGTTTCAACGCTCAGAAATTGCTTCTGGCAGACCCGGGGGACCATATGGGATGCCGGGATTCGAACCACCCTCCTTTTGCATGCAAGACAAACGCCCTACCTCTATGCTATCTCTTTGGCCCCTTATCCAATTTTTTTTTTTAAATTTCTATTTTGACCAAAGTGGATTACAAATCTTTCATAGTAATATTTTAGGTACATAACAACATTAAATCAGGGGAATTCCCACCACCAATGTTGTCCTAAAAATATGGAACGCTTCACGAATTTGTGTGACATCCTTGTGCAGGGGCCATGCTAATCTCTGTATCGTTCCAATTTTAGTATATGTACTGCCGAAGCAAGCACCCCTTATTCAATTTTTAGTTCATTTTTGTGCCACACCCAATTGTCTTTCACCAGTTACTTAAAGTTCCTTCCTCAAAAACCCCTTTATTTATTTATTTGTTTGTTTGTTTGTTTGTTTGTTTTTTGGGCCACACCTGGTGACACTCAGGAGTTACTCCTGCTTATGTGCTCAGAAATCGCTCCTGGTTTGGGGGGCCATATGGGACATTGGGGGATCGAACTGTGATCTGTCAGTCGTAGATTAGTAGTGGCAAGGCAGATGCCTTACTGCTTCATGCCATTACTCCGGTCCCAAATTCTTATTTTTTTTTTGCTTTTTGGGCCACACCCGGTGGTGCTCAGGGGTTACTCCTGGCTGCCTGCTCAGAAATAGCTCCTGGCAGGCACGGGGGACCATATGGGACACCAGGATTCGAACCAACCACCTTTGGTCCTGGATCGGCTGCTTGCAAGGCAAATGCCGCTGGGCTATCTCTCCAGGCCCAGTTTCTTTCTTTTTTTTTTCTTTCTTTCTTTCTTTCTTTCTTTCTTTCTTTCTTTCTTTCTTTCTTTCTTTCTTTCTTTCTTTCTTTCTTTCTTTCTTTCTTTCTTTCTTTCTTTCTTTCTTTCTTTCTTTCTTTCTTTCTTTCTTTCTTTCTTTTTCTTTCTTTCTTTCTTTCTTCTTCCTTCCTTCCTTCTTCCATCCTTCACTTCCTTCCTTCCTTCCTTCCTTCTTCCTTCCTTCCCTTCCTTCTTCCTTCCTTCCTTCCTTCCTTCCTTCCTTCCTTCCTTCCTTCCTTCCTTCCTTCACTTCCATTCCTTCCTTCCTTCCTTTCCTTCCTTCTTTCTTTCTTTCTTTTCTTTCTTTCTTCCTTCCTTCCTTCCTTCCTCCTTCCTTCCTTCCTTCCTTCCTTCCTTCCTTCCTTCCTTCCTTCCTTCCTTCCTTCCTTCCTTCCTTCCTTCCTTCCTTCCTTCCTTCCTTCCTTTCTTCCTTCCTTCCTTCCTTTCCTTTCTTTCCTTTCTTTCTTTATTTTTTTTTACCACAGTTTCTTTAGCCATTCATCTCTTGAAGGGTATCTTGGCTGTTTCCAGAGTCTTGCTATGGTAAACAGTGCTGCAATGAATATAGGTTTAAGGAAGGGATTTTTGTATTGCATTTTTGTGGGAACACTGTTTATTTAATCATTCATTCATTCATTTCTTTTTTTTTGGGAGGGTCACCAAAAAACAAACAAACAAATAAAAAACCCTGGCAGCGCTCAGGGTTTATTCCTGGCTTTATGCTCAGAAATCACTGCTGGCAGGCCCGGGGGACCATTTGGGATGCTGGGATTCGAACCACCATCCATCTAAATGCAAGGTAAACGCCCTACCTCCATGCTTTCTCTCCAACCCCCATTAACTCATTTATTGCTAAATGAGTTAAAAAAATAAGTTTATGGCCTGGAGAGATAGCACAGTGGCGTTTGCCTTGCAAGCAGCCGATCCAGGACCTAAGGTGGTTGGTTCGAATCCCGGTGTCCCATATGGTCCCCTGTGCCTGCCAGGAACTATTTCTGAGCAGACAGCCAGGAGTAACCCCTGAGCACCGCCGGGTGTGGCCCAAAAACAAAAAAAAGAAAAAAAAAAGAAATAAGTTTATTTATTATTATTATTATTATTATTTTGGTTTTTGGGTCATACCCGGTGGCGCTCAGGGATTACTCCTGGCTCCATGCTTAGAAATCGCTCCTGGCAGGCTCGGGGGACCATATGGGATGCTGGGATTCGAACCAATGACCTTCTGCATGAAAGGCAAATGCCTTACCTCCATGCTATCTCTCTGGCCCCGTAGAAATAAGTTTATTTATTTACTCATTCATTCACTCATTTATTTCTAAATAAGATAAGACATAAGTTTATTTATTTATTTATTTATTTATTTATTTATGCTTTTGGGCCATACCTGGTGGCCCTCAGGATTTACTCCTAACTCTGCACTCAGAAATCTCTCCTGTCAGGTTTGAGAGACAATATGGGATGCCGAGAATTGAACCCGGTTCTGTTTCAGGTCGGCCATGTGCAAGGCAAATACCCTACCCCCCAGAAATAAGTCTCTTTAGGCTATATTTAAAGTAAAACAACTATATAGAAATTCATCAGCATGCAAATGTGAAATGACAGCATACTTCGATGACATAAATAACATTCAAATATAAGACAGAAATGTCCTATTTTTTGCTATGGTCAGCTAAATGCCTTCTGCTTTCTCCAGCTATTTTTAGTGAGCATGTGTCAAATTTTATTTAGCTCTTTTTTTAAAATATGTAATTACTTTAAGCACCATGGTTACAAAATTGTGCGTGATTGAGTTTCAGTCATACAATGAACACCATTCTTCACCAGTGCATATTGTCCACTACCAATGTCCCCAGATTCCCTTCCATTCTCTTTCACCCTCACCCCCACCCTCCTGTACTCCTCCTCCTCCCTCACAGGCATTTTACCTCTCTCTCTCTCTCTCTCTCTCTCTCTCTCTCTCTCTCTCTCTCTCTCTCTCTCTTCTGACACTGTGGTTTGCACTATTGCTAATGAAGGGGTATCATGCATATATTACTTTATCACCTTTCAGTGCTCAAGAGGAACATGCTTTAAACTAATAGAAATGTAGTCCCCCCCCCTCTAATCAACAGTGTGTTGGTCAGTCATGGTCCTTGAGAAGATCTTCAGCGTTCAGAGAGCAACAGACTCTGTGGGAACATGTTTGCATGCAAAAGCCTATGAGCTCAGGCATGCCGTGAGCACCAAAGTCTTGCCAGCTCACTACAGGCAGCTGCCCACACGAAGTCCCACTTGATCTGCGTAACATGGGAGTCAATCCCTGCACCCAGATTTCCGAGGAGCTCTGGGTTTCAGGTTGAGATGCTATTTGCTCTTCTCAGAAGGAAGAGCCAGCTTCAACCTCCATCTGGCTCCGGATTTCTTGTCTTTTCTGCTTCTTTGGGAAACACATCTGGTGGTACTTGGGGGAATGTCCCAGGGGTACTTGGGGGTAACCTGTGCTGATGGATTTTGAACTTGGGGCTCCAGCATAGGAAGTTTGTGCTTTAGTATTTTGCACTGTATCTCCTAGCCTCGGATTCTTTTTATTTTTTTTGGTTTTTGGGCCACACCCATTTGATGCTCAGGGGTTACTCCTGGCTATGCGCTCAGAAATCGCCCCTGGCTTCTGGCTTGTGGGGACCATATGGGACGCCGGGGGATCGAACCGCGGTCTGTCCTACCTAGCGCTTGCAAGGCAGACACCTTACCTCTAGTGCCACCTTCCCGGTCCCCTAGCCTCGGATTCTAATCTTTTGTTGCAAAGAAGGATTTAGGCGATGAAACTCCAGAAAGAGAGGAGAATGCTGAAAAGTAAAAGAAAGGGGTTACACACCTTGAGGGTGTTATGGGCACCATCAAAATGGAATGCCCTGACCTGCTTTGGGAGCTGACTTTAGAGAGCCTTTTCCCCAATGCCACAGCCTGGATCTCTGTGCAGATTAAGGCTCATTACTTAGGGTGTGTTCCAGGAGGACTCTGAGCTTCGTGGTCTCTTCATTCTTTTGTTTTCTGAAGCAGAGGGGGGGTTCTCAGGAACTTCCCACCATGGTGCTGAACTACGGTATATGTATATGTGATGGCAGAGATCAAAGTGAGGTTCAGCTGCAAGATAAGTGCCATCACTCCTGTTTGTATCTCTCCCCTATTCTCCCAGTCTGATCAGGGTTTTTGATTATTATCTCTGGCTGGGAACTGGTGGAGGAAGGCTCCTTTCAGCTTCTGTCAAGAAATGTTTCTTGCTTTTTTTCTGCTTCCTGAAATTTATTGCCAAGGGCCCTCCTTGCCTGCCAGCCTCAGAGGAATAAAACAATCAGTGCATCTCCTTTCTCTGTCCTCTTGTAGAAGAGACCTGAGCACTGTTGTTCCCTTGGTAGTTAAAGTAATATCTAGAGAAAACTGTCCCCCCTCTCCATCTTGTTCTCTAGTAACCCATGATACATCCCCTGCTGAAAACTCTGAATCAGACCCACACTTTAGGTCTAATTAGCAATTTTTAGGCAGCAGAGAGCAGAGGAGGGAATTAAATTCCATTGGGGATCATATGTGGTGCCAACCCTCAAATCCAAGTACCTTACCTGCTATAATAATAAAGTCATTGAGGATTTACTGGGCTGGCTGGTGCTAGCTGAGCTTTCTGTGTTACTGTGTAGGCTCACTGAGCTTGATGGTCTTCTATGCAACGTTCCATTAGATTTGCTGTGATCCTCCTGGGCTGACACTACTGTGAAATTTGGAGGTGTCGCTCAGCTATGTATGTGACTGCAAGGTCCAGGAGCTATGGGGCTGGAATGATTTGGTGGCCTAGAAGTTTAATGAGGTTCAGTTGTGGAGCTGAGCTGTTTCTCTGTCAGCAAGATGGAAAGTATGGGTGGGGACTGCTGGATTTTTACTCTGTCAGCAAAATGGAAAGTATGGGTGGGGACTGCTGGATTTTTACTAATAGAGTGTTTGGGTTTTTTAGGGAATCTATTTAATTTTTTCCTGAGAATGCCCCAGGGTTTTCAGTCTGTAAGCTAGTCCCACCTGGGGAAGATTCAGTTGCTCATCTTTCTCGTCCTTTAAACTTTATTTATTGATTGATTGGTCTTTGGGGGTGCTCAGGGACACTCCTGGTTCTGCATTCAGAAATCTCCCCTGGCAGACTGGGAGGCCATATGGGATGCTGGGAATTGAACCAGGTCCCTCCTAGGTCAGCTACATGCAGGGCAAATGCCCTACTACTGTGCTATCTCTTTGACCCCTTCTTTAGAGTGTCCTTTTTTGTTTTTTTTTTTTTTTTTTTTGGTTTTTTGGGCCACACCCGGCGGTGCTCAGGGGTTACTCCTGGCTGTCTGCTCAGAATAGCTCCTGGCAGGCACGGGGGACCATATGGGACACCGGGATTCGAACCAACCACCTTGGGTCCTGGATCGGCTGCTTGCAAGGCAAACACTGCTGTGCTTTCTCTCCAGGCCTAGAGTGTCCTTTTTGAGTTCAGTTGTGGAGCTGGACCATTTATAAGGCATCGAGTGTTGGGTGTGGCTGCAGGCTGCTGTGCCTTCAGGCAGAAAGTATCAGCTTGTCCTAATTCCCAGCAGGTCCCTGAGTTGACAGCCTGGACCTTCTACCGGGGAAGATTTGGTGGCATGATGTTCTTTTTGAGATTAGTTGTGGATCTGGGTGGTTTCCCTGCCAGCAAGAATGTTAAGTGTCCCCCAATTTTTTTTTTTTTTTTTTTTTAGTTTTGGTGCCATACCCGGTAGTACTCAGGGGTTACTCCTGGCTCTGCACTAAGGAATCACTTCTGGCAGTGCTCAAGGGACCATACAGGATGTTAAAGATTGAACCTGGGTTAACCACATACAAGGCAAATGCCTTACTCACTGTCTAATCTCTCTGGTCTGGCAATTTAATTTTGTTTGTTTGTTTGTTTGTTTGTTTTTGGACCACACCCGACAGTGCTCAGGGGTTCCTCCTGGCTCTCTGCTCAGAAATTGCTCCTGGCAGGCTCAGGGGACCATATGGGATGCCTGGATTTGAACCACCGTTGGTCCTGGGTTGGCAAATGCCCTACCGCTGTACTATCTCTCCGGCCCCCAATTTAATATTTTATGTTAGGTAATCCTTGGGTTCATAACTTTGCAGCAAGCTCAGAGGAAAGATTTCCCTTCCCGCTGGTCTCTCACAAAAGGTATTAGAAAGTCACGGATGAACTAGAATGATAGTACAGTGGGTAGGGCACTTGCCTTGCATGAGGCTATTCCTGGTTCAATCCCCAGCATCCCATATGGTCCCTGCACCATACCAGGAGGGATTATAGGCTTTTCATTCAGGAAGTCCTGGTTTACCTCCCACACCACATGGTCCCCCAAGAGAGACCATCAAAGACAGAGCCAGGAGTTTCCCTGTGTGGCCCCCCAAAACAAATCAAAGAAAGGAAACGTGAGTAGCCAGATGAAGAGAAATATGGGATGAGGTCCCAAGGATTCTGGGGGGGGTCAGTGTATTTCTCTTTCTGACCACACTCTAGGTCTATATAAGTTTGTCAGCCTGACATGGTTATAGGGTACAGGGATTAAATTCTCTCCCTTTGGTGGCCAATGCCACCTCTAGAGAGGACAGAGTAGGCTATTTCAGCCTAATAGCCTGACATTCCCTAAAGGCTCCACTCACTAGCATTCTGTTAACAACACAAAGTTGGGGCCGGTGAGGTGGTGCTAGAGGTAAGGTGTCTGCCTTGCAAGTGGTAGCCTGGGACGGACCACGGTTCGATCCCCTGGCGTCCCATATGATCCCCCCAAGCCAAGAGCAATTTCTGAGTGCTTAGCCAGGAGTAACCCCCGATCATCAAATGGGTGTGGCCCGAAACCCCCCCCCCCCAAAAAAAAAAAAAAAACCAACACAAAGTTGAGGCTGGAGAGATAGCACAGCGGCAGGTTGTTTGTCTTACATGCTGCTGATCAAGGATGGACCTTGGTTTGATTCCTGGCATCCCATATGGTCCCCCGTGTCTGCCAGGAGCGATTTCTAAGCGAGGAGTAAGGAGAAAACCCTGAGTGCTGCCAGGTATGGCCCCCAAACCAAACCAAACCAAACCAAACCAAACCAAACCAAACCAAACCAAACCAAACCAAACCAAACCAAACCAAACTAAAGCTCTACAAAGTTCTCTAAGCACCTTTGAAGCACCTGGTTAGGATCCAGGGACTAAGACCAAGTGGTAGGGCATTTGCCTTCCATATGGCTGACCTAGGATGGACCGCAGTTGGAATCCTGACGTCCCATATGGTTCCCAAGCCAGGAGCGATTTTTGAGCTCAGAGCCAGGAGTAACCCCTGAGCATCACCAGGTGTGGTCCAAAACAAAAACAAAAACAAAAAGACCAAGTGCTGGGGGGGGTCAGTATATATATATATATATTTTTTGGGCACACCCAGCAGTGCTCTGGGGTTACTCCTGGCTCTGTGCTCAGAAATTGCTTCTGGCAGGCACAGGGGACCATATCGAATGCCGGGATTTGAATCACCAGTTGTCCTGTATCAGCTGTGTGCAAGGCAGTCGCCCTACCACTGTGCTATCTCTCTACCTCGCAATATATTTTTTTTAAATATCTTTATTTAAGCATCATGATTTTTTTTTTTTTTGGTTTTTGGTTTTTGGGCCACACCCGGTAATGCTCAGGGGTTACTCCTGGCTATGTGCTCAGAAGTTGCTCCTGGCTTGGGGGACCATATGGGACACCGTGGGATCGAACCGCGGTCCGTCCAAGGCTAGCGCAGGCAAGGCAGGCACCTTACCTTTAGCGCCACCGCCTGGCCCCCTAAGCATCATAATTACAGACATGTTTGTCGTTGGATTTCAGATACATAAGAAAGGAATACCCCCCCTTTACCAGTGCAACCTTCCCACCACCAATGTCCCCATCTCCCTCCTCCCCATCCCTTGTCTGTATTCGAGACAGGCATTCTATTTCTCTCACCCACTACCATTGTCATGATAGTTGTCAGTGTACTTATTTTTCTGGGGTCAGGTCTTTTATCTAGCACTCAACCATCTCAGGTTTGATCCCCGGCATCCGGAATATGGCCCTCTGAGCCCTGGCAGGAGTGATCCCTGATTGAAGAGCCAGGAGTAACCCCTGAGCACAGCTAGTGTGACCTCAAGACAAAAATAAGACAAAAACCAAAACCAAAAAATGAACAAATTCTAGTTTATTTTTTTTCTATCAAACTGAAAGATACTTTTTCTTTAATAAATTCCTTAATTGAATTACTGTGAGATACACAGTTAAAAATTGGCTCATGATTGAGTTTCCAGTCATACAATGCACAGATCCCTCAACCAGTACACATTTCCCACCACCACTATCCCCAGTTTCCCTCCCCCTCCCCTCTCCCCAACTTCTCCCCTCCCTCTTTTTTCCTTTTATTTTAAATTTATTTTATTTTTTGGTTTTCAGGGGCTACTTCTGGCTCTGTGCTCAGAAATCGCTCCTGGCAGGTACAGGGATGCCAGGATTCGAACCACCGTTGGTCCTGGGTCTGCCGCTTGCAAGGCAAATGCCTTACTGCTGTGCCATCTCTCTGGTCTCCCTTTTTTCCTTTAAGTTCTCAAAATTCGGCCGGCGATGTGGCGCTAGAGGTAAGGTGTCTGCCTTGCAAGCGCTAGCCAAGGAAGGACTGTGGTTCGATCCCTTGGCATCCCATATGGTCCCCCCAAGCCAGGGGCAATTTCTGAGCACTTAACCAGGAGTAACCCCTGAGCATCAAATGGGTGTGGCCCAAAACACCAAAAACCAAAAAAAAAAAAAAAAAAAAAAAAAAGAAGAGACTTTTTTTTTTTTTGGTTTTTGGTGTTTTGGGCCACACCCTTTTGATGCTCAGGGGTTACTCCTGGCTATGCGCTCAGAAGTCGCTCCTGGCTTGGGGGACCATATGGGACGCCGAGGGTTCGAACCGAGGTCCGTCCTAGGCTAGCGCAGGTAAGGCAGGCACCTTACCTCTAGCGCCACCGCCCGGCCCCAGAAACAAAACTGTGCACAAAACTGTGCACCTCAATTTTTTTCAGTTCTCCTGAATTCCACTTCCAGATTAGAGGCTAGTGGCATCAGTGCCCCAGTGCCCCAGTCCCAGGACTCTGAAAACCAGAAGCTTCTAACTGGGTCTGAGGTTCTGGGCCTCACCTTACCTCTCTTTCTAGAAATTCTTTCATGCACCAGATTCTCAGTTCAGCTTATCTGAAAGGACACAGTGAGTTGGGGGAAGAATGTGGCAAATTTCAGACATAATTGGAATTGGGCAGCAGATACCTGCACCCCATGATCACAGCAACGATATTTGCAATAATTAGGAGATGGGATTCCCTAATGTTCTGATGGGTCATAAGCATAGACAATGACTAATATTTAACCTCACAGAGGAAGTTGACCACCTAAAAGCAGAGTGTGCAGATCTGTCTCCAAGGACAAATTCTGTGAGATCCCACTTAGAAGAGGAGTCCAGGCTAGACTAGGAACAATAGGGTCTGGAACACTGGGAGACATGGAGTCAGCGAATGTGAAAAATTCTCTGAAGTGGATGAGAATTGGGGCCCAAGAGCATCCTGAATGGGTCAGGGAAGAGTCAGCCTGGGGCATGACCCTGGGTGACAAGTGTGCTCTGTTCTGCTTTGCAGGGTCAAGTGGCAAGGGTAATCCAGCTTGGTTGACACCCTCCCTAGGCTTCTGAGCTCAGAGAAGCCTCTCTGTTTGGTGGGGGAGGCAATTTTCAGGACCCCACTTTAAGATCTGAGTTTTACCTTCCCATGGCCATCTTTAATTTTGCAGAGAGCTTAATATTTCTTTTTCTTTCTTTCTTTCTTTCTTTCTTTCTTTCTTTCTTTCTTTCTTTCTTTCTTTCTTTCTTTCTTTCTTTCTTTCTTTCTTTCTTTCTTTCTTTCTTTCTTTCTTTCTTTCTTTCTTTCTTTCTTTCTTTCTTTCTTTCTTTCTTTCTTTCTTTCTTTCTTTCTTTCTTTCTTTCTTTCTTTCTTTCTCTCTTTCTCTCTCTTTCTCCCTTCCTTCCTTCCTTCCTTCCTTCCTTCCTTCCTTCCTTCCTTCCTTCCTTCCTTCCTTCCTTCCTTCCTTCCTTCCTTCCTTCCTTCCTTCCTTCCTTCCTTCCTTCCTTCCTTCTTTCTTTCTTTTTCTTTCTTTCTTTTTCTGATTTTGGGCCACACTCGGTGATTGCTCAGGGGTTACTCCTGGCTATGAGCTCAGAAATCACTCCTGGCTTGGCGAACCATATGGGATGCTGGAGGATTGAACCACAGTCTGTCTTAGGTTAGTGTATGTAAGGCAAATGCCCTACCACTTGCGCCACTGCTCTGGCCCCACTTTTTCTTTGTTTTTGTTTTCTGAGCCACACCCTGTGGCACTCAGGGATTACTCCTGGCTCTGCACTCAGAAGTCACTCCTGGCATGCTCGAGGCTGGGGATCAAACCCAGGTCCATCCCAGGTCATCCACTGTGCTATCATTCCAGCCCCTAATTTTTCTTTTATTTAGTTAGTAATGGGACCATTTCTGCTGGTGCTCAGGAGATACCAGGCCTCTACTGGACCACACTCACATGTGTCCAAGGTCTGCAGCTTTTAGGACTGTGCAGAAGCTCCGCCTGAGGTACCCCAGAGTAACTCTTGCCAAGGCCTCACCTTCTGCTCTGCTCAGACCTATCTGTTCTCCTCTGCCCACAGGATGGCCACAGTCCCATGGTCTCCTTCCCTCCTCCCAGAACCTTCCGTGCCTTCCTGTCCATCACAACTTTGACCTCTTCACCCCTGCACTTTGGCCAGTTACTTGGTCAGGCCCTACCCACTCCAAGATGTTGGCTAGAGGTCCATGGCCTAAGGATTGAAGTGCAGCCTTTCCAGATGCTCACAGGTCTTCTCAGTTGTCTTGCTCCTCTTCACAGATGTTCACAGCATCTGGCTCAGGCTTGGGTACACTGTACACTCTTGAGCCTCTTTCCCCCCTTCGATGGTGCCTTTGCTGAGGCCTCCTCCTCTATTTGAAGTGGCCAGCAGCATTCTTTACCTTTCTAGCCCCCATCCTACCTGCCTGTCGCGACCTAGTTTCAGCGCAGGGCTACTTGAATCCTTTCCTGAGCTCCCTCCACGGCAGGTTCTACTATCTTGGGGTTTCTTTTGCGTGGGCTGTACGACATGGGGTTGAACTTGGGAATCGGCCTTTTGGAGGCCTCCCTGCCAGGCTGTAAGCTCCTTTAGGCTTTGGAAATGCTCTGTTCTTTCTTAAATACCCAAGGTCATAGGATAGGTTCGATTTTTCAGGCCAACGTGGAAAGAGGATGGATGCACTTCCTCAATAAACCACACGGGGGTAGCATAGACCGGACTTTGGACACAAGTGCACTTCATACGACTGCCACACGATGACAGCAAAGACCAGCCCAAGTTTGGTGCCAGGTTTCTCCTCTATCCCAGATAACTTTTTGTTCTCCCTGGGCCAGATGGCTCGAAGATTGCAGTGAGTGTGTTCGTGCCTTTTATGAACTTTTCCTTCTCCACTCCTCTCTGCCCCCCAATCTATTCACTCAGTGGTGATTTTTTCCAGGAAATCTGGTTGGTGGAAGGGGCACTGGGCAGAGAGTTGGCAATTGAGGCTTTTTGTTTCATGCCGCAAATGGCATTTGTGTCCCAGGACAGGGCCAGCAATGCTCTTCATGTCCATCATGCTGTCCTCCTTGCCCAGATCCTTGCAAGTATGACCCGAGAGTCACCACACACTCTCCCTTTCTGAGATTCTGTGTGACTCCTCCATGAGGGTTTTCTGGGGGCTTTTCAGAATCAGGACAAGGATGAGAGGTAGGTGCCAAACTCCCAGTTCTCGGTCTTTGTGGCCATAGCCTTATGTTTAACTCTTCCCTGGGGGCTGCACTTGCCTGTTGGTGGGGTGGAGTCGCACCCCTCAAAGTTGGAAGGTTGTACTTGTACTTGTACAGCCCTGGCAAATGGATGCTGTGACGTGATCGTCTTTATTATGCAGTAATAGTAACCACCATCGACCTCATGGTGGCAGCATAGACTAGGCTTCGAGAGACAGAGCACCTGATGATGCATGTTTCATAAATTTAGAAAGAAAAAGGCCAGACAGTGCTTCTCAAATAGTGGGGCGTGTCCCCCCGGGGTGGGGCACAAGGCTCTGTAAAGGGGAGCGCGTTTGACCTCGGCAAACACTGTCCTAACAAGCTAAGCCCCGTGTTTATGTCTCTGTATGTCTCTGGAGCAGAGTTGCTGTGTCCTGCTTCCAACCCCGCTTTCGAAAAGCTATGCATTGCAAAACGTGCTCATTGCAGCCATGAATCCAGACATCACCTCTAATTAAAAAACCAGCTCAAATTATTTTATATATTTTTGTTTTGCAGGTTAAAGGTTTTTTTTTTTTTTTTAGTAAAGATACTATTTACAGTTGCGTGGGGGGCTTGAAAAATGTTTTCTTCTTCCTATGGGGGCATTACAGAAAATAATAGAGAAGCACTGGGCCAGAGCAATAGCACAGCGGTAGGGCGTTTGCCTCGCACGTGGCCAACATGGAATGGACCCGGGTTCAATCCCCGGCATCTCATATGGTCCCCTAAACCTGCCAGGAGCGATTTCTGAGCACAGAGCCAGGAGTAACCCCTGAATGCCACTGGGTGTGGCCCCAAAACAAGCAAATTAAACAAACACCAAAAAAACCACCAAACCTAGAAAGAAAATGCCTCTTCCTGGAGGCAACCAGGCTAAACTGAGACCACGGCAGCAGGCAGCAGTGGGTGCATGTGCCTCTTGGGATGCTTGATGCAAGGGAGTAGAGAAGGCAGGCTGAACTGAGCCTGGCAGAGACAGAGATAGACGTCTTCTGGAACTTTCCTATTCTAGATGTGAAAGCAAGGTAGGGGAATGCAGTGAAGGGTGAACCTCTCCCGAGTAAGGGGTAGGCCAAGACCCCCCTGCACGACCTTGTGTGTGCAGAAATGAGCAGAGGTGCACCACCAGCAGAGGGCGCCATGAGCTCACATGGTTCAACTTGAATAGCGATGGTGGTGATACAGCCCCAATACAATTGTGGGTTTGTCTGTAATCACAACGGTGATAGTTCATTTTTTGTAACTAATACCAAAAATCAGGCAAAGGAGGAAGAAGGGTCTTTGTAGAGGGAAGCCCCTCTAATAACATCCAGGTACTAGGGGGAGCCCCTCTAATCACAACTCTTTGTTTTCTTTCTTTGGGGGGTGGCATACCTGTGGTACTCAGGGCTTACTTCTGAATCTATGCTCAGGAATCAATCACTCCTGTTAGGCTCAGGGGACCAAATGGAGTACGAAGGATCGGATTCTGACTAGTTGCCTGCCAGGCAAGCACCTTTCCCACTGTGCTATCGCTCTGGCCCCTCCTATATGTTCATAAACTTTGTGCACAGAGGAAAGAAGTTAGGTTTAGTGAGGTTAATAGGCCCAAGGCCACACGTCTTGGATGTAGATGAACTGGTTCCTTAGTGTCCTTCGTCTGCCACTAGCCTGTCTTTTTCAGGCACTAGCCAGTGAGTCTGGAACAGGTTAGAGCTGTCTTGGGGTGATACCCCTGTGTAGCTCCAGAGGACCCTGTGTTCAGGAAGGTGATGGAGAGGTTAACATCTTTCCATCAATGAGAGATGTCCAGACACAAAATGGGTGGCTTTAAGGGGGTAAAAGGTGATTCTCATGGCTTCTGGGGGACTTGGTTTTGCCAGCAGTACTTGCCTTGTCCTCACCAGATTCCCTTGCTCCCCACTACCCATTATCTCCATGATTCTACCTTTCAGACCACTTTCAGTAACATAACTGAATGATTTGTTGGGCAGAATCTTGGTCACTAGCGTGGCACACAGCATGGCACATACATGCACACACGGATAAACACACATGTTTACATACATACGCACACATGCTCTCCCTCTCCATCTGGAGAACCCTTTAAGAAACATGGGTTCCCTCTGTCATGGTTCTCTCCAATGGTTCATGGGCTCTCAGTCCTTGAGGATTGGAAAAACAGAGTCAACTGACATTAGTTAAGCAACTTCCCAGGCTGCCCATTTTCACATGAATTCTCATGCATCAAATAATAAGCCGGGACAAAGTGAAACATTTTCAGGGGACACTAGCTTGGAGGCTCTTTTGCTTCTCTGCAAAGACCCTGCTCTCCCTCTCCCACCCTTGGACCGCTGTGATTCCAGGGAAGGTCACTAGGTGGCAGCAGAGAGTAGAACTCAAGACTCAGAGGGCAGCCTTGACCGCCGGCAGGGGGCGCTGCTGCTCTGCCAGGTACTCATGGCCTGGGCTGGGTTTTGCTGCTGATTGAGGGAGGTTGGGTGTCCGCCCCCCTTTTCTGTAAAGATCCTTCTGTAAAGGATCTGAAACATATTCAAATTTTGCTGGCCCTTTGGACTTGGACCCAAATGCTCAACTCTGTTCTATTCCATGGAACTTGATATGTTCAATTTGTTTTTATTTACCAAAAAATACAACTACTTAAAAATCTAAAAACTCCTTGTTTTTTGCATGTGGTGACTTCTGATCCAAGAAAAGTCTAGGGGCCGGAGAGATAGCATGGAGGTAAGGCGTTTGCCTTTCATGCAGAAGGACAGTGGTTCTAATCCTGGCGTCCATATGGTCCCCAGAGCCTGCCAGGAGCGATTTCTGAGCGTAAAGCCAGGAGTAACCCCTGAGCGCTGCCGGATGTGATAAAAACAAAAAACAAAAAACAGAGGACATGGAGCAGGAGCTGGTGGGATTAGCCATCCCAGACAGCCATGGGGGCACATTGAAGCCATGACAGCTATCTCCTAAATTCTGGTTGCATCACCTCAATCTTACTAAACCCCTGATTTTTATTTTCCACAGCCACATCTCCTGGGGCTCTTCACAAAAATCTAGATTTATCTGGGCACAGAGTTTCTCAGATATTTTACAAGCAGAGTTTATACATTTTGGCCAAACTACACACCCAAGAACCCCCATCAAGATGGGGAACAACTCCTTGGCTTAAAATAAGTCTCCTCAGGCCAGAGAAATAGTACAGGGACAGGCACTTGCCTTATACATGACTAAACATAGGATTTGACCTCTGGCATCCCCATGGTCTTCTGACCTTAACCAGGAATGAACTCTGAGCACAGAACTGGGAGTAAGCCCTGAGCATAGTTGTGTGTAGCTCACAAAACAAAACAAATAAAAAAAAGGTCCCACTCTCAGGTACTTGCATGTCCCTGTGAAGTTTTGGGGACCTGGGAGGTTGAGGATTGTGTAGGAGCCCCTGAGTCTTTCTGCCATTATGAGTTGAAAAGCGGAGCTGGTGTTTGATCTTCTCTAACAAGCCCCAATTGACCTCTTCCCTCCTCTCGTTCCAGCCCTTCCCAGGTCATTTGGTTCCCAGGGGAGCCCATCAACTCCTGCCTGTGGCCTGGGACTGTCTTTTGGGGAGCTGGGCAGATGCATCCTCTCAGTCAGATCCCTTATTGGGTCCCCAATAAAAGTCCAGATCATCTGACCGCTGACAAATGCTGTCCTGAGTTCGATGCCCAGCTGTGTCCCTGTTCCAGATGATCTGAGCCTTCAGGGGCCCACATAAGGCTCCCCTAATCTCCCCTTGTGCAGAGGAGCAGCAAAGCATTCTTTTTTTTTTTTTTTGGTTTTTAGGCCACACCTGGCAGTGCTCAGGGGTTACTCTCGGCTGTCTGCTCAGAAATAGCTCCTGGCAGGCACGGGGAACCATATGGGACACTGGGATTCGAACCAACCACCTTTGGTCCTGGATTGGCTGCTTGCAAGGCAAATGCCGCTGTGCTATCTCTCCGGCCCCGCAAAGCATTCTTTATCTGGGGTGGGGGTTCAGGGCTGAATCTCTCTGGAGTAGTGTGAGGACTGGCCCTGTTGGAGCAGATGCTGCAAAATAGGTTTAGTTGCATATATTTGCATATACCAGCACACATTATCATCCCCCTCCAGGGGTTCTTAATGTTCTTTTCTCATTAAGCAAATTTCCAGGAAACAGGGCCAGAGCCATAGAAGGTACAGCAGATTAGTCATTCACCTTGCACAAGGCTGACCCAAATTTGATTCACAGTATCCCATAGTTCCTCTGAGACCCCAGGAATAACCCCTGAGCACCAATGGGTGTAGCCCCAAAACAAAAAAATTATATTTTTTAATAATTAGCTGATCAGGTACTTTGCTTTGCACGTGGCTCACTCCTGTTCCATCCCAGACCCCAAAACTTTCAGGTGTGGCCCAAAATCCAAGAATAAATTTTTTTTTTTGGTTTTTGGGTCACACCCAGCAGCACTCAGGGGTTACTCCAGGCTCTACGCCAGAAATCGCCCCTGGCAGGCATGGGGGACCATATGGAATGCCAGGATTTGAACCACCGTCCTTCTGCATGGAAGGCAAATGCCCTACCTCCATGCTATCTTGCAGGCCCCCAAGAATACATTTTTTTATCTCTTCCTTTCTCTTCCCTTTGTCACTGCATGATCAGGTCACATACATGGACTGGAGTGCATCAGCAATCCCCATCCCCTTCATGGGGCAAACAGCATCATGTGGGATCACAGTCAGCCTTGGGGTGGTGCTAGGGACCCAACTTGAAGCCTCATGTCTGCTGAGGCAGATGCTCAGCTCGAAGTCATCCCCAGCCTTTCTGCTGCTTGTTGTTTGGTAGAATTTGGGTTTCGGGACCATCGCCTGTGTGGCTCAGGGGCTGCTCCCAGCTTCGTGGTTGGGGATTGTTAAGTGGATTTGGGCCCTCTATAGGCCAAGCCTGTTCTCAGCCTTCTGAGCTCTTTCTTGGCTTTGAATTTTGCTTTGTTTCATTTTGGGGCCACACCCAATGGTGCTCAGGGTTTACTCCTGACTCTATGCTCTAGAGAGCTCCTGGCTGGGCTCTAGGGTGCTGGGGGATCAAACCTGGCTAGGCATATACAAGACAGACTTTTCTCTCTACTGTCTCTCCAGACCCCTGGAGCTTGTTTTACATAGGAGGGTCAGGCTAGATTTGGGGAGCAGATAGGATAGAACACTAGGTTCTGGGATGGCTTCGGGGATTTAAGAGGCTTGGATACAAGCAGATCTATGGGGAAGGCACGGACTTCTGTGTGGGCTTGTGGGGCTTTGAAGCCCTGGACACAGGACCCAGACTGTACTGGACTCTTTCCTGCACCCTACTTCCTGTCATACTCCCCTGCAAGGAGCCCGGTCTACACAGAAGGATCCAGACTCAACACCCCACTCAAGTGTGTCTACACAGTGGGTTTTGAGGTCATCACCCCATGTGTATCCACACAGCAGGCTCCAGACCCAGTTCCCACCCATGTCTGCACACAGGAGACTTGGGGATGGTGGGGACTCTGAAGGGTGCTGTTGACCAGTCCCTGAGGAGGAACCACTCTGACCCCTGCTGAAGGGTCACCAAGGGAGTCCAGACATTAGACCCTTCTCAGTGAGATGCCCAGTCATGTGGTGGTAGGTGGACAGCCACGCACCCCTGCAAATCCAGGGTGCAGTGATGGGCGTGTCTGCTATCCCACCAGAGCTAATGACAGAGGCACTCCCCGGGGTGCCTCCTCCCTGCCCTGGACTGTGGCTGTCTGAGGGGGCCCAGGCTCAGAGCTAGTGATTCCTTAGTGTCTCCTCTCCTATCTGCCCCTTGAAGCCAGTGTTAACACCTAGGCTAAGTGTGAACCAGAGTGGGCTTTGGGACCCCACAAATGCTCAGGGAAAGGGACTCAGGCCTGATGGGCTGAGGACGAGGATTAGGATCTTTAGCACCTCAGTCATGCACATGCCAGCTGGGCTTCCGACAGTGAGTAGGGGCCCATTAGTGGGCACAGTGGCTGTCTGGAGGGGCCAGGGGAGCTCCCGGGTCTGGCCTGTTAAGCTGCACATTCTCCCTGTCATGGAGGAAAGGACAATACCAATCCCTGATAAGTTGGGGGTGTAGGGGCTGTAGGACACACAAGATGGGGATCAAAAGCCTTCAGGGAGGGGGTGTCCAGTAAGGACCTATGCCCCCCTTCAATAGGGCTGGGGTCTGCTCACAGAGGATAAGGGGGTGCTAGGGGAGCTGAGGGGAGAGTGGGGACCTGTCTGCTGGGCCATCTTCACCCCTTGTCAGGGGATCCCTCATTTGGGACCTCTCCCCTGTTCCATGTGAGATCTGGGGTGTTTCTGCCTGGATCAGCTCTTCTGTGTTAACAAGCAGGCTAGCCGCTAGGTGACCTCACTTATAGGCAGTAGAGCCCGAAGCAACCTGCTGAGACCCTCAATCCAGATCCCTGGCTACCCCATCCCTCCACACCCCCTCCCTGGCTGGTACACACAGTCCTTTCTCTGTTCTTCTGCCAGCGCTGACTCGAAAGAGCATGAGCTCATGTGTTTATGCCACAGAGACCCGGCCTGGGATTTCCGGGGTATGTGCAAGCCTCTTTGCAGGGAGAGGGACCCCCATTCCAGGCTGCTTGCGAGGGTCTTGGAGCTCTGACCTGTCTGCTGGGGCTCTGGTTTCACTTTTGGACCCCCCAAATCCCTCACTGTGTTTTTTTTTATGGCACCGCCTGAGCCCCTTCAAAGTTCTTAATAGCCCCCCAAGACTCAGCCTTTTTCTGGGCCCCAGTGGTGTCTCCGAGTTGTGGCCTTCACAGAGTCACACTTGGGACTTAGGGGGTGTGAATGAGTGAATGAAGCAGGGGGCTTGTGACCAGGACGAAGGCATTGGGGAGGTGGTGGGTCCCCTCTAACCTTTCCAGTTCTCTGGCCTCAACCATACTTGAGCACTCCTGAGTGCCAGCCCCCCGCCAGTCCGGCCTCAGGTGCCTCCTTCTTCTGGGTTCTGACTGCAAGCACAAACCAGGGATGCCCCCTTACTGGGTCAGCACCCCGCACTAAACAGATGGTGAGCTTGGGATGAGGGTTGGTGCTGTTACTCGGGGTTGGGAGCCTGTCCTGGGGAGCCTGAGTTAGTCTGTGACATACAGTGGTCCTGGGGCTAGATTGTGGAAGACCCCTACCCCGCACCCCACCTGGCCTTCTTTTTCCCCGGAGCCAGCAGAAAGAAAGGGAGGTACCAGGAGCAAGTCTGAATGGGCCTGGGCAGAGGCGAGTCCTGGCCGGTCCTCCCTGCCCGCAGGCGTAGGGAGCAGGAACCAGGGCGTCACACCCCAAATCCTCTGCCCGCCCTCCCCACCCACGCATCCTGCCTGGGGCCCAAACATGGCAGGGAGCCAACTCTGCCCTGCTTGGTTACTGGGCACAACACCCCACACTGGAAACTGTTTGTCCTGCCAACGCCGCACCCCAGCCCCAGCCTGGCTTGCCCGGGGTGCTGACACCATCCCCCACCTTTTGACAATTCTCCCAGCTACTCTGGCCTGTGGTCCCTGCTAGCCCCTGTCCCCAAAGCTGTCCCTAGGAGAGAAGCACTGTCTGGGCCACAGGACTAGCTGTGGGAGCTATGGAGGCTGTGGGGAGGGTTTGGGGACTCAGAGGTGAAAGGGTCTGTGAGGTCTTGTAGCCCGCTGGGTGCTACAAGGCTTGAGGTTGGAGGTTGGGTTGTGGGGTGCTGAGTGTGGCTTCTAGGGCCTTGAATTGTGGGGGATAGAGAGATACGGGGGGGTGTCTCTGTACCCAGGTAAGTGGGAGTTGGGTCCTGTCTCAGTCCTGTGTGAAGGAGATACAGGGACTCTCAGTCCCTGTATGAGGAGGACATGAGAACTTTCTGAGTCCCTATGTGAGGTACACTAGGCCTGTCTTAGTCCCTGTTTGAGAAGGATATGGGAATTTTCTGAGTTCTTTTGTGAGAGATGTGGAACCTGTCTCAGTCCTGTTTGAGGGACCTGGGTCTTCTCTTAGTCCCTGCTAGAGAGGGACAAAGGCCTGTTTCAGTCTGGTGGGAAGGAACATGGAACCTGTTTCAGTCTCTGTGTGAAGGACCCAGGGCCTCTCTCAATTCCTCTGTAAGGGGGACATGAGGTTTTGTCTTCAAGAAGCTGTTGTCTTGGGCCCGGAGAGATAGCACAGCGGCATTTGCCTTGCAAGCAGCCAATCCAGGACCAAAGGTGGTTGGTTCGAATCCTGGTGTCCCATATGGTCCCCCGTGCCTGCCAGGAGCTATTTCTGAGCAGACAGCCAGGAGTAACCCCTGAGCACTGCTGATGTGACCCAAAAAAACCCAAAACCCAAACCCCCCCCCAAAAAAAAGAAGCTGTTGTCTGAGTGGGGAGACCCAACTCCTATTTTTGGAAGCTGGGGACTGTTCTGCAGATGACTGAAGGGAACTGGGAGATGTTTGGTTTTATGGAAATCAGAAATCACAGGGTCTGAAGGTAGGGTGTCATAGGGCCTGAGAGAATCACAGGACCTGAGGGGAGGTAATTGGGTCTGAGGGGGCAGTAATAGGGTTAGAGTGGGGTAACAGGTTCTGAGAGGGTTATAGGCTCTGAGGCGGATAACAGGGCCTAAGGAGGGTAACAGGGCCTAATGAGGGCTCACAGAACCTGAGGAGTGTCATAGAGCCAGAAGGAGTCACAGGGCCCTAGACTCTGTGCTTCTCTTTTCTCAGGATCTTTGTCCTAGGGCTCTGGTCCCCGGTTCCAGGCCTGGCTGGACTCTATGGGGTGACATTACAGCACAGCTGCTTCCGGTCACAGGCCTCAACCCTAGCTGTGGGGTTACCACATGGGCCCACTTCTTGGGAAGAGGAGACAGGCCCCAAGAGGCTCAGGCCAGAGGGCTTGGGTTACCAGGGTGAGACCAGCCTAACATTTGGGCATTGCTGGCTATGGAGGTGTCCTAGGTAGAACAGGAGAAGGGCAGTGACCATGTGTGCCCCCAGACCTGAAGCCCCTCTTTCCTGTCCTTGCTCTGATCCCTACACCCAGGACAGGTGTCGGGTGGGGCAGGGCGGGCGGCTGAATCCGCTGAGACTGCAGCTTCCCGGCCCACCCAGGCTGAGTCAGGCCGGGCGGGAGCCAAGGGGGGGCCGCGTTCCCAGGGCCAGTCCCAGCAGCACCCACATTCCTCACCAGTGGGTGTGCCACTTCGGCTGGGGGCCCCAGGTGGATGGAGCCGCCCTGCCTGCCACCACTCAGCACCTTGGCAGGCAGCAGAGCCAGAGGTTAGGGCGTGGGAACTGCTGGCCAAGCACCTATGCAGAGTGGGGGTGCAGGCTGGGGGGCTGTTCTGAGAGCAGCGGGGTGGGGGAGCCCCACTGGCCCAGCAGGACACTCACTTTGGTGGTAGCCCCCCAGTTTGTGGGCTGTCTGCACTTGTCCTGGGGCTGGATGAGGAGGTTTGAATGTGGGGGTCAGTCGAGGTGTGACCCTTCTCCCTCACTCTCACCCAGGGCCTCTCTGGACCATACATTCTCCCCTGGAGACCATCAGGGCCTGCCCTGGCCAGTCCCCAAGTCTCTCTGGGATCTGCAATGGGATATTTGGGTAACCCACTCCCCATCTCCCAGGTCAGGGGACCCTTGGCCCAGCCCACGATAGCTCTGTAGCTTCAAGTCTGGGATTGGGGATCCTGCTTTCTCTGAGGAATGTTGGGGGGCTTGAGAGGGGGTACCCCTTGAGTCTTGGCCACTTAGTTTTGCAGCCTCAGCAACTTCGTCTGAGCTCATGGAACAGGTCTGGTTCCCAGATCAAGCTCCTGTGTCCTAGGCCTGGAGCTGAGGCTGTGGTGGGAATTCTGGGGTGGGTGTGGGAATTCTGGTGGCAGCAGGAGGTCACAGAGGGGACAGCAGGAGACAGCGGGGGGACAGCCAGGGACAGCGGGGCTGTGGCTGAGACAGGAGAGGCTGAGGCAGCAGTGAGCTGTTGGTCCTGCCTAGGTAGGAGAACCTAGCTGAGGAGTAGGGGGCATAAGGGTGGGTCTGGCTGCACCAGCTCGAGAGAGGCCCATAGTTTTGGGCTTCCCTCAGCACCCCTCACTTTGGCTTTCTTTGGGGTGAGCCGATCTGTTGTGAGCCTGTACCCAGGGGTCCCTCCTTTCCCTTCCCAGGCCAGGACTTTGTAGATGGAAATGCCAAGAGCCTCTCTCTGGCTGGTTGCAGGTGTGAATGTGGTCCTGAGGGTGCATGGTAGGGGGGCAGCTGTCCCACGGAACTGGATTTGGGACACCCAGGCTGGGCGCCCTGTGTTGAGACTGTAAGCCCCGGAGGATTCTGGGAGATGGCATGGAGAGCTGGGCGCAGGGCAGCCTGGGAAATGGTGCGGCCAAGCCTGGGCAGCAGGGTGTGGCCAGCTGGAATGTGTGGGCTGGCCCGCTCCACCCGAGCACATGCAGGCACCACATGCAGTCACTGGCCCAGCTAGGAACCTCCTGCCCCCTGCTCTGCTCCTCCAGACTTGTCCCTGTTCCCTCTACCCTCCTTGCTGTGGGACACCCCCACCTCTTCTCCCAAGAAGCTGCACAGGTCCTGAAGGTCTTGTGTTTGCTGCATTTTTCTGTCCTGTGAGGAGACCAGTTGCTCCTGGGCCCTGTCTCTGTGCTGAGCTGAGTCCAAAGGTCCTGGGACCAGCGGGGGTCATCTCTGTTCCAGGATGGGGTGTTGGGCTTGTCATGGGCCCATGCTTCCTGTCGGGCATGGAGCAACTCTCTTGCAGGCCTCTGCCAGCCTAAGTGCCTCCCAGCTCCCTGTAACTGGCTCATGGAGTCTTTGAGAGTGCCAGTCCCTGGGCATCCAGGCCTTCATGCCTGCCAGTGCCGGGCCTTGGGCCCTGACCCTTTGCATTGAGAAATGTCCTGGGCACTCCAGCTACCACCAACCTGGTGGCCTGTTCAGTCCACTTCTGAGGTCCCCTGGAGATGGCTCCTTGAGATCCAAGCCTGGGCCTGCTCATCTGGCTCCTGGGCAGCTCAGGGAGTGAGAACAAAGACTTTTGGGGGCACAGAAAGTTTGGGGAAGCCCTGAGGGCTGCATATTGCAAAGGGCTTATACAGGAGCTGGAGGGTGTGTGGGGCCTGTAGTCTGGGGAGAAACAGCTCCACTGCAAGGGATTGCTCAGTGGAGATGCCAGACATCTCTCTTGAAATTGAGGGGTTCAGGCTCCTCCTTCCCCTGTGGGGTACAGTTAATGGGCCTGTATGGAGATTGAGTGTGGGTATGGGGCAGTCTGAAATGTGGGTGCGGGGGAGGTGGTGCAGGGACCAGGTCTGTGGGGTGTGCCAGAGAACGGGTGTCAGCAGGGGAGTCTTTCTGGGTTCAGCTGCTGTGTGAGTGTGGTTTTGGGTGTGTGTGTGTGGGAGCTTGTGCATTTAGGGCTGTGTGAGCAGGTCACCTGCACACGTGTGTGTGTGTGTGTGTGTGTGTGTGTGTGTGAGATACGAATTGTGAAGCTTACTGTGAGAGTGTGGGTATCTAAATATTGGAATCTAGGTGCATGGCTTGTGGGTAAGAGTCCTAGAATGAATGGCAGTGTGTAAAGGTGCATGTGAACGAGTGGAAATTGTGTGTGTTATTCACAGTGGGTGATGTTGGTGTCCGTGAGTAAGTACTGTGTGTGGTCGGCATGGCTGTGTGTGTGTGTGTGTGTGTGTGTGTGTGTGAGTCTGGTCATGTGAGTGCATGTGAGTTGTATGTGAGTGTCAGTCTGGAAGTGTGTGGATATGTGTCAACTGTGTGACAATGTGTGTATAAATCTGTTTGCGGGAGCCAAATAGAAACACATGAGTTTGTGAGTATCGATGTGTGGGAATCTGTGTGGAAATGTATGAATGTGAATCTATTTTTTTCCCCCCATATCTTGCAGTCTTCAGGGCTTACTCCTTCTGGTTTTGTTCTCAGGGAGTAATCCTGGCAATCTTGGGGGACCATATTGGGTGCTGAGGATAGAACCCAGGTTGGTTAGCTGCAAGACAAAGCGCCCTACCCACTGTACTATTGTCCCAATTCTGAATATGTGTGAATTTGTGTGTGTATGTGTGTAAAGCTGTGTGAAAGTGCATGAATGGTGTCCGTTTGTGTGTGCTCATAAATGTGAACTTCATGGAAACACATGAATGTGTGTGTATATCCCCGTGTGAGAGGTTAGGGACAGTGTGTGTATCTGTGTTTGAGCTGTGCGAAAATGCAGGAGTATTCATGTAGGGTGTGTCTCTGTGTGTTTGTGTGCGAGTGAGCTGAGTGGGGATATGGGGGGGGAATGTGTGTGGGTGTGGACATGCTGTATATAAAAGTGGCTTATCCCCAGGGGACTGGCAGGGACCCAGGGCTGTAAGAACAGTTGGACGCTGCATGCGGGGAAACCTAGGACCTGCCAGGAGTTCTGGGGGGAGATTTCAGGAGTTCAGACTCGTTTGTCCCTGGATATTACTTGTGTGTGTCTATATGTGTGTGTGTGTTTGTATTGCATACACACGTGGCCATTTCCTGTCCCAGAGAAAGCTTGGAAGTTTTTTTTTTTAAATTTGTTTCATTTTGTGGCCATTTTTTTTTGGGTTTTTTGGGCCACACCCGTTTGATGCTCAGGGATTACTCCTGGCTAAGCGCTCAGAAATCGCCCCTGGCTTGGGGAGACCATATGGGATGCCAGGGGATTGAACCGAGGTCTTTCTTTGGCTAGCACTTGGAAGGCAGACACCTTACCTCTAGCGCCACCTCGCCGGCCCCAATTTGTTTCATTTTGTTTAGTTTTTGATTGTGCTCAGGGTTACTTCTGGCTCTGAACTCAGGAATTACTCCTGAGTGTTTGGGAATGCTGGAGATGGAACCCTGGTCAGCCATGTGCAAGGCAAGTGCCCTCCTGGTACTATCACCCAGGCCCTGGAAGTAAATATTTTTTTTTTGGGGGGGGCCACACCTGGCAGTGCTCAGGGGTAATTCCCTGAGCTTCTGGGAAGGCTCAGGGTCCTACTGGCAGGCTTGGGGGACCATATGAGATGCTGGGGATTGAACCTGGGTACGACCTCGGTTAGCTGCATACAAGGCAAATGCCCTACCGCTGTGCTATCGCTCCAGTCTCTGGAAGTAATTTTATTTATTTATTTATTTATTTATTTATTTATTTATTTGTTTTTTGGGTCACACCCTGCAGCGCTTATGGGTTACTCCTGGCTCTATGCTCAGAAATAGCTCCTGACATGCTCGGGGGACTATATGGGATGCTGGGATTCAAACCACTGTTTTTCTGCATGCAAAGCAAACACCCTACCTCCATGCTATCTCTCTGGTCCCTGGTAGTAATTTTTTATGCTAAAAAAATAGTTTCATTGAAGAGAGAAGATACCCATAAAGCTTTTGCCTCACATGCAACTGACAAAAGTTTCTTCCCCCGGCACCTCATATGATTCCATGAGTCCAGAACCAGGAGTAAGACCCGAGCACCACTGGCTTACCCCTCCCCTAAAAAGCAAAAACAGAAAACAAACCAAAACCCAGAATAAAAATAAACATCAGAAATAACATTTACAAGATTTATGTAATGTTTAAGAACACTGGGGCAGGGAAATAAATAGCTCAAAATGTTGGGATCCAGGCTTTGCACCAAAAGTCCTGGGCTCTAGTCCCAACACTTGCATGGCCTCTGAGCATTTCCATGAGTGATCCCTGAACATTGTACTCTGCCTGTGTGGCCCCAAATAAAGCAAAGCAAAAACAAACAAAACAAAACAAAACAAAAAATACAACGAAAGAATGAACACATAATAATGGGCTAGAGATGTGACTCACATGGTGAAGCCAGGGCCTAACAAGGGCCAGGCGGCGTGTTGGCTCTTGGGAGAGGCATCCCCTTCTCCCCATCATCACTGGGTACAGCCCTGGTGGTACCCAGCACTACCTGTTTTGTTAGGAACCATCCAGTGCTAGAGCCCTCAGTCCCCCGCAGTGGAGGACCAGCAGGTTGGGGTGTGGAAACCCTGGCTTAGGCCGCCAGCAGGACACAGACTTGTGGCTGGGCCGGGACAGCTCAGTGCTGCCCTCTGGTGGTGCAGGACGTGGCCACCTCCACTCCTTGTAGCCGCAGTTTTGTTTTGTTTTTGGTTTTTGGGTCACACCCAGCAGCACTCAGGGGTTCCTCCTGGCTCTACGCTCAGAAATCGCTCCTGGCAGGCACAGGGGACCATATGGGATGCCGGGATTCGAACCACCGTCCTTCTGCATGCAAGGCAAATGCCTTACCTCCATGCTATCTCTCTGGCCCCATAGCCGCAGTTTTGTACTGAGTTCCATGAGCATCTCCATGCTGGACCTTTCAGCGGGCACCCTCTTTCTGTGCACACACACAAGCACCCTTTTCGTGTGCCCTGGTACCCACCAAACTATGCACAGGGATGAATACTCCCATTGCCAAGGGAGTGGAAAAAGTCTCTGGCTGCCAGAGACACCAGCCAACAGGAAGGGGTGGTCGGTGCCTTGGACTTAATCGCACCTTAGGGTCTAGGGGAGCTGATTTTGGGGACTTCAGAATGGCTTGCGTGGTTACTTGAGTGGGGAGAGGAATCTTGGCAAGGACAGGCAGGTTATATGAGATGAAGAATTGGGGGTGCAAAGATGCTTAATGCACAGTCTTAGAAAGACTGAGTCCATTGGATTGGAGGCAGGGAATGGCCACAAGGGCCTGCCTGGGACACTACTATGATGGGGCTCGTGATTCTGGTGGGAGACAGGCCCCTGAGCGGCCCCCCCCCCCACCCCATCCTACTCAACCAGCCTCTCCCGGGCCTGCAGGGCTGAGGCGCGACCCAGAGTGGCCAGCAGAGGGTGCTCCCAGTACGCGTTTGTGGCTCCCGCCAGCTGGCAGCAACGTTTCTCCAGGGATTTTAGGTTCTTAGAAAGCGCCCAAACTTGCAATGGGCTCAGAAGATAATCCTCGGGGACTACCAAGCACAGGAGGGATGAGTTCCTGAAGTGGAACTCCCAGAGTTTCTTTCTCTCTGTCCCTTGCTCCGAGCTCATGCTGGCTGGTTCCTCTTTTCACCCCCTTGTATTCATGAAGGCCCCACAGAAATAGAATTGTGGGGTCTGGAGATATAGCACAGCTGGTAGGGCATTTGCTTTGCTTATGGCCTACCCAGGTTTGATCCTCGTCATCCCATATGGTTCCCTGAGCACCACCACGAATGATTCCCGAATGTAGAGCCTAGAATAACTCCTGAGCACCCCAGGGGTGGTCCCAAAACAAAACAAACAAAAATTAGGACCACTCTGCAAGACCTGCCATGGAGATGCTCCCCTAAGCCGACTGGCCTTCTAGAACCTTCTGGTGCTTCAGCTCCAGGCTCTGTTTCCCCAGGGTAGAGGACTTTCTGGAGGCTCAGATTGCTGAGTCTGGAGTTCCCAGGGCCCGGAGCCAGCCCAGATTCTTCTTTTACTTCATTCCTCTCAGGCAAAATCCCTTCTTGGGGACGCTGCTGCTTGCCTCACCTAGGCTGGGACTCCCCTTTCTCATTCAAAAGCATCCAGGGGCTCCTTCCCTCCCTCCCTTTCCGCATGCCCCACCCTGCCCAGAGGAATGATAAGGGCGAGAATGTGAACAGTTTTCTTTACACTGGAATCTGCTTGTCCCTCTATCTTATCTGTCCCAGACAGCAGCAGAAGGACACACCCTCTTGCTACACCAACGCAGCCAGGGCTGGGAGAGGGCTCAGAGCTGAGGGTGGGAGATCCCAGGGTCCCATCTTGCACCATTAGGCGTGCCCCTGCCCTATTCTGTGTCTAGCCCCAGGGGCATTTCCCATGGTGAAGTCCTTCTTTACAGATAAATGCCCAGATGCATAAAAGACACAATGAGGGTTGGGGAGCAAGCGTAGAAAAGCTGATGCAGGGCTGAAGAGATAGTATAGTAGGTAGGGCCTTGCATGCCTTGCATGGTGCTGATCTGGGTTCGATCCTTGGCATCCCATACGGTCTCCTGAGCACTACTAGGAGTAATTCCTGAGTGGTTTGAGAAAGAAACACACTAAACAAAGCAAAACAAAGCTGTTCTAAAGAAAGTTGCAAGATCAATGGCCCCCGGAGAGATAGCACAGCGGTGTTTGCCTTGCAAGCAGCCGATCCAGGACCAAAGGTGGTTGGTTCGAATCCCGGTGTCCCATATGGTCCCCCATGCCTGCCAGGAGCTATTTCTGAGCAGACAGCCAGGAGTAACCCCTGAACACTGCCGGTGTGACCCAAAAAACCAAAAAAAAAAAAAAAAATCATGGCCCCACAGGGTAGCCCTTCTTCCCTGCTTCTGTAGCTCATAGTCAAGAAGGAAAAATCCCAGAGGGCCAAGATCAGGAATGATAGTGAGTTCATGGACTGAGAAGGGAAACAGGAAGGACTGGCCTCAGGGATGGATGCCTCATCTCCTCCTGGCCCAAGCAATGGACCCAATGATCCCAAACAGCTGAGAGATGATCTTCAGGTACAAGCAACCCCCACAATAGACAAGACTGCAAACCTTTAAAAATAATAAATTTGGGGGCCGGAGAGATAGCATGGAGGTAGGGCATTTGCCTTGCACGCAGAGGATGGTGGTTTGAATCCCGGCATCCCATATGGTCCCCCTAGCCTGTCAGGAGCAATTTATGAGTGTAGAGCCAGGAGTAATCCCTGAGTGCTGCCAGGTGTGACCCCCCAAACAACCCCCCCAAAAAAAACCCCAAAAAGAAACAAAACAAAACAGAGAAATAGACACATATACACAGAGAGAGACAGAGACACAGAGAGATACAGAGAGACACACAGAGAGACAGGGACAGAGAGACACAGAGAGAGATGGAGAGAGAGAAAGTATGTGGGGTATTGATGGGAGGAAAGTTGTTTGCAGCCTGGAGGTGGTAGGAGCAAATATTGATAAGACTTTTCAAGAAGATCATTAAATAGAAAAAAAAAAAAACAAAACACATAAAACTGTGGACCACTGCTAGTTCCCCCAAAGTCAAAAAAAAAAAAAAAAGTCCAAAAGAAATAAAAGAACTTGCACAGAGTTGAGAGAAGCCTGTAAGCACCCCAAATGTGGATGAAAGACAAGCAAAGAGACTCTCCAGGGATGACTCAGGAGTCAGCCATGCATAGGGCAGAAAGCGGTGGCACAAGTGGTAGGGTGTTTGCTAACCACGCGCTAACCTAGGACGAACTGCGGTTTGATCCCCCAGCATTCCATATGGTACCCCAAGCCAGGAGCGATTTCTGAGCACATAGCAATGAGTAACCCCTGAGCAGCGATTTCTGAGCACATAACAAAGGGGGCTGGAGAGATAGCATGGAGGTAAGGTGTTTGCCTTTCATGCAGAAGGTCATTGGTTCGAATCCCGGCATCCAAGATGGTCCCCCGAGCCTGCCAGGAGCGATTTCTGAGTGTGGAGCCAGGAATAACCCCTGAGCACTGCCGGGTGTGATCCCAAAACAAACAAACAAACAAACAAACAAGAACAGAGAGATAGAACAGGGGTTAAGGCAATTTTGCCTTGAACATGGCTGACTCTGGTTTGATCCCTGGGATCACATATGCTTTCCTAGCCCTGGCAGGAGTGATCCCTGAGCACAGTCAGGGGTCAGTTCTGAGCAGTATTGAGTGTGCCTTCTTCAATGCCAAAAAAAGTCTAAAGAAGAACTAAGTAAATTCTTGTGCCCTCCTGAATAGGGCATGTTTTTAGAGAACTGTAGTTTCCTCATTCTCAAAGAAAATTTGACAAAAGGCCTTAAAGAGAAAGGCTTTAATCTAGGGGTCTGCACTGTGACCCTCAATCTGCAGAAATTCTGGGACCTTTAGGAACTGAGAGGCCCAAACTCTGTGTGAAGAAACATTCCCCCTCTCCCAACAGAACAGAGGAAACAGTCCTAGAGGGGAAGGGAGGAGCAGGGCCCCCAGGGATTAAGAAGGACTGTGGTGGGTCTCCAAGAGCTGTTATTAGTTATTAGCAGGTACTGAGGCAGATCACAGCTTTCTTGGTAGAAAGTCTCCATTGTGATGTTAAACCAAAACAAAGCATCATAGTGAGGTGTGAGTGGGTGGCTGTTATTATAGGACCCTGGGACTCCCTTACAGTGGCCTTCCTGTTCCCATCATCCCACCCACTTAGAGGTACTCAAGCTACATCCCCCTGGATCCTCCTGGATGTGGCCACAGGGGAGAATCCATCGTGGAACCTTCAGCCTGACACCCTCCCTGGAAGGACACAAGGGTTTCATCCATGGTCTGGCTGCCCTGGCTCCAATGAGTGGTCTAGTTTGTGTCCCAGGAAGGCTCAGCTCCCTGCCCTGTGCATGGCTGACTCCTGAGTCATCCCTGAAGAGTCTGCTTCTTTTGCACCAACACTTGGGTGCTTAATTCTGTGCAAGTTGTGTCTTGGAGGGACTTTGTGTTGCTGGGGTTGAACCCTGGCATCTCATGCAAAGTTTGTGGACCATTCTTGATGCCATTTCTGTGGTCTCTATTCCTGTATATTCTTTTTTTTTTTTTTTTGCCACACCCCTTTGGTGCTCAGAGGTTACTCCTGGCTATGTGCTCAGAAGTTGCTCCTGGCTTGGGGGACCATATGGGACTCCGGGGGATCGAACTGCGGTCTGTCCTAGGCTAGTGCTGGCAAGGCAGACACCTTACCGCGCCGGCCCCTATTTCTGTATATTCTAATCTCAATTTTTCTTACCTTATTTTGGGGGTAGGGGCTCTATACCCTGTGATGCTCTGGGGTTACTCCAAATTCTGTGCTCGGGGGTCTCTTCTGGTGGTGCTCTGGAGATCATGAGGGTCAAGTCTGAGCCTTCTGCAATGCAAAGCTTGTGTTTAGCTTGTTATTTTTTGGGGGGAAGTAAAATAGTTTTATTTAGGAAATAAGACAAGAGAGGGGATGAGAGGAGAGGAGGAGAGGGAGAAAGAGAGTGCGCTAGAGAGTAAGCTAGAGGGGTGAGAGTAAGAGAGAGAGAGAGAGAGACAGAGAGAAAGACAGAGAGAGAGAGAGAGTAAGGAAGGGAGAGAGAGAGAGAGCACACAATACTCAAGAAAGAATGTGGCTTCTCCGGAGGAGAGATGCCAGAGGAGCTATGGAAACAGCAGACAGATGGGGACCTGCCAATACCTTCTTGGGAAGTGAGATGTGATTTGAAGCAGTTTCTCTGTTGCCTGCCCTAAAGAAACCCAAGACAGATGAACTCCTTTGTGGCTAATTGAGGCTGATAAGACTTTGACTGATGCCATTGCTAGAGAGAGAAGGCTGGACCCCACCCCAGAAACTCTTCAGAGGAACCAGAGGGCATAAGGAACATGAAGATGTGAAGGTGGGAAGGTGGGAATGTATTATAGTGTGACTGTGAATTGGGGAGAAAAACTATAAGATTAAACGGGCAAATCAAGTGGGGGTACCTCCTCATTCTGGGGTTTGTCTACATCTCATCTTGGGATGTATAATTCTTTTATGGAGTCCCCTTCATTCTTTCTTTCTCGGGAAGCCCAAATTGTCTCTCTCTTGTACTCATCACTTTATTTCCTTCATAATCTCCAAATCAAACTGTCTTCTTTTTTATTTATTTATTTTTGGCCACACCTGTTTGATGCTCAGGGGACCATATGGGACGCCGGGGGATCAAACAGTGGTCCGTTCCAGGTTACCACTTGCAAGGCAGACACCTTACCTCTAGTGTCACCTCTCTGGCCCCTGAAATAAAACTGTCTTCTTTGTGGATCTTCTCCTGAATTTCTTTCTGCAAGGGCAGACAATAGAGCACCAGGCAGAGATCAGATCTGGCCTTTCCTCACAAGCTAAAAGCAAACCTCTTGCCCCAGTCTGAAACCTACTGCAGTTTTGCACAGTGTCCACGGAGCAGAACTCAGGAAGCACATGGGGGCTGCAGGTAGACAAAGGTCCACCCTTGTGGGAGCTTCCGATCCTGACAATTCCCATCCCCGTGTGCAGGCACGTCCCTAGTACAAAGGTGGGGTGGGGGCTGGAGCGATAGCACAGCGGTAGGGTGTCTGCCTTGTACTCAGCTGATCCAGGACAGATTCTGGGCGTCCCATATGGTCCAGCAGCCTGCCAGAAGCGATTTCTTTCTTTCTTTTTTTTTTGGTTTTTGGGCTACACCCGGCGTTGCTCAGGGGTTACTCCTGGCTGTCTGCTCAGAAATAGCTCCTGGCAGGCACGGGGGACCACATAGGACACTGGAATTCGAACCAACCACCTTTGGTCCTGGATCGGCTGCTTGCAAGGCAAACGCTGCTGTGCTATCTCTCTGGGCCCCAGAAGCGATTTCTGAGTGCAGAGCCAGGAGTAACCCCTGAGCGTCACCGGGTGTGGCCCCAAAACCAAACCAAACCAAACTAAACCAAACCAAACCCAAACAAAACAAAGGTGGGTCCAACAGGAAGGCAGTAACAACTCCCTGGCTCCCACTTCTCCCACATACAACACAATCTTCCCTGCTCCTCTGTTTTCTCAAAAACCCAAATCCATTCATCTCTGGCTTCATTCCAGCCTCTTTCCTTCTGCAATGTCTGTTATTCTTATGTAAAAATTTGCTTTGCTGGAGAGATAGCACAGCGGTAGGGCGTTTGCCTTGCACACAGCCGATCCAGGATAGATGGAAGGTGGTTCAAATCCCTGCAATCCAGATGCAATCCCCCGAGCCTGCCAGGAGTGATTTCTGAGCGCAGAGCCAGGAGTAACCCCTGAGCGCCGCTGGGTGTGACCCAAAACCAAAACCAAACAAAAATTTGCTTTGCTTTGGGGCCACACTTGGTGGTGTTCAGGGATTACTCCTGGCTGGGCATACAGGAATTACAGTGCTCCTTGTGACCTGAGGGGGTCCATATGGGATGCCAGGGATTGAACCCGGGTCAACCATATGCAATGCAAAATATGCCCTCCCTGCTGTACTACGGCTCTAGCCTCAATCATTCCTATTCGGTCAGAGCCAAGTCTTTGCTGGGGTCTGTTGTGGGGTGCATGCAGGCTGGTGCCCGCATTGGCGCCTCACCCACAGGAGGTGCTGCTCATGGCAGAGTGGAAAACAAAGGGTTTTCTTCGAGAGGCGTTTTCCCTCTTCTTCACCTCTTACCCCACTGTCCGCCCCCACTTTCCCAGCTCCTCCAGCTTCGCGTTTCCTGCTATTCCCCAAACACAGCCGGCGCACCCCCACCTCCGCCTGCCTCCTTTCTCTCTCGCCCAGTCTCCTCGAGCTGGCAAAAGCCTGCCTGGGCTGGAAAGCTGGCTTTGTTGTCCCTCCTGCTGAAACCATCCTCCGCAGGCCGGGCTGAATGCGGGGCCCCTCCCAGGTGCTGGCGCGCACACATTCCTTTCCCACCGAACACAGAATGCTGCGCCCAGGAAGGTTGCCTTTGTGCGTCTGTGCTCTTGGCCTCCGACTCTCTCCCGCCTGGGCTCAACCTCCGGGCAGGGCCCTGGCTGACTCAGTCCTCAGCAGCATGATGACAGTGAGGGAATGAATGGTGCTGAGTGAGGGGCAACTTGGGCTCAGAGGGTGCCCCGCAGCCGGCCCCTGCCTTGCACACCTTGCAGGCCCAGAGAGCTGAGTTAGCACTCACTGGACTGAGAGAACAGAGCAAGGATGGAAACGTGCCATTGCATTTCCAAATTATTCCTATGGGAAGGTGCCAATGCAACGAGCCATAGGTCTAGAGTTAAGGCTACGTAGTGTTCTGGAAGTCTGGGGGTGCAAAGACATCTTCTGAGGTTGGAATCAAGGTGTTGATGAGCCTGCACACCTCCCCGGGGGCTTCAGGGGAATCTCTTCCTTTGCCTCTGCTGACCTCAGCAGGCTGGTGACTGCCAACTGCACACTCTGACCTCACACCTCCCCAAACTTGACCCCCTTGCCTCTCTCTCTGCCAGGTTTTGTTTCACATTGGCTTCCAAAAGCTCCCACAGAACAGTCTCTCCGTGGCATGCACGTTAACTGTTTGCGTCTAGAGTCATGTTTGCAGGTTCTGTGTATCAGAGGTGGACATAGTAAAATCCAATGCACCTTATTTCCTGAATCAGGGTCGCACAAGAAACAATGCAGACCAAGCTGAGGGTGAAACACGTGTAGTCTGGCAGTCTTCTACCTAGTATCACGTTCCTCATGCCTGCCAGAACTACCGTTTTATTTTATTTTATTTTATTTTTTTACTACCGTTTTATTGAGTATGGAGATTACCCCTGGTTTGGGGCAGACTTACAAGTAAGACAATCTTTGTTTTGGGTGAAACCAAGTTATAAACAAACAGACACAAAGAAACCAGGGATAAGCTTTGTTTTAGGTAAAATAAGGTGTAACCCAACAGACATCATTGGGGTTCTCTTTTGGTGGAGTTTGGGCCATTCCTGGTGGTGCTCAGGGTTTACTCTTGGCTCAGTGCTTAGGGATTACTCCTGGCAGTACTTAGGGAGCCCTATGTGGTACCAGAGATGGAACTGGAGTCAAATGCAGGACAAATGCTTCAACCCCTGTGTACTATCTATCTCTTGGAGGTTTTTTTTTTTGGAGGGGGTTGGTTTTTTGGGTCACACCCTGACCAGGGGTTACTCCTGGCTCTGTGCTCAGATATTGCTCCTGGCAGGCTCGGGGGACCATATGGGATGCCAGGAACCTATCAGGGTCCGTCCAAGGTTGGCCACGTGCAAGGCAAAAGCCCTACCACTATGCTATCTCTCCAGCTCCTCTTGGAGGTTCTTAATTCTGCCTAGTCAAGAAACAGAATTGGGGGCCGGAGAGATAGCATGGAGGTAAGGCGTTTGCCTTTCATGCAGGAGGTCATCGGTTCGAATCCCGGCGCCCCATATGGTCCCCTGTGCCTGCCAGGAGCAATTTCTGAGCCTGGAGCCAGGAATAACCCCTGAGCACTGCCAGGTGTGACCCAAAAACCAAAAAAAAAAAAAAAAAAAAAAAAAAAAAAGAAACAGAATTGGGGGGCCGGGAAGGTGGCGCTAGAGGTAAGGTAGCCAAGGAACGGACCGCGGTTCGATCCCCCAGCGTCCCATATGGTCCCCCCAAGCCAGGGGCGATTTCTGAGCACATAGCCAGGAGTAACCCCTGAGCGTCAAACGGGTGTGGCCCAAAAACCAAAAAAAAAAAAAAAAAAAAAAAAAAGAAGAAGAAACAGAATTGGAGATGACTTCTCTCCTCTGGGAGCCTCCCCCAGGTGGCTCTGGAGTCCTCAAAACTTCACTGGATCCCTACTGGGGCAGGTAGAGTGCCAGCGCTGGACAGAAGCCCTTATCCCAGCCTCATCCAGTGTTTGTCCTGGAGGTTTGCTTTATTTAGCAAACACACTGAATTAGAAAAGAGACACAGCATAGCCCCAACCCTTAGAGTCCAGATGGCCCCAAGCTCTGTCTTGTGGGAGCTGGGTCCTTGTATGGGTGGGTCAGTGGGCCAGATAAGAGATGGGAGTGAGGGGTTTTAAAAGCCGAGGTTCCTCCTTATTGGTAAAAGTTAAGCACCCCTGTAAGGTTGGGAGCCTGAGGCAGGAACAATGGCGGGGGTGGGGGTTGGGGGGTGGGTGAGGTTCAGCTTCAGGGATGAGAGGAAGGGGCTTGGGTGGAGCCTGAACCTCTGCATAAGGTCCTTTCCTCCCTGCTCACTTGGAAAGAACTGAGACACCCCAACTCCATTGTGGTCCTCCCCAAACCTCCTCCCCTGGTCCTCCTGCTAGTCCTTCTACTGGTTCTCTTGGTCCATCTACCTCCTCTCCTCACCTTCTCCTTCCCTGATCATTCTGGGCTCCTAGTCTTGGTGGTTCTCTGTTCTCCCTCCTCCCTGAGCTCCTCTCCCTTCTCCTCTCCTGTCCTCCTTCCCTTGTGCCTCTTCACACCCAATCAAGACTCTGGCTCTTGCTGATCTCATCTCAGAGAAAAAGTCAAGAGCAGTCTCTTTTCAGGGCTGTGACAGGCAGAGAGGGGCTGCTTTGCTCAGAGCCTGCTCAGGCTCACTAAGACAGGGAGACCACCTACCCATAACAGACTCCCAGTCTGAGGGGGTGGGGAGAGACACAGCAACTCCCTGGAGATGGGAGAGGAGAGGCCTGTCTCAGTTTCTGAGTCTGGGCCCCACCTGCCCTGAATGATAAGAGTTCTACAAGTGAGTGTGAGCAAACAAGCTGAAGGGTATGGAGGGTGAACATGGGATGACAATTGGAAGGCACCCCTGAGTGCTCTATCTGGCTCCTCAGTGAGTTTGCAGGCAGAGTGTAAGTGTGTGAGTGGAAAAGCCCCTGGCTGGCTTCCTGCTGCCCCCTAAATCCCTGCAGCCTATCTTCCAGCCGTGGGCTGCAGTTCCCATACATACTCCCCTTCCAGACTTCCTCCCCGCCCAGTCCTAGGGCTCTGGCTCCTCCCTCCTGCCTTCTCCTCCTGCCCAGGGTAGTGGGTGTGGGGGGGGGGGACACCCAGCCTGGTGTCCTTTGGAGGGAGGTGCTGGGCAGCTGACTGGGCTTTGTCTGAAAAAGTGGAATGTCCTCTCGTGACTGTGCTTTGGGTCCACCCCAGACTGGAAACCGTTGGTGGGGCCCAGCTTGCCCGTCTGGGGAGGGGATGTGTGTCAGGGCAGGAGGCCCCACCTCTGTCTCTTCTATTCAGGATGAGCCTCCTGGAGCCCCAGGAATGTCGTCGTGTGCCTCCTACAGCCCTGGGAGGCGTTGGTGGGGCTGGGTGGGCCCTCGGAGCCAGACGCAAATCATCGGTGGGCGGATCTGGGCTGGGCCAGGGCAGAGGCTGAAGAGCCCAGCAGCAGAAGGAGCTGGCCTGAGGGGCCACATCTGGGGATGGGCCAGGATGCAGGACCCACAAGGTTGTCTGTTGGTCTAGGGAGGGGCCAGGTCTAGGGGTCCCCGGGTCTCTGGGATTCCCTGAAGAATCTGGGGTTCTTTTCTCATCCACCAGGGCAAGGGCCAGCTGGGGGACTTTCCTGGACCCCACTGGATGGGTCAGACGACATGTGTCACCTTCTTGGAAACCCCCCAAGAATCCTGTCCCCCACAGCTCAGTCCATATCTCTGGTTGTCCAGCAGCTTCCGGCTGTGCTGGGTTCTTCTCTCCTGGGGGGGGGGGGGTCAGGTAGTGCTGGGACCTGCAGGAACATGGTCAGCTGGGAGAGGGGCCAATCCACCCACCTGACAGTGACATAGCCCTGGCATGGGCCCTGTAGCCTGAGGCTTCCCCAAGCTGCTTGTCTGGGGATCCCTTACCCCAAGTTCTGCTTCAGTTCCTGCCCCAGCAGCCTGCTCCCCTGCTCTCTCTCTCTTTATTTATTTATTTATTTATTTATTTATTTATTTATTTATTTATTTAGTTTTCGGGCCACACACGGCAATGCTCAGGAGTTACTCCTGGCTGTCTGCTCAGAAATAGCTCCTGGCAGGCACGGGGGACCATATGGGACACCGGGATTCGAACCAACCACCTTAGGTCCTGGATCGTCTGCTTGCAAGGCAAACACCGCTGTGCTATCTCTCCGGGCCCTCCCCTGCTCTCTTTATGGTTTCCAGCAGCCTCTGGAGAGGTGCTCAACAGGTTTTTGGCTAGCTGGATATGTGGCCCATGTGGATGTGTGCTTGTGCCTATATTTATGTGCACAACGGTGTACCTATGCATGCATGCATGCATCTATACATGCACCTACATGCATATAACGTGTTTATGCCCACATGCATAGGGATCTACGTGTATGTTTATGCATGGGAACATGTCTACAGGTCTACCATATTCATGTCTACCCAATGCACTGGTGTACATGTATAGATGTACATGTGTGCGTGCATATTCATGCATGTGCATGTATGTATACATACGTATCTGTTTTTTTTTTTTTTTTTTGTGTTTTTTTTTTTTTTTTTTTTTTGGTTTTTTGGGCCACACCCGGTAATTCTCAGGGGTTACTCCTGGCTATGCGCTCAGAAGTTGCTCCTGGCTTGGGGGACCATATGGGACGCCGGGGGATCGAACTGTGGTCCGTCCAAGGCTAGCGCAGGCAAGGCAGGAACCTTACCTCTTGTGCCACCGCCCGGCCCCATACATACGTATCTATGTGTGAATGCTGGGAGTGGTTCCAGGCATTTTCCTAGTGCCTCTCTAGCTCCTTCCCCTCACTGCAAACTTCTAGCAGCCTCTGGGGAATAGCTGTCTCCCTCCCAGGGCCGAGCCGCTGATTTTTGCCTGCTGCCCCTCTGGCTGCCAGGGGTCTCTCCCTACTGGAGGTGGAGGGCAGGTCTGGGCTGGAGGACCGTGTGTCTTTGGCTTGACTCTGGACTCTGGACTCTGGGCCTAGGCCCTGGCTCTGTGCTGCCGGGTCATCCCTCCCAATATCCTGGGCCCCCAGCCTCAGTTTCCCCACAGCATTGTTAGTCCTGCGAGACTACCCTGCCCTTGGATGGAGAAACACTGAGTGGGCCTTGCCTCCAGCCTTCATAGGCAGACACAGGTGGGAGAATATCCAAGGGTAAAAGGCTCCAAAGGAGAAACTGAGGCCCAGACATGAGGTCAGGGTAAAGGGGAGATGGTGTAATTGGGGGATGGGGAGGTTTTTAGTGATGGGAGGATAATGAGAGATTAAGAAATTTCCTTCAAAGGGCCCCAGACTTTGTGTTTGTGTGTGTGTGTGTGTGTGTGTGTGTGTGTGTGTGTGTGTGTGTGGTTCTGTACAGTGTAGGCTGGACTGGGGGCTCTGGGAGGCTGTGCAAGGCTCAGAGCAGGAGGACATGGCTCCCCAGGGCTGAGTAGGGCAGGGGGCAGGCAGGGCAGGGGGAGAGGGCTCTGCCGTGGCCATTCCAGGGAATGGCCAACTAATACAGGTCATTTGGGGCCTCCTGCCTGACTGGAGACCCTCTGTCCACCTCACCCAAGAGCTTGTGCTCATCTGCCTCCTTCCATGGCCTTCATCAATCCAGGCAGGTGGGAGCAGGTGGGAGCAGGTGGGAGCTTCAACCCTGCTTTCCCAAACACTCACTCTGCCCTGTCTCTTTTTGAGGGGGCCACAGTCAGCTTTGCTCAGGACTTCCTCCTGACTCTGCACTCAGGGGTCACTGCTGGAGGGCTCAGGAGACCACATAGGGTACCTGAGATCGAACCTGGGTCAGTCGTGTGCAAGGCAAATGCCTCTCTGCTGTGTTATCTTTTCAGCCTCACATCATGCCCATCTTTCAGAGGGGACAGTGCCCTTCTACTTTCCAGGTGGGAAGTGCTACCTCAGAGCTGCCTCAGTGGAACCATCCTGTGCCCCGTGTGTGGGCTCTGGCCCTTGCACCTCCTGCTTGGCCCCGCCCTTGCCCAGAGCCCGTTCAGACAGCGGCTGACGCCAGAGCCTGGCAGTGCCTAAATCGTTAGCGCCGCTGAGATTAGGCAGCTAATCTCTGTACAGGGCAGCACCAGTGCAGGAAGTGGGGTGGCCCTGCCCCCCTGCAGGCAGTGAGCCCCACACCAGGCCCTGAGGCCCAGATCCTGTGGCGTCTGCCTTCCGTGGCCACTTGGGGGTCCTTCCCCAGTGACTTTCCTCAGATTGAGGGGGATGCGTGTGGGGTGATTTTATAGATGAGCAGCGGTTCTCCACTCCTGCTTTCTCAGGGGTTCTTAGGCATAATCTCACTAAATATTAGAGGAAACAGGCTGGTGAATCGACTTTCTAGAAGGTTCCCAGCTGCCCTGGTGGGAGTATCTCTGCCCATTTATACAAGGTACCCCACACACTTGGGAGGATCCCAGTAAAAGGGAGATGCCCTCAGGTCAGAGACTGTTTCTCCCCTATCAGCAGGGGGTGTGTGGTGGGGTCTCCCTCTGAACCCCTGGTTATCTGGGAGCTGTGTCACCCAACTTCTCCACCCTCTCTGTGGGGGCCAGATCAGCCTCGAGGTGCAGGGCCTGTGCAGCCTTGTTCCAGGCCTCTCAGACACCCCCCCCCAGGAATGAGCTCAGCAGCCTAATTGCGTCTGAGGATTGAGAATCACCCTGGCCTGGGGCTGTGCTCCAACACCATCTTTGTTCCCCCAACACGTGCCTGGGCCACTGGCCACTGGCCACTGGCCGCTGGGGCAGGGAGGGCGAGGGGAGGGCGAGGGGAGGGTGAGGGGAGGGTGAGGGGAGGGCAGGGGCCACGTGTGTCCTGCCTGGGGCCCTGGGCAGCTGGGGAGCAAATTACATGGCTGAGGTTTTGGCTCTGACTTCAAGGGCCCAGGGCCCAGCCCCACTGTGTCCTGCCTATAAAGGGCCAAGCGGGGTCTCCATCCACCAGGACCCTGCTCTGACCTGTGAACGCCATGGCTGCCACCAGCACTAGCCTCCGCCACTTCTCCTCCTCTGGTTCTGTCCAGGGCCTGTGTGCACCTGGCAGTGGCTTCTCCCGGATGTCCTCTGTCCACATCGGGGGAGCCTGCAGGGCCCCCAGCCTCCTGGGAGCTGGCAGCTGTGGTAGCATGTCGGTCACCTCGTCCCGCTTCTCCGCGGGCTTGGGAGGTGGTGTTGGGGGAGGCTACACCTGCAACCTGGGCGGGGGCTTTGGTTCCAGCTTTGGGGTGTCGGACACCCTGCTGGGGGGTGGTGAGAAGGAGACTATGCAGAACCTCAACGACCGCCTGGCCTCCTACCTGGACAAGGTGCATGCCCTGGAGGAAGCCAACGCTGACCTGGAGGTGAAGATCCATGATTGGTATAAGAAGCAGGGCCCTGGGCCAGCCCGTGACTACAGCCACTACTTTAAGACCATTGAGGAGCTGCGTGGAAAGGTGGGGGTGCCCATTTCTCTGCTCTCTGCCTCCATTCATCCCAACTTGAATGTTTGAGTGTTTCCCTCTGTCTTAGGCCTCTAGCCCCCCATCCTTCATATTCACAGATCCATAGACCATCCATCCATTCATCCATCTGTCTTTTTATTCACCCATTAATCCATCTGTCTGTCTACCCATATGTCTATATGTCCACCTGTCCTCTCATCCACTCATCCATCCATCCATCCTTCATTCATTCATTCATTCATTCACTTTTTCATTTACTTTGAAACCCAGCCCTGTGCCATCACTCCCTGGCCTGGAGGAGTTTCTCTGCAGGGAGTTTCTCTTTTTATGGAGGGAGCATATTTAGGGTGGGAGATAGAAGAGTTGTCAGAAAGGTGGTTGAAAGTTGGGGCCGGAGAGATAGCACAGCAGCATTTGCCTTGCAAGCAGCCGACCCAGGACCTAAGGTGGTTGGTTCGAATCCCGGCATTCCATATGGTCCCCTGTGCCTGCCAGGAGCTATTTCTGAGCAGACAGCCAGGAGTGACCCCCTGAGCACCGCCGGGTGTGGCCCAAAAACCAAAAACCAAAAAAAAAGAAAGGTGGTTGAAAACATTTTAAGTCATATATCTGTGTGGGTAGGCTCACATAATGAGAATGTCTCCTCACCAATGCATTTCCCTCTGGGTATGTATTCTGTCTACCTCACCTCTTCTAGGTGAGACTTCCAAGATGACATTTGTCTTTCATCCAGGGATTGGGGCTCCTTCAGGACACTAAGGTTCAGTTTCTTTTTCTTTTCTTTTCTTTTTCTCTTTTTGGTTTTTGGGTCACACCTGGTGGTACTCCGGGGTTATTTCTGGCTCTGTGCTCAGAAATCACTCCTGGGATCATATGGAAATGCTGGGAATTATACCCAAGTCTGTCCCAGGTTGGTAGCACTCAAGGCAAATGCTCTACCTCTATGCTATCTCTCTGACCCCTACGGTTCAGTTTCCATTCTGTGCCTTGTTATGTTTTCACTGAGTTTGGCATATTTTCTTTTCTTTTTTTTTTTGTTTTTTTGGGTCACACCCGGCGGTGCTCAGGGGTTACTCCTGGCTGTCTGCTCAGAAATCGCTCCTGGCAGGCACGGGGGACCATATGGGACACCAGGATTCGAACCAACCACCTTTGGTCCTGGATGGCCGTTTGCAAGGCAAACACTGCTGTGCTATCTCTCCGGGCCCAGTTTGGCATATTTTCAAGTTGCTTTTTGTGGTGGGTCTTTCCCTTTTTTCTTTCTTCATGATGGTCACTGGGAGGGGTGTCCCTGAAGGGCTATGCTTCTTTTTGCAGAATGTGGGGTCAGGGATTTTTCAAAGGAAATATCTATGTCTTCTAACTACCACTGGAAGGATTTCTTTTTGGTGGCGCCAGGAATTGAACCTAGGGATCAAATCTTAGGATTAAACCCCAAGCAAGTGCTCTACCACAGAGCCACATCCCTGCCCTCAAGGGAAGGAGGTGCTGTTATCTGCTTGAGGAGTCCTTGCATATACACACAGAGATACACACATTCATATGCACATAGACACAGTCATATTCTCACAAACATATACACTCATATTCACACGCATTCTCACACACATACACCCATGCACACACTCTCACATCCATACACAAACATACACACATTCTCACATACATACATACATACATATAAAGCCTGACCTTGATGCTTCAGTGAGGAGCCTGGTCTGTGGTACGTGTCTTGTCTACCTCACCTGGTCTGTGTGCATAGCCGTAGGCTGGTGGGTCTTGCTCTGCAGCACCTCAGAGACAAGGGAGCGGGGGTGAAGGAGGCTGGGTGCCAGGTATAGAGGTGGGGGTGGCAGCGGGCAGGTTGGCTTTATTTCCAGGTGTAGAACCAGGCCTGGCACTGTGCTGTGATGGCTTTGCCTGCTCCTGCCCAGGACCTCCACTGAGTAGGGAACTCCTATAATTTCCTTGGAAGCAGACCCTGGCCTGTCTCATCAGATAGGTGCTGGGCTCTGGCTGGGCTGTAGGAGTACAGGGGAGCCCTGGTGAGTCAGCGCGCCCAACTCCGGGGTCAGCCAGCAGCTCACCACCAATCCCCTGGGCACCTTGTGCCAGGCCTCGCCCCTCTGAGTCACTCCCTCAGGAGTTTCCACAGCTGCCCTGGACCCATCAGCTGAAGGGACTTCATTGCTCTCTGGGGACTGGGGAATGGGGAGTGGTGGGTGGAGACCTCAATGGGTGCTTCTCTGGGGGGGTCGCCTGAAAGTAATAGTAATATTACCACTAATATTGAGAGTAATAGTGGCATTGCAATGAGAACAACAGCAATAGTACCCATCACTACCCCTCCCAGAGCCCCCACCCAATCCTCCGTTCTCATGTCAATCAATCACCTCGCTGTCCCTGTGAAAGAAGAAGAAAAATAACTGGGCTGCAGCTGGGGCCAGTCAGAGGCTCATTAATTAGTTCATAGCTTCATTAAACAGATCTTTCCTAGAGGCTAACTCTGGGTCAGGCACTGTGCCAGGCCTGAAGAGTTCGAAGCTCCTGAGACAGCTCTGACCTGGCAGAGAAGCGGTCTTGGGAGAATGGCTGCAGGAGGGAGACAGGGAAGAGTGATGAAAAAGGGTGGAAGGCTCAGTTGGACAAGGAATCCAGAAGTGCTTTCTGGAGGAGGTGGTATATGAGCCTGGAGGAGACCTTGTTTGGTTTAGGGGTCGCCACGCCCATGCATCTTGGGCAGTGACCCCACTGTGGGAGAGGGGGTGCATAGGGTTCCTCTTCTGGTATCCTAGTACCCATGTCCCCTCCAGTTGGTACCCATACTCCTCAGAGACTCTGCTGGCCCCTGGGACTCGCAATGGAACCCCTGATGGTCCCATTGTCCTCAGTGGGACCTTGGGAACCTCCATGTTTCCCAGTCTGGCCCACACTCCCAAGTACTGGAAGGGGTGTGGCAGTGCTTTCCCAAGTTGCGAGGAGGCTTGTTCACTGATCCCACTGTGTCATCCAGATTTTGGCGGCCACCATTGACAATGCCAGTGTGGTGCTGCAGATCGACAATGCCCGCCTGGCGGCTGATGACTTCCGCACTAAGTAAGTCTGCTCTGGGAGTGCCCTGGTTAGGGGAATGGTGGGAGTGTGTGGCTCTGCAGTTCACTGTTCAGAGCCTCTTCCCTCTAGGGCACCCCGTGACTCATGTCTCCATTCATTCTTCCAGGTATGAGACGGAGCTGAACCTGCGCATGAGCGTGGAGGCCGACATCAATGGCCTGCGCAGAGTGCTGGACGAGCTGACCCTGGCCAGGGCTGACCTGGAGATGCAGATCGAGAACTTGAACGAGGAACTGGCTTACCTGAGGAAGAACCATGAGGAGGTGAGGGAGCACGGGGAATGCAGGAAGGAGAACACCCCCTCACCCCCAATGTGGCACAAGCAGACTGAGAACATCCACATTCCATTCCCTTATCTCCCCAGTTCAGGGTCAGACTATCTAGCTAGGTCCCTACTGGGGAAAGGGCCTCAAAAAGGCCCCCTTGGGTGAGATCTGGAGTGATTTCCCCCATTCTGTGGGCACAGAAGAAGCCGAGTACATGGTTAACTCATGAAGGAGCGAATCACTCTAAGCATCAGTCCAGGAACGCGCATGCTAATTACTATAATGAATTACAATAGTGACAGTCATAACAACCAGGAACACCGCACGTTACTGGTGATTCACCGATGACCTCAGCTGATACCGACAGCCCCGCTGTGGCCGGATGCTGCTCCTCTCCCCACAGGGAAGGGCCAGAGGTGCAGAGTTTCATCAAGGCAGCCCAGGGTCCTTGCTCTGGTCTGTCGGACCCACGTGCATGTCCAAATCCCATGCTATTGCTGTCATCTCTCTTCAATGGAGTTCTGAGTTCCAGAACACACAAAAGGCTTGAGCTAGGGATAGGGGTGTTCTTCAGCCCTGTGAGCCCTTCCTTGGAGAAGTGCCAGGCTGGCCTGAGCTGGGGGACCCTAATTCCTGAGGGGTGGGAACCCAGAAAGTATCTCTGGTGCTGAGGCTACCCATAGCCAGTCTCTTTCTTTTTATTCTTTGCCTTTTTTTTAAAGCCACACTTGGGGATGTTCAGGGGTTAGTCTTGGCTTTGTGCTCAGGGGTCATTACTAGCAGTGTTGAAGGGACCATGTGGGATGCAAAGGATCAAATCCGATCAAATCCGAGTCAGCTGTGTAAGGCAAATGCTCTACCTGCAATATCATAGCTTCCACACCACCTTTGCTTTTTTTTTTTTTTTTTGGTCCCTCTTACATTTTGATTGGAAGTGGGGGTGAGGGAGGATGCTCCAAGTTCTGTGCTCAGGGGATGCTAGCAATTGGACCCAGGCCTCATGCATGCAAAGCATGAGCTCAGCCCTCTGAGTTCTCTCTCTGGCCCAGGAGCATTGGCTTGGCCACACTGATGGGCCAGAGGCAGGGAAAGCAACAGTGAGAGTTGTAATTGAGGTAGTACCGGCACACTCCAGAAATCATGAGCATTTGTTGTCTTTCTTATGCCAATACCAAGGGAGGGTGGCATTGGGGCAGACTGTGGACCCCCCCCCCAGCCCCACACCATTGAGATGGGATGAAGCCTGCCTCATTGGCAGAGCTGGAGGCTGCTGGCCTGTATGTTTGCATCTCTGTTTCCCTGAGGGAGTGAAAGCAGGGCTCAAGTCTGGGGGTACTGCCAGGTGAGCCCGAGTATATCCTTGCTCTCCTCTGCTCTAGGAGATGAACTCCCTGCGGGGTCAGACTGGCGGGGATGTCAGCGTGGAGATGGATGCCGCTCCTGGTGTGGACCTCAGTCGTATCCTGAACGAGATGCGGGAGCAGTATGAGCAGATGGCCGAGAAGAACCGCAAGGACGCTGAGGACTGGTTCTTCAGCAAGGTGGGTGGCCTGGTGAGCAGGTGTGCCTGCGTGTGCCAGCCTGTGCTGGGTTCTGGAAAACCTGTCCCTCTGTGGACTTCCCAGTTGGAAGGACCTTTGGAAACCAGTTGGACCAACCCTTCTGCCAACTATAGACAGTAAAGCATAGTGAGGCCTCGACACACAGAACCAGGTCTCCTGGGCCCAAAGGCCGTGTGTGTGTGTGTGTGTGTGTGTGTGTGTGTGTGTGTGTGTGTGTGTATGTGTGTGCGCGCGCAGAAGTCAAGCATATTGAAAGCTCCCTGGACATCCACAATGCTCTGGACAGAGGGGAACGGCTGCAGTGTGCCACCCCCCTTTTATTGCTTTTGGGCCTCACTCAGCAGTTTACTCATATTCAGGGTTTACTCCTGGCTCTATGATCAGAAATCACTCCAGGAGGCTCAGGGGACCATATGAGATGCCAGGGATCGAACCTGGATCTGTCACATGCAAGGCAAATGCCCTACTGCTATGTTATCTCTCCACCCTCTGCAGTGCTCTTTTTACTGCAAGGGGTAGGGAGTACACTTGATGATGCTCAGGGATTAATTACCCCTGGCTATACATTCAGGAATTATTCTTGGCTTGGCTTTTGGGGAGCATGTGGGATGTCAGGGATTGAACCTGGGTTGGCTGTGTGCAAGGCAAGAATCTTACCTACTGTACTCTCGCTCTGTCTTCCATGATGCTGTGCTTTGAACTCGGTCTCGATAATGAATAAAAATGACCAGGTAACATTCACTGAGTTCCTGTGACAGGGCAGAGGGAGTAGGTGGGATTCAGTGAAGGTCAGGGAGGAGTTTGGGAAATTGGGTCTGGGAGATCAGGGTTCAGAGCTGGTTCCTATCCTGTGCCAATCTCGTCCTCAAGCCTCTTCTGGCCCCTTATTCCATCTACCTTGCAGACTGAGGAGCTGAACCGACAGGTGGCCACAAACACGGAGGCACTGCAGAGTGGCCGAACCGAAATCATAGAGCTTCGCCGCTCGGTACAGAACCTGGAGATCGAGCTGCAGTCCCAGCTAAGCATGGTAGGGACCCTTGTCGTCTTCTCCCACCTTATTCTCTCCTGTCTCCCTTTCTCAGCAGTGGGACCTCGACCCTTCCTGCCCCAGCCAGTAGCACACACCACCTCACTTATTGCGGGGCTCTTCCTGGGCACCCTGCAACAGGGAAGTGCCCCGGCTCTGTCCCGCCCAGACCCCCATGCCTCTGCCCACAGAAAGCCTCACTGGAGGGCAGCCTGGCAGAGACGGAGGCACGCTATGGGGCGCAGCTGGCCCAACTGCAGGGTCTCATCAGCAACATCGAGCAGCAGCTGTGTGAGGTCCGCTGTGACATGGAGCGGCAGAACCACGAGTACCAGATCCTGCTGGATGTGAAGACGAGGCTGGAGCAGGAGATCGCCACCTACCGCCGCCTGCTGGAGGGCGAGGATGCCCAGTGAGTGTGGGCCCCCTGGGGTGAAGGAGGCTGGGTGCTTTTCCCCAGTGATAGATGTGGGAGCAGAGGGCCCAGCCTGGAGGCTTGCAGAGGATGAAGCTGAGCACATTGACTGCCAGGGAGACCGAGGGCAAACTTTGCACTTTGGTGCTTCCCAAAGTGAACCATATCGGCCACCTTGAGCTCTGGAATAATCTAGGGGGTACTAGTATCAGATGCAACTGTGGGAGATACTTTCTGTATGCTCACTTCAAAGAAGGGGACTTTGACTGGGGACATGACTCAGCAGTGAATGTACATGCCTTGCAAGCAGGAGACCTGGGTTTGGTCCCAAGCATTGCAAAAAACAAACAAGCAACCAAAACCAAACCAAAACACCAAACAAAGCAAAACACAACAAGCACCAATAAACCAAAAGGCAGACAGATTTGCAGCAGGGCAGGGACTGAATTCTTTCCTGGAAGGGGCTAGCTGGAATCCTATACTTTGCATTAGCCTAGACCCTGGAGAGCCATGGAGGGAGAGAGTAAAGGAGCTTTCTCAGGCTCTGTTAGAATTTCCCTTTGGGCTGTAGGGTCTTGAGGGTAAAAGGTGGGCCAGGGAGACCCCTGAGGGGGCTGGAGCAGGGAAAGAAGCTGGGCAGAAGAGGGAGTCCATGCTGCAGACGCGGTGTGATCGCATGCTTGCACGTGGGGGTGGAGGATGCGATGACAGGTGAGTGGGAGAGATGACCGGTGTCTGGCTCTGGTGACTATGGCGAGAGACGCCATCCCTGGGCTGGGAGCCTGGTGGGCGGCATGTGGAGTGGGTTTGGAGAGGGACAGGTTTCGGAGCCCTTGAAGATAGGGCTGGGAAGGTGCTGCCTGACCCAGCTATCCCTCACTGGGCCTGTCCTTGACATAAGTCCATCTGAGCTGTAGCGTGAGGCTGCTAGGGCTCCTCTTAAGCCCTGGTTAGCCACAGTTTTCAGGGCTGGGCTGGGCTGGGTTCTTCCTTCTTCTTGCTGCATAGCAAGCTGTGCCCTCTGACCCTTGCGGCTCTCCCTCTTTTCCCTGAGATTTTTCTCCTCTGACCTGGGGCTCCTTAGCAGCACCTTCTCTCAGCAGGGGTCCCAAGGGTACTAACATCTCTGGGCTGACAATATCCCCCCTCCCACAGCCTGTCCAGCCAGTACTCCTCCCACCCTAGCCGCGAAGGTAAGTGCTGCTTTCCCCTGCCTGGTGGGAGTCGGGGAGTGGGTCCCCCTATGGGAGACTGAAGCCCCTCTCCCCCCACCAGCCTCAGTGACTAGTCGCCAAGTGCGTACCATTGTGGAGGAGGTCCAAGATGGCAAAGTGGTATCATCTCGTGAGCAGGTGCACCGCTCCACACACTGAGCCTCCTGGCCAAGAGGCAGCCATCGCCCCTGTGCTTAGCTGGCCACTGCTGCCCCTGGACACCCCCTTCTGCTCCCCACCAACAGCTGCTGCTTCATACAGCCCCTTCCAAAAGGACCTAGTCCCCAGTCACTAGCATTAAAGCTTCTCTTGAATCCAGTGCCTTATAGTGTGATCTGGTCATTGACAAGGGCATGAGGGGCTGAGGGGTGGGGATGGGGCAGTCTGTGGAGCATCTGGGGTGTGTGTGCTCCACCTGTCCACCTCTTCTTCCACCACAAGCTGGTTGGGGCTCCTAGGAGCACCAGGGAAGGAGTTAAGAATAGGGCAGTGCACCGGACTCTGGGTGTTCATAGAAGTGGCTGGTGGTCCTGGCTGGTGGCGGGCCTCTGGAGCATCCTCTCATCCTTTCGAGCCACGCACACCCTTTCTGGAGAACCCCAGCCTGGGAGGGCGGGTTCAGAGTAGTCAGCCAGGGAAGGGGGGCTTTCCGAGGAGCTGTCCAGGCAGGCAGGGGAGGTGGTGGCAGCCCCGGAAACCAAACTGGCTCTACCCAGCTCTACCCGGCTCAGGGGGTGTGCTCAGGGCGGGGTGAGTGAGCGTGGGGGGCGTCCTGTTTGCTTTGGTGGCTTGGCAGCTGCCAGGGCTATTGGGGAACTCTCTCAGCTGCTGGCAGGGGCTGTCCAGGCCTGTTTGGAAAGCCAAAGCCACCAGCAGTCTGAGACTCAACCACATTCCGCCCAGCGTGCCTGCGGGGACCCTGGGACCCGGGGCTGGGCAGGCGGGGCCCTGGCACACGTCAGGGGCTGGGGTGGGGCCTCTGGGTGAGGCTGGGGGAGCAGGCTGGTGTGGAGTGCTTAGGAAAACCCTCTTCTGAAATTTCCGGCTGACAGGGACCTGAGGTGTAGACTCCACCTTGCCTCCAGGCATCTTGGGGGTACAGTGAGGGGAGCTAGGTGAAATAGTGTCTCCCTCACTGATAGTTTCATTGGGCCTGGATGCTCCTCTCTGCCCCCAAGTTCTGGAGCTGGGGGGCACCCCATTCCTACCTCTGAGAGATGGGGGTAACCTCCATCTTCCCTACCTGTCTAGACTGTGTGCAGATCCGGGCGGGCACAGCGCCAGTTTCCAGGATATGATGGGGCCCGTCCTCCCTGTCTCCCCAGCATCCAGGCCTTCTGTGGGGAGGACAAAAGCTCAGACTGGGGTCTGCCTGGCCCTTCCAGCAGAGATGGGGTTCCACAGGTGGGCAGGGAGGCTGGTGTGACCGTCATATCCTGCTTCCCGTTTGTCCCTATTAGGTCATGGGAAAGCGTAGCTGCAGGGCCTGCCTGAATCACAGCGGCTCCTTGGGACCAAGCACAGCAACACACACATGCAGACGGCCAGCATGGGGGTTCGCAGCCATGAGGCAGAGCCCCAAGGTGGGAGGGGAGGGGGTGCACAGCCACCTGGGAGCTGGCTGGCGGCCAGGAGTGATGAAAGCCCAGGGGAATGGAAACCCAGGAGCAAGCCTGTTGTAATCCGCTACGCCCACTTGCCGACCTATAAAGGAGGCGGGCAGGCTGCGGCAACCACACGCACCTCGCGCTTCTTTCCTCGAACCCTGGTGCTCTGTGCCTGTCTGCCACCGCCATGACCACCACCATCCGCCAGTTCACATCCTCCAGCTCCATCAAGGGCTCCTCCGGCCTGGGGGGCGGCTCGTCCCGCACCTCCTGCCGGCTGTCGGGCAGCCTGGGTGGCGGCTCCTGCCGTCTGGGCTCTGCCAGTGGCCTGGGCAGTGTCCTCGGGGGCAGTGCCCTCGGGGGCAGCAGCAGCTACTCCAGCTGCTATAGCTTCGGGTCTGGCGGGGGCTATGGCAGCAGCTTTGGGGCTGTGGATGGGCTGCTGGCGGGTGGGGAGAAAGCCACTATGCAGAACCTCAACGACCGCCTGGCATCCTACCTGGACAAGGTGCGTGCCCTGGAGGAGGCCAACACCGAGCTGGAAGTGAAGATCCGTGACTGGTACCAGAAGCAGGCCCCGGGCCCTGCCCCTGACTACAGCCACTATTATCATGTCATCGAAGACCTGAAGAGCAAGGTGGGACGAACTGACAGAATTCTCCTTTCCCTGCCCCGGTGGGCTCAGTGCTCCCAGGATAGTTTGGCTTCAACTTGGGAGCCAGAGTCTGGGAGGCCATCTTAGGGGACCACCATGGTGGTCCTGTGGTCCCATTTTTGGGGAGGAGGCAGCAGGCTGAACCCCAGACCTACAGGCTTTCAGCCTCAGGGCCCTACTCATGCAGCATCTTGCCACCTTGCATGTCTGGGCCAAGAGGAGTGGATGCATTCAAGGATGAGCCTTTTGGGCCCCCCCTTCTTCTTGGGGTGCTGTGGGTGAAGGTATCTGTGTTAGCCTTCAAAGGCATCATCTAGAAGAGGTGATGGGAAGGGCGGGGCCTTAGAGGACTTGTTGCCTTATTTGGGAATTTTCTGCTTCCTCATCACCTCTGCTGCCCCTTTAAAATTGGGGGTTCCCAAACTTTGGGGCCTGAAAATCCCCTAGGCAGAGCCCTGAATTCTAATTTGGAACTCAACTCTTTGTTGAGACCTCTCTTGTCTCCTTTGGGGAAATTTTTCAGGGGTACCCTCTCCCCAGTGGTGAAAGAAAGGGGTACCCCATCTTCACCTCTTTGGAGGATTTTTTTTGGGGTTTTTGGGTCACACCTGGCAGTGCTCAGGGTTACTCCTGACTACGCTCAGAAATTGCTCCAGGCAGGCTCAGGGGACCATATGGGATGCTGGGATTCGAACCAGTGTCCTTCTGCATGAAAGGCAAATGCCTTACCTCCATGCTATATCTCCAGCCCCTGGAGAATTTTTTTTTTTAATCACATCTGCTCTCCCCTTCCTCTCTGGGGACTTCAGCCCACAGCCTCCTCTTGTTGAAGGCAGAGCTCAGTATGGGGATGTGGATGGAGGGGCAGGTGTGAGGTAGGGAAGGCACTGCTTGGCTGGCTTGTAAAAGTGGAGGGTTTACCCGTGCCAACTGTGACTTGCAGTAATGGGTAGGGAGGAGGTTTCCTGGAGAGACAGCCACATCCTGGCCTCAGGGAGGTGAGGGCATCGAGAACCTTCCCTGAGCTCTGGCAGGATGGAGCTTCCCTGATTAGTAACTGATTTTACTGTCTCCCCTAGATCCTCACGGCTAGCGTGGACAACGCCAGCATCCTGCTGCAGATTGACAATGCCCGGCTGGCGGCTGATGATTTCCGCACCAAGTGAGTCCAGCCAGTGTGCATGAGCAGCCTAGATGGGCTGGAGGGCATCTGGGGGGGGTCTTCTAGTCAGGACCCCCTGAATGCTGGTGGCAAGATCCATGAGCTGTTGGTGGGAAAGTTCTCCCCTCTGAGTTCAGAAGGCAGCAGATTCTGAAGGTCCTGGGCTTTGGCAGGTGGTAGAAAGTGGATGGGGAGCAGAGGTGACAGAGGGGATAGAGATCAGAAAGGTGAAGGGGTCCTGGTCCTGTGTGGCCCCAGCATCAGGGAGCTGGAATTGCTTCCTGCCTCTCCCCATCACTGATTTCCAGGCCTGATGGAAGCAACGCTCTGGGCCAGAACTAAGACCTGTCAATCCAGGCTTCTAGACCAGTGTTTTTGGTTCCTTTTGCAGGTTTGAGACAGAGCAGGCCCTGCGTGTGAGTGTGGAGGCCGACACCAATGGCCTGCGCAGGGTGCTGGATGAACTGACCCTGGCCAGGGCTGATCTGGAGATGCAGATTGAAAACCTGAAGGAAGAGCTGGCCTACCTGCGCAAGAACCATGAGGAGGTGAGGGCAGGGCAATGGAACTCAGGCCCTCCATGAGGAGAGGGTGGCAGGGCTGTGGATTATGCCTAGGTGGGGGAGAGCAGAGCAGGTGGACAAGACAGGAGCAGGGCAGCCCCCTTCAGGCAGTACCTGCTTTGCTGCATCTGGGCCTTCCCAGGGACCTGAGGAGACCTTCTCTGCCCCCCCTGAGAGAGTTAATGAGCCAGGAGGGCCCTTGTTTGCCTTGACTCCAGCCCTACAATCAGGCACCATGTAGAAGTTTGGGAATTAGAGATGATATTTTGGAAGCATAACTTACAAAGTTGGTTTTGGGAGCCAGGAAGATAGTGCAGCAGGGAAGGGACTTGGCTTACATGTAGCCAACCTGGATTCACTATCCAGAACCACATATGGTCCCACAAGTCTCAGCAGGAGTGATTTCTGAGCACGGAGACAGGAGCAAGCCTTGGGTCAAAATGGGGGTTTATCTTCAGAAAGGTATCTCTCTGCTGAGGGAGGTGCAAGAGCTGTCCTTAGTCTGTCCACCTGTCAGATGGTGGAGGAAGAGTCCACAGTCAGCAGGTGATTGGTAGGGTCAGAGGGCAGAGAAAAAGCAGACAGAGGACCCCTTGGGAGGGGATGGAGATTTCTCGATGGAGGGCAGGGAGGGAGGATAGGCTTGGTGCTCATCACACACCCCTTTTTCCCCACTAGGAGATGAGCGTGCTGAGAGGCCAGATGGGTGGCGAGATCAATGTGGAGATGGATGCGGCCCCTGGTGTGGACCTGAGTCGTATCCTGTCTGAAATGCGTGACCAGTATGAGAAGATGGCTGAGAAGAACCGCAAGGACGCTGAGGACTGGTTCTTCAGCAAGGTGGGGACCTTGGGGTCCAGAGACTGCTCCCAGGGTGGAAAGCAAGGGTTGTTCTTGGCAGTAAGCCCAGCACCTGGGATGTGGGGAAGCAGGGGTCTTCTCGAGAGCTGCGGGGCCGCTAGGATCGAAGGTTATTGTGTAAATACAGGCTGGAGCTATCTCAGCTGGGGATTTTTGGTGGTGTGTGGTGGGGGGGCTCCTGCGGAAAGCAGGCAGAGTCAAGACTCTGGGGGCTTCCCTAGCTCGCCCATCACAAGCACCCAAAGACAGTTTGCAAGTTCTGATTGGTTCCTAAGCTTCCTTTTCTCCTTTCACTTGTCAGGCTTAAAGGGCAAAGTGAACACTGCAGAGATGCTGGGGTAACCCCAATTACTCCCACAATTATTTGGGAGATAGCCGAGAGTCACAGGGAAATTCTGGAAGGTGGTTATGGAATTCACTGGGTATCAGCCTGGGAAGCCAGTGGAGTAGTCTGACTTGGAGAAGGGACCCTCAGGCTCACGCCACCCTTTCTTCTGTCTCTTTTGCAGACCGAGGAGCTGAACCGTGAGGTGGCCACCAACAGTGAGCTGGTGCAGAGCGGCAAGAGTGAGATCTCTGAGCTCCGGCGCACCGTGCAGGCCCTGGAGATTGAGCTGCAGTCTCAGCTCAGCATGGTAGGAGCACTGACGGGCCATAGGCACATTCAGGGCCAGGAGGGACACTGCCCATCTGTGCTTGACCCCTGACCCTCCTGCCTTTCCACAGAAAGCCTCCCTGGAGGGCAGCCTGGCAGAGACGGAGAATCGCTACTGCGTGCAGCTGTCCCAGATCCAGGGGCTCATCGGCAGCGTGGAGGAGCAGCTGGCTCAGCTGCGCTGCGAGATGGAGCAGCAGAACCAGGAGTACAAGATTCTGCTGGACGTGAAGACTCGCCTGGAACAGGAGATCGCCACCTACCGACGCCTGCTGGAGGGCGAGGATGCCCAGTGAGTGGGGGACCTTGGGGCCAGGGATGGGGCCAGCAAAGGGGTGGATCTCTGAGATGTACATCTAACCTATTTTTCTCTCTTTTATTTTCAGCCTGACTCTGTACAAGCCCAAAGAACGTAAGGATCTCTTTCGTAGCTGAGGGTTGGGGGACTGTAGGGGACCAGGCAGCCATCTGGTCACTGCTAGAGGAGGGACCCCAAGAGTTCCTGGGAGGGATGGGGAAAGGGACCTGTTTAGGCTCAGGGGAATCAATCTGATGAGGGAGGCATACACTCTGGCTTGATGGGGTGGGACAGTGAATGTTCTCTACTCTGGAGATGGTAGTCTGATGGGAGAGACCTGGTCTTGACTTGCAGCTGATGGGGGAGATTGAAATAGTCTGATGGGGCCTTGCTTGGACATGCTCATGTTTCCATAATCTCAATCTGAGGGAAAAAGGGATAGTTCCCACTCTCCAGATAGATACCAGTCTGATGGGGCATGAGACTGGGGTTTCCAGTCTTTTGGGACGTTTCAGGACCTGGTCTTGGAGATTTCAGGGTCAGTGGGTAGGGGCACGATCCAGGCCCTGGAGACTGAGGAGGAAGAGGAGAAGGAGAAGGAGGGAGACCATTCCCTGGAGCACCCCATCTGCAGAAGGAACCCTTTGGGTCAAGATCAGGCTAGGCAGCTGGGATGGGGGACTCAGAGGAACACCAATAGAGAGGATAGAGTGGAAGGGAGCCAGCAACTAATGTAGTGGGGTGGGACATTGGCACTTTGTGAGGTTGAGGAGCTGTAAGGGTGAATAAGTAGTTGAGGTTGGGGGATTTAGGGGCTGGGAGCTGAGCCTGGCTCTCTCTTCAATCTCTGCGTGTGTCTCCGGCAGCCGTGACCACCCGCCAGGTGCGCACCATCGTGGAGGAAGTCCAGGATGGCAAGGTCATCTCCTCCCGGGAGCAGGTGCACCAGACCACCCACTGAGAAGCTGGCACCCCCAAACCCACAGGCAGGAGCCTCCCTGCAGCCGCACAGCCCCTCCCTCAGTCCCTTCCACTTTGCTGCCTGACAATAAAGCTTGCCAAGTCTCACACAATTGCATCCTGGTGGCAGCCCCTGGGAGCTTCTGGAGGGATGGGAGAAGTAAGAAACGGAAAAGAACTGGGGGGGGGGGGAGGGACTCACTGTACTGATGGAGAGGTCAGGGACCACTTTAGACCTGGGTGAAGATGCAATCTTTCAGGAGATCCTGGAATGGCTACTTTACACTCAGAGCCTGGGTTTGATCCTCCAAAATGGTCCTCAAAGACCACTAAGAGTGGTCTTGATTACAGTAGCCCCTGAGCATCTCTGCATGTTGATCCCCAAACCCAAACACCAAACAAAGAATCAGTGTGGGTTGAACTTTGGGGTGATTTACATCTCCTAAAAGATAGGGAGAGCTGGGCGGGATAGCACAGTGGTAGGGCATTTACCTTGCAAGTGGCCAACCCAGGACCGACGTTTGTTCGAATCCCAGCATCCCATATGGTCTTCCGTGCTTTCCAGGAGCGGTTTCTGAGCACAGAGCCAGGAGTAATTCCTGGGCACCGCTGCCGATGGGTGTGGCCCCAAAACAAAAACAAAACAAAACAAACACATACACAAAGATAGGGAGAGCTGTGGAGAGTGGTCCAGCCCCCAGCCCCTTCAAGGTGGGCTCCATGGGCTAGGGGCTCTCTTGGGGCTGGCCTTCTTGACAAGTGGCTCCCCATTACTGAACTCACATGATCACCCAGAGCCCAGAGATGGTCCATCCCAGCAACTGTTCCAGGTGCTGAGTCTTTCTCCCAGAAGGGAAAAAGGGTGGGCAAGGGATGAGCTGGAAGTCAGGACCATCCTCGGGGAGGGATACTGGGAAGGGATGCAGGCTTAGTGTTCAGGCCCAGGTTCCTGCCTGCATCTTAGGAACCCATAAAGGGGCTTGTGTGTCCTCAGAAGTATCCCCAGTGTCCTGTGGGACATTGGAGCAGGAGCCCCATATGGACCCCAGGGAATGGTGAGGGAGCTGTGATGCAGCTGGGGCTACAGATGTGGCCTCTGAAGGTGTTGGGGGCAGCTGTATTCCAAGCTTTTCTTTATTTTTCTTTCTTTTTTTTTTTTTTTGCATCACACCTGGCAGCGCTCAAGGATTACTCCTGGCTCTATGCTCAGAAATTGCTCCTGGGGGCTGGAGAGATAGCATGGAGGTAAGGTGTTTGCCTTTCATGCAGAAGGTCATCGGTTCGAATCCCAGCGTCCCATATGGTCCCCCGTGCCTGCCAGGAGCAATTTCTGAGCCTGGAGCCAGGAATAACCCCTGAGTGCTGCTGGGTGTGACCCAAAAACCACACACACACACACACAAAATAGAAATTGCTCCTGGCAGGCTCAGGGGACCATATGGGATACCGGGATTCGAACCACCATCCTTCTGCATACAAGGCTAACACCCTGCCTCCATGCTATCTCTCCAGCCCCAGTATTCTAAGCTTTCTAAGAAGTGAGTGGCATTCTGTTTCATCCCTTCTTGTTCCCAAGGCTCTGTTCCTTTTCCTCTAGTGGAAGCCCTGGGTGAGAAGGAGACACAGAAATCTTCCTCTGAGCCCACTTGGCTGGCATGGAAGGGGAACTGCTCTGTGTTTCCTTAGCAGGTGGGCTGAGAGGAGAGAAGCCCACATCTCACTTCATGGACAGATTTGGAGGAAGTGCTGCTGCAAAATCAGACTCTCCAAACTCCCTGTTGTTAAGATGTCCAGAAACTACAAGGGTTCCAGGGAAGGGACAGGGGGTTACCTGGGAGATGGGCAGAGGGCATGGGGATATGGGTCAAGGAAGGGATGAGATGCACCACAGCTAATGGCTGGGGAGGGTAGCAGGGGGCAGAGCATGCTGGGAGGGTGGTTGCATGAAGGGCAGGGAAGGTAGGCAAGGGGGAGGCCTCCCCCACCCCCATTCTTCACATCCGAACATCCACATCCGGCTGTGACCAGGAGAACCTGCCTGGGGCCAGGGTGGCTCCTCCCATGGTGATCTCAGTACCTACCTGAGAGCAGCTCAGGAAGCAGGGAGGGTCTTAGAGAGGAGCCCTTTGTGTGATGGGGACACTGAGGCTCCAAGGAGCCATGACTCAGCCTGTCTGGCTCCTGGCATGCAGTGGGTCTGCGCAGGAGAAAAAGAGGCGCCTGGGCCCTACCTCCTGCCCCACCCCAGCTCTTGTATGGAATCTTGTATAAGCAGGCTCTGGGGTCCATCCTATGGGGGCATCACAGTGCACAGACAGCTTCAGTGAACCCACTATTGAGGAAGGTGACCACAGAATGGGGGCATAGAGGAGTTGGGGGCCTGAAGCTGAGCTGGGAGTGTGACTGCCTGTGGCGATCTGTGGGTGCAGAGGGAAAGTCCCTCCTTTTTTGGGAGGATAGGGGATAGGGGATAGGACAGGGGAGCACAGGGAATGCTGATGGGGATCTGGGACCTGGGCTTTCTTTAGGGATGCTTCCGGGAATTTGAATGGTTTTGTGCCCCGCCGGACTGACCCAGACTGTGGCTAAACAGGGAACTCAGTGGTGGAGCTCTACAGAGGGGCTCTCATTCACCCACACCCACCCCTGATCCCTGACCTGACCCCTCTGTGCAACGGACACATGAATCTAGGGAAATGAAGTGTATGTACCCCCATGTGATGAATGATGTATTCCCTGTGATAGATGCCCCACACCCCACAGCATGTGGTGGGTGCAAACCCTGGTCCCACTTGCTTTAGGGCCAGCCTGGGATCTTCTCTCATTACCTGGAAGCGCTATGGGAAACGCTTCCTGCAGGGGGCGCCTACGAGGCAGGGTCCAGTGCACAGTCCACATGACTCTGCCTGGTTGGTGCTAGGGAGGGGAAAATAGTTTTTCCAGAAGAAGCCCAGTCTAGGGGTGATATTCAGTTTTAGGGTGCAAACTTCCCTCATGCTCTACAAAGTGTGCTTTTGTAGCACCCCAAGCTTCCTGCCCCAGACAGAAGGACCTTTGGAACCTTGCCTTGGAGCAGAGACTGGAATAAATGTTTGTTTTTTGTTTTTTTTTTGGGCCACACCCGGCGGTGCTCAGGGGTTACTCCTGGCTGTCTGCTCAGAAATAGCTCCTGGCAGGCACGGGGGGCCATATGGGACACCAGGATTCGAACCAACCACCTTTGGTCCTGGATCGGCTGCTTGCAAGGCAAACGCCGCTGTGCTATCTCTCCGGCCCCGAGACTGGAATAAATGAGGGCTGGCCCAGCTGGGGGCTTCTGGGGTAGGGAGTGGGAGGGGACTAGGACCACTGGAGTGCAGAATTCACCCTGATCCGGATGGTTATGGGGCCAGAGCCCAGTCAGCTACAGGGTCTGCCCACTCCCAGGGAACCAGGATCTGTACTGTTGGACCCTGGATGGGGGTGGGGGGAGGTCCCATCCAGGATGCATCCATCCCATGGATGCAGATACCTCAGCAACCCAATTTGTCCTGAGGAAGTCCTTTGAACTTTAGGCTCCAGCAGTTTGTGACACATGGAAAGTGCTTTACCATAGTTGCTAAACAGACCCAGTGAGTGCCAGGAACTTGATCTTGTTCATATCCAGTTATCCGGCATTTGTGACATCAACAAGTCCTGTCTCCCAGAAGGAAACTGAGGCTCACACAGTGGAGGGCTGGCCCCATTCTGGCCCTGTATGCTTGACTCCAGGGGACTCTGTTCTGATTCATCTTGGCTCTTTTCTCTATCTTTGTCTCACTTGGCTGCCATCAAGCCATCAAGGACTGGGTTCCTTGTAGCAGACACCCCCTCAATTTCTCTGGGGTCTCATTCCCTTGCTCCCACCCCAGGCTATGTCCTGAGTTCCAGCTTGGAAGGTCACCAGAATTCCAAGGAGCTTGTAAACCACCCCCACGACCAGGCTTGCCCCGGCAGTGCTGAGGCAGGGGCTGGGAGGAGGGTAAGCCTCTGACGATTGCTAGTTTTGGGAACTGGGCAAGTTGCAGCGTGCATTGGCCAAGAATATTTCCCAGCCAAGGCAAGTACGAAATGACCTCACACTCACTAGGGGGTGGGGTGGAGGCAAGAAGAAAGGGGGGCTGGGGAAGGAACCCACTGCTGATAGAGGAGCTAGCTAAGGTGATGGTCTGTGTTCTGGGCCCACCAGGCTTAGTGATGGGGCAACCTCGGGGTACTTGTGCCTGGAGGAATGACCCTTGCCCCACTGCCCAGGGGATCCCTCTTCAAATGACCAGAATCCTCTGGAGAGGAGTTAGCATTCCGTTGCCGTGTCCTATGTGTTGAGCACCTCAGGACTTCCTACTCTGTATCCTTCTCCCTTCACTTGGGGGATGAAGCCCCCAGATCAGACCCCAATTTAGAGCTGTCTAAGCCAGCACACCTAGGGGAGTGCAGGCCTGAGGTTCCAGCCTGGCTAGCCACATCTATCTCTCAGCTGTTTACCCACGCAGGCGTCCCAAGCTCCAGGGATGGGTCTGTGTATGATCCCACCCCCAATGTCTGCAGGAAGGGGGCACAGGAGGAGCTGGGGTTGTGTCTTTGCTCTGTTTGGAGAGACTGACCCTTTGTCTTCTTTCCTGCCAAGGCCTTATTGTCTACTGGTTCTCTGAAGGGTCATTTCCAGTTCCCAGCATGAGGAGCTGAAGTGGGGCCTGAACTCCACATCTAACCCGACCCTGGAGATCCCAGGTCTTGTCTGGGAGTCCAAAATTCCTATTTTATTTAGGGGGCTAGAGAGGGCAGATGGAGCTCTGTCTCCAGCTCTGCCCTAACCTCTGGGCCTGATGCTTTTAGAACCACTCACAGTAGCTAATATTGCTCAGGCTGAGGGGGAGTTTTCTGCCCTGGGTTCAGTGCTCCAGGGAGTCCTCATTGGGCCCTTGAACCTCCACAAAGTGCTTCTGGGCTAGAATCTTGGCTAGGATCTGAAGTGCAACCCCAGAGCACCCTGAGGAGGTTCAGCCCCTGCTCCCATTCTATCCTCTGTCTTCAGAGGGCCAATATCACAGCTTCCTATGAGGAGTGGGGTGGGAATGAACATACAAGGTCCAAGCTGCCTGTAAAGCATCATGGGACAGCGAAAAGGAGCCTTGTTGAGATGGGATGCTTCCCCCCTTTCCATCCTTCCATCACCACTACTCACTTCCCAGGTGTGATTTAAGATGGAGGTGCATGTTTGAGACACAGAGAAAGTGGATCGAGAGGCAGGAAAGGGTTCATGCTGTCAAGCCAGCTGATAGAGGCAAAGTCTTAGCTCTTCTGAAGGGGTTCTTAGGAACCCATGAATCTGTCCAGCAAAACTGGCTGTGAAAGGAGGGCAGAATGACACTCCTTGAAGACCTGAGGACTGTGCCAGGGCACCCTGCTGGGAATAAGCTCTCCCCATACCAATGTTTGATGTTTGCTGTCTGAGGACTGGAAGTGTCAGGGCTGACCCTTAGCAGGAGCATAGTATGGGGACTTTTAGGAGAAGCATAAAAGAAAGGGGTGACAGAGGGAGAGTGTCAGTATCATGGGGGGGCTGGGGAGATGGCTCAATGGGCAGATGGCTCTGTGCCTCTGAGGGGTTGGGCTTAATCCCTTGTACAACACAATCCCCTGAATGGAGCACTGATCCCTTGAGCACTACTCTGTGGGGGGCCGTAAGGGGGGACCTGGAGAGGAAGGAGTGGGGGGAGCTGAGGCAAGACTGGCTATGGGGTGGGCCATTGGAATCCATCACACGTGCTGCCGGTGTGTCCTCGCTCCTTCCAGGTGGGGAAACTGAGGCCCATCAGGTCTGAAGGAAGTGTCTGATTGTGTTATACCTGCTGTCCCCCTCCCCACCCCCAGAGGCTCAGTGGCTCACAGCTGCTTCTGAAACTGAGATCGAATGTTACAGGAAAGAGTGGAAGAATCTTCAGAATCAGGAAGGACTTTCCCAGTCCAACCTAGTCATTGTGGGGAAATAGGTCCAGAGAAGGTGGGCAAGGGGCTTCAAGTCACACAGCAGGCAGAGCCAGGCCAGCCAATGTGGAACGGACACAGAGACCCCCACCCCATAAAAGCCTCCCATAGCCCTGGGATGAATGCCAGTGCTGGGGCCCCTTCTTACCAAGGTTATCCTCTGAGCAGGGAGGGCATCCTGCCTGCGGCTGACTCACCGCCCGGGGACGCGGCTGCCACAAAGCTGCCTGTGTCAAGGTGCTACTAGCTTGGGGCTCCAGGAACCAAGTCGGATCCCACCGCCCATTCTGAGTCACGCTAGATTGGTGCTTGTGTATTTTCTCTCTCTCGGCCCCACGCCTCCATTGCTGGGTGGGAACCAGCCAGCACCCAGCAGGTGAGTCGACCCCAGGCTGAATAATCCTGAGCTAGTGATGAAATCTGAGGAGCCCGAGTCAGCATTGGGGATGCTCCACCTTCTTCAGGAGTATAATATAAAGGCTCCTGGGGTTCAGGCAGCATCCACAACCTCTCAGCCTTCTGACATCTCTCTCTCTCTCTTTGCTTGCTCACTCGCTCTCAGCACCATGACTTCCTGCAGCCGCCAGTTCTCCTCCAGCTCCATGAAAGGCTCCTGTGGCATCGGTGGTGGCTCCTGTGGCATTGGCGGTGGCTCCAGCCGGATGTCCTCTGTCCTGGCAGGAGGCTCCTGCCGGGCTCCCAGTGCTTTTGGGGGCCTGTCTATGTCCTCCTCCCGCTTCTCCTCAGGGGGTGCCTGTGGCATGGGGGGTGGCTTCAGTAGCAGCAGCTTTGGGGGTACAGGATTTGGTGGAGGTTTCGGAGGAAGCTTTGGCGGGGGCTTTGGTGGAGGCTTTGGTGGGGCCCTGGGTGGTGGCGATGGCTTGCTCTCCGGGAACGAGAAGGTGACCATGCAAAACCTCAACGACCGACTGGCCTCCTACCTGGACAAGGTGCATGCCCTGGAAGAGGCCAACACCGAGCTGGAGGTGAAGATCCGTGACTGGTACCAGAGGCAGCGCCCTTCTGAGACTAAGGACTATAGCCCCTACTTCCGGACCATCGAGGAGCTGCGCAACAAGGTGGGCCCATCAAGCATCCTTCACAAATGGGGAGACTGAGGCCTGGCTAGGGAGAGTGCCCAGGGCCACCTAGAGAACAGGTGGCAGAGATCTGTTTTCAGCATCACATACTTGGAACTAGGCAGTAGCTGAGTAATTTGTGCTGACAAGGAGCATTTCTCAGTTTTGGGTTCAGGATGGGGTGGAGGGAGATGTGGGGGTCCATCCATTACTCACCCAGAGCTAGGTCAAGAAGGTGGACCTCAGATTGGCTAGGGGAGGAGAAGGCCTGACTGGCTATTAAGGACATTCCCCACATTTGGGGAGACCTATTTCTTCCCTCTTTTCTCTCCCTTGTGACTAACTCCTCTCCCTCCCTGCAGATCATTGCTGCCACCATCGACAATGCTCAGCCCATTCTGCAGATTGACAATGCCAGGCTGGCAGCTGATGACTTCAGGACCAAGTGAGTGGGCAGCAGGCAGGGTGCAGGAGGGTGAGCAAGGGGCTCATCACCCCAGCACTGAGGTAGAGCTTGAGCCTCAGCAGTCTCAGCAGGGGTTGAGCCTGATCCCTGATCTCTGTCCTGCCAGGTACGAGCATGAGCTGGTCCTCCGCCAGAGTGTGGAGGCCGACGTCAACGGCCTGCGCAAGGTGCTGGATGAGCTGACCCTGGCCAGAACCGACTTGGAGATGCAGATCGAGGGCCTGAAGGAGGAACTGGCCTACTTGAAGAAGAACCATGAAGAGGTGAGGGAGGTGCTGGCATAGGGGCAGGCATACAGGGAAGCAAGTGCCATGGGATTTTAGGGACCCTGAGATGGGGCTGCTACATTGACAACTTGGGCCACCTCTTCCTAGGAGATGCATGCCCTGCGTGGTCAGACTGGCGGGGACGTCAGCGTGGAGATGGACGCCGCTCCCGGCGTGGACCTGAGCCGCATCCTGAACGAGATGCGTGACCAATATGAGCAGATGGCCGAGAAGAACCGCAGAGATGCTGAGGCCTGGTTCCTGAGCAAGGTGGGCTTTAAGTACCCGGCCCTGTGCCCGAATTCCAGTCCAGATAGGGGGGCTGGGGAGCAAAGCCTCATTCTCGGCTGTTCTTCCTTCCTCTTGCAGACCGAGGAGCTCAACAAGGAAGTGGCCTCCAACAGTCAGATGGTGCAGAGCAGCCGCAGCGAGATCTCTGAGCTTCGCCGGGTGCTTCAAGGCCTGGAGATCGAGCTGCAATCCCAGCTCAGCATGGTAGGCAGAACTGGGCTGGCTGTATCCCCCCAAGGGCCCCTTAATTCACCCCTTCCCTCAATACTCAATACTGCATGCCATGATGCCACAGAGATCAGGGGCCCATGTTGTGAAATGGAGAAAGGAAGGTCAGAGAGTGGAAAAGCTTTTCTCCATTAGAGTCACCCATGCTCCTCTTGGAAAACATGCTCAGAGACTAAGGTGATGGGGTGACTTCTGCCACTGATTTTCTTTCTCCCCCTTACAGAAAGCCTCCCTGGAGAGCAGCCTGGATGAGACCAAGGGTCGCTACTGCATGCAGCTGTCCCAGATCCAGGGGCTTATCAGCAGCGTGGAGGAGCAGCTGGCTCAGTTGCGCTGCGAGATGGAACAGCAGAGCCAGGAGTACCAGATTCTGCTGGACGTGAAGACACGGCTGGAGCAGGAGATCGCCACCTACCGGCGCCTGCTGGAGGGCGAGGATGCCCAGTAAGTGGGGTGCCTTTTGTCCCCACAGATAGACACCCTTCAGCCCCTCTCTTGCCCTGCATAGCTAACTAACTGCTCTGCCTCTCCTCCCTGCAGCCTCTCTTCTTCCCAGCACTCGTCTGGCTCTGGCCATTTCTCTTCATCCCGAGACGGTAAGAAAGTCCCTCTTCACCAAAGCCCTCCCTCCTTGGGTGCCTCCTCTCTGTCACCCCAAGACCTTTCTTACCTCCTTTTTTTTTGGTTCCTCCAACAGCTTTCACATCCTCTTCCTCCTCCTCTTCCACTGGCCGCCAGACCCGGCCCATCCTCAAGGATCAGAGTTCATCCAGTTTCGGCCAGAGCTCCAAGCACTGAATGGCTCTTCCAGAGGGTTCTGCCAGCCCTTGGCCTCAGCTTCCCCTGCGCAATTCCCAGCTGTCTCCCCTTCCCGTCTGCTGGTGATGGGCTAATAAAGCTGACTTTCTGGTTGATGCAAACAAACCCCTGTGTGTGGGATTTCTGTTCTGAAACTGGGCTGGGGACAGCTGTTGAAGGAATCTTCCAGCAGCCTTCTGGGGGGCATGCAATGAAGCAGAGCTCAGAAAAAACTTGGAGGAGCTCCAGGGAGGTGGGACACAGGAATGGGGAAACTCCACACCCTACGGGATGGTTCTTTTTAGTTTCTCCTTATGCTCCTGGTGGTGGGTGTGGTCTCTTCTCCTATTGTGGAGATGAGACACCCCGGCACCCTGGGAATTCAGAGGGGGGAGGATATTGTTTGGGTAGAGTAGTTGGGGTTACACCCAGCCCTACAGTGGCTACACTGTCCAGGCCTTTCTTTGGCTTCCTTCTAGCTTTAATTTTTTTAAAATTAATTTATTTTGGGGGGGAGTCACATTTAGCAGTGATCAGGGCTTATCTTGGTTTTGCTCTCAAGAATTATTTCTGGCAGGACCATTTAGGACTATTGGGGGACCATTTAGGGTGCTGGGGATTGACTCCTAGTCAGCTGTGTGAAAGTTAAGTGCCCTACCTGTTGTGCCAATTTTCAGGTATTTTAACTCAAAGGCTCCAAAGCTTGAACCCTGAGTTTTGCGCTTGGCAGCCTCACATCTGCCTACAGGTTCCTAGAGCTAAATGCTGGGAGGTGGTGAAGCCTCATATCCCCATTCTTCCTAGGTAACTTGACCTTACCTGCAAGACCCCGCCCATTTCCTGGGAGAGGTCTTGGAAAAGGTAGATAAGGTTTTGACCAGAGGGGATTAGGGGCTCTTTTGGTCTTTGGCCAGCATGGAGGTCAAAGGGAAGATGGCTGAAAGGAGTTAAGATGCAGGGCTAGCTAAGAATGGCTGAATGCTTAAAAGGTTATGATATAGGCCACACATGTGGTGAATAGGGTATGAATAAAGCTGATACTTCCTGATGCCTGTCTCTGGATGAGTCTGATTCCGCCGTTCACCTAAACCTGGGACCCGCCAGCTGAATGGGGATTGCGGAGCCACGTGGCCTGGGATGGCAGAGAAAAATCCCTCCATCTATCCACCTCTATCCAGCTCCATCGTTAATTATTTAATGCAACAGGTGGGACTCTGGAAACCTCCAATCAGGGCCTGATGTCAGAGCTGAGCTTCCCCTGCCCTGTGCCTTCTCATCACCCTTCTTTCTTCTTCCCTTTGACCTGGAAGTTGAATCCTGATGAGTTCCCTGGAAATGTCTGTGCCTCTTCTCATCCTGCACCCAGGTCTGCCCCTGTCTCTTTGGGACAGGCTACACTGTCCATCTCTCCTCTGTGGGAGCACCTGGGGCTCCCGTCTTCTTGCCAGCCCTGAATCTTGTGTCAGTCTGGATCGCAGTGTCCACCCTTCTCCTTGGCTGTGGGAACCTTTCATAGTTAACATTTATAGCAAAGAATGACAGTTATGGGTTTATAACATAATAACATACATTATGTAAAGGCCGTTTTCCCAGACTGTCTCCCTGAACTCCATTTCCATCCTCAGCCCTGACCTATCTATTGGCTTTGGTATTTGCCTTCTTATTTTTCAGGCTTATATAATCCTTTATGGAAATAATTTTTAGTTATAATTATTAATTTTTTTTTTGTTCTGGTGGGTCACTCCTGGAGGGAATTAACCGAGTGAATGGTTCAACATGAAGTTGAGGATGTGATGCTGTTTGGGACCAGCATAGCCACTGGGCAATATTTGGGGGCACTGAAATCAAACTAGGATCCTTGTGTGTGCCTGGTCTGGTTCCCCAAAACTTATTGGCAAGTACACACATGTGTGTACATGTTTATTATTGTGCATACATGTACATTTGTGTATACATGTGTTCATAGCAATAGCTTCCCAGCACGTGAGCCCCTCTCATAATAGTCTGGTGGAAATGAGCTTGTCTACTAGAGAATCCTGGATGTTAGTTGCGACCCCCGGGACCCTGGCCCGCAGGGTGGATGAGGGTCACGAAGTTATTCGTGAGTCACGAAGAGAATTTCGACCTGGAAAATAAAAGAGGGGCTGGGAGGTAAAGAGACTCAAGGCGAAAGGTTCCGATCAAGAGTCCCAAGTTTATTGAAAAGGGGGCTAGTTTTTATAGAGCATGAGAACGTTTTCAGACAAAAGAGGGGAAGGGGTGGTTCAGTACTTTTCCATCATAACATTCCCATACATCACATATTTTCAGGGGGGTTATTAGTGAGTTATACATTTACTAGCAGTGATCCTACTTTTACTATACTTCTATGAGTGATCCTGTTATACATTAACTATAAGTGATCCTGGGATGCTCTGTCCTGTTAACAATGCTACAGATCTAATCTCAACTTGTAGCCTTTACATAGCATGTTTGTTCTTTATCCATTTACCTCTGGTAAAAGCTTTTTTTATGGTCAGCTTTTTCTTTTTAGGTTCATGGGGGAAGCGCCACCAGTAACCTGTCACGTTCACAGACTTTTTGTCTTCTCAGGCATCAGAGACTCCATATTGCTCTCTAGTTAAAGGGCCTCCAACAGTTAGTCTCTTAAGTTTTGTCTTTTGGGTAATACCTCAGGAAGCAGGTATGAATGTGCTGAATGTTGAGATTGAAGCTGGTTGGAGTTTGGGGGTGGGGTGGGGTCAGTCTGAATGAATCAATCTGACTTGGTTCAGCAAGATACCCTGCTCTGAGCTGAGCCAGTGTCTCAGTTCTTCTGGGCAGTTTCTCCTCCTGAGAAAACCTCTCATTTGTCTCTGGAGAGACCTGGATTGGCTGATCTCAAGGGCGTGGAGGTAGACAGAGCCATGGGACTCTCCCTGGCTCCCCCTCCAACATATCCAGTGGTAATCAGGGACTTGCGCTGGTTCCATACTCAGTGATCACTCCTTGTGGGGTGTAGGGGATCCTATGTGGTACTGGGGGATGATTCTGGGTAGACTGTGTGCATAGCAAATGATCTACCAACTGTACGATCTTTCTGGCTCTTCTTCCTGCTTCTTGCACAGTATTCATTTGATTTACCCTGGTTCTAGATGTCTTGCTCCCCCTACTGTAGCCTTTCTAGTGTTCTGCGATGGGGATTCTCGTTCTTCTCTGAGAGAGCACTTCCAGTTCTCAACCTACCCTTTCACTGCTCTTCGATTCCACAATTTTGTTCCCATATCCTCTCTTATTCCCCCTGTTGATGATGAGCTTTATTCATCTATAGTAATTTTATTTTATTTCTAGTTTTTGGACCACACCTGGTGGTGCTCAGAGCATCCTCCTGGCTTTCACTCAGGAATCATTCCTAGTGGGGTTTGAGGAATCATATGGGTGGGATGACAGGGATTGAAATCTGGTTGGCTAAAAGCAAGACAAACACCCTACCTGCTGTACTATCACTCTGATCCTCATCTGGAATCATTTTAAAGATGTTTAGAATGAATTTAGTAAAACTGCCTGTTTTACTGGTAAAATATCACTCTACAAGACGGCTGAGCCCAGGTCCCCTCCTGCCAGGCATGACCATAGCTCAGCAAACACAACTCCCTTCCTCTGCTCATTACTCCTATCCTGGGAGCCTTGGATTGGGCTCATGTTGAAGACCAAGGCTGAAACTCCAATACTAGAAGGTAACTAGCTATCTTTTGATGTTCTTCCGTAGGAATAAAATATGTATGTGATAAACTACATATATGTGACTACAACCATACTGAATGTATATCTTCATCAACTTATTTATCTATTTCTTTTTTTTTTTTGTTGTTTGTTTTTGGGCCACACCCGGCAGTGCTCAGGGGTTACTCCTGGCTGTCTGCTCAGAAATAGCTCCTGGCAGGCATGGGGGACCATATGGGACATCAGGATTCGAACCAACCACCTTTGGTCCTGGATCAGCTGCTTGCAAGGCAAATGCCGCTGTGCTATCTCTACGGGCCCCATCTATTTCTTTTTTTTTTTTTTTTTTTTTGGTTTTTGGGCCACACCCATTTGATGCTCAGGGGTTACTCCTGGCTATGTGCTCAGAAATCGCCCCTGGCTTGGGGGGACCATATGGGACGCCGGGGGATCGAACCGCGGTCCGTTCCTTGGCTAGCGCTTACAAGGCAGACACCTTATCTCTAGCGCCACCTTCCCGGCCCTTTTTTTTTTTTTTTTTTTTGGTTTTGGGCCACACCTGGCGTGCTCAGAGGTTACTCCTGGCTGTCTGCTCAGAAATAGCTCCTGGCACGGGGGACCATATGGGACACCGGGATTCGAACCAACCACCTTTGGTCCTGGATCGGCAGCTTGCAAGGCAAACGCCGCTGTGCTATCTCTCCGGGCCCCCATCTATTTCTTGTTGCTTTTGGACCACACTTGAAACTGCTCAAGGATTTCTCCTAGTTCTGTGCTCAGGAATTACTCCTGGTAGTGTTTGGGGACCATATAGTATGCTGGGGATTGAACATGACTTGGCCTCAAGCAATGCAAACACCCTACCTGTGTACTATCACTCCGGCCCCACCTACCTTATCTTGAATTTAATTTTAATTAGTATTATAAGGGAGTCCTTCCCTGTGTTATTAAATGCTGTACTTTAAAAATAACATTTCTACTGAGTTATTCCTCCCTTTGGAAAGAATGCAATGAACATCTTCCTATGGAGTGCTTTAAATATACACATTTTTTTGGGTACTGTTTCTTTGGGCTAGAGTCCCAGAAAAGTAATTACTCGATGAGAAAAAAAATTAGATGAGAAGATAATGCATGTTTTAAGGTTCTTGGTTTGTGTTGCCAAATTGACGAAAGGGAACTTGTGCCAATTTACATATTTTGCCAGAAGGAAATGGGAGTGTCTCTTTCAAAGCATGCTCACCAACTTAAGTATTATCTTAGAAGAAATCTCTTTTGTAAATACATTTATCTGCATCTCCCATTATTTATCTATTTATTATTTGAGGGGAGCATGAGAGGTGCATTTGGCAGTGCTAGGGGGCTTTTTCCTACTCTGTGCTCAGAAGTTTCTCTAGCCCATGTCTTGCAGACACCTATGCTGGGTTAGTCAAAACTCTTGAAGGATAGCTTAACAGGGTGAACACAAGCATAGATAATTTTTGTGGGTGGGAGACCTGACTTGGATTTCCAGCTTTGCCAGAGAGCCATGAATGACTCCTGAGCACTGAGCTGGGAGTAATTCCTGAGTATCACTGAATGTGGCCACCAAACTAAAGAAATAAAACCGGAGGAGGAGGAGGAGGAGGAGGAAGAGGAATAGAGGAGGAGGAGGAGGAATAGAAGAAGAGGAGGAGGAGAAGGAGGAGGAGCTACCAGCTTCTTGGGAAGGAGGTGTGAAGATAGATGAGGCCCAAGCTACATCTAGTTCATGGTGATTTGCTGCAAGATTGTTCTCTGGTGTACCTGCCTGTAAAATAAAAATTAAAATATGTCCATGAGTTGGGTGAGGCCATCCCAGGCACCACTGTGTTTCAACCCTTCAGGTGGATGGGTCTGATGGAGCAAAGTAGCGTCAGAGAAATAATACACAGCAGTCATAAAAAGATATTCATTGGAGGAGCCAGAGCAGTGGTGCGGAGCCGTAAGACATCTGCCTTGCTGTCGATCCCCAGGCATCCCATATGGTCCCTCAAGCCAGGGGCAATTTCTGAGTGCATAGCCGGGAGTAACCCCTGAGCATCACTAGGTGTGGCCCAAAAAAACAAAACAAAACAAAACAAAAAGAAATTCATTGAAGTTAATCTGCTTTTTTCCCCTCATGGCTTTTCTCTGCATGAGTCTCTCTGCCATGTGTTTATTCTCTCTCATCCAAAACCAGATTCTCTATTATCCAGAACCCCACCCACCATGTTAGGGGGAGGTCCTATAATCCAAGGTGGGCTTTTACATACCAAAAGAAGAGATTCTGAAAAAAGGAAGTCAGAAGAAGGGTTCACCTTACACCTGCCAAACTATTGGTAGATGCTTGGAAAGTTCCAGGGTTTCCATTTTACGGATGGGAAAACAATGATGGGAAATCAGTGAAGGAAAATGGAACCACTTTCTGGGAGTCTCTCAGCTGGGTAGTTTTCTTGGAGGGAGGGCACATCCTGCGGTGCTCACAGCTTTTTCCTGTTCTGTGTGCAAAGATCACTCTTGGAGTCCAGGTTGGTCATATGGAAGCAAGTGTGTTACCCACTGCATTATCACTCTGGCCCCATCAGATAGGTCTTACTGAGAACAGTGTCCTGCATGAATGAATTGTGCATCATTTGGAAAGATGGTGTGAAGCAGTTTCCCTGTCAGCAAGGGGACTGGCCTTTCGAACCCTGCTGCCTAGATTTCTTTTCTTTTTTTTTTTTTTTTTTTTTGGTTTTTGGGCCACACCCGGCGGTGCTCAGGGGTTACTCCTGGTTGTCTGCTCAGAAATAGCTCCTGGCAGGCATAGGGGACCATATGGGACACCGGGATTCAAACCAACCACCTTTGGTCCTGGATCGGCTGCTTGCAAGGCAAATGCCGCTGTGCTATCTCTCCGGGCCCTGCCTAGATTTCTTCAGTCAATTCAGTTGGGAGTCAAATCCCAACTCTGACAGTCTCCTGCCCTCTTCTGGTTTTTCTGCATTTCCAGAGATCCCAGCAGATGCCTGGGATGACGAGGTGGAGCACTTGCAGATGAACATTCCCTGTATCATGCTTATGTTGAATACACCCACAGATTCTTTGTGCTTGAGTTGGTGTCAAAGTTTGTGAAATATTGTCTTAGATAATTGCATGAAGTGCTCCAACAATAGGCAGAGTGAGAATTAATGATAGTTCATAAAGGACTTTGCTGAGGCCCATGAATCAGTCAGTGGTTAGCGCCCAAGGTTTGGCTCTTTGAGCCCATTGTTCCCAGAACTATTAAAAAGTGGTGTCTCTGCTGGTCTGAGATAAACCTTGTCTTCTGCTGGCCTTCCCATTGCTGTGGCTTCTTTGTATAAGCTCCTGTTTGACTCCTTGGAATACAGCACCAGAAGATTTTTTTTTTTTTGGTTTTTGGGTTGCACCTGGCAGCATTCAGGGGTTACTCCTGGCAGGCTCAGGGGACCATATGGGATGCCGGGATTTGAACCACTGACCTTCTGCATGCAAGGCAAACACCTTACCTCCATGCTATGTCTCCAGCCCAGAGATTTTTTTTAAATAATTTTTATTGTGACCAAAGTGAATAACAAATCTTTCACAGTAATATTTAAGATACAGGAGCTGGAGAGTAACTGCTGAGTACTGCCGGGTGTGACCCAAATACCAAAAAAAAAAAAAAAAATTTAAGATACATAGTGACAATGAGTCAGGGCCATTCTCACCACCAGGGTTGTCCTCCCTCCACTCCTGTTCCCAGCATGTGTCCCAGCATTGATTTTTTGGGTCACACCTGGCTGTGCTCAGGGGTTACTCCTGGTTCTGTGCTCAGAAATTGCTCCTGGTAGGTTCAGGGATGCCAGGAAATGGGATACTGGAAATGGAACCAGGGTCTGTCCAGTGTTGTCTATATGCAAGGCAAACGCCCTAACACTGTGCTATCGCTCTGGCCCCAGCACCAGGAGTTTTAGGTTTTGCTCTTCACCTGCACACTTAGTGTCCTTCATGAGAGATACCCCCATAAAATTTTGCTGATCTAGGGGCTGGGGGATGTGACTCAGTAGTACAGTGCTTGCTTTTCACATATGAAGTCCTGAGTTTGATCTTCTGTGCCACAAAAATAAACAGAGATTTGTGAGTCAAGCCATGGCCTTGGGCAGAGGCTGCTGCTGTCTCTGGTCTCTGAGAAATCAAGCTTTCCCCCTCTTTTTCCTCTATGAATCAGGAACCCATTCCCCACTTTTTTTGAGGTGCTGGAGAATCAAATCTAGGACCTCAGTTTTAGAAAGTATATCTCACCGCCAAGGCATACTCTATGTGAAAAGCAGTCTTCCTGAGAAAGGGCTTCTTTATACCCCTCATTCTCCCTATTTTGCACCCTTTGTTAGGCTGACCCACTGCTTTGGAGGGTAAAGCGAATATCCTTTTGAGCCAGGAATGGGAGCTTTACCTGCTTGAGAGTAGCTGCTGAGCAAGTAGAGGTCTTGGTCTGTCCTTCCTCTGGTGTGCTGTGTTGTCAGTCATGGAGCTACACCCTTCTGGATCATTGCAGGGACTCTGAAGGGTATTACAGTCTGATGACAACTACTTCAGAGACTCCATTTCTGTGCAATTTCCTGATGACACATTGCTCCATGTACCAAGTGCAGTGGGGCTAGGTGGTATCCCAGTTACAAAATGAGGGGTGCTGGGGGCCCGAAGAGATAGCATGGAGGTAGGGCATTTGCCTTGCATGCAGAAGGATGGTGGTTTGAATCCTGGCATCCCATATGGTCCCCCCAGCCTGCCAAAAGGAGCAATTTCTGAGCATAGAGCCAAAAGTAACCCCTGAGCACTGCTGGGTGTGACAAAAACACCCCAAAAATAAGGGGTGCTATCTCTAGCCCACCAGAGGCAGGTGTGTGTGAGCACTGCAAATCAAATCTGTGACCCCCCCTTCCAAGTCAACTAAATGACAAAACAAAGAAGGGAAGGAAACAATGATAAAGAAAAAGACAAAAGGAATTGCTGGAGGTAGGAGGCATATGAAAGGTACCTTGAATAGTTCTAGCTGAGGAGTAGATGGGGGCAAGAAGTTCATCTGGGGGCTGAAGAGTTAACTGTACAGAGGGCAGGGCACTTGCCTTGCATGTAGATAACCCCGATTCTATCCCATAGAGTCCCCTTAGCCCTGCCAGGAATGATCTCTGAGCACAGAGCCAGGAATAAGCAACAATGGATATGATCCAAAAACAAACAAAAAGGTCCACCAAAGGTGAATTTGGAGTGTGAGCTTGAGGGGCCCTTCCTGTCTTTGTTTTGTCTTCTCTGGGAATAGGAGGTCTGTGTCTTACCTGGAGCACATGTGGGAGGGTGGAAGGTGGACAGAGTATGCAGAGGCCAGTCATGGGCTGCTCCATTTCTTAAGCATCTCTTGACAGGCTCCAAATAGTGTGACTCACAGTGGTATCCCCTCCCCCAGCTTTCTGTTTATCCCACCTGGATGGTCAGACCCACCCACACCTGGGAGGGGTCTGAGGTTTGGAATAAAGGTGTTGCCTGGGGGGAAGGGAGCAGATAAAAAAAGGTAGTTAGGTCAGATGGCCAAAAGTGGGTTCAGGTGGACTCTTAGTGGTCCTCAGGCTTCCCCCCTCCCTCCGTACTCAAGTGGGGAGGTGCATGGGGAGGAGGGTGGGCAGACATCTGGCTTCCGGTTTCCTCCTTGATTCTGGAGACCAGCTCTTGCCAGGTATAGGGTTTTTCTCCCCTGGACTTCAATCCTTCCCTGGGCACCGGTCTAGGTGGACTCTATAGGGGTCAACAGGCTTTCTCCCTATCTTTCCCTACACTAATGGGAATGCGCTCTGGGAGGAGGGTGGGCCGTTCTAGCACTGGTTTATGTTGGGACTGTCAGTGGAAATTTTTTCTCCTTGTTTTCATATTGATAGTATTTTATGCATATATTCTATATACCCATAATATCCATCTTGTATTGTGACCTTGATACTGCCCTACAAAGCTCATTTCTAATATTTTACTGCCTCAGTCCCAACTCTAACTTCCCCCCATCTTCCCATGTAGGTGCAGCTAATGACATGAAGCTCACCACATAGAGTGATAAGTGCAGTTAGAGAAATAACTACACTGAAAACTATCATAATAATGTGAATAAATGAGGGAAAAAGAAAGCTTATCTCGAGTACAGGTGTGGGTGGGGTGGGGAGTAGGTAGATTTGGGAAATTGGTGGTGGGAATCCTGCACTGGTGAAGGGGGGTGTTCTTTACATGACTGTAATCATACAACTACAACTATATTTGTAATCACGGTGTTTAAATAAAGATAATTATTAAAAAAAAAGATAGCTGGGCCCGGTGAGATAGCACAGCGGGTGTTTGCCTTGCAAGCAGCCGATCGACCAAAGGTGGTTGGTTCGAATCCCGGTGTGTGCCTGCCAGGAGCTATTTCTGAGCAGACAGCCAGGAGTAACCCCTGAGCAGGTGTGGCCCAAAAACCAAAAAAAAAAAAAAAAAAAAAAAAAAAAGATAGCTAGGGGGACCTGAGCGATGGCGCTAGAGCTAGCCTTGGACAGACCATAGTTTGATTCTCATTCGATTCCCGATTCCTGGCATCCCATATGATTCCCCAAGCCAGGAGCGATTTCTGAGCGCATAGCCAGGAGTAACCCCTGAGTGTCAACGGGTGTGGTTCAAAACCAAATCAAACCAAACCAAACCAAAAAGTAGTAAGGAACCTTGGAGATGAGCATGAAGGGAGAAAGAGAGAGAGTCCCTGAGAGAAAGAGACGAGTTAGACAGATATGGCTCAAAGTCTGCAATATTGTTTAGGGCCATGGAATAAACCTAGTTGACTCTGATGAAACTGTAGTGGACTGTTTGTAATTATTTCTACGCCATTATCTTGTGCTTTCAGACCCGCGGCCGAAGGGGCTACATGCACTGTGCCCTGCTGAGAAAGGCCTTACCTCAACCTAGAACTTTATATTTTATATTAATACAACAACCCACTGTCACTTCCTGGCATCATCAGGTCAGGCGGTCATAGGCAGGCGGCCATGAGTTGCCACATATGGCTAACCTGGAATTCGTCTCCTCTCCACCCACTCTCTGTGGGAATCCTTCTGAACCTCCCTAATTGCAGTCCTGGAAATAGAGGTCCAGAGAGTCTGACTTCCTTTGGGTACTTGGTAGCAGGTAAAGGTCAGTCACCCTCCCCCCCATTTCTGCATCAGTCTTCAAGATAAGTAGACCCTGAGGATCTTTGGATTTGATCAAATTCTTAGAGGAGATGAGCTCCTTCAGAGCCTTATGATATCCTCCCAAGGTCAAGCTTCAAGTTCAAGTTTGAGGCTGTCCTAGATCATGCAGAAGGTTGAGTGGTGGTTCAGGATGGATGGTCTCAGGTGTCAAGCTTGTCTCCCTTCCTCTCCTTTTCTCCTAGGTAAGAGGCAGATGAAGAACTAGGTGGTAATTTCTATCAAGTATATTGTGGTTTTTTTTCTTGCTAATCTAGACTTCAGACAGTCTTCACTTAGCCTTATAAGGAAAAATGTACTGAAGCATGTAGATTGCATGTCATCGCGTCACAGGATCTGCCATCCTTGCTTTGCAAATGGCAAACAGTGTGAGCAAATGCCATTCTGGGCTTGAACTCTGCTACCCAATTGGGCAACCACGCCCATCAGGGTGAGTGCCCTGAGGAAGGAGGGCAGAGGGCTTTGTTATTTCACTTGCATCTTATTCCATAACATAAATAAACATGCCAACTAGCTGTCATGCCAACGAGTCCAGTCTGCCTCCCTGGTCCCAGTCTGCACAGTGTGGGTGTGTGGTGTGCCCTGGGCTAAAAAGGCAAGTGGGAAAATGAATTCCTGTTTGCTTACAAATGATTGCTTGAGACTAGAAGTGTTTGGGGTCTTTATGTTTGGGTATTTGGGATGTTCTTGTCATCAGCAATCTGCCGTGGGAACTTGACTTGTTTGTATGAGCTAGACTTTGGTCAGTGGGTTTTGTTAAACATCTTTTACTATTTCTTAGCTTAAGCTCCCAACTTCCCAGGGCTATTAGTAATGTTAATAGAGGACTGACTGCACATAAACACACATATATTTCATGTATCTTTATTCCCCTCTTCTTTCTGGAAGGCTGACATGAAACATTTAATAACATGTATCTACTTAAAAGCTAAAATCCAGGTATCTGTTTAAATTTGGATTTGGGCTTTGGAAACAAACCCACAAGCAAAGTGTTAGTTTATTTTATATTAATACAACAACCCACTGTCACTTCCTGGCATCATCAACAACAAGTGTTAGTTGTGTTTGGGTGGGGACACACGAACAAGGAGGTAGGGGTGGGAGACTGGCAAGAGGCAGTTATGGAGCCTGCAGTGTAGACTATGTCTTGTTCCAATCTTTTTTTTTTAATTTATTTTTTTTTGTTTAATCAACTTTCTTACATACATGATTGTGTTTGGGTTTCAGTCATGTAAAGAACACCACCCATCACCAGTGCAACATTCCTCCCCACCCAACCCCTGCCTGTACTCTAGACAGGCTTTCTATTTCCCTCGTACATTCTCATTATTAGGATAGTTCAAAACGTAGTTATTCCTCTAACTAAACTCATCCCTGTTTGCTGTGAGCTTCATGAGGTGAGTTGTAACTTCCAGGTCTTTTCTCTTTTGTGTCTGAAAATCATTATTGCAAGAATGTCTTTCATTTTTCTTAAAACCCATAGATGAGTGAGACCATTCTGCATATCTCTCTCTCTCTCTCTCTCTCTGACTTATTTCACTCAGCATAATAGATTCCATGTATATCCATGTATAGGAAAATTTCATGACTTCATCTCTCCTGACAGCTGCATAATATTCCATTGTGTATATGTACCACAGTTTCTTTAGCCATTCATCTGTTGAAGGGTATCTTGGCTGTTTCCAGAGTCTTGCTATGGTAAATAGTGCTGCAATGAATATAGGTGTAAGGAAGGGATTTTTTGTATTGTATTTTTGTGTTCCTAGGGTATATTCCTAGGAGTGGTATAGCTGGGTCGTATGGGAGCTTGATTTCCAGTTTTTGGAGGAATCTCCATATTGCTTTCCATAAAGGTTGAACTAGACAGCATTCCCACCAGCAGTGGATAAGAGTTCCTTTCTCTCCACATCCCTGCCAACACTGCCTGTTCTCATTCTTTGTGATGTGTGCCAATCTCTGGTGTGAGGTGGTACCTCATAGTTGTTTTGATTTGCATCTCCCTGTTGATTAGTGATGTGGAGCATTTTTTCATGTGTCTTTTGGCCATATGTATTTCTTCTTTGTCAAAGTGTCTTCCATTTCTTCTCCCTATTTTTTGATGGGATTAGATGTTTTTTTCTTATAAAGTTCTGTCAGTGCCTTGTATATTTTGGAGATTAGCCCCTTATCTGATGGGTATATCTTGTTCCAATCTTGACAGCATCTTCAATGCAGGAACCAGCATCTTAGGCTTCTTCCTGGTGGGGAAGGGATCTGGGGTATGTCCTTCAATTCCCCCAGGGCAGGTAGAAGGAAGGCTTCCCCAGGTGGGGTGGTGGTCTTGGAGGTGATGGCAGGCCCATCAGCTTGTGAGCAGTCAGAATGGCTCTGGGACCTAGAGAATGTCCTCCAAACCTCTGGCATTAGTAGCTACACGTCCGGCCAGTAAGAGCCCATGAAGCAACCATAACTGCGTGTGTGCGGTGGGTTGGGACATTGCCAACTGGGCACCTGTTGCCTTTGATTGAAGGCACCTTGGAGATATCTGCAGGGTGAGTGTTAACTGGGGGGTGGGCTTAGTCATTGGAGGCAAAGACCCAGAGGGGTTTTCTTGCCTCTGCCTGTTTGAGTCCTAACCAGGTAACAGTAGAGAGGCTGCCAGAAGCAAGTGCTGGTATTGGTCTTCACGGCCAGATGGTCTTGTACCTTTTCTGTTGGCTCTTCCCATTTGTGTGGAGTAGAATTCACCAAGTAATGGCTTATCTACCTCTAGTTTTTACCACTGTGTGCAATTTATGGAAATCAAGTGTATACACAGGAGCCAGTGAGGACTCAGAGGGCTGAATATATGCCTTGGATGCATGACCCCTTGCTCTAGTCCCTGCTCTGTGTGGTCCTCCAGCACCACATGGTTTGCAGTGCTAGGTCTGCACTGTGTAGACTGATGGCCCAGTACCACCATGAATGGTACCCAATCTTCCTGAGCATTATTTGGGAAATTTCCCCCCATTCTCCCAAACTACAAAAGTGGATGAATAGACAAAAACAAAATAAAAATAAATGAAGGGACAATGACAACAAAACTGAGGTAACTGAGGGGGAAAGAGGTTGGATGATGGTGGTAATATTCTGGTGCTTATTTGAAAAATTAAAAAAAAACAATGAGTGATACCCTCCATGGTGGATGGACTCAGTGCTGACTGGACATCTCAATGCCAACAGCTCTTTCTAGAACCAGATGCATGGCTCTCCACAGCCTTAGTGAGACTTACAGATCCCATTGTGCTTCTCTTTTTGCCTTGGCTGCCAGGAAGCCAGGAGCACCCTCTTTCTTACTTCTGTGCTTAGGCCCTAAACAATGGGGCCAAGTCTTTCCTCCCCTTCTTGTACCAGCCCTTTTCTTCTTGGTCACAGGGGAGAGAGGACATAGATGCCTCTGAGTTGATTGGGTAGGATTGTGTCCCCATGACCAGCTGCTGACGTTTGAAGTAGGGGTACCACTCATGGTGAACCTGAGCCAATAGGCCCAGCATGATTCAGACATAGCAATGCAGTGCTGCTCAGACTCTGTGGTGCTAGGGCTCCACACATTGTGGGGATGGAACATAGAACGCTCACACGCACATGCAGAAGACTTTCTAAGTGTAAGTCCATTTTCAACTGATCCTCTGAGCAGGAGGCTGACAGGTGAGTTCAGTCATCTCAATCTTGGTTTCCTCCTGCGGAGGTGGCGGGGTCTGGACCAAGGAAGCCAAGAGGAATGGCCAGAGCAATAGTATAGCAGGTAGGGTGCTTGCCTTGCATGTGACCAACCCAGGTTGGATTGCTGGCATTCCATCTGGTCCCCTGAACCACCCAAGAGTGATTCTTGATTGCAGAGTCAAGAGTAACAACTGAGCATTGTGGGGTATGGCCCCAAAACACCCCCTAAAGGAAGCCAGAGGAACATTGTGTATGTGTGTGTATGACACATAGACATATTAGACAAAAGGAGAGTGATGAATCAATAAATTGCATCTTTTATTTTGGTCAGGAGTCCAAGGGCATCCATCACTTTCAGGGTACTGGTTCACCAGACCAGATATTTCATACCTAGTAGGACCTGAGGATACGTGTGTGTTAATATATTTTCTGGTTTGCTGGTGGGGTTTGAACTCAGGGCTTCATACAGGGCAAGCAAGAGCCCTATCACAGAGTCAAATCCCCAGCTAGGGCCTGAGGATATATGGATGTTCAGTTCCTGTAGAGCCAGGGACCATGAGGGCCATTCTGGTAGTGCTTGGGTGCCTCTAGGACTACACCTGAATGTCTTTTTTTTTTTTTTTGTTTTTTTTTTTTTGTTTTTTTTTTGGTCACATCCGGCAGTGCTCAGGGGTTATTTCTGGCTCTATGCTCAGAAATTGCTCCTGGAAAGCTCAGGGGACTACATAGGATGTCGGGATTCAAACCACCATCCTTCTGCATGCGAAGCAAACCTCCATGCTATCTCTCCGGCTCCACACCTGAATGTCTTGGAGTGTACCTTTGAATGTTGTGCTATATCCTTACCCCTAAATGTCATCTTTTTTTTTTTGGTTTTTGGGCCACACCCAGTGATGCTCAGGGGTTACTCCTGGCTATGTGCTCAGAAGTCGCTCCTGGCTTGGGGGACCATATGGGACACCGGGGGATCGAACCGCGGTCCGTCCTAGGCTAGCGCTGGCAAGGCAAGACACCTTACCTCTAGCGCCACCGCCCGGCCCCTAAATGTCATCTTTTAAAACAAATTCAAGTTGGGCTTTGTGACCAAAATACCAAAATTCAGTATTCAGTAAGGCACCCTCTGACCTCATTCTTCTTACCCTCCCATGTGCTGGCAATTTTTCAGTTCTATTATTCATGGGTCTTCTATCAGAAGCTGCTCATGCTCCCTCTTTTGGAAGTGAGTGGCTGAAAAAAATGAATGTGTGTGTATATGTCTATGAGCATGTGTGAGTGTCCATATTCGTGTGCATATGAATGTCTAGTTTGGGGGTCACACCGAGTAGTGTTCAGGGTTAACTCTTAGCTCTGTGCTCAGGAATCACTCCTGATAGGCTTGGGGGAACATATGGGATACTGGGGATAGAATCTGGGTTGTCTATGTGCAAGGCAAGCACATTATCCACTATATTATTACCCCAGCCCTGAATGTCTGTATGTGTGTATGAGTGTGACTGAATGTGTGTATCTGTATGTGTGTATGAGTGTGTAAATGTGAGAGTGTGAGCGCATGAGAACATGTATAGGAATGTACTTGTTTGTGCATGGCTGTTAGTATGTTTGTCTATAGAAATGTGTTTATATGTATGAATATGTAAGAATGCATACATGTGTTATGAATATACTTGAATATGTCTATGTGAGTGTATGAATGCAGAATGTGTGAGTGTCTATATGACTTGTCTGTCTATGAATATGCTGTGTGTATAAGTATTAATGTACCTGTAGGTGTGTGAATGTGTGTGTGGCTGTGTATATAAGTATGTATAAATGGGTATGTATAAATATATACATTTAATATGTAAATATATACATTTATAAATATATATGTATACATATATGCATTTATAAATGTGTATATATAAATAGGCATGAATGAATAGAATGTCTGTCTATGAATAGACCTGTGTGTGTAACCCCGGGACTACTGAGTGATGTATGGGGCTCCCTCTTTCTGAGGCTTCCCCCTCTGGTTGCTTTTCCATCCTTTCACTTCTAGGTCTGGGGGTGGGGGTTGTGTTGGGTGTCAGCCTCAGAGTGGGGGGCAGGGAGCCCCCACCTCTTGAACCTTCTGAGACTTCTGCCTTCACAACAGACTTCCTGATGAGGAAGCACCATGGCTTCAGTTCCACAGCTCATGCCTGGCAGACCTCACCCCCTCAGCACTGGCCAGGAAGTCTCCCCACTCAGTTCCTCTGTCCAGAGCTCTTGGACCCTCTTGATCTGTGTATTTCCCTTCATCTCAGTGCCGATGCCTCCACTGGAGCTCCCCTGGTACCTTTCCTTGGAACCTCAGGGACCTCATGGACCAAAATAGATTCAGTGTTGACCACAGGATGAGGCTGGGACATCTCCGACCCTCTTCCCCACAGTCAGACTGGAAGCCCCATCTGACAGATTAGGGAAAACTTGCTGCTTCCCCATCCCTACCTGCGGGGACCCCAAATCTGCTCCTAAGCCACTCATCGATGCAAATGCTCCTTTTCTGTCCACTGGTAGGATAGACGACTCTGGGGACCCTGTTCCTCTGGCCCAGGACTCCTGACACAGCCATTCCCATGGCAGGTGCTGACTTTCCTTCGACTCACAGCTTGCTGTGCAGGAGTTCCCAGCCGCACCCCTGCCTGGGAATGTCTTGGCCCGCTCCACCCAGCCAGTCTTTTCCTTCTTTCCCAGAAAGGAGCCTGCCACGAGCCACCTGCCCCACCTGGTGGCTCCAGGGCCACGCCAGCCTGTGGAGCAGCCTGTGGAGCAGAGCCGCAAAGTCACAGAACCGTCTTCCCTACATTGCCACCCCTGTGGGCAGGGCAGACATCTGGGCATGGCCTGGGCCTCTCCCATCAGAGCAGAATAATTACAGCAAATGAGTATGAGCAGCAACTGCCAGCGCCACTTTAGGGCTCCCTGAGGCTCTCAGTCTTGACTCTAGAGGCAGCAGGAGAGCTGGGGAACAGGACAAGGGGCCTGGCGGGAGAAGCAGGGGTCTGAGATGACAGGCTTGACCTAATGCTTCCAGCTCTTCTTTTCTGCTTGCCCTACATCATGTTCCACATGGATGCTGTAGAGGCTCTCATAAAACACGCCTCACTATGTCTCTCCCTGTTCAGAGTCCTACTATGGCTCCAGGCTTGAGCCCTAACTGGGGAAGCTTTGAGTAACCCAGCCCTGGCTCTGGGCTCCCCTAGGCAGGTCCACCTTTCTGTTCTGTCTGTGCTATGTGTCGATGTCTTAGGTTTCCCTTACAGCGTGCTTTGAATCTTAGCTGGGGCTCCCCCTTGTTTAGCACCTACTCAGGTGTCTTCCTGGGATGGGGGGGGGTGATGGCCCTGAGTCTTCTCTCCATCACTCACTCCCCTTCTCTCTCCCATTCACCCATTTCACTCATATCTATATAGACATTTGTCCATTTTTCCTTTTCTCCCTTCCCTTCCCTTCCCTTCCCTTCCCTTCCCTTCCCTTCCCTTCCCTTCCCTTCCCTTCCCTTCCCTTCCCTTCCCTTCCCTTCCCTTCCCTTCCCTTCCCTTCCCTTCCCTTCCCTCCCTCTTCTTCCCTCCCTCCCTCCCTCCCTCTCTCCCTCCCTTCCTCCCTTCCTCCCTTTCCTTCCTTCCTTCCTTCCTTCCTTCCTTCCTTCCTTCCTTCCTTCCTTCCTTCCTTCCTTCCTTCCTTCCTTCCTTCCTTCCTTCCTTCCTTCCTTCCTTCCTTCCTTCCTTCCTTCCTTCCTTCCTTCCTTCCTTCCTTCCTTCCTTTCACTTACCATGTTTCCTTTTCAATTTTATTCCTTCCTTTATCTTTCCTTCCTTGAACATCTACTTTATGCCACAAAATTGTAGAAATTCTATGTTAAATCTGTGCTTTGAACTTGGTGACTTGACCTTTACAAATGTGAGGAATTTAGATAGGACAGGACACAGATGTGGGCATTTGGAGAGAGGCTGGGAAGTGAATGGGCATGGAGAGGTTCACAAGGGGCCTAGAGTTTTGAGCTGGAGCTGTTTGTAGTGGGCATCATGGGTGAGTGTGTGGATGAGTGAAGTTTTCTCCCTCTGAGAGCACAGTGTCAACACACCTCTCTACTGCTGACCTCGGCCACTTAACTCATGTTGTTTTAACAAGCCAGTTGAATCTGAGATGCAGACATGATTCTTGGCTACCCCTAGAGGCTGCATTTTTTTTTCTTTTTTGTTTCTTGGGCCACATACATGGTGGTGTTCAGGGTTTACTCCTGGCTTTGTGTTTAGAGATCACTCCTAGAGGACTTGGGGTTCTGGGAATCAAACCTAAGTTGGCTATGCACAAAGCAAGTTCTACTCTTTGGCCCCTAGGCTCTGCTTTTAAAACAGACTTTGCTTATGGTTTTGGACACACCCTTTTCACTTGCTGTGCTCCCATCTGTGAAGTTAAGAAAAAAAAAATTTAGTGAACTTAAAAACAAATAACTAGTAGAATGCCTGTCTCGAATACAGGCAGGGGATGGGAAGGGGGGAGGGGGTAATGGTACACTGGTGAAGGGGGGTGTTTTGGTTATGACTGTAACCCAACTATGATCATGTTACTTAAATAAAAAATATATTAAAAAAAAGAGGCAGATTTTTGGACCCAGAAGATTGCCCACATATGGTATGCAAAGACCCCAGTTTTGTTTTGTTTTTTTTTTTTGGTTTTTGGGCCACACCTGGCAGTGTGTGTGTAACCCCCTGGCTGTCTGCTCACAAATAGCTCCTGGCAGGCACAGGGGACCATATGGGACACCGGGATTTGAACCAACCACCTTTGGTCCTGGATCGGCTGCTTGCAAGGCAAACGCCGCTGTGCTATCTCTCCGGGCCCAACCCCAGGTTTTGATTCCTAGTACTGTTTGGTTCCTGGAACATCAATAGGGTTAGTCCTGGTGGTCCCAATATTAATATTGCTGCTGGAATAGCACCATTACACGGGGCCCAAGCTTTAAATCTTCCAGTATGCACTGTTGGGTTTAAAATTGCCAAGAGGGTCACCCAGGCTCCTTGAGTACTACTTGGGATCTTCCCATCAAAAACAATGATCTAGGTGATTATTGAGGTCCTTTATGACTTTGGGGAACCCTCTCACAGAAGGGAAACTCTCATGGAGAACTGAGGCTCTCAGCAAGCAGAGCTGGGCTGGATCCTAGCTAAGCAGCTTCCTGGCTTTGAACTTTGGAAAGTCCAATAGCGGAGTCTCCTGCATTTCGAATGTGGGAGTGCAATGTCTGCTCCCCCTGAACTGTTTACAGGCTCCTGCAAGGTAAAGACACGGTGAGGTTTGATTCTACCCATCATCTGCTTTCACAAAGTCCCACGGCAGGCCCACCTGGGACCCAGGGTGGCAGAGCTTTCTAGCAGAAAGGGCACCCCAGCCTGGTAGCTGTCTGGCAGCTGATATGGGGTCAGGGGATCTTATTTCCTCTAGAGCATGGGTGCAGGGACTTGGTGGGGGAGAGCAGGGAGGGCAGAGAGCTGCAATCTCATCATGGGGAGCTTTGGGGGTTTTCAGGATCATCAGGTGGCCTCTATCTGGACACTTCCTGGGCACTAGATTTATGAAACGGGGTAGATCCTAACAGTTTTTTCTTTTCCATCCAGAGTTGTATGGGAGGAGGAAATACTTGAAATGTCAATGACTGGGGGAGGGAGGGCAGGGGAGGGGAGAGGAGAGAGAGAGAGAGAGAGAGAGAGAGAGAGAGAGAGAGAGAGAGAGAGAGAGAGAGAGAGAGAGAGATAGAGATAGAGATAGAGAGAGAGAAGAAGAAGAAGAAGAAGAAGAAGAAGAAGAAGAAGAAGGAGGAGGAGGAGGAGGAGGAGGAGAGAAGTCACTTGCCTTAATTATAGTGATTCTTGGCGTTACATATGGTCCTCCAGGCACTTCCAGGGATCATCATTCCTGAGCACAGAGCCAGAAATAATCCCTGAGCACTGGCAGGTGTGATCTAAAAATAAAAACAAGCAAACAAGGAGACATAATAGCAACTAGAGGAATATTGAATGTTTCTTGAAGGGTAGTTAGTTGGTTGGCTGGGAAGTCGCAGAGAGGTTTGGAGGAGGTCTGATGTGGCTTTGAGACGGGACATGAGAGAAAGGAGTTCTTTCTTGGGCCTTGGACTCCTCTCCCTTAGCAGTCCCTCCCCTAAATCACAGCCCTTTAAGGACTTGTAAACACTGGAGACCTGCGGTATTAAGAGCTCCTGCTCTCCTCTGCAGGGGTTAAAGGGGAGAAAAATCAGAGAGATACTGTTTTCCTCAGGGCACTGATGACACTTCTCAGGGTCCTGATGGATTTCAACAAGAATCAGGAGTGACTGTGGGGAAATCAGCCACTACCACCTTCACAGACTGATAAGAGGGAAGCTTCCCTCTGCTTGCATTGAGCTTTTTAAGGTTCCCACCAACACCGAGAAACCTTGTGTACAGCACTGACCAGAACTCTATTTTTTTTTTGGGGGGGGGGGGAGCACATCTGGTGGTGCTCTGGATTGTTTCTGGCTCTTCAATGGTGAACTTAGGGAATCATATGTAGGGCCAGGGATCAAACCAAGTATCCTACCTGCTGTATAATCTCTTGGGCCTGGACAGGACTTGTGAACAAAGCAAAGGAGGTCAGCCAAGCCTGGGAGGAGAGAAGTGGGGCCCAGAATTCAGATCCTGCCTTGGTGCTGGCCCTGGAGTGTGGTGGAGAAAACGTGTATGCTTAAGCTATAGTACTAGACCTGAAGTCGATTCCCTGGTTTTGGTAAATTGAGCTGTATATGGCATTTGTTCTTCTGGAGGAAGCAGGGCTCACATTTTCTTCCTTTACCTGCCACTTTTCTGAAAGACTAAAATTATTTCAAAATTGAAAGTTAGAAAACTTGGGGCCAGAGAGATCGCATGGAGGTAAGTGTTTGCCTTGCATGCAGAAGGACGTTGGTTCGAATTCGGGCATCCCATATGGTCCGTCGAGCCTTCTGGGGGGCAATTTCTGAGTGTAGAGCCAGGAGTAGCCCCTGAGTGCTGCCAGGTGTGACCAAAAACCAAACCAAAAGAAAAAAAAAAAGGTAGAAAACTTAAGTTTTTTCCCAAAGCAACCGTGGATTTGAGAAAGAGCTTGAGAAGCTGGGAAGAATGAACGGAGTCATTCCTGACTGATATATTGAGTTAAAAGCTGCGCCACCAGCTCCCAGACCAGCCCTGTCCATGTCTGATCACAACTAGCTTTGCACTCACTATTATCAGCTGTCTCTATGGCAGAGGATGGGGATGGGGTGTTATGGAGGTGGGGTTACCTCCAACCTATTGTAAAGTATGGAGGGCAGGGCAGTGATCCCCCTCCCGCAACAGGACCTACCATTCATGGCCCCTGAAACCTTGGGATGGGATTTGCTTTGAAAAGTCCTCTTTGATATCACTGTGGCAGGTGACTGGGTGATCCCACACTAGAGTAGGGGCCACTCAATCCACTGGGTATAGTTTCAGTAGAGTCAGAAGGACTCCTGGGACATGGAGATGCCACGAGCAAGTGGAGAAAGAGGTGGAGATGGGAGGAAGACAGTTTGCCAGACAAGGAAAGTGGAATGCCAGAAATTTCCAGCGGAAGCTGAAAGGGGCAAGAGAAAATTACCAATCTGTTCAGGGTTATGGTCACCGACTCCTTAACTTCTAGCATCCATTCTGTGAAGGGATAACTATTCTTTAAAAGCACAAAATCCAGGGCTGGAGCCATAGTACAGCAGGTAGGGCACTTGCCTTGTACACTGTCAACCTGTCTTCAATCCTTCGCATCCCATATGAACCCACGAACTCACTAGGAGTAACCCCTGAGCATTGCTTGGTGTGTCTCCTCCCTCAAAAAAACACAAAACACAAGGAGTCCTTGGTTCCAGCAGCCCCAGGAGAAGACACAGGTGTGGGTGAGGGACTGGGACTCCTTCAGGCAAATAGTCTCCAGACCTTGGGAGGCTCTCCCAGCCCCTGAAGGGATGTTGAATGGCTCCTTTGTCCTCTCTAGAGGCTTCCATTAGACTGGAGTCCAGGGTAGAAGCTGTGTCTCCCTCCTCAGCAGGACCGTCCCAAGGCTCCTTCCTGAGGATCCTGTCCCCCTCTCCAGGTGTCTAGCCATGTGCTAATCCCCTCTGTGAGTCAGTCTGGCTCTCACTGGTTCAGAGGACTCACTTATTGTCCCATCTTCTCCCCCCTCTTTTTGGGCAGAGGTATCTGGAATTAGAACCAGGTGAGACCCCCAGCTCCATAACCTGCAGGTGCGTCTAGAGCTGGGGGTACACTAGGTCCCATCAGACACTGTCATCTCTCCCATTACCCCTGCTGCCCCAGAAAGCTTGCCTTTCCTCAGCATCAAGAGCCCCAGGCCAGGCCATATGCACCCCCTTTCCCCCTACCGGCATGGGGTGGGTAGAGCTCTGGGTCAAGGTTAGGGAACTCATTCTGATGGGGGAGAAGAACAGGCCTGAGTTCCTTGCTGGGGTTCCAGGATCATGGAGGTAGAGAGGGCTACTTCCCTCTAGACTGTGTGAGTTTATCAATCAGGGGTTTTCTGTTGCTAAGTCTGTCTTTTGGGGTTTGTCTTGGAGAGGGTGAGGGGGGCCTCTTGCACTGACTTGAATCAGAAAGGAGGAGGAAAGCTTTTCCTGCTTCTCCGACCACCCCCTCCCCAAAGTCTTTGTAGTGAAGGGAGATAGGGTGGGGGCTCCAGAGTCACACAGGTGTTGAGCTCCGCAGCCCATATCCCTCTGGCTCCCCTGATCACTCTATGTATGGCATTTTTCTCTGGTGAGCCCCGCCTCCTCAGCCCAACAGACAGTGCCAACAAGAGCCTTCAAAGCTCAGTCTCAGACCCGCCCCACCCCAGGAAAATTGCAGGGCGGGCCTGGCCATGCTTACTCACATCTTTGCGGGCTCAGCGGGGCTCACCTCACCTACCTCTGAGCCCACAGTCAGCCTCAGCATTGTTTTCTGAGCTCCTAAGCCCGGGCTGGGGGTTTGTGGTCCTTAACATGACTCCTATGAGGATGACGGTCGTTGGGTGGCTCCCCTTCCCTTCCCTTCCCTTTTGAGGAGCAGCTGGTTCTAGGAAGAGCAGCAGCCGCCAGCAGGGCTGTTGGGGCCTGTCTGGGGAGATGGGACGTGTCAGGCAGCCCCAGACAAGACCACATTCCTCCAGACTTGCCTGCAGGGTCTGCGGAGCTGAGGGGCTGGCAGGAGTCAGGGTGGGGTCGTAGGGGGTGCCTTAAAGGTTGCTGAAGATATGGGAGGGAACTGAGGTCTTCAGCAGAAAACTTCCAAACCAGGGCAAACAGACCCCCCATGTCTATCCCCATCCCTGTCCCCAGAGAGTTCAGAAAGCAGGGACCCTCAGGATGACTTCCAAGTATCAGATTACCCCTTCCTTGAGTTTCAAATGCTTTTCTTGGGCTAGCTCTGCAAAGAGCCCTGCCTGAGGAGACCATTTTAACCTACTCTGGGGTTTAGCACTGTGTACTAAGGGGCACAGCTTGGCCTCCAACCAAGAGAACCAGACTTAACCATACCTGCTTCCCAGGTCTCCCCTCACTCGTGTGGCCAACAGGGAATCTGAGACGGTGTACGGTGCTGCTGATGGCTTCAGTTCCCACTTTGCAGATGGACAAATTGAGGCACAGAGAAGCATGAGTCCTGGGTTTTACAGCAATAAGGGCAGAACTGAACTCTTTAGGGAATGCTTTAGCCTAATGGGGACCTAGGCCCTTGCAAGGATTCTTAATATCTGTACCTAGGACTAGAGGTTTCTCTTCAGAGGGGTTACCCAGGACAGCCTGAATGTGGGGTCTAGGGAGGCAGTTTCAGAGAGGGACCAGTCCCCAGAGCCTGGCTTCCGGGTTACACTGGTGGGTATGGAGTCACATTGTTCCCTGGATATGGACATCCCTGGTGCCTGTGGGTATACCTGCAACCAGGTGCCACCTGGAGTCAAAGGCCAATATCAGAAGCCCAATTAGCTAATGCGGTGTGAGTAGGTCACCAGGTTTAGGATGCAGATGGTCCTTGCTCCCTGCCACCCAGGGCAGCCAGCACCGGAGCTTGGGGGCTCATGGGAAAGTGTAGCCGCAGGCCCACTCCTCCTTGAGTGAATCACTCCTGGCAGGACCAGAAACCCCAAACACCCCAAACAATGAGTTTCCAGTAAAATATGACAGACATGACGAGGCGGAGGCGAGGAGGGGCCTGGATGGGAGCTGGCACTGCCTGTGGGTGATGAAAGCCCAGGGGGCCGGAGAAGGCCAGGCCCAGCCCTCTCCCTGGGGTATAAAACTTTGCATCCTCCTCCAGCTCACCTAAGCACGATCCCTATTACCTGACTTCTCGTGCTCTCTCTGCTCTTTTGCTCACTCGCTCTCAGCACCATGACTACCTGTAGCCGCCAGTTCTCTTCCAGCTCCATGAAGGGCTCCTGTGGCATCGGTGGTGGCTCCAGCCGCATGTCCACTGTGCTGACTGGAGGCACCTGCCGGGCGCCCAGCACCTATGGGGGCCTGTCCATGTCTTCCTCTCGTTTCTCCTCCGGGGGCGCCTGTGGCATGGGCATGGGGGGTGGCTTCAGCAGCAGCAGCTTTGGTGGGGGCCTGGGTGCAGGACTCGGTGGAAGTTTCGGAGGCGGTTATGGTGGGAGCTTTGGTGGAGGCTTTGGTGGGGCCCTGGGCGGTGGCGATGGCTTGCTCTCCGGGAACGAGAAGGTGACCATGCAAAACCTCAATGACCGCCTGGCCTCCTACCTGGACAAGGTGCGAGCCCTGGAAGAGGCCAACACCGAGCTGGAGGTGAAGATCCGAGACTGGTACCAGAAGCAGCGCCCTGCCGAGAGCAAGGACTACAGCCCCTACTTCCGGACCATCGAGGAGCTGCGCAGCAAGGTAGGGGGCTGAGGCATGGCAGGAGAAACTGTTCTAGCCCTGGCACTGGGAGCTGTGGGCATCCGGCCCTGAGCATGTCTAGATCCCAGGCAGGACATACTCTGGCTCCAGAACTCTTCTTCTGGCCCTGGAACACCCCAAGAGTCAGGCCAGTGGGGAGTAGATTCCTTCCAGGTTCAGGGCAGACATTCCTGGGTTCAGCTCTCCAGACTTGTAAATTCAGCAAGCCCTGCCTTCACAATTGACAGAGAGGAGGTGGATTCTTGGAGAGGAACTGGATGAATGGGGGAACCAGCCCTTTCTTCCTTTCCTGCCACCCTCAGGCACAGGGGAGCGGCACTAACGGGACCAGGTTAACACCCAAATCACTCTTTAATTCATTAGCCTGAGCTGTAGGGCAACGCCCAGGAATCCTGACATGGGCTTGTCCCTCCTTTAGTCAGGATTGGGGGGTCTTGTCCTACCCAAGAGAGAGCCTGGTGGGTGGGTGTCTCTGTCTCCATCCTTTAGAGGTGGCAGCCTTGGCTGTCTGGCTGCTGCTTGCTGTGGATTAGGGTAATTAGGTAGTAAAGGCAGGAACTCCTGTCTGTGCAGGGCTCCATATTTACCCATGTTATCTCTGATCCACTCCAATCCATAGTGCAGGCTGGGTGTCCTTTTTTTGAAAGATTCTACTGACGGTTCCCTGTCCTGTGGGAGTGGGAATGGGTGCTAATGCAAACCCAGGATGGCAGGACTGGCTGACGCAGAGGAGAAACAGGTTGCAGGGCGGGGTGGGGGCGATTCTGGAAATTTTTAGGTGTTTAGATGTTTTCTATAGCAGGGGATGAACCTGCCCAGACTTTGCAGCAGGTTCAGTATAGGTCAGAACCCAGACATGAAGGCTTTTGACCTGGAAATCTGGGTTCATTTCTCCTTCTCTACTGAGCATGAGCCAGCTGTCCCAGAACAAAGATAGACAACCAGAATTATCCCCTGAAAACTGTCGCTGGCAGGAGAGGACCTTGCGGGGCCAAGATCAGGCCCAGAGAGTGAGACTCTAATAACAGCAAACACTTTTTTACTGACTATGAAAAGATTGGCCATTGCCATCTGTGACCAATATCCTATGTCTTTCCCACCTGCAGATCCTCGCAGCCACTGTGGACAATGCCAATGTCCTGCTGCAGATCGACAATGCCCGCCTGGCTGCTGATGACTTCCGTACCAAGTGAGTCTGGGGCAGTGGCCTGCCTGCCTGGAGTGGTGCACTTTTGGGGCTGTTTCCTCTGGGTGGGGCACTTTTGGAGTGGAACTGGAGTGCCAAAATGGCATTGAGTCCAAGCCCTTCGGGGTGCTTATATAAATGCTGGAGTCTGGGGATCATGATTCAAACATTTTGAATAGGGCCGATCCTGTCACATAGCCAGGCCTGGGAAGCGTGGCTTTAGGGAGAGGCGATTTGCACCGCCCCACCTGCCTTACAAGTGCATCAGGAGGGAACCATAGCTGGAGGCCTCTTGGGCCATTGTGAAAGCTGCTCCCCTGCCCTGATTCTGCAGCAGAATGAGGTGCCCAAGTCCCTGCCCTCCCTTCAGGAATGTTTAGATCTGAGCACTGAATGGGCACTGTGTTCAACACTGCTGTGCTCACAGTTGGCTCCTGCTCTGCCCACAAGGTGCCAGCCATGGGAAGAAGCTACGGAGAGGAGAGAACAAAGCCTGTAGTGTGACCAGAATGGGCATCTCATGCCTTTTCTCTTGGATCATTCCAGGTATGAGACTGAGTTGAACCTGCGCATGAGCGTGGAAGCCGACATCAACGGCCTGCGCAGAGTGCTGGACGAGCTGACCCTGGCCAGGGCCGACTTGGAGATGCAGATTGAGAGCCTGAAGGAGGAGCTGGCCTACCTGCGCAAGAACCATGAGGAGGTGAGGGCGCCCAGTAAAAGCCACTGTAGAGGTTGAGCTGGGAGGGTAGAGCTGGTAGTGGGTGGTATCTCCAGGAGTCAGCAACATCTCTAGGAAGGGGCCCCCATGATGCCAGAATGAGGCTTCTAAAGTTGGTTGCTTTTAACCATGCAGGAAATGAGCTCCCTGAGAGGACAGGTGGGTGGAGATGTTAATGTGGAGATGGACGCCGCTCCTGGTGTGGACCTGAGCCGCATCCTGAATGAAATGCGTGAGCAGTACGAGAAGATGGCCGAAAAGAACCGCAAGGATGCCGAGGACTGGTTTTTCAGCAAAGTGAGTGTGAACCAGGGTGGAAGAGTCCCAGGGGAGTTGCCTCCCAGAACTGTTTCAATAAAAGTTTTCTCTGCAGACCGAGGAGCTGAACCGTGAGGTGACCACCAACAGCGAGCTGGTGCAGAGTGGCAAGAGCGAGATCTCTGAGCTCCGGCGCACTGTGCAGAACCTGGAGATCGAGCTGCAGTCTCAGCTCAGCATGGTAAGGGCACTGCCAGGCCAAGGGTATGCCCAGGACTAAGAGGGAAAGGAGGACCAGTTATGCCTACGTCTAATTCACTCTTTCCTTCACAGAAAGCCTCCCTGGAGAACAGCCTGGAAGAGACCAAGGGCCGCTACTGTATGCAGCTGTCCCAGATCCAGGACCTGATCAGCAATGTGGAGGAGCAGCTGGCCCAGCTCCGCTGCGAGATGGAGCAGCAGAACCAGGAGTACAAGATCCTCCTGGACGTGAAGACTCGCCTGGAACAGGAGATTGCCACCTACCGGCGCCTGCTAGAGGGCGAGGATGCCCAGTGAGTGGGGACCCCTCCCTGCTTGTCCATCACCATGATTCACTCACTTCACCCCCTCTTCCCACCATGACCTAATGATTGAATGATCTTTTTTTTTTTTTTGTCTTCACAGCCTCTCCTCTTCCCAGTTCTCCTCTGGCTCTCAGTCATCCAGAGATGGTAAGAGTCTCCTCATTCAACTTGCTCTTTAGACCACCTTGTCTCCCCCAAAATCTTGAGCTAAAGCAGGACTTCTTGGGGGGGGGAACAGATGAATGAGTACCTTCTCAAGAATTTCTCACAAACCCCACTGCAAGAAAGGAACTTTAGTAAAGCCTTCTTGGTGGTTGGTCTCTACTTCTAGCTAGGCTGTCCATGATAGACCCCAAGGCACTGAGGTCAGCACCATGGACAGAGCCCCCCACTTGGTTCTATCCCCATCACCAAATTATTTGGGTTTAGTCTAGGTCCTTAGGTTGTTTCAGCCTGAGGACATAGACTGCCCATGACATGGGGGAAACCTTCTCTGAAGGAGACATGGCAGTGGGTTCAAGAATATAGTGATGCCAGGGGTATTACATGTAGGGGGTAAGCAGGAGGACAATTTTAAGACCCCCTCAGCCCTTTTGCTCCTCCCTTCTGGCCTCTTTTTTGCCCAACCACTGCTGGTAACACCCTTTCCCTCTTCCCCAGTGACCTCTTCCAGCCGCCAAGTCCGCACGAAGGTCGTGGACGTGCATGATGGCAAGGTGGTGTCCACCCATGAGCAGGTCCTCCGCACCAAGAACTGAGACTATCCAGTAGTACTCAACCCAGGAGACCCTGTATGTGCAAAGATTTGCATGAAGATCCCCTCTCCTGCTCACCCCAGTCTCTTACAGCCCAAGCATTTCACACCGAACCCTACCTCGCCCTTGCCCCCTCCTGGCAATCAATAAAACTTATTATCTCTATTGCACAATGTCCGCCTCTGCTTGGCCATTGTCAGGAGAGAGGGTGGGAGAGTGAGGGGGTGCACCTGGCTGGGGCCCCTGGGACTGGGGGAAAGGGCCTGGGGGAGGACTGGGCTCAGGTCCCAGGATAACTTTCACCATCTCAAAGACACCAATAGGTCTCTGTGTACTGGGTCATAGTGTGTTCTTGGGCATGGAGACATGTGATCATGCTCACTCACTCCTAGAGTCCCACATTGGTTCTTCTGCTGATTCATTCTTTTATTTATCAGCTACTACTGAAGGCCTTCTGTGAGCTTAGGAATATTTTGTTCGTTAGCTTTTGAGGCCACACCCAGCGATGCTCAAGGCTTACTCCTGGCTCTGCTAGAAATATACTCAGGAATATACTCCTGGAAGTGTTCAGCGGACCATTTGAGATGCCAGGGATCAAACCCGGCTCTGCTGTATGTAAGACAAGTGTCCTACTTGCTCTACTATTGCTCTGGCCCCAAACTTAGGGAATCTTTTTTGTTTTGGGGCCATACTAAGCAGTGCTTAGAGCTTAGTCCTGGCTTTTCACAGAGGAATATATTACTGATAGTACTCAGGGGACCATATGGGATGCTGGAATTGAACCTAGGTGTGCCATGAGCGAGACAAATAAATGACCTACCCACTGTACTATCTCTATGCCCCCTCTTATGAATTCTTTTTTTTTTTTTTTTTGGTTTTGGGTCACACCTGGCAGTGTTCAGGGGTTACTCCTGACTCTATGCTCAGAAATCACTCCTATCAGGTTCGGGGGACCATATGGGATGCCTGGATTTGAACCACCGTCCTTCTGTATGCAAGGCAAACACCCTACCTCCATGCTATCTCTCTGACCCCCCTCTCAGGAATTCTTAACATTTTGTTCACTGGGAATTAATTCCTCTGAAAGATATAGAACATCTGTCTTTTCACATGCACACATCTATTTACAAGTCATGGGTCCCCTTGAGCTCCTTTGTGGAGATGTCACACCCAGCAGGGACTTACACTTGGCTGAGTGTTCTCTCTTCTCCAGCCCATATGCTTTGCATTCATTCAGCTGACTGAATCAGCCTGTTGTTAGGGCAGAGAGAACCAGGGATCATCATTTCCAAACTTCAGTCTCCACATTTGTAAAGTGGGCATGATGATAGTACCTAGCTTGTGGGTTTGTGTGAAGATTCTTTAGTGCCTAATGCATGGCAGGCTGGGGGTATTGGGTAGCTATATCTCAGGCATGGTGACTCCAGTCCTGGCTTTGTTTTCTATTAGCTTGAAAACCAATTTCTCCACTTAGAAAGCAAGTAAGCTCTGGTCTTGGTGGCCATGGGGAAACAATCAATGAATGCATATGAAGAGCAGATTGAGGACACTTTTATGTGATGGGGAGCTGTCTTGGTAGTGGGGGTGCTGGCAAAGGAGGAGGAAAGGAAGGAGCTCATCTGCATGAGTAGTGAAGATTCCAGAGACAGGTGGGGCACAGTGCCTAGGGCTTGGAAAGCTCCGACTCGCAGACTAGTCATGGTATCAGTTTCAACAGCTCACTTGTTTGGAGCATGAATGAAAGGGGAACTGAGGATGTGACCAGGGTTAACAACAGGCTTAGTTCTGAGGGCCAGGGCAGATAGTCTAGACAGTGGACCAGATATCCACTCTAGTTCCAGTGCCGATAGGCCATAAAAGTTTGGGCAAAATCTTCTTTCCTTACATGGAGAACACATATGCTGACTCTAACAGGCCAAAGGAGGACTTGGTGATCTCATACAAGGCACTGGGTTTGGCACAGTGACTAGCACATACCCAGAGCTTCATCAATGGGCATAGAAGAGAGTGAGTTAATGGGGAAAGAAATGGAGTGATGTGTGTTCCTCATAGCCTGGCTTTAACCCTAGGAAAGGGAGGTGAGCTTTGTGTCCCCAAGTTCCCTGTACTGCTGTCTCTTTCCCTGTATTTGGCAGTAAGAAGAGTTGAACTGGGGTGATCTTGGGTGACAGGGGCTATTGAGGAAGTGAGAGATAAGTTCGAGAAGGGCCAGACAAAGAGGAGGGGTGATAGAAGGAGTCTTCTAGTAGCAGAGGCTGGGAAGGGAAGCTTTGTTGAAGGACCTGGGGGGAGGGCTACAGGATGCCCCCAATGATGGCTGACCCCCTAGGCCTGAACTTGGGCTTTGAGTAAAGAGCAGAGAACATTAACAGTTGTCAGGAGACCCTAGATTATAATGTTCAGCTGGGCACAGAGATTCCCCTGACCACCCAAGCCTGGCAGGGTGCCAGATTCTAGTGCCACCCCAAAGGGAGCTGTCTTATATGAATGCAGGAAACTGAGACTTGGGAGCAGGAGCTGGGCTTCTGGGAGGAAGCCTGGGGTCCAGATGGTGATCAGAGGCCACTCGCTGCTAGTGGGCTCAGAGGTGGGTGGGGGAGGCCAGGTAGCTGACTTCCATGTGGTCCCATCCTGGGCAGGGGACCCTAGAGGGAAAGGGTTCCCAGAGCAGTTGTCCCAGTGCCCCACACAGAGGCCACTGCATTTTAGGCTCTTTCTTCATGATCCCTGCTCCAGGGCAGCACTGAGTCATATAACTGACACTCTTGTTCCCCCTCCCCAGCACCCTACGAAGACTAAGTCAGTCTCCCCACCCCCAGCCCCACTTCAATTCAGACAGGAGCCAGGAAAGTGACTCCACAGCACAGTCCAGTGGACACAGCAGGAACTGTCGCTCAGAGTTCAGGTTCCACTTGGCCAGGTGGGAGGAGCCGGGCTCAAGGTCCAGCCAGGGCCAGTTAGGCTGCTTGGGCTGCTGTTCTGGCCTGCTTGCTCTGTCTCTTTCTCTCTGTCTTTGTCTCTCGTTCTCTGTTTTTTCTGTCTCTGTCTCTGTGTCTTTCGCTTTCTCCCAGTCTCTCGCTCTTTTTTTTTTTAATCTCTGTCTCTTGCTTTCTGTCTCCCTGTCTCTTGCTTTTTGTCTCTGTCTCTCACTTTCTGTCTCTGGCTTACTATCTCTGTCTCTCTCTGACATGGTGAGCTCCACTAGCCAAGCCCAAAGGTTTTGTTCGATGGGATGGCACCCATCTTGAAATTTAGAATTGGGGGTGCACCTTGAAATTCTAAATTTGTAGAGTTTGGGAGTTCTTTTTTTTTTTTTTTTTTTTCAGAAGGACTTGGGAAGTGTTTGGGGATGATAATGGCTCCCAAGATGATCCTTCCAGCTCCTGCTCTGGGGATTGGTTCTTCCTTGAGGCCACTCAATGACCTGGTTACTCTCACATGGCCACCAGTCTTGTAGGCTGAAGTCCCAGGTGGCTGTTGGAGCCTGAGATTCAGGAAGTTGAGTCCTGGCCTGATCTCCCTCTCTGAACTGGGTGGTGTCCTGAGGTGACAGCGGATACAGGAACATGCAGGGCAGATACAGAACAGAAGGAAGGACAGACACCAGCTTGAGAGAGAGAGAGAGAGAGAGAGAGAGAGAGAGAGAGAGAGAGAGAGAGAGAGAGAGAGAGAGAGAGAGAGAGAGAGAGAGAGAAGGTATGAAGACTGCTGGGCTAAGACTAGTGAGAATCGTGAGAATCGTTTATTCACACATCCATTATCCACTCAGTCCTCATTCATTCCTTTACTCACTCTCCAGATGTGTTTATTTATTTTTGTTTTGTTTTCTGGGCCACAGAGAGTGGTGTTTAGGGCTTACTCCTGGCTCCGCAGTCAGAAATAATTTCTGGACTCAAAGGACTATATAGAATGCTTGGGATCGGGGCCGGGCAGTGGCGCTAGAGGTAAGGTGCCTGCCTTGCCTGCCCTAGCCTAGGACGGACCGCGGTTCGATCCCCCGGCATCCCATATGGTCCCCCAAGCCAGGAGCAACTTCTGAGCGCATAGCCAGGAGTAACCCCTGAGTGTCACCGAGTGTGGCCCAAAAAAAAAAAAAAAGAAAAAAGAATGCTTGGGATCAAACCCAAATAACACCTTTCCTGCTGTACTATTTATCTGCTCCCTCAGATATGCTTATGAAGCTTATTCTTTTAGATGTGGTGGAATCTAGGGGGGAAATTGTGACAGAACAAGGAGGGAGACCAAGTGAGGGGAAAGGGCAGAGTGGAACCCAGGCGGTGTGAAGCTACCTCCAGGAGTGACCTCTTAGTACAGATGTGGGAGTAGCACCTGAATACCTTCAGGTGTGCTTCCAAACAAACAAACAAAAACAATTGCTAAGATGACAAAGACAATGTAGGCAGCAGCAAAAAAAAGTGTTCTGCCTGGGAACACTGGAGGCCCCTTGATGGAAGAAACCAGGGTCCCCCAACCTTTGCAGACCTCCTCCTCTGCCCCAGGCCTTCATTGAATGGGGAGTCAATAATGAAAGCAGAAATCCCTAAATCAATTTGGCCTATCACTTCCCTTTCAGAAAAAGATCACTGGGCATCCACTGAAACCTGTCCATCTTTTTCTTCTTCTTTTTTTTTTTTTTTTTTTTTTTTTGGGTTTTTGGGTCACACCCAGCAGTGCTCAGGGGTTACTCCTAGCTCTACACCCAGAAATTGCTCCTGGCAGGCTCGAGGGACCATATAGGATGCTGGAATTTGAAACGGCGTCCTTCTGCATGCAAGACAAACACCCTACTTCCATGCTATCTCTCCAGCCCCTGCCCATCTTCTTTAAGTGATCAAACTGCTCTCCAGGGCCACTCAAGGTGACTACCATGTTCCAGATGGTTCTAGCATTGTTGTCCACTTTGGGAAAGACAGAATTGGAGGAATAAGGTGATGGTGAATGTCCCCAGAGATGGTGGTGGGAAGGCCCTGCCCTGCTCAGGAAAGGTCCTCCTGGGGTCGGCCCCATAGATCTTTCACAACCTCATGACACCCTCATCACACCTCCTCACTGCTCACCCACTGCTCATGCTTCCCAGAGGCATCATGATTCACCTCTCTGCCTCTGCCCCCAGCCATGCTGCACCCAGTCACCCTGCTCTCAGTGGTGAAGGCCTCTGCCATCAGCCACTCTCTGGCACTGACCTTGTAGTCATTTTCTGCCCCATGGGATTCTTCATTCCCCAGCTCCTTCCTACTCACCCTCACTCACATCTCTGCTTCAGGGAAACCCTCCCAGACCTTCCCAGTGTTTTCCCATTTTCTTCTGCATAACATTAAGGCCACTTTTGGAGGATCCATATTTTTTTTTGTTTGTTTTTGGGTCACAACTGGCAGCACCCATGGGTTACTCCTGGCTCTATGCTCAGAAATCACTCTTGGCAGGCTCAGGGGACCATATGGGATGCTGGGATTTGAATCACCAACCTTCTGCATGCAAGGCTTTAATAGAGGATCCATTTTTTACCCCAGGCTCTATGTGACCCATTTTCACCCTGGAATGGAGAATGGATCTGGAGACAAAAATCTGAACAGGGAGAAATGAGGTTCAGATTTCTGATAAGTGGAAGGAGGTGCCCTTTGCCTCAGCTTGGCATGTCCTAAGGATATGGGCTGGGGTGCCCTGACCTGGGTGGGTTGGGTCACATAGAGCCCTGATGGGGTTTTGGACCCAGGTGAAGAAGGAGGGGCTGCAGGTCAGTCACTAATGGTGGGGCGGACCCAGGAGCCGCCCAGCCCACCCCCAGCTGCCAGCACCAGCTGCCAGGGCTGAGTCAGGTGTTTGCAGCTGCCTGGGGCTCTGGGTCAGCAATAGGCAAGGAGCAGCTACTGCAGGCTGGGGGTGGGGGTGTCTTGGCAAAGAAAGGCTGACCTATGCCCCTGTCCCTGCCCTCTGGGGGGCCCTTCCAGGCCCACTCTTTTGTTCCTTCTTGCTTCCTCTGATCCCTCATACCACTGTTTCCTCCACCTGGCAGAGTTTGCACCAGGAGTGAGAAGAGGCAAAGATGCAGGGCAGGGGGTGGGTGGGTGTAGGGGTGCCCCGAGCAGAGCAGAGCATCCAGGCTATGGGAGGTGGAGGCTCAGAGAGGGTCCAGGGGAGAGTTGGGAAGCAGGGCCTGGAAGAAATGGCTCTTGGGGCGGGGCTGTTAGCGCCCCACCCCTTGCCCTGAACTCATCTTGCCCTGCTGGCATCTCTTGCCACATGTGGAGAAAGGGAGGGAGGTGCCCAGGGTCCCTCATTCTCTCTGTGGGCACAAGATCCACCCAGTACATTGCACCCCTCTGTGCTGGAAACGAAGGCAGCCTGGGGGGCCTGACATGGGTGGGGGGAGGGATTCACCTTCTGTTCCTCATGCTAGGTCTTGCCCACCCATTCTTTCTGCATCTGATGATGTTGCATGAAGGGGCTTCTCTGGAGGAAACTGAAGGCTTGGCACCCAGAGGAGAAAAACCCTAGGAGTTATGGCATTTTTTTTTTTAATCTACTCCACTGCCCTGTACTGACTTCCTGTGCCAGAGGTGGAGGGCTGAGTGGTGCAGAGCCAGGATGGCCTGGCACCCTGGAATCAGAGTGGGGGTCAGATGTGGGAGAAAGACAGGTGTCTCCTAGCTCTCAAATACGGGGAGTTGGCAGAGACCAGGGGAGATGGGAAATCAGTGATGGGGAGATTCCCCCACTTCTGGGGAGAACCAGGTTTGCCAGGCAGTTGGAAGGTGCTCATGATACAGGCCTGCTCAGTGGTCCTGGGCCAACCCAGCCCTCAATGCAATCCAGCAGGTAAGCTGTTGCTCAGAGCTGAGTGAGTTAGGGGGTCCTGGGAGATGTGTGAGGTGGCCCTGGGTAGCTGAGTGGGAATTCGGGAATGCAGGTATGGCTGCTGGACTGGTGTCAGACCTGGGTGCTAAGACCCTGGGGCAGGGACACCAATGCATTTGCAGAGAGGGTAGATGCTGGGCCCCGGATGTAGCACTTGGTTAGTTCTTCCTCACTCTGACTTGACCTCACCTCTCCTTCCCCAGTTCACTCTGGACTTAAGGCTGTACCCCTGCATCACAGACTAACATAGAGAAGGGCAGCTGAGGGGGTGTAGCCCAGGTTGGGGCCTCCCCAGTCTTTGGAGAGATGGGGGCCAGCAGAGCTGGGCAAAAGCCTGGGCAAAGTCCACAGCGTGGCCTGAGACTACCCATTAGTGCTCATGAAAAGCCTTCCAGATTTTTTCTAGTTTATCTGTGTTTACTTTTTCACTTTAGGTGCTTTGTACTACCTGTATAGACATTTATAAAACTCATCTTGCTATATCAGCTCACCTTTAATTTCAACAGAGACGCACTTATAAGGACATTTGATGACTATGCAACTACTCAAGGGTGAACATCAAAATCACCTGCAGATAGCAAGGGGCACATTGTGAATAAAATTTTTTATGTTTGTTTGTTTGGGGGCCACACCTGACAATGCTCAGTCTAAACTCCTGGCTCTGAATTTAGGAATTACTCTTGGTGGGTCTCAGGGGATAATATGAGGTACTGAGGATCAAACCCAGGTCAGTGAGTGAGCGCCTTTCCACTGTACTATCTCTCCAGCCCATGAATAAACTTTGTTTGTCTTTTGAACCACACCCTGGCACTGCTCAGGGGTTACTCCTGGCTCTGTAATCAGGAATTACTCCTGGTGAGCTTGATCAGGGGGCAAATAGGATATAGGGAATTGGACCTGGGTCATCCGTGTGCCAGGCAAATGCCCTACCCTCTGTACTAATGCTCCAGCCCATGTGAATAAACTCTTAGAAAGTAATTATTGCTTCCTACAGGCACAGAGCCAGAGACAGACTTAGGTTCCATTAACCAGATGATCTTAAGCATAGATAAGTGTTTGAGAGACTATGGGGGTGCAACTGAGACTTTTCCTTTCCTATTCAGAGAATTGGAAATTAGAGGAAGGCAGAACCATCCTGCCAAGTGATTCTGGATCATTGAACTCTCCCTGAGACTCATCCCAGAGCACCTCTGTCTACTAGGTAACCCCGATGCCCATTAGCTCAGAGGTCCTGTCATCTTGCCTTTAAATCTTGCCTTAGGTTTTTAGTGTCTTCCTGAAATAGCTGCTTAGCTTTCCTTCATCCCCAAGGTTTGGAATCCTACCTGAATCCAGGGTGCTGGGTCCTGGGCAAGAAACCATTGAGTAGGTACAAGGGGAGCTGGGTTTTTCTGTGGACATGGGGTGATGATTGGAGCCAGGGAGAAACAGTGTGAGAAACTATCAGAGCAAAATGCAGAGGGAGAAACTAGGAAGGCTTCCTGGAGAAGGGTGCTCATAGAAGTGTCCTTGAAGATCAGCAGGAGTTTTCTGGTAGAAAAGACAAGGAGGGACCTTTGGTGGGATCTGGGAGCACTGAAGATTATCTGAGTTGGGAAGGTAATCAGAGCATGGCATGGCTTAGGGGAGGGGGACTAGGGAATGGCAGGAGATAGGGTCAGGATGAAAAGATCTTTTTGGGGCTGAGAGATAGCATGGAGGTAGAGCGTTTGCCTTGCATGCAGAAATATGGTGATTGGAGTCCTGGCATCCCATATGGTCCCCTGAGCCTGCCAGGAGCGATTTCTGAATGTAAAGCCAGGAGTAACCCCTGAGGGCTACCAGGTGTGACCCAAAAACCAAAAATAAAATGAAATAAAAAAGATCTAACATAATGGCTGAGCTCAGGTATTTTGGGGTGAGGGGGTACAGGAAATTTACAGGCCGGAGAGAGCTCTGCAGCATTTCTTCATAGGGGAGGGGGAAGATGGAAACTCAGCACAGGATGGAGCCCAGAGCGGGGATGGAGCTCAGGTGGGCTGGCCTGGGTTTGTCTTCTTTTCTCTGGCCTTTGTGGGGCAACACGCTTTGCTTTTTCCCAGGAGTCAGGGCTTGCTCATTTTGGAGGGCCTGGGGGTAGTCTCAGTGTCTCTCCCAAACTCAGACCCAGCCAAGGTCACGTCCGCACTGGCTGCTGGCAGACAGTGGCTCCTGCTTGGAGGTTAGCTAACATCACCTTCCCCTTTATCTACCTAGTCTACTTCCCCCTAGAAACCTCCTCATGCCTGCTGTTTCCTACACTCTGCTTTGTAACTGGCTCAGTCTTTCTGGCAACCCACTTGCTTGCCTCCTCCTTTAGGCTGGAGCCTTCTCCATCAGTCTGGATAAAGGACCAGGCTCTGGGGTCCAGATTGGGGTCTCCTGTAGGCAAGGTCTCCTTGCATCAGATTGAGGTCTCCTGTGGGCCTTTACAGTCACTCCTTGCTGCCTTAGCCCCAGCTCAGCTCAGTGTGGGTACAAAGAGGCCAGGGAGGGATCACCATCCCTGGTGTATGGGGGGCACTCTGGTCCTGAGAATCTATCCAAGAGGGGCTCAGTTTTAGATGTGCTGGCAGAGCAGTCAGAGATGGACCTATAGGATCTGGGTCACCCCCTTGGGGGTAGTAATGATTTATGAGGCCCCTGACAGGCTAATATCATTAAATTACCCCACACAATGGAGAGAAAGGCTGGGCCACCTCCAGGCAGTCGCCAAGGTACGCAGAACCTGGTTCAGTCAGCAGCCTGCTTGTCCCAGAACTCTTTCAAGGCTGGCACAGAGGACACACCCAGGCGTGCCACCTTCCACAGGGGTATAAGTAGGCAGCTTGGGGGACAGCTCTGCACCAGGGAGCCAGCAGCTGTGCTCCTATATTTCCTAGCCACAGAAACCCACTAGCAGCACCATGAGCTGCGGACAATCTTCCTATTACAGCCTCAGCTGCGGGTCGGGTGGCGGCAGCATGCGTTCCTCCTGCAGCCGCTTTAGCTCTTCTGGGGGTTCCAGCAGCTTCGGCGGGGGCAGCTCTGGGGGAGCTTGTGGCCGGGGTGGAGGAGGAAGCTTCCGATCCAGCTACGGTGGAGGATCTGGTGGGGGCATGAGCAGCGGTAGTTTTTGCGGAAGCTTTGGTGGAAGTTCCAGACGATTTGGCGGTGGTGGGTCTGGAGGAAGTTTTGGGGGTTCTGGAAGCTGTGGGGGTGGTTTTGGCGGCGGGTTTGGAGGAGGCTTTGGGGGTGGATCTGGAGGTGGATTTGGGGGCTCTGGAGGTGGATTTGGGGGCTCTGGAGGTGGCTTTGGAGGTGGCTTTGGTGGAGCTGGAGGCAGTGATGGTGGTATTCTGGATGCTGATGAGAAGACCACGATGCAGGGCCTCAATTCCCGGCTGGCCAGCTACTTGGATAAGGTACAGGCTCTGGAGGATGCCAACGCTGACCTGGAGAGAAAGATCCGAGAGTGGTATGACAAGCAGGGACCCAAGTCCGACCAAAAGGATTATTCCTCCTACTATGATACAATTGAAGATCTCAAGAATCAGGTAGGTGGGGTGCCAAGATGTCTTTGTTGAGCTTTCTCCTCTTTCAGTTAAGATGCTGGCTCTCTCGGGGTGTTGTGGAGGTGCAAGGGGGTAAGATGGTTGGATCCCCTGGCGTCCCATGTGGTCTCCCAAGCCAGGGGTGATTTCAGTCTCAAGGAACCATATGGGATTCCAGGGATTAGAACCTGGGTCCCTCCCAGGTCAGCCTCATGCAAGGCAAACGCCCTACTGCTATGCTATCACTCTGTCCCCCAAGATGCTGCTCTCTAAGCTTAGCTAAGAGTCAGGGAATCCATCTCATTTGGAAACTAAATTTTGGCCATTGGAATCTCAACATGCCAGATCTGAGTCTGGATAGAACCAGGAAGAGACCCAGGGCTAGTTGTGGGTCCTTCTTCATAGTCTGGCTCCTAATTGGGGTGTTTTCACACAGGAGAGAGCAGAACAAAGGGAACCCTCTCTAGGACCCAAAGGTGCAGTCCTTCATCTGCCACCAATTGAATTTTTGACCTTAGGGAGCTGGTGCCTTCTCTGGTGTCTTTTACCTATTTAACATGGAAGTTCGGAAGACCAGTCTCTCAGTTCCAAAATTTAAAAATTCTTCTGAGAGAAGAATATGAGTCTTTCTGCCCAAAACATCACTCAGGAGAGGGACATCTGAGCTTGTCTCCTCACTCTCTTCAAGTTCTAATCCTTTTAGTTTGGAAGATCAGAAAATTTTCTTTCTACTCCTCTGAGGCTCCTTTCAGAGCATACCTAGGCCTTTTCAGCCTTTTTGAACCTAGATACACAAATGACTTGTTTAAGTCAAGGAAATTATCTATTCTGGGTGAGTGCCATTAATTCATCAATTCTTCCACCCACCTATTTATTTTTTAATCATATATTATCAACTCATATCCATTTATCCATCCACCCATCCACCATCTAATCACTTGCTAATCTACTCATTCACCTTCCCTCCCTCCATCCCTCCCTCCCTCCCTCCCTCTCTCCCTCCCACTTCCCTTCCTCCCTCCCTCCCTTCCTATTGATCCACACTCCACAAACCTATCCATTTACCCAGTTTAGTGAGTGACAGCCCCTCAGTGTTGTGGCAGGCAGAACCAAAAATCTCTTCCACTCATTCAATTACTCGGAATCATAGCCATCCTTCAAGGTTAAACCATTTCAATGGCTTCCTCCCTCCTGAACTTTTTCTTGATTTTCCCATAGCCACAAGCTCTTTTTCCTTGAACTAGAATGCTCTGGACATAGTAGCCAACTCTAGAATCCTTGAGGACTCATATCCTTGATCTGTAGTCCCCTGTCCCCATAGCATTATTTGTAGTGTCCTCAGCTACATCCCGAATGACTGACCAAAGGCCAGACTCAGCTTCCTTGCTGAGGGCTGTGAGGGTGGGGCCCCCTATACCAGATATTTGAAGCACCTCCCACTGTTTGCGCATCTTCCTGGATGGAGTCCTCCTCTTCTGTGACTTTATTTTTCTCTTGCTGCTGCCTAACCTCTCCCCCAATAGCGGTCCCATGTAGAAAGGAGTCCATGCTCCATGTTGGCTCATTTTTTTTTTTTTTTTTTTTAGATTATGGACCTCACAATGGACAACAACAAAACCCTCCTGGAATTGGATAACACTCGCATGACCGTAGATGACTTCAGGATGAAGTGAGCCCTGCTGCTGGTCTCTTTCCTGTCATCAGAACTTTCCTCTCCCCTCTGGTGCTCTTCAGGGGTTAATGTCCTCTTACTCATTGCATACCCCTGGTTGCTCTTGCAGGTATGATATGGAGCAAGGCTTGCGCCAGACTGTGGAGTCAGACATCAATGGCCTGAAAAGGATTCAGGAAGACCTGCTCATGAACAAGTCAACCCTGGAGATGCAATATGAGTCTCTTCAGGAGGAGATGAAGGCCCTCAAGGAGAACCATGAAGAAGTAGGGTTTCGACTCTTCTGGCTTTGGGGAAAGAAGGAAACAGGAGTGCAGAGATAGTGGGGAGGGCGTGTTACATGGAGGATGAGCTGGGGGCACTGCTTGGGAGGTACCCAGTCCTTTGTGCTTGAAAACACCTCCAGTTGCCCTTAGCATTTTCTGTGGAGGGGCTGAGTTTGGCTTCTTTACCTAGTCCCCTTGTTGTAGGCAATGGGGAGGCCAGAGAAGGTGCAAACTGTTTCAGCTTCCTGACCTCTTGGTGTCTTCTTACCTGGCAGGAAATGAGCCAGCTGACAGGCCAGAACACTGGGGATGTTCATGTGGAAATGAACGCTGCTCCCGGCAGAGACCTCACCAAGATCCTCAACGAAATGCGGCAACAGTACGAGCAGATCAGTGAACAGAACCGCAAGGACATTGAGCAGCGCTATGAGTCTGAGGTGAGAAAAATGGGCTGCCAGACCACTTTCAGGCCCTCTTCCCTCTTTTTTCTTGTGCACTACCCCAACAATCCCCCTCTATCTTCCAAACCCTGTCACTCACCACCTGTCAATTCCATGGTGTATAAACAGAACAATCTGTTTCTTGGTCTGTGGCTGTTTGTGTAGAGCTGAGCTAAGCTCAGAGACCTTAGAAGGTTTCTGGAGACACTTTGTGCTCTACAGAGCTGTGAGTGGTGACTGAGCACAGAAACTCAGGGCCCTGAGAGGTCAGATTCTAGTAGGGGTCAACAGTGCACCCTTCTCCCTACTCTAAACTTTATACTCCATTCTCCTGACTTAGGCCTCCAACCCCTGGCCTACAGTCTTTCTTTCCCCCCAAGGGCAGGGGCTGCAGTGTAAGAATGTGTATGTGGATATATAGCTTAAAATAAGGTTAGAAAGCCAGGGAGATGGTTCAAAGGGCTGAGCACATACTTTGTATGCAAGAAGCTCAGGCTTGGTCCCTGACACTGCCATGGTCCCGTGAGAGCAATCCTGCCCTGTAAGCAAGTTGGGAGCATTCCCACCCCAGAATTGCTGATTGTATTCCCCAAACGAACATAAAAACAAAAACCAAACCCCAAACAGGTTTGGAAAGGTTGTTTAGGAGCAAACTGTGAAAGATTTTTCCTCGAGGAAATTGTGGAAACTGGATTGTCCTGCCAGGCCAGAGAGACCTAGTGTTCAAAATACAGCATCCTGGGCTTTGGTTCAGTCTTGGTCTGGTCCTCCTGTGTGTGGGGCAGGACCCTGCCCTGGCAGCTTTGGCCTCTGCTAGTCCTCACTGAGTTGCTTATGTTGCAGATGGAGCAGATCGAGCAGCAGGTGAAGAACAGCGACAAGGAGACGGAGTCCAGCCACAAGGAGCTGACCCAAATTCGACAAAGTGTGCAGGAGCTGGAGATTGAGCTGCAGTCGCAGCTGAGCATGGTTGGTGATTGTCCTATGGACCCTCTGATGGGTTGGTGGGATCTGGGGTGAGAGAAGGGGATGCCATCCTGCACTGGCCCACTGAGAGCCGCTTCCTGCCTCTAGAAATCAGCCCTGGAGAAGTCCTTGGAAGACACCAAGAACCGCTACTGTGGGCAGCTGCAGCAGATCCAGGAACAGATCAACAGCCTGGAGGAACAGCTGACTGAGATCCGGGCAGAGACCGAGTGCCAGAATCAGGAATATAGCCTTCTGCTCTCCATTAAGACACGACTGGAGCAGGAGATCAAGACTTATCGTAATCTTCTGCAGGAAGGCCAGGAGGACTTGTAAGTGCTGGGACTTTGTGGCATCCCTGAAGTCACTACTGTCATTGGGACAGAGGCAACTGAGAAAGTTCCTGTGCACAAAAGTCTCATGAGGGTTCCTCATCCTATAAGGGACCAGGGGTTCTGGCCCATAGATAGGGGGTGGTGGCTAGGGACTGGTCTCTATTGTTGGGAGAGAATCCTCTATTCTGGGAGCTATGGGGCCAGCCTGCCTCTGTCCTTGGTTCTGTGGGACGGACAGTGGAGGAAGACTCATATTTAGGTCTTGACTGTACAGGTTGATGGGGGACACTCATTTTCTCTCTGTTTCTTTCCTGCTCAGTGAATCTTGTGGAGCTGAACAAATGGGCCTTGGAGGTGGATCTCAAGGTGGAAGTGGAGGAGGAAGAGGAGGCAGCTCTGGGGGAGGAAGCAGTGGTAGCCATGGTGGAGGAAGTAGAGGCAACTATGGAGGTGGAAGCAGTGGTGGCCATGGTGGAGGAAGTGGAGGCAGCTATGGGGGTGGAAAGAGTGGTGGTCATGGCGGAGGAAGTGGAGGCAACTATGGGGGAGGAAGCAGTGGTGGCCATGGTGGAGGAAGTGGAGGCAGCTATGGGGGTGGAAAGAGTGGTGGCCATGGCGGAGGAAGTGGAGGCAACTATGGGGGAGGAAGCAGTGGTGGCCATGGCGGAGGAAGTGGAGGCAACTATGGGGGAGGAAGCAGTGGTGGCCATGGCGGAGGAAGTGGAGGCAGCTATGGGGGAGGAAGCAGTGGTGGCCATGGTGGAGGAAGTGGAGGCAGCTATGGGGGTGGAAAGAGTGGTGGTCATGGCGGAGGAAGTGGAGGCAACTATGGGGGTGGAAGCAGTGGTGGCCATGGCGGAGGAAGTGGAGGCAACTATGGGGGAGGAAGCAGTGGTGGCCATGGCGGAGGAAGTGGAGGCAACTATGGGGGTGGAAGCAGTGGTGGCCATGGTGGAGGAAGTGGAGGTAGCTATGGGGGTGGAAAGAGTGGTGGCCATGGCGGAGGAAGTGGAGGCAGCTATGGGGGTGGAAAGAGTGGTGGCCATGGTGGAGGAAGTGGAGGCAGCTCTGGGGGTGGAAGCAGTGGTGGCCATGGCGGAGGAAGTGGATCAAAAGGAGGAAGTGAAAGCAACTGTGGTGAAGGAAGCAGTGGTGGCCATGGCGGAGGAAGTGGAGGCAGCTATGGGGGTGGAAAGAGTGGTGGCCATGGCGGAGGAAGTGGAGGCAGCTATGGGGGAGGAAGCAGTGGTGGCCATGGCGGAGGAAGCAGTGGTGGCCATGGCGGAGGAAGTGGAGGCAATTATGGGGGAGGAAGCAGTGGTGGCCATGGTGGAGGAAGTGGATCGAAAGGAGGAAGTGGAGGCAGCTATGGTGGCGGAAGTGGAAAACAGTCCCAGTCTTCTTCCTCTGGCAATTGTGATGATTCCCAAGGTAAGTGATAACTTTAGCTTGTGGGGTGGGGCACAAGTGTTACCTCTCAGGGTGCTACTTGTAATTCAGATTCTGATCAGAACTAGATTTAATAGAAGCCTCTAGTGAGGTATCACAGATTTACCCCAGGTCCCGAATGGATCATTATCATTGTGAGAGCCTTTGATAAGGCTAGGACCAAATCTCTATGTGACCTGAGTAACAAGAGTGTAGGGAAGGTTGAAAATTGTGTCTTCTCTTGTGTAGTTTCACTACACCTTATGAGGTAGTTTTTGTTAGTACCTATACTGAAGAGATCAGGAAAATGAGGTTGGGAGAAGGTAAGGAATTTATTGGAGGCTATACAAAGCTTAACTAAGGGAGTCATCAATATGCAGCTCACAGCCAGCCATACTAACCATTCTGAGGAGGGGAACTTGGATCAGCAGCAGATCAGTAAAGCAGTAAAAACAGTTCAGTAGTAGTAGTCAATGGGTCTGTTCTGCCAGTACGAACCTGTTATAGGATGCCATTGCTCAAAGGGGTGTGTAAATGGAATCAGCTAATTGGAAGATGCTTCATCCTGGGCAAGTAGTCTCTTGGTTAAAGAACTCTTTCCCTGGTGCATGCTGAGTTTTGTAAAATAATACAGTAACAGGAAACTATAGCAGAGCTGGTGACTGGTCCAGAAAGAGCATGCCGGAGCAGCTGGGAGAGCTGTCCTTTGCTCAGTGCTGCTGTGGTGCTCTTTGAGTCTGGCTGCAGGATCAAGGAGGGACTCTGGATCATGACGGATGTCTTGGTGTCAGCAGCCAAAGAATTTGCTAATGAAACTATTGAGGGGAGCATGGGGGCAGCTCAGAAGCCTGGATTTTCTGAAATGGGGGACCATCTGCTAGGGCTACTGCAGGGGAATTTGAGGACTCAGAGGGGAGCCAGATGGGCCCAAGATTGGCCCATTTTAGGATTCTGCAGCTCTCTAGTCTCAGAGCTCCCAGCTTTTCCCACATCACCTGTGTATTTCATGCCCCCTGTGCTCCCTTTCACCACTCTTTCTTCTCTCCACAGGCTACTTCATGCGATATTAAACCCTTCCATGCAACCCCTGACCTCCCCCAGCTGAGCATCCTTCTGATGGACAGACCCTGGATAAAGTCAGCCTGCTGGTGGAGGGTTCCTAGGTCCTGTGGTATGGCCTGGCTGGGCCAAGATGCTAGCTGCTCTTGCCCGACTCTCCTGGGAAGGTGGGGATGAAACCTATCTTCCACAATACAGTTTGGGGTATATTCTATGCCCTGTCTGTTCTCGACCTTTTAATAAAACTTTCCTACTGCAAATTCAAATAGGACTTTGACGTCTTAGCTCTTGGGGGAAAAGATAAAGTCAATGGAACGTGCTTAAAAAAAAAAGTGCCAGAGAGATGGCACAGTGGTAAGGTGTTTGCCTTGCATGCAAAAGGATGGTGGTTCGAATCCCGGCATCCCATATGGTCCCCAGAGTCTGCTGGGGGCAATTTCTGAGTGTAGAGCTGCAGGCGCCATTTGTAAATTATCTTGGCTGTTAAATTCTTTGTTAGTATTTGTGAATCCAAGAACAGTTCCCAGAATGAGAAATTACTTCCCATCCCCTTGTCCCCTTTCGGGTGGAGATCTTGGTAATATTTATCCGCAGCAAATAATAATCCACACAGACAAGAAGGATAGGGTGTAAAAGATTGGGCAAAGAGAGCCAGAGAATCCTCTTGCAGCCTGCAGCTTTTGCAAAAGGACCCCTCTCCCCTGTCCATCAAGCTATTTTTTGCCAACTCCACAGCGCCCCACCTGGAAGGGCTAGGTGGGGCAATAATCACAAAACAATCCTAAGGAAATACTTTTATATACAACAATTCCAAAAATAATCTTATGGAAACTTTTTCATATACTACATAGAGCCATGAATAACCCTGAGTGCTGCCAGGTGTGACCCAAAAACCAAAAAAAATAAAATAAAATAAAAAAATGGAGGGGTTGGAGATAGCCCAGTGGTGGGGCATTTGCCTTGCATGTGGCTGACTGGGAGGGACCCAGTTCAATTCTCAGCATCCCATATGCTTCCCAGCCCAACAGGGTTGATTTCTGAGTGCAGAGTCAGGAGTAACCCTTGAGCACCACTGGGTGTGACCCAACAACCAATCAATCAATAATAAAGTTTTTAAAAAAAGAAATTGACTAGCCTTCTATCAGTTTGCTAGCAGTTGTGGCCTGAAATAACAGCCTTGTATAAAGTTTTAAATGAGGCCGTGGACAATTTAGACAGATACCTTTACACTTTCCTGTTTTCTGCCACATTGCTGTGGGTAGGTCTAAGTTGCCTGGGGACTTGACTGTGGGCTGGGTGTGAGGACTCATTTCTCAGAACTGGCTCAAACAAGAGTCTGAGATGCTGAGCAGGAGTGTGTGAAGCTGCTAGAGCTTTGGACTCAAAACAGACTCATGGTCTGTAGTCAGAGCAAATCATTACCCTGGTAAGACTTAAGAGCAACATTTTCATGATGGGAGAAGCTGTAAAGTCAGAAGCAAGGATGTAGGGTGAACTGAGGCCAGTGGGGGTTTTTTTTTTTTTTTTGTAGACTTTGGGTGACACCCAAGAATGAATTCTGGTGCTGGGAACTGGGGTTCATCACATGTAAGGCAAGAATCTTTCCTTCTGTCTTTATTTCTTTGGCTCCTAGGTTAGTATTTGCAAGCAATTGTCATAGTCAGATCATATATCAGAGAAGGCAATCAGAAAAAAATGATGAGGGTTTTGCTTTGGATAATTTAACCTACGGTAAAAAATATAGGTACAAATAAATTTTGTTTTTAGGAATAGTCTTGATAATATCTTTCAAGAACTTCGAATGAGTCTGGTAGTCAAAACTTCTTTTCTTGACCTCAGAAATCTTGTGTTCCTGATTCTACAGGCACAGATTCAACCTTCTCAAAGCTTAGAAACTTGACATGCTCACTACATTGATTAAGTTCATGATCTTGCTATTTTCAGCATTCCCCCCCCCCCCACAACACCCAGTGGTGCTCAGAGGTTACTGAATGGTTCTGTGCTCAAAAATAATTCTTGGCAGGCTTGAGGGATGTTATGGGATGCTAGGGATTGAACCTAGGTCAGCTACATGAAAGACAAGTGTTCTACCTATTGTGCTATAGCTTGGGCCCTGATCTTTCTATATTTTGGTGGTAGAGTCTACTGTACTATGGCTTCTTCCCCTTTGAACTCACTGTCTGACGGGGTGTGGTGGGAATAATTGACAGCACCGTGGCTGGGTACTGCAATCACCTGGCATTACCTTGCCTATCCCTGTGTCTGACATTTGGGCAGTAGATACCTGGGAGATGACCCTGTGTAGGCTCTGGGGGTATCTATCCTTATGCTGCCCTCCAACTACCATGGGGAATGACAAAGATCTCCTGAGACCAGACACTTAAGTAAGAAATAGACAGGTATTGGTAGAGAGGCCTTTGGATTGGTCCTCATATTCATTATTAGATGTCTCTCAATTGATTCCTTTAGTATATATGTTAAAAAGATGTTTCCCCATTCCCCATCTGGATTTTTCCTCTCCCCTTGCGGGTAGCCTTTGTTTTTTCCCAATAAAGGCTGCTATCGAGGCCTGGAGAAGCTGCTGCCATCTTGGCTCATGATTCCAAGTGGTGGAGCAACTAGCTTGTGTGTGAACAGCTTGCTGTGTGAGTTCTAGCCTGCTATTTCTTCCCAACTGTGTGTGGATTATTTCCTGTCTCAGAACTGGGGATTGTGGAATGCACACCCCACCATTTCACAGGTAGGAATGTGATTCTGTTCTAATGTACAGACTTGGGAATCATGTGTCATTTCTTTTATTGTTTTTTATCTTTTATTTCTTTTTTATTTTTGGCTATACCTGGTGGTGCTCAGGACTTACTCCTGGCTCAGTGCTCAGAGATTACTCCTGGTGGGCTCAGGAGACCAGATGGAATGTTAGGGAACAAAACTGGGTCAACTACTTGCAAAGCAAATGCCTTACCCACCATACTATTTCTCTGGTTCCTCTTTTCTTGGTCTTGTGGCCACACTCATTTGTGCTCAGGGCTTGTACTCTTGGCTCTGTCTCATGGATCACTCTGGAGATGCTCAGGGGACCATGCGAGGTGCTGGGGATTGGATCCAAATTACTGTGTATAGGGCAAGTTTACCTTATCTACTATACTATCTCTCCAGTCCCTCAGAGATTACTCTATGCAATGCTCAGGCATTGGTCATATGCAAAGCAAGTTCCTTAATCACTCTACTATTTCCCCAGCTTCTCTGTGTATCTGCTAGGAGGAATCCCCTCCTCATTTGCAATACCTGTAATTGAACCTGGGGTTTCTGCATGTAAAATATATATTACTGGGGCCCGGAGAGATAGCACAGCGGCGTTTGCCTTGCAAGCAGCCGATCCAGGACCAAAAGGTGGTTGGTTTGAATCCCGGTGTCCCATATGGTCCCCCGTGCCTGCCAGGAGCTATTTCTGAGCAGACAGCCAGGAGTAACCCCTGAGCACTGCCGGGTGTGGCCCAAAAACCAAAAAATATATATATATATATATATATATATATATATATATATATATATATATATATATATATATATATATATATATTACTGGCCCCTTGGGAACTCTACCAGCCCCGACTGATACCTTGGTTCAGTAACACCTTCATAGAGAATTTAGCCACACCTGCAGACTAGGGGCCCTTGCAGTGACTTGTTGAACTGCATTGACCCCAATATAGATTCCATCTCAACACGGAAGAGGTGTCAGTGTCACATAGAAGAACAGAATGTGCAATATCATGACTGATCTTTGGAAAACAATTGGTCTCTTATTGGCCAAACATCAGAAGTGCTAAGACAGAGTCAGCTTGGGAGTCTAAGTGACATGGAAGTGAGGAGAGCGCATACTGGAAAATATGGAGACAGAAGCTGAATGGGTTCTCCAGTCCCAGCATGGCTCTAGAAAATTCTGCACTACTGAGATATGTGATGCTTCCCCCCAGCACCCTAACAGCAGGGCAGCCTGACTCCTCTCAGGTTTTCTTCCTGTTCCTGATTGTTCCTTTCTTTAATATTCAATTTAATTTTTACTTCTTTTTTTTTTTTTTTTTTGGTTTTTGGGCCACACCCGGTGACGCTCAGGGGTTACTCCTGGCTATGCGCTCAGAAGTCGCTCCTGGCTTGGGGGACCATATGGGACGCCGGGGGATCGAACCGTGGTCCGTCTCCTAGGCTAGCGCAGGTAAGGCAGGCACCTTACCTCGAGCGCCACCGCCCGGCCCCTAATTTTTACTTCTATAGTTATGTGTAGAACACTTTTCTAGTAAATACTTTGGGACTTTCTTTGAAAGTTAATTTTCTCAATTGAATATTACAAACAAGAAACTTTCTAAAAATCTCCCAATACTTATGAGTCTATAGATTACAAATGCTACATGTGAATCTATCTTTTTTTGTTTGTTTTTGAGTCACACCCAGCAGTGCTCAGGGGTTACTCCTGGCTCTATGCTCAGAAATCGCTCCTGGCAGGCATGGGGGACCATATGGGATGCCGGAATTTGAACCAATGACCTTCTGGATGAAAGGCAAATGCCTTACCTCCATGCTATCTCTCTGGCCCCAGGTGAATCTATCTTGAGTGGAGGAGCTGGGGAGGAGAGGCTCAGTCCTAAAAAAAAAGTCAATACCTTTCAGCATACCTAAAAATATAGTGGAAATTAAAGAACCAAAGTGAATTAAAAAAGTATTTATTAAACACATAAAACAAATGAGCTGATGTTGTTGACTTTATTACAAGTGTTCAGTTAGAAAAGATCACAGCTTCCATAGATTTCAAAACAAAAATTTATTGATAAAATATATTATAAACTTTGACCAAAAATAAGGTCACAACCCCTATGTCCCCCACCCCACCATCTTGTACCTTTCAACATCAAAACAGTCAACAATCAAAAGTCTCACTAATTCAATTTCTGATTGATTTTTTTTGGGTGTGTGTAGCTGAGGGGTTTGGGCCACATCTGGAGGTCTTACTCCAGGTCTTACTCTTAGTGCTGCAGTCAGGGTTCACTCCTAGTGGGACTTGGGAGGCCATATGAAATTCTGGGAATAAAATCCAAGACAGGCATATGCAAGGCAAGTGCCTTACCTAGCATACTATTTCTGGTTTCCAATTACTGGTTTTTTTTTTGGTGCCACACCCAGTGGTTCTCAGGGGACCATATGTGGTGCTGGGGTTTGAACCCACTTTAGCTGAATGAAAGGCAAGTGCCCTTTCTGCTGTATTACTCCTCCAGTCCAATTCCTGTTTTTGTTTTTGTTTTTATTTTTGTTTTTGGGTCACACCCGGCAGCTCTCAGGGGTTACTCCTGGATCTACGCTCAGAAATTGCTCCTGGCAGGCTCGGGGGACCATATGGGATGCCGGGATTAGAACCACTGACCTTCTGCATGAAAGGCAAATGCCTTACCTCCATGCTCTCTCTCCTGCCCCTCATTTCCTGTTTTTTAAGTGAAAAACCAGATCTTTGTAAATCACAGCATGACAGATCCAGTTTGACCACACTCCATGTGGGTAAAGTTCTCCGAAAAAACTTGCTGACACTGAAATCTCTCAACATATACTTACAAAGGTTAATTTATAGTAGTTTTACCAAGGCAAACAATTTAAAGTTAAATGCAGTGACCCCCTACCCCAACACTGGAAACAGTAAAATGCAACAAGTGTAAAAATAAATGTGGAACTTTGGGGCCACATTTAAAACTATAGATCTTTTAGTAGAAAAGTTGGGTGTTGAGCTGGTGCAGAGGCACCAGCTGTGTATACAGTAGTGCCTGTCCATCATGGGAATATAGAGCCCAGTATACATATGTCAATGGACAATTCTTTTTTTTTTTTTTTTTTTTTTTTTTTTGGTTTTTGGGCCACACCCGGCAGTGCTCAGGGCTTACTCCTGAGCTGCTCAGAAATACTGTCTGCTCAGAAATAGCTCCTGGCAGGCACGAGGGACCATATGGGACACTGGGATTCGAACCAACCACCTTTGGTCCTAGATCGGCTGCTTGCAAGGCAAACACCACTGTGCTATCTCTCCGGGCCCAATGGCCAATTCTAAGGTCCACATCTGGGGCCTTTTTCCAACAGTCAAAAATTTAACTTCATTCATTGGGTCTGAACATTTGAGAACATACCCTAAATCAGTGCTTCTCAATTATTTTCTGTCATGCCCCCCGAGGAAGAAGAAAACATTTTTCACATCCTTCTATCTGGACTTTAGTCCAAGTTTGATATAGGCTAGGTAGACAATGTAACACTGCAGAAGCTGCAATGCCCATCTCTACTTTCTGAAAGCATTTTTTGGATTTCTGAGCAGTGTGTATTCTTACGTCCAGATGTGATGGTGCCACTCCCTCCAGCTGTCAGAAAGATCTCTCTGTTCTGGGGCAGGTGTTGAACCTGACACACTGATTTTAGGAGGTTTTCTGAAACAGAAGCAAAACCTTCGGTTGGATGCTGTTTTCTCATGTGAAAAACATGAAACTTCCCTTGCAGAGATGTAGCTACTAACTTATTTCATACAACTTTTCTGTCAAACTACAAGCTACATACATTTTTTTATATTTGTTTCCTATCATAATGAAATATTTCTGAGGGCAAACAGTTTAATATCCCCAATATCATAGTCAGTACAAACAACACATTGACAAATGCCATAGTCCAACAGTCTTTTGTTTTCTCCCTAAACAGGTTTCATATTAGCAATGGGTATTTTGCCTTCACAGTTCCATCTCAGTTGCCAGTCACAATTTCAGGTGTTCCTTCTTCAATTTCTAGCCCACCTACACCACCTATACAACTTATAATTTCTTTGTGGCTTTTGACTGAATATACTGGGGTCACTAGAATTTCCAAATTCTATATATGAAGGTTCACAACATCCATAGTAGCTAAATATCTCTGCTGTAAAGATGCTGTACCAAGTGTTCCATATTTAATGGATCTGGCATTTTCAATAGTCAACCACCATGTAATTGAGGCTTTTCTTCACATGAGAGACAATATGAGATAATTTGATGCTTTTGAAGCCAATACCATTCAGTAGATTTCACCACCACCCTAGTACACACAAACCCTGGTTGTTCCTTAATACAATCACTTTGCTTCTTATCCCTATTTGAGGAATTATTCATCTTGAGTCTGTAGCTTCTCAGAAGAGACCCTAGAAACTTACTTTCCCAATTTTTCTTGAGGCCAGGGTGTGGACATGTGGAGTGGCAGCCAGTTACACAAGCCCTGGCCTTGGGTGGAAAGGAAATGCTGAGTAGACTCTTCTATGGCAGGAACTGGGTTGGGGCAGAGTCAGAGTTTATGAAAATGGCAGTAGAAGTGGCTCTGGAATAGGCATCATTGGTCTCATGATTGGCCTGTGGTGCTTGAATTCACTTTCTAGCCCTTCTTACTTGTCTCCTTCCAGTATGAGATTGGGGTGGGGTTACTGAAAACTAAAACACTCTCATCACTGAATTGAATCCACAGTGATCAGTCCCCATCTATAAAATCACCCCATGCCCTGTATTTCCAACTCCAGGTGAAGGAGTCTGAATCAGGGTTGTGTACGAAATAATTCAAACCAGGGTCAAACACATGTAGTCTGGCAGTCTTCTACCTAGTATGGAAAGTAAGCTGCTTGCCAGAACTGCCGTTTTTATTGAGTATAGAGACCACCCCTGGGTGGAACAGTAAGGACAGGTCGCTCAGGCTCTCCTGAACCAATCCTATCCAGGTTTACAAGTAAGACAATATCTGTTTGGAGACAAATCTAAATTGTAAACAAACATACAAAGGAACCAAGGTAAAATAAGGTTTTAGGTAAATTAAGGTGCAACCTAACACCCATCCTTGAGTTGCCAAGGGATTTTCCAAATGTCACCATGTTAACAACAAAGAATAACTTTATTTTTCCTTTCACTGACTCAGGAATTGTCAAAGGTTTCCATTCTATGCCAGAAAAGAGTTGAAAACCAAGTACTAGTTTTTCACTATGATTCACAAGATTACAACATTTGATCCTTTTTCTGGGTCAAATTTTCAGTTGTAACCAACCAATAGCAGTTACTCTGATATTTTATTTACTTACATTTTGCCTTTTTTTTTTTTTTCTTCCATACTCAATGGCATTTGGTGTTGCTCCTGAAAGTGTTTGAAGATGGACCATGTGATGCTGGAATGGAATCTGGACTTTCTGCATTTGCTCAATCCACTGAGCTCTCTCTCTGGCCCTCCTCTGGCCATTTCAAAAGTAAGGAGTTTATAAGAGTGCCAGATTACTCAGAGCTAGAGAGAGAGAGAGAGAGAGAGAGAGAAAAGAGCTAGGCTGAACTTGGAATTTCTAATAGAAGACACAGCAGATTGTATCTACCTTTTCTGCCAAGACCAGGAAATTGCCAAGTCAGTCTGTGGTCACTGAATCATTAGCTTAGATTTCAGAACCACACTGTCTCTTCCCCAGGCTAACCAGCTAGATATCCCATCTCCTTCCTTTCTAAATTGTCTCAGTAGAGATGTCCAGAATGGGGGAGCCTAAACCATATGGTCCATCTAAGCCGCAAAGGCGGCTGGGAAGTGTAGTTTTGGCATTTACCTGGGACAGAATAGCAGAATAGCAACCAAAATGATAGATAAAACACATTTCTATAAGCTTTTAATCTGAATGGTGTTTCAAGTGTGGGTCTACATTTTCAGAGAAAGCCACAGTCATGAGCAGAGAGCCAGGATTTTTTCCTTTTCTGGTTTTTGGGTCACGCCTGGCCTTGCTCAGGGGTTACTCCTGGCTCTATGCTCAGAAGTCACTCCTGGCAGGCTCAGGGGACCATATGGGATGCTGGGATTCAAACCACTGACCTTCTGCATGCAAGGTAAACGTTTTACCTCCATGCTATCTCTCTGGCTTTAAGAGTCAGGATTTAGGGATCCTTTAAGGACTAGGAGTTTCCCTTCTTTCTTCCAGCTTCCAGGTCCTTCTCCCACAAGCTATTATTGGTATGATATTTATATTTTAAAACTATCATTTTAGCTTAGTGTTATTTGTTGTTGTCTAGGACGATGAGTGGGAGACACTGTGTGGGTTCTTCCTCAGGACTCTTACCATCCCTGTCTCACACAGCAATTCTGGGTCTGTGGAAGCGATTCTCTTCTAGAAATCAATATCTAGTATTCTTTACTGTGAGACTTCAGACTGGTCTTGTCTTGATATACTCCTTTCTCTTGAGGTGTGTGTAGGGGAGACCCAAAGTAGAAAGTATGGAAGATAGACTTGCTCACGGAATTCCAGATCCTTCTGGTGAGTTCCTGTAGGCCATCTCAAGACTGCTTTCCCAGATACTTTTCCAGTGCTGGCTCAGCAGCCACTTCTGGGGTGCAGGATGGAGTGGAGAGAGATTGGGAGGGGGCAGGTAGGGTTGCTAAAGGAAAGTAAAGGAAATTCTGGAGTTGTCACTTCTGACAGAAACTGGGTTGGGGCAGAGTCAGAGTTTATGAAAATGGCAGTAGAAGTGGCTCTGGAATAGGCATCACTGACCTCACTTCTGGCCATAGCTTCCCGGGTCCCTAGATTTCTGAGCAAGGCTAGCTAGGAGTTATTTGGAGGTTGGTTTGGGGTGTTAATATCATTTTATTTCTCCAGCCTTCTATTACTTTTGTAAGTAGCCAATGCTTGGTATTAATGCTAAGGTATTAAAGAACTTAGAAGTTCTTTCTGTTTAAAAGAAATTTTGATAATTGGGGCAGGAGAGACAGTGCATAGGGAACAGGTAGTACAGCCTTGCATGTGGCTGCTGAGCTGAGTTTAATCCCCAGCATCCCATATAGTCCCCCAAGCAGCACCAGGAGTATATCCTGAATGTAGAGACTGGTGTACCGGCAGGTATGGCCCTAAAACTGAAACTAAAACTAAAACAAACAAACAAAAATGTAATAATTGCTTCTGGGAGTGAAAACAGCTCCACTGACCAGGATTTGACTGGTTGTCTAGATGTTTCAGTCAAGAGACTCCTGTGTACTGTCAGACCCTTACTGGGGAGCCCCCTGCTCTCATCCATAGGGACAGCACCCCCCACCCTGAAAGTAGGGGTTTCATTGGTCATGACCACCGAATCTTCTCTGCTAACCTCACAGTGGCTGTGTAGGGCTATGGCAGCCTTCCTGTGAGTCATGAAAGTTATTTCCCACCACTACCAATGGCAAACAAGGGGAAAACAAGGCTTAGAGGAGCTGCCTACTTCATCCTCTTGGGCCACTGAGATCTGTTAGGATTAGGGAAGAGTCCATCAGCAGAGCCTTGAAACCTCTTCTTAGGGTTTCCTGTGAGACCCTGTCCCAGCTATTTTTGGAGTTGGGCCTCAGTTTCCTCAAGGGAGATCCTCAGTGTGAATGCATCTGTGAGTGTGTGAATGGAGATGCTGTAGGGGAATGATTGTATTAGGACTCCGAATTTTGGAAATCAGGACTCATATCTCCAAGTCTTCTCTGCCCCTGAGAGAAAATTCTTGCATTCATACTTGCTATTCTCAGTCCCCTTAACCCTAGGAACAAATGTTATTCCATTTTGCTGGCCCCAAACATGAATAAAGCCAAATCTCATCTCATCTTTCACTCCCTTTGGGAGAGAGGGCGCTGGGACTTTCCAAGGGAGCATCTGCCAAGCTTGGTGGGAATGTCCAATAAATGAAGGGCATATTCAAAGCAATTAAATAAACAAAAAATTCACAGCCCTAGTTACATTTGAGGTGCAAAGTGCATGTGTTTATAGGGGGCATTTGTGATGTGTATGTCTGTGTGTTTATGCATATATAAGAGGTTTCCATAGTGTGGGGGGGGTCTATATGATTATTTGAGAATGTGTAACATGTATGGGGCAATGTATATAAAATGTGTGTGCATGTGGTGTGTGTGTGTGTGTGTGTGTGTGTGTGTGTTTGTGTGTGTGTTGGCTTAAAAAGTCCTTTCCATAATTCTCCTAAATACAGACTATCCTAAACTCTTGGGGTCTCTGGGTTATTCAGCACTTGAACTTCCTGCAGAAATTGATAAACATCGGGGCCGGAGAGATAGCATGGAGGTAAGACGTTTGCCTTTCATGCAGGAGGTCATCGGTTCGAATCCCCGCATCCCATATGGTCCCCCATGCCTGCCAGGAGCAATTTCTGAGCCTGGAGCCAGGAATAATCTCTGAGCACTGCCGGGTGTGATCCAAAAACAAAACCAAAACAAAATAAAACAAAAAAAGAAATTGGGGCCCGGAGAGATAGCACAATGGTGTTTGCCTTGCAAGCAGCCGATCCAGGACCAAAGGTGGTTGGTTTGAATCCCGGTGTCCCATATGGTCCTCCGTGCCTGCCAGGAGCTATTTCTGAGCAGACAGCCAGGAGTAACCCCTGAGCATCACCGGGTGTGGCCCAAAAACAAAAACAAAAACAACAAAAAAAAGAAATTGATAAACATTAAAATCATCCCCTCCATAAAGACCCTTAAAACATTTGTGATCAAATCCAACAGGAATGTAGAACTAAAGAGGCAATTTACTTTTTGGCATTTTAGGCCTTTGTTTTCTTGGGGTACTTTATGACTTTTTGAGGGGAGATTCCAGCACCCACTTTATACTGTGGAGAAACACTGGTGGTACCTGCAGTACACAGGTAATACCTGCAGGGTATTAAGCACCCACCAACTCTTACTTAGAAGGAGGGAACTTCCCAGGAGGAGAGGCATGATTATCTCAGATTTTCTGAGAAACTACCATCTTCTTTTTGAACATGGAGAGGAACATAGAACAATTATCTACTCTGGTCTTCGAGAGGGAAAAGGAGGGGAGAGAGGAGGGAAGTTTCCTGCCTCAATGACTCTGTCCAGGTCCCTTTCCCCCTTCATTCCAACAACTAGCCAGGCTAGCTTTGTGTGGTCCTAGCTGACATCAGTGCCCTTTGGTTCCCCAGGTCTTCAGACTTCCTTGTGTAGCTGCACCTTGTGTTGATGTCGCCTCTCTTCCTTCATTCGTAGAAGTTCCAGAGCTGGATTTCTAAGGTCACAGATGCAGAACTGAGACACTCCCTGGGGGAAAACTTCTTGGTCTTAGGTGCCTTAGATTTACTGTCAAACTAACTCCCAGCCACACTAACTCCCAACCGTGCTGCGTGTGAGAGCAAGTTTATAGCTCCAACACCCAGACCTGTTCAATGACTTGCCCCAGGTTATGGAGTCTGTAAGTGGCAGGCAGAGCCTGGATCAAGACTGTGGCCAGTGGGCCCCCTTGTGGCAGGAAGGAATCTTATTGCCTTTTTAGTCACTTAGATGGCATGTGGGCAGGTAAGAACTTGCTCGTCTGACTTCCTGCTGGTGAACATCAGCTTTTTGATCTAGGATTCTAAACCCAGTAATCTAAAAGGAAACTATTTCCAAAGTTTTCTCTTTCTCATGGGCCTTTCCTGTCAGTCTATGGGATCTCAGGATTTCACATCTCCCCCACCCCCCAGGGGAGAGATATACTAGTTTTTCTCCACCCCGCTCCCCTCTCCTCATTTCCTTTCCTGGATTTCTTGGTTATGTCAGAGATGCTCTGGATTTTTTTTTTTTTTTTGATGCTCTGGATTTTTAAATGGGGAGTTTGGAGAGCCAAGAAAGGCAATGGAAATGATCATGGTCATCCAGACCCCAGGAGACACAGTGGCTCTGTTGAATCTAAGAAGGAAGGCAAACTAGATCAGTTGCCCCCAAATTGCTCCTAACTGTGTGGTTATATACTTGTGTGGTTATATACTTCCCAGAGGTCCATGCAGCTGATAGATGATCTGGGAGTACATGACCTCTGTTCTCACTAACCTCACCAGGGCTCACATGAGAACCAGGCCCCAAGTAGTGGTGGAATAAAGGTTGTGATGGGGAGAAAAGCAGGGGAGAGATCTTGGAGCAGGGATGGGGTCTTGAGACCTGTCGGGGGAGGATGAAGGAGACACAGGTTGGAATGGATACGGTAGAGACATTGTGGGTGATGGAATGGATCGGGGTGGAATGACACCCATAGACCCCTGGAGGTCAGAGTCAGTCTGGCACATTTAGGGAACCATAAGACTAGAGGCTGGGGAGATAGTACAGCAGGGGTGGGGGGCAGTGTTCATATTCATATGTGTGGGACCTTGGCTCCATTCCTGGCACTGCAGGGCCTTTAAGAATACCAATAGATATAGCCCTGAAGGCCTCAGGCTTCTCTGGGAAATATTTTTGGTAGTCCCTGGCACCTCAGGGCCAGAGCAGTACCACATTTTTGAATTCTGGCCCTCAACTATTTTGATTATTTGGCCACCTGGATGGCTCGGTGTAGAATAAAAGCCTTTTGGATGGGCTTGGATGGTGGTAGATGGTGAGATGAGGCCTTTTTCTTCCAGCCCAGGCCACGTGTATCCAACCCCCTCCAGCAGTTGGGGCTGCTTGTTCAGGATATTGTCAGGGAGAAAACTCATAGGCAGTCAGGCTTCTGGAGATAGCATCTTTATTTAGCCCTGGCCAACATGAGTGGCCTATCATCTTAAACCTATTTAAGCATCCTCTCCTCAGATTGCCCTGTGTCTTAGCTTCTTTCAACCGTCTCTCCTTCTCCCAAATCTTCTCTTCCTTTCCTGCTCCTTTAGGCAAACCTTTTGAGACCTCCTCAAGACCCCTCCCAGAAATGGGCAGGTCTTACCCTAAGGTAAAGTTATGTAGAAGATGGGGGTGGGGTGACACTTGGGTCTTCTGAGCACTGTTTGGGAGCATGCCCCAACCCAACCCAATCAAGACCATGTGGATATCTGTGAGCAAGAAAGTCTCAAGTGTTGAAGCTGAAGTGGAAGTGGCTGGGTCTGGAGCATTCTGAAAGCCATACATGGGTCCTATGTTTGCTAGATATGGAAACCATGACTCCATCTTTCCAGGTCCCCAGGCTGCCTTCAGGCCTCTGCAAGAATCATACTTTCTGTTTATGCAGGTAGAGGGATGCTTGTGGAGGTCTCTCTCCCAAGACCCTTTCCTAGAGAGTCTCCTCCCACTGAAGGAAACAAATTTAGAGAGAGGCTCAGGAGATACCTACAGGCCTCAGCTTATGGGACTTTGCAATACTGGTAGGACCATTCTCATTAACCTGTCCCCAAATTCCACCTCAATACAACACTAATTTTGGGGAATTGTCCTGTTTGGGGAAGGTGTTCCGTGGAAGGGTCATTCTGCCATGCCAGCAGATCCAGTAGCAGGAGGTAACTTCAATCTGCATCAATTTTCTTCTTCCTCCACAGCGTGGCAGCAACGCCTCCTGGTGGCCACTCTGCACAAAAGGAATGGCGCCCTTGCTAGACCAGGGCTGCAGCTCTTTTAAACCAATTCTTTTTTTTTTCATTTAATTTTTCTTTTACGATTCAAATGTAGGCATAGTGGTTCAAACACTTTTTAATACGAGTGTTTTAGACTTACAATGTTCCTATTCCATGCCCACAAGGGTCAGTGTCCTCCCTTCCCCATTGGCAAAATTAATATTACTTTTAATTTTATTGGGGCTGTAGCAATAGTATACTGGGGAGGCCTTGCACCTTAGTCGACCTGTGTTTGATCTCCTGCATCCCAGGTGAACAGACACAGAAAATAGGTATATAAAGTGAACATTTACTGATTATAAAGCAATTATTCTAAAATGTATTTTTTAAAAATCTTTTCCAGGCCCTACATTCAGGGACGAAACCCCCCACCCCCAATTTAAGAAACTCAGAGACAGGCTACAGATTAGGGCTGAGAAAGGAGACACTTTCCCTCAAAGAGTCTCCTCTATACTTTGTTGGCCTGAGAGAGAAAGACACACACCCACCCTCACTCAGCTCAAACCCAGGCCTTGGACTCTGAGCTCTCCTGAAGCTCTGTCTCTCGATCCACTCTTAGCTCATATTGCTGTGAGGGGGGCCAGGGGTCAGAGTGTAGGGCCCGCCTGTGTCCAGACTATCCCTTTCAGCCTTTCCTCCCCTCTCAAAATCAAGGACCATGTGGGGAGCCTGGATCAGGGTAGTGAATCCCTATATGACCTCCAGGGGACGCTGTGTCACTGAGTTGGAGGGAACCTGGGCGTTTCCTGCAAAGGCTCTGAGTTTAGGGTGCTGAGAACAATGATAGCAGCAGGCACTTACTGTTCTCTCTCTCTCTCTACCCCCTCCCTCTTTTTCCCTCTCTCTCCCCCCATTCTCCCCCCCCCCCATGCACACCAGCTGGGAACTCGCAGGGGCAGGCCATGTGACAGTTGCCCGTCCTGCTGGGAGTTATGAGTGATCTTAAGTGGACACCACCACTTCCTTTCTTGGCAGAGATGCCAGGCCTCTCTCTGATGGACTTTGCAAGCACCTGACCGCACATATTCTATATTCTCCTATGGTTGGTTCAGAAAGGGGCACACAAGCTTGCATACCCTGTTCCATGGTGGAGAAACAGTTTCAGAGAGTGTTAGAGTTTCACTTCAATTCTCCGTTGCTGGAAGATAGAGCCCAGTTTGGAGTGGGGTAAATGGAAGGTGCACTGTAATGAAAGGTGTCAGCATCCTGGCCTGCTCCAGTGGCCTCAGAGAGGTCATGAGCCATTGCTTCAGTCCTTTCATCTCGAAACTGGTGGTGGTTCCCTCCCTTGCAAGGCTGTTCTAAAAAAATGTCTGGAATGGATGTATAGAGGGCTCAGGGCAAAGCGTAAGCTGCAGAGCATCTGCCTGGTATGTGGAAGATCTGAGTTTGCTTCTCAACCTTGTGTGTGGTCACTTCTTCCCAGCACCTCTGGGTATGGCCTTGGTGGCCTCTGAGCACCACTGGGTTGGGAATTGCTGGGAGTGTCCCCAGTCCTCTCAGTCTCATTGGGTGTGGCTGTGTTTAAAATAAGGGTGATAAAGAAACTTAATAAGGCTGGAGAGATAGGAGAGCAGGAAGAGTGATTGCTTTGCATACATATGGCCTGGGTTCAATCTTCATATGGTCTCCCCCAGCCCATCAGGAGTGATCCCAGAGATCAGAGTCAGGAGTTAAGCCCTGAGTACTTCATGCTGCAAGAAAAAAAAAAAAGGAAAAGAAAAAGAAAGAAGGAAATAAAGAAAGGAATGAAAGAAAAAAGAAAAGAAAGGAAGAAAAAATAGATAAAGAAAAGAGAAAGACCTAATGAATGAGAAAAGACAATGGGTGGGAGGTTCGTGCAAGTAGTGAGTGAATTTGGGTTAGGGTCTGGGGCTTTGACTGTGGCCCTGAGCTGTCCTGGAACATGGGGTGGTGACAACTTGCCTTGTCCAGGAGAGGAAACCAGCTCTGGCCAGCTCTGGCAGGGTCATAGTCAGGCCAGGTAGGCGGGAGACATGAGTCATTTGGTAGCTCAGGGCAAAGGGGAAAGCCCGCCCAGCCCGTAGCACCCTGTATTGCAGGGAGGGTAAGGAGGCAGCTGGGCAGGAAGGAAGGACTGGCATACCCCAGCCTGTGGTGCCACCCTCACATCCCCTCTCCATGCCCACCCACTTCCCTGTCCAGAAGAAATCTGCAGTTGGGGAGAGAGGTGCCCTGGAGCCTCTCGATGTGTGGCCTGTGTGTGATGTGGGGTTCAGTCCTGGGGAGAGTTGAATAGAGGATCTGGGGGTTCTGCTGGCACCTGTCAAGTGCCTGTGAAAGGTGTGGTTTGGAGGAACAGGCTGGGGAGTTGAGAGGGTAGTGCCAAGGACTCGGATTAGGGGACAGATTGTTCCAGAAGGCTGGAACCCAGGTGCATTCTGCTCAGCCTGTGCTCCTCAGCTGTAGTCGGGCACAAATGGTTTTTGGGGAGGGGGAATGGGGCCACAGCCAGCAGGCACCCCTGCCTCCTCCCACTGTGTCCCCTGCAGACTGTGCAGAACTGGCCTCCTCCCCTGATGAATGAAGCACAGGCCTGGGTCACCCCACAACTTCCCTGGCCCTTGGACTTTAAATCCCTTCCAGAATCATCAGTGGTTTTTTCTCCCCTGCAGTTCGGCAGGAGATGCCGTACAGATTAGGGCAACACCAACAATGGCTCCCGCACGCAACAGTTACTGTGCATGGGCCCCATAAATCCTTTGAGTTCGGGGCTAGCCCAGACCTCTTTCAGGGATAAGACACCAGGACTTGCAGAGGGTAAGTGATGGGACTTAAATAACACAGGAAACCCTGGCATGAGCAGAGTAGAGCAGAGCAGAGCAGAGCAGAGCACCTCTCTTGCAGGCATGAGGCCACAAGCTCTGTCCTCGGGTACCTTCATTTTTATGTGCGATCTCAGGCACTCTAGATAAATGCTGCTACTACATGGCAAAGGGAGGGAAGAAGGGGAAGTACACTCAACCCTAAACGCAGGATAAAGTTAGGGTTTAGGTGGGGGGCTCAGATAGTGGGCACATGGGAGAATGTGTCAGCTTCCATTCCTGGCTCTACATATTGCCCCAAGTCCTACTGGGTGTGATCCTATTAAAAATAAAATAAAAGTACTTGTGAATTCAGCCCAGGCGGCAGCTGTCTGGGGGAAGCGGAAACCTGGGGCAGGTAAATAATCAGTTTATAAGGTGAGGCTTGTTCAAAGGCCAAACCTGCCTGAGACCTTGGGACATGTCAGGACCATTGGCTTTAAATGTGACTGGTCTCTGTGATGGCTGGTCTCATGACCTGCTTCCTCTGCTTAAGGGACAGGGCATATATGGGCTATGCAGTGGTGGGGGAGGTAGGAGTATCTCCCTTCACTGCAAGTGCACCTAGCACAGTTCAGAGCACAGCCCAGCAGATGGGCAGGTGACCAAGGAACAGATGGTGCTCCCTGGGCTGGCTCTGGGCAGAGCTGGGAACTACAGCTGGAGGTGCCCACTGTAATCATCAGTGCCAGGGGATCTCAGTCTCAGTGCCAGGCCCAGAGTTGGACTTCTGGCCAGTTCAAATAGAAGGAGCTGGAAGCCCAAGTATTTTCTTCTTTTCTCTTATTTTATTATTATTATTTTTTTAGGCTATACCCAATGGTGTTAAAAGGCTACTTATGGCTCTATTCTGGGCCTTCTCTCTCCAGCTCTCTTTCATTTTTATAAAGGATCTCTTAGAGAAATAAGAGAGAGAATGAGCAAGTGAGTAAGCATTTCAAGAGAGGAAATGTGCTATAAAAGGAATGAATTACACATCTCAATCCGAGATAAGGGCAAATCCCCCAAATGAAATATGTGCTTTCTTCTTACAAATAGACTACCTATAATTTTTAGAAGAGGTAACACATTGCAAATACAGGATGCAATAAAAAAGCACTCATTTTTTTTAAAAAAAATCACATTTTACAGGCATATAAAAGGTTTTTTCTTTTATATACTGGCCCGACTGTCACTTCCGTGTGTGTCTTTCCATCAGAATCAAACACAGGTGTGTCTGTGGTTCCCCAGAGTAAGCAGATCAAGGTACGAGCCATACGTGAGGCTTCTAACCTTGTTTTAAAAAAATATGTTCTGAATTTTCTGGTTGTGCTACTAGTTCATAATGATCTGGTCTTCATGACAGATCACTCAGTACTTTTTTTCTTTTCCTCCCCTCCCCACCTTCACATGGTATTTCTGTTCGACAGTCTCAAATGATGGATAATTGGGTGATTCCTCTGAGGTGGCCACAACCCAGAACCTCACGCCACTTTGCCCTGTGCCACAGTATGATTACAAGATACACAAACTAGGGGCTGGAGAAACAGCACAGTGGGTAGCATGTTTGCCTTGCATGCGGCCGATCTGGGTTCAATCCTCAGCATCCTATATGTTTCCCCGAGCCTGCCAGGAGTGATTCCTGAGTGCGGAGCCAGGAATAACTCCTGAGCACAGCTGAGTATGGCCTAACAAACATACAAACAAACAAACAAAAAAGATAGACAAACTGTAAGTGAAACTGAGGGCTCTGGATGTAATAGTTACCCCCCTGTGGTTATACCATGGGCTGTCGTGCCACAGAGACGGCAAACTTGTGGCATCAGGCAACAGTTGTGCCTCTGGAGATTGTACTGGGGGATAGAATTGTGACCCCACAAGAAGTTACATTGCTACACTCCCAAGTCCTGGTATTTAAATTGTACGTGTTGTTTTGAATTACTTCTGGTTTAGTGTTTTGGGAACGATATGGTGCTGGGGATCAAGCCTGGGGCTTATGCATGTAAAAGATATATCCAGTCCTTTTGAGCTATCTCCCTGGTTCCTATATTTAAAAGTTGGTTTTAAGAAAAAATTAAAGACATGATTGTAATAATTCCAGAGACAATAGAGTTAAGGGCTGGAAGGGCCAAAAGGACCGGCTCACAATTTGAAGCTCACCACAAAGAGTGGTGAACGCTGTTAGGGAAAAACTACACTAAAAACTAGCATGACGGGCCCGGAGAGATAGCACAGCGGCGTTTGCCTTGCAAGCAGCTGATCCAGGACCAAAGGTGGTTGGTTCGAATCCCGGTGTCCCATATGGTCCCCCGTGCCTGCCAGGAGCTATTTCTGAGCAGACAGCCAGGAGTAGCCCCTGAGCACCGCCGGGTGTGGCCCAAAAACAAAAACAAAACAAAACAAAAAAAAAACAAAAAACTAGCATGACAATGTTAAGAATGAGAGAAGTAGAATGCCTGTGGTGAATACAGGCAAGGGTGTGGGAGGAGGGGGGCAATGGCGGTGGGAATGTTGCACTGGTGAAGGGGGTATTCTGTTTATGACTGAACCCAACTACAAACATACTTGTAATCATGGTGTTTAAATAAAGATTTTATAAAAAAAAGTTGGAAAAATTGGGCATCACTATTGAGTTGATACTGATTGTTTTTAATCACTGGCAGGAACGTGTAGAAAGTCCCCAAAACTTTTAATAACAGTTATGTTTACCATATGCTCAGGGGTTACTCCTGGCTCTGTGCTCAGAAATCGCTCCTGGCAGGCTCAGGGAACCAAATGGGATACCGGGATTCGAACCACCGCCCTTCTGCATGCAAGGCAAACGCCTTACCTCCATGCTATCTCTCTGGCCCCATGTTTACTACTCTTACTATTTACCACTCTGACATGTTTTGAAAAAATGTCTGATGGTTCCCGGAGAGATGTTATAGAAGTCAAAGTGTAGTATTGCATGCAGCTGACTGCTTATGGTCCTCCAAGCACTGCCAGGGGTCACTCCTGAGCACAGAGCCAGGAATAGCCTCTGACCACTACTGGGTGTTTCCTCCTCCACCAAAAAAAAAAAAAAAGTTCCACTGAGGCTGGAGAGATAGTACAGGAGGTACTTTAATGTAGTTGATCCTAGTTTGATCTCCAATACCATATTTGATCTTCTGAGCCCCAGGAGTAATCTCTGAGCTCTTCTAGATGTGCCCTAATCCCTCCCCACCGATAATAAAAATAAAAAAAATCTTGATAGCAATTTAATGCTGCTTTCCTTTTATTGGGAGTAAGGTTAATCATTTTCATAGATTCCATAGGTTTAACTGCAACTTGTATCTTCTTGAAAGGGCCTGCTCAGAATCTTAGTTTTTGGTCTTTTCCCCCACTGCCCCTTTCCTCCTAGTTATTTGAAGGAATTTCTTAGTTTGGAGGAAACATTCCTGTGACATGAGGAAATTAGTCTTTGTTCCATGATACTGGCTTCAATATATTTTCCACTCTATTGTTCCCACAGGTTCTATTATGAAAGGCTTATCACTCTTCTCCTTTGATTCTCATTATTTGAAACTTGCCTTATCTTCTGGGGTAATTATTCTTCACTATCCCAGGAACTTTTCCTCCCACAATCTGATTGAGAGATTGTACCTTCCCTGAAGGAGGAGAGATTGACGGTCCATTTGTGACTGTGGTAATGACACAGCACAGAGGCTCTGCATTTCTACACAGCTGGCATTGGAGGCCCAGACAGGCTATGTTGGGACCTATCTCTCTGAGTAGGTTCTGACGGTTAACTGCCCGGGGAGACAGAGGTTACTTCTCCCTCTTGATTAGAGGTGTTTTTTTCTGTTTTGGCCACACCTGGTGGTGCTAGGAGTTGCTCGTGATGGCATGTGCTCAGGATCTGCAGTGCTGGCTACATGCATGCAAACATTTAATTCATTCCTTTGAGTTCTTTCTGGCTCTTTTATTTATTTTTGTTTTGTTTTTGAACCACACCCAGTGATACTCAGGGGTTACTCCTGGCTATACGCTCAGAAATCACTCCTGGCTTGGGGGACTGGGTATGTGGGGGTACCTAGGTCAGCGCATACAAGGCAAATGCTCCACCACTTGTGCTACCTTTCCAGCCCCTCTTTTATTTCTTCATTTATTATTATGTATTTTGGTGATGCTCCCTCACTCTCCAAATATAAATCACACAGGTTTGTTGACAGTTTGTTAAAAAACGATTTGGTGTGTGTGTGTGTGTGTGTGTGTGTGTGTGTGTGTGTGTGTGTGTGTACGAAGCAATAAAACAGTACATGACCAACCCTCCACCCACCGGTTCTTCAGCATCCCATATGATCACCTGAGCACCTCCAGGAGTGATCCCTGAGTAGAATAAGCAGAGCAGAAGTAAGTAACCTTGAACATAATCAGATGTGACCTCAAAACAAAACAAAAATAAAAAAGATAAAAGATTTGTTGAGATTAGTACTAGAACGTTATATACCTAAAACTCAACTATTAATAATTGTGTATCTCATGGTTCTTTAAGTAAAATAATTTTAAAGAAAAGATATCATTTTTTTTTTAGGTGTAATTGATGCAAGTCCAGCAAGTCCATATGGTTTCCAGGGAGAAGATTTGCATTGTCCCCTATGGTATCTGGGAGAAGCCAGAAGAATCAGCCTATGGCACATGAACTATTTGTTGTGCCGAAACAGCAAGGTCTGAATCTCAGCTCTTTCTCTAGTCCAAAAAAATGTAACTGCCTACTTGAGAAATTGTGAAGTTCATAGCTCAGACCATTCAGTACCTGGCAGGCAGGGAACTGTGCACAGGTAGAGCTGGGATGGCTGAGTGCAAGGTCACTCAGATGGAAAGCAGTAAAATTAGTGAAGTCTGGAACTCGGTAACTCTTGTTTGTCACCCCATTTTTTTGGCTACACTCAGTAGTACTCAGGACTTCTGGTTCTGTGCTAAGGAATCACTCCTGGAATGTGTGAGGGACCATATGTGGTGCTAAGGGTTGAACCCAGGTCTGATGCATTCAAGGCCAGAGCCCTACCCACTGTACTATCTCTCCAGCTTTTTCTCACCCTGTACTGATATGGCCTTTCTGGAACCTAAGAGTGGGGAGTGTCCAGTTTATGGAGTCCTGGGGTCTGGCCCTGGTATATGAAAGGACAGACACATATGCCATGGCCTGGTTGCCTGTATGTATGGTTCATGAGTAATGTTATAAATATCCAAATGACCCTTGTTAGAACATAGGCTCTTCTATCCCCTCCCCTCTGCCCCTACATAAATCTGTAGCCAGGCTTCTTGCAGTCTATAAGCTGTTTGTCTCTCAGACCCATGCCTTGTTCTTCTGGGGGTGAGAAGGGTCTTATTCACAAGCTTTTGCTTCTCTCTCCTCTCTCTCTCTCTCTCTCTCTCTCTCTCTCTCTCTCTCTCTCTCTCTCTGTCTCTCTCTCTCTTTCCCTCTCTCTTTCTCTCTCTTTTTGGGCCATACCCATTTGATGCTCAAAGGTTACTCCTGGCTAAGCGCTCAGAAATTGCCCCTGGCTTGGGGAGACCATATGGGACGCTGGGGGATCATACTGCAAGGCAGACACCTTACCTCTAGTGCCACCTCATTGGCCCCAGGCTTATGCTTCTCAACCCTTAACACTAAGGGTTAAGACTATCTTGGAGTTCTACTGGAGCTCATCAGAAGCAGACACTGTGCAAGGATAGGTGAGGAGATGGATTTAACAATGCTAGAGTGGAACCCAGTAATCAGCATTTGCAGACATGCTATGCTGGCTTGACTGTCCTAAGCTTTGCTGCTGTCTTTGAGGCTGTGGGCAGAGAGACTGATCTAAGGCAGTTGGAACCACCTGAGCCTGGCTCTGGGGAGAGGTTTAGGGAGGTGGCCGGTGGTTTGGTGTTGAAGTGATAAGGCTAAGATTATGGGTGTGACAGTGGAAGGAATGAAGGGGCTCCTGAGACTCACAGCTGGGGTGACAGCCCTGTTCCCAGCTTCAGGGCCTTGTCTGACTCATCACATACACTGCATGTGTCACCTGCTGTCTCAAACATCCTGGAAGCTTTCAGGGGGGTGGGGTGGGGAGGGGAGGGATTATCAGTATTCGGAGGAATAGTTTAGGGACTTCAAGGCCCTGCCTGGCTAGCTTGTGGCCATGAGTTCTAACCATGGTATCCGGCATGCATGATCCATGAACCTGTAAGGTCTGATCTGGGTGATCCTGGGCAAGGCAAGCAAGCTCTGGCTGTGTGGCAGTAGGGACATTAGAAAAGTGTGTAAACAAAGTCTGTACACCTCCCACAAAGGGACAGCATCCAGCTAAAGAAGATGTGTGAGTGCCATGGGTCAGTAACTGCCATATTTCTCAACCCATGTTTGAACCCTGCAGGGTCCCAGAGCACCTTAATTTGTTCTACAAGAAGTTTCCCCTAGAGAGCATGTGTGCAAGGACAACTATAAAAGGAGGACAAACACCAGGGGTGGCACCATGACCACAATTCTTTTTTTTTTTTTTTTTTTTGGTTTTTGGGCCACACCCGGTGACGCTCAGGGGTTTCTCCTGGCTATGCGCTCAGAAGTCGCTCCTGGCTTGGGGGACCATATGGGATGCCGGGGGATCGAACCTCGGTCCGTCCTAGGCTAGCGCAGGCAAGGCAGGCACCTTACCTCTAGCGCCACCGCCCGGCCCCGACCACAATTCTTAATCCTAACCATTGCCCTCATCATACTTCTAACCCTAACACGTAAATAAGTCTGGCAGGTACTGATGCCAAAATCTACCAAGTTATCTCAATTTAAAAAAATCTCATTATAATTGACATTTACTTTTAAGTATAATCACAAAAATACTAACACATCAACCATTTAAAGACCTAATTCTAACCGTAACCCCTAGGCTAATCCTCATGCTAATTCTAACGGTGTATTCACCCTGACCCAAGAAAAACCATACACCTAAAATTAGCCCGGATTTAACAATCACACGACACTTGAACTGCCTTTTGATCAGTGAAGAGTAAACACCTAAATCCCGTACAATTCCTAAATCTAACACTAGTCCTAATCTAAACCTAACACTAACATATAAGTCTGAACTATAATGGTGCCAAAGTCTGCTAATTTAACTCGATTTAGATTTCCTTACTCTTAACATTCATAATTTTTATTATTTTATTTATACACTGTGGTTTGCAATTGTTGCTTATAGTATATTTGTCTCTGCCATTCCATGCTCTAATAACACTCCCACCACCAGTGTAAAATTCCCTCCACCGTTGTCCCTGATTCCCACCCATTGTCAACCCTGTCCCCTTGGCAGGCAAGAAATAATATACTTTATATTCTTTATTTACAGGTAAAGTGGTAATAAAATTATAAAGGACTATAGCAAACGATGGGGTTGGAGCAGTGGTGCAAGTGGTGGGCATTTGCCTTGCACGTGCTAACCTAGGACGGATTGTGGTTCCATCCTCATATGGTCCCATATGGTCTCCCAAGCCAGGAGCAATTTCTGAGCACATAGCCAGTAGTAACTTCTGAGCAACACCGGGTGTGGCCCAAAAAGCAAAGCAAAACCAAACAAAACAACTCGGGCCCGGAGAGTTAGCACAGCGGTGTTTGCCTTGCAAGCAGCCGATCCAGGACCAAAGGTGGTTGGTTCAAATCCTGGTGTCCCATATGGTCCCCCGTGCCTGCCAGGAGCTATTTCTGAGCAGACAGCCAGGAGTCACCCCTGAGCAATGCCGGGTGTGGCCCAAAAACCAAAACAAACAAACAAAACAAAACAACTCTCCTCCAAAAAAACCAAACTATAGCAAATGAAAAATTACAAAAATTATTAAATCTTGCATTATGATCATTAAGTTATTGTCTGAAGATTTACTAAGCTATTTGGTTCTAATTTATCTTTCTTTTATCTGTTATTATTTATTAACATTAGGTGACTTTTATACCACTTTGACATCTAATTTGGTGTGTTTCTACTGGATTACAGTGCTGAAAAATTTGAATTCATGGAGATCCAGGGATTCCAAGTGCTGTGGCTGATAGATCAGACATTGATGGGCATGGTTATTGCTGCCAGGCCTTGAAAAAGTACAAAAAGATGATAGTGGGGAAGGATACTTGCACTCATTCTGATAAAGACCTGGTCATACCTGGTTTTGGTTTAGGTTCATTCAACATCTCTGAAGAGATTAGTGGTAAAATGGTGAAATTGGGCCATTGGCAAAGTGGTGCTTGAGGGTTGTGGGTGTAGCTGTAGAGGCTTCAGCACGACAGGGCCTTGGTCCATCCCACCTTCTGAGAGTGCCCAAGTTTTCATCTGTAAGACTGATATACCCATGATTTTTTGCAGCTTGATTTACATCTCTTTTGAGAATAAAAAGAGTTTATGGAACTGGTCAATGAGCAGATATAGCAGCAGCTGTGGGGTGTGGTTACCTTAACATTCATTTTTAAGTATAAACAGAGAAAAAACTAATGCCACAAACATTCACAGACCTGATCCTAACCTTAGCCCTAATTTACTACAAGTACTAATCCAATCAATGTACTGACCATGACCCAAGAATAAACATACACCTATGAATTAGCTCAAATTTAACAATGAGTATTTTAAATGACTTTCAATCCCTAAAAACAAAAAATTGACACCCAAGCCTTATTAAAAGCCCAACTTTAGCCTAGCCCTTACCCTAGCCCTGATCTTAACCTAACCCTAACCCATAATTACCTGACCTGTACCAATGCCAAACATTGCCTATATCCCTCAATAGATCTCTCTCTATATATATCCACCTTAAAGTATGATCACAGTAAAATATAGAATATAAAACTTTCACATACCTAACCCTAACAAAAGCTCTAGGATAATGCTGATGATAGCGCTATCAATGTAGTAAACTATACCCAGAATAGGCAAATACCTATCTACCAGTACGAAATTAGCATTTGCCTAGGACTTCACTTGCCTTTTAGTCCTTAAACACCCAAACCCTACACAACCCTAACCCTGATATAATCCTAACCCTAACCCATAGTAAGGCTGACCTGCATCATTGTCAAAAACTGTCAATTTACCTCAATTTACAGATCTTCTAATAGTTAACATTAATTTCTACATATAAACACAGAAAAACTAACACCGAAAACATCCACACAGCTAGCCCAAACCCTAGCCTAGGAAAATTTTAATGTAATGGAGGGACCCAAACCTAGACAAGGAATACAATTATCCATAAGTCCAAACATTTCAGTTTCAATTTGAACCCTGAACACAGCAATACATAATGAAACCCTAAGCAATTCCTAACACTAGCCTGGTCCTAACCATAATCCTTACTCATATGAACAGGACCTTTCTTTACTGATGTCAATCTTTGCCAATTTACCTCAATATAAAACTCTTCCTATATGTAAATATAAACACAAAAATTTAACAACTAAAATATCCACACACTTAACCCTAACCATAGCCCTAGGTTATTTTTACTGCTAATTCTAGGGACCTAGAAGCTAGGGAAACTAGTGAATGGACGGATGCCTATTCTGAGTTGTATGTATGTACATAAGCATACACCTGTCTATTAGTACATTTTTTTAAACAATTGTTGGTTTACTATCCTTTTGATCCCTGGAAACAGCATATATAGCACCTACATACTATTCAATCCCTAACCCTAATCTAATCCAGATTCTAATCCTAACCTATAATAAACCTGATCAGTACCAATGCCCAAATCTTCCAATTTACTTTACATTAATTTTTACAGATGAACATAGTAAAACCTAACAACTAAAACATCCATACACCAAACCCTACTCCTATTCATAGGTTAATACAAAACCTGTTAAAACCCAGACTTATCCATTAGGCATCCATCCATTCACTAGTTCTTTATCACCTCATCTGTTCTCAAGCATTTGTGTTGTTTCTAGATTCTGGTTATTGTGAATAATGCTGCAATGAACATAGGAGTGCAGATGCCTTTTCTGCATTGTATTTTTGGACCCCTATGGCATATTCCCAGGAGTCATATTGCTGTATCAAATGGAAGATCAATATTTTTTTGAGGGGGGGGCACATCCGGTGATGCTCAGGGGTTACTCCTGACTATGCACTCAGAAATAGCTCCTGGCTTGAGGAACCATATGGGATGCTGCGGATTGAACCCAGGTCTGTCCTTGGTCAGTCGTGTACAAGGTAAATGTCCTACCACTGTGCTATCATCCCAGCCCTGGAAGATCAATTTCTAATTGCTTGAGGAGTGTCCATATTAATTGCTAGCATTTTGCTAAGGATCTTTGTAGCTGTGTTCATCAATGATAATGGCCTGTAATTCTCCCTTTTATTGTGTTGTCTCTGTCTGGTTTTCAGGGTGATACTAATTTCATAGAAATAATTTGGGAGTGTTTCTGTTTCTTCAATTTCCTGGAAGAGCCAGAAAAAATATCGACAGTTCTCTTTAAAGAACTCATTAGTGAATCCATCTGGGTCTAGATTTTGTTTTTAGGAATATTTTTGATTATCATTTCAATTTCTTCAATAGTGAGATATCTGTTCAGGTATTCCAAACCATCTTGGTTCTGTCTTGGATTTCAGTCTAATTCATTCATTTCTTCTTCTTCTTCTTCTTCTTCTTCTTCTTCTTCTTCTTCTTCTTCTTCTTCTTCTTTTTTTTTTGTTTTTTGGGTCACACCCGGCGGTGCTCAGGGGTTACTCCTGGCTGTCTGCTCAGAAATAGCTCCTGGCAGGCACGGGGGACCATATGGGACACCAGGATTTGAACCAACCACCTTTGGTCCTGGATCGGCTGCTTGCAAGGCAAACGCCGCTGTGCTATCTCTCCGGGCCCTCATTCATTTCTTCTATGTTCTCTAATTTAATGGCAGAGAGGTTCTCAAAGTAATCTCTAACAATTCTTGAATTTCTGTGACATCTGTTGTTATGCCCCCTCCCCTTTCATTTCTGATTGTGGTTATTAAGGTTCTCTCTTTGTCAGTTTGCTAGTGGTTTATTGATCTTGTTTATTTTTTCAAAGAACCAACTCTTGATTTTATTGATCCTGTGGATTGTTTTATGGAATTCCAGTTAATAAATTTATGCTCTAAGTTTTAGTATCCTTCTGTCCCTGACTGCTTGTGGTCCTTTTGCTGGTCATTTTCCAGTTTCTTAAGTTGTGCAGTCAACTTATTTATGTGGTCTTTGATTTCTTTCTGATGAATGCTTGTTTTCTATCAACACTGCTTTTGCTGTGTCCCACAAGTTCTGGTAGCTTGTATCCTTATTCTCACTTGTTTATAGGAATCTTTTGATTTCCTCTCTGATCCACTGGTTGTTCAGTAACTAGCTATTTAATTTCCAGGAGTTTGTATGTTTTTTCTTTTCTGTTTGTAATTAACTTCTATTTTCAGTAAATAATGATCTGAGAAAATAGTTGGTATGAACTCTATTCTCTTGTTGAGGTATGTTTTGTGTCCCACCATGTGGTCTATCCTGGAGAATGTCCGATGTGTACTAGAGAAGAGTATGTATTTGGATTTTGGGAATTAAAATTCATATATATATATGGGCCTGGAAAGATAGCACAGCAGTGTTTGCCTTGCAAGCAGCCGATCCAGGACCAAAGGTGGTTGGTTCAAATCCCGGTGTCCCATATGGTCCCCCATGCCTGCCAGGAGCTATTTCTGAGCAGACAGCCAGGAGAAACCTCTGAGCACCGCCGGGTGTGGCCCAAAAACAAACAAAAAAAATTCATATATATGTATACTTATACATATATATTGTCTGATTGACCTATAAAGAGGTGATAGAATGGTACTGAAATCTCCTACTGTCTCAAATACAGGCAGGAGTGGAGGGAGGAGGGAAAAGGGGGACATTGGTAGTGGGAATGTTGCACTGATGAAGGGAGGGTTATTTTATGATTGAAAACCAACTACAAAATGTTTGTAATCATGGTGCTTAAATAAAGATATTATTTAAATAAAAAGAAATCTATTACTATTGTGTTGTTATCAATGTCTTTCTTCAAGTCTTGCAAGCTTTGAAAAATATTTTCCTGGTCCCTCATTAGGTTCATATATATTTTGGAGTCTGAGTTTTTTTTGTAGTATAGATGTCCCTTGATCATTAAGAAATAACCTTCACTGTTTCTTATAATTTTTTGAGCTTAAAGTCTATGTCATCTGATACTACTATGACCAAACTGGCCTTTTTGAGGAGGTTGTTTGCTTGAATAACTATCTTCTAACCTTTGACTCTGAGCCTGTGTTTGCTTTAACTGTTCAAATGTGTTTTTTGCAGGCAGTAAGATATTGGGTTTACTTTTCTAATCCATCCTGCCCACTCTATCTCTTAACTGTTGAGTTTAGTTCACTAAAATAGAGATTATTGCCATGGAGTTTTGTGCTATTTTTCTGTTTGGTATGTTTGTGGGATTCATCTTGTTTTAAAGTAGCCCCTTTAGTTCTTCTTGTAAGAGTGGTTCTGAGTCTATCAAGTTCCAGAGCTGTTGCTTATTCATAAAGTTGTGCATTGTTCTTTCAAATCTGAATAAGAGTCTGGCTATGTAAAGTATCTTGATGAAGCATTCATTCAATTGATTTGTTTCAGTATATCCTACCTCTGTCTTCTGGCCCAGAGAAATATGTAGAGGGAAATTTCATTTGACGAATAGAAGAAATAGCCACTTTTTCTAAAGTGCATGAATAATATACTTTTAAAAATAAATAAAAAAATTACCTTTACATAATTTTTTGGGGTCACACCCTGCAGTGCTCAGGGGTTACTCCTGGCTCTATGCTCAGAAATCGCTCCTGGCAGGCTCGGGAGACCATATGGGATGACAGGATTCAAACCAATGACCTTCTGCATGAAAGGCAAGTGCCTTACCTTCATGCTATCTCTCTGGCCCCGACCTTTACATATTTTTTAAATTTAATACCCTCAAGACTTAATTATATCTACAAATGTATATAAGATCCACACAGAAAGCATGCTTATCCAAGTAGCAGAGTCCTAAAATAAAATTGGATTTTACAAGAGATAGTTATAAGAAACACTTTAGGTATCACAGCCCTGGATGGTTATTTCCTTCCCAAAATCAGGAAGAAAGTTTTTTGCAGATGATGCACAGGCTGTTGTAGGAATCTCTTCTCCAACATCTCTGATTTGGCAAGATAGTCTTTACTTCAGGAAATATTTCATTTTATTGCTGAGAATGAATTGCATGATGCTAAAATGCTGTTTCATAATTGCACTGCAACCCAGGTGCACTTAATTTTTTACCCCTTCATCCTAACTTTGCCTTTAATTTACTAAAACTATTACCACCTTTGTCTCAGAGCACATGAATGTCTGAGAACTGTATTATAGTAATCTTTCTGTCTCTTAAGCCACTTTCAAACAGAAAATGATTTCTCAATTCTTCCACCATCAAATAGTGATAACTGAGGGACCCGAGCGATAGCACAGCTTTTGCCTTGCAGATGGCTGACTTAGGACAGATTTGGGTTCTACCCCCAACGTTCTATATGGTCCTCCAAGCTAGGAGCAATTTTTGAGTGCATAGCCAGGAGTAACCCCTGAGAGTTACTGGGTGTAGACCCCCCAAAAAAAGCCAAATAGCAAGTAACTAAAAAGATAAATATATTGGTAATACTGATAATTATATATATTCCATTAAAAAGAAAACTTGGTCAGAGAGTCCTTTAAGCTATACTCAAATTTAGTTACTGAGCTTAAAACTTTTGAGAAAAGTTTTCTTTAGGTAGTGAATAGTGTGCTTGTCTTGTACATAGCAGATCCCTGACATTGCTAGGAGTGATACCTGAGGACAAAAGTCAGCTCTGAATAAAACAAGATGTAGCCGAATTACAGAATTCTTTGTTTTTAAATGGTTTTGTGTTCTACCTACTATTCTCAAGGGTTATGTCTGTCTCTGTGCTCAATGGTCACTTCTGGTGGGCTTGGCAACCATTTGGGTGCTGGGGTTTGAATACTGGCAGCACATAAGGCAATTATCCTATCTTTTATCTCAGTTGTGGCTTACTTATTGTTTAATGTCTTTATGAAGGAATGCATTGTCCTTATTTCTGAACTTCATTCTATTTTGTTTCATATCTATGTTCCATTTAAGGAATCTTTTTCCTAAAAACAGTTCTTTTATGCTTTTCTAGAATTATCTTTTATTTTTGTTTTAGGGGCCACTCTTGGCAGTGCTCAGTGGTTACTTCTGTCTCTGTACTTAGGAATTACTTCTGGCAGATGCAGGGGACCATATGGGATGCTGGAGAATGAATCAGGTTGCCCACATACAAGGCAAATGTTCTACCCTCTGTGATATCTCTCTGGCCCTAAATGTCAAGTTTTAATTAGGACCACTTTGAATTTATGGCTTATTTGGGGAGAGTGTATATCATAAAAAGTTGTACATTTTCCAACCTACAAAGATATGTCTCTCTATGGATTTGGTTTTACATTTATCTCAATTATATTTTCTACTTTTCTGTAGTCTTATTTTTTCTAATTAAGTGTATTCGTTGACATTCAAAATAAGTTACTCTAAATAAAAACATTTTAATAATTTTCTTAATACTTAATTGCTAGATTATCAGAATGCTGCATGTGACCTTGCTAAATACTTATTAGTCTTTTATAAATTTTGTCATTTTGTAAATGTTTTAAGTTTATTTTTGAAAAAGAACATGAAGGGCTGGAGCGATGGCACAAGCGGTAGGGCGTTTGCTTTGCATGCGCTAACCTAGGACGAACTATGGTTTGATCGCTAGGCATCTCATAAGGTCCCCCAAGCCAGGACCAATTTCTGAGCACATAGCCAGGAGTAACCCCTGAGCGTCACCAGTGTGCCCCCCCCCCCCAAAAAAAGAAGGAGAAATAAAAATAACATGATTAATAAATGAAGGCAATTTAACTTTTTCTCAAAGAGAGATAACAGGCTGATCAAATTCTCAGGTCTTCATGCTGAAAACTCTAGGGTGTTCTCAGGGGTCTTTGCAACTTGCCCCACCACTTGCTAGAAACTTTGCAGCTTTCAGCATACAAATGGCCCAATTCCACTAATCCACAGCTTCACAACTAATCTCAGAAGATCCCAGTTCTTTAGCTCCTGGAGACACCTCCAAATTTCACAACACAGCAGCTCATTAGTAACAAGGAAAAAGAGCAAAAAAATTCACTAAACTCAAGAAATAGGAACCTTAACATGGACAATTCAACTGGTAATAAATAGCTCAATAAATCCTCAGACAATGACTTTAATAACACCTTTCTGAGATATAGCAATTTTCAAAAAAATTTTTTTACTTAACTGTCTTTTGATAATTCAATTTATTGTTTTATTGTAACAAGAAATATAAAATAAATTATTTTTATCACAATAAGGGAACAAGTTGGGGGTGGATGTGAAACTGGGGAAAATGGTGGTGGAAGGTCACACTGGTGGTAAAATTAACTGATGACAATACTTTTCTACATTGAATGTCTGAAACAATATGAACAACCTTGTAAACCATGGTATCTACATAAAGTTAGAAAACTAAGAAAAATAAATATTTCTCAAAAAAATTTAGAAGAGAAGTCAGCTGTTTTTCATGGTCATAGGATTTGGTTTCACAAGACTTTGTAGAATCTTAAAAGTTGTTGACAATCCATTCTCCTTTACTCCTGTGCACAGTTCAAGGATGACAACCCCCGCTCCATTTCCCAAGAAAAGACTCAAAAGGGGAGGGAAACATCTCAGTTTTGAAGATATTTAGTTTATATTTTAACAGTTAATTAAGGTGCAGTGTACGATGAGTATATGTAGAAGGGAGGATGGGCATACAGATTTGACAATGATTTTTATCCAAACACAATCAACAAGATGAGAAAAGTAGGATTAGGGAATCTTTAGGAACTTAGGCACTTTAACATTCCCCATTTTCTTTCTTTCTTCTTTCTTTCTTTCTTTCTTTCTTTCTTTCTTTCTTTCTTTCTTTCTTTCTTTCTTTCTTTCTTTCTTTTCTTCTTCTTTTTTCTTTATTCTTTCTTTCTTTCTTTCTTTCTCTTTCTTTCTTTGCTTTCTTTCTTTCTTTCTTTCTTTCCTTCTTCCTTCCTTCCTTCCTTCCTTCTTTCTCTCTCTCTTTCTTTCTCTCTCTCTCTCTCTCTTTCTTTCTTTCTTTCTTTCTTTCTTTCTTTCTTTCTTTCTTTCTTTCTTTCTTTCTTTCTTTCTTTCCTTTCTCTTCTTTCTTTCTTTCTTTCTTTCTTTCTTTTCTTTCTTTCTTTCTTCTCTTCTTTCTCTTTCTTTCTTTCTTCCTTCCTTCCTTCCCTTCCTTCTCTTTCCTTCCTTCTCTTTCCTTCCTTCCTTCCTTCCTTCCTTCCTTTCTTTCTTTCTTTCTTTCTTTCTTTCTTTCTTTCTTTCTTTCTTTCTTTCTTTCATTTCTTTCTTTCTTTCTTTCTTTCTTTCTTTCATTCCTTCCTTCCTTCCTTCCTTCCTTCCTTCTTTCTCTCTCTCTTTCTTTCTCTCTCTTTCTTTCTTTCTTTCTTTCTTTCTTTCTTTCTTTCTTTCTTTCTTTCTTTCTTTCTTTCTTTCTTTCTTTCTTTCTTTCTTTCTTTCTTTCTTTCTTTCTTTCTTTCTTTCTTTCTTTCTTTCTCTTCCTTCCTTCCTTCCTTCCTTCCTTCCTTCCTTCCTTCCTTCCTTCCTTCCTTCCTTCCTTCCTTCCTTCCTTCCTTCCTTTCTTTCTTTCTTCCTTCCTTCCTTCCTTCCTTCCTTCCTTCCTTCCTTCCTTCCTTCCTTCCTTCCTTCCTTCCTTCTTTCCTTCCCTTCCTTCCTTCCTTCCTTTCTTTATTTATTTCTCTCTCTCTTTCTTTTTCTTTCTTTCTTTCTTTCTTTCTTTCTTTCTTTCTCTCTCTCTCTCTCTCTATCTATCTATCTATGAGTAGGGGTGTCATTTAACAACTTCCTACTGGATCTGAAACTGAACAGAATATATATCATGGAAGGCCTGTATCTGCTTGTGTCACTCTCCTTAATGAACCTTAGTATTGTTTCATATACAAGGGATTCACAGAGGACTAATTAGAACATATGCTAATCTCCAGTAACTATAATGAGTAGGAGCAAAGGAGAAAGAAGAAGTAAAGATAAAGTAGATTGGGAAACAGAGACCTGACTGCCTGTGGCATATAAAAAAAATAAAGTCCTATAAATTAGTTCCTGTTACCTGTCCCTACACCCTCTAATGCAAAAATGTGATAATCTAGGGCTGGAGAGATAGCATGGAGGTAGGGCATTTGCCTTGCATGCAGAAGGACGGTGGTTCAAATCCCAGCATCCCATATGGTTCCCAAAGCTTGCCAGGTGCGACTTCTGAGCGTAGAGCCAAGAGAAACCCCTGAGTGCTGCTGGGTGTGACCCTAAAACAAAAACAAACAAACAAAAAATGTGATGATCTAGGAACTGCTGCAGCAAAATGGCTTGCTGCTTGATTTTGAAAAAAATTATTGTCGGGCCGGAGAGATAGCATGGAGGTAAGGCATTTGCCTTTCATGCAGGAGGTCATCGGTTCGAATCCCGGCGCCCCATATGGTCCCCCGTGCCTGCCAGGAGCAATTTCTGAGCCTGGAGCCAGGAATAACCCCTGAGCACTGCCGGGTGGTGTGACCCAAAAAACCACAAAAAAAAAAAAAAAAAAAAAAAAAAAAAAAAAAAAAAGAAAAAAATTATTGTCATCAATAAATTACGATGTTAGGATTTGGAAGAGACTTCCTCTAAATCAGGGCAATTAGACCAAATCTGTTCCATTTCTTCAGTACAGTATGTCTCAGAGTCTCCTCTGAGTTACTTATAGAGAACTAAATTGCAGGCTTGAGTATAATATGCTCAAGAATGATTTTAGGAGAATCTAACAATAAGACCTGGTATTTGAATAATCTCCACCACTTACTCATAGTTGTCACTTGACTTCCAGTACTGCAAGTATCTAAGGAGACATTCATTACAATGTCAAAGAGCTGATTTACATTATACTGAGAGGCCTTTTCCACCAGAAAGAAGAGCTGTTGTATTTTCTACTCCTAGGCTAGTAGACCACCCAGTTTCCACTGAATTCAGTTTCTACTGTTGCAGAAGTAACATTTTCAAAGTTTTGAGTCAGAACTTTTAGGGCAATAACTTATATATTTTTTCTTCTACAGAAGGCGTGAAAGGCTTCTGTCAAAGTAGAGTTGGGGACATTTCTAACTGGATTTTCAAAATTTTAGTGCTCTGTTGTACTCCAGTTAAATTTTGAAGCTCTACTCAGGTTCCTTGAAAGTTTCATATAATTTTGCTCTAAGGCAAAATCCAAGACTCCAAGACTACAAAAAACCTGTCATTTCCCAAAATGTACTTTGGAATTCTCCCAGACTTTTGAGAGGAAATAAATAAATATGTGCCATTAAGGGATTGGCATCTTTAATTACCAAAAAGAAAACAAGTTGGGGCTATGATGTCAAAAATGTATGTCTCTCCATAGCAAATAGTAACTTAGGTATTTTGATACATGTGAAAAAGGGTTAAGTAAAGCTATTGGGCCTTTCTTAACTGATAAGAGGGAAAGTAGGATGCCTTACCCGAGTCTCACCATAAATTCTTATCAGGGTTCTTATCAGAGAAGTCCAGCAGGTTGAGTCAGGAGAGAGTAGGAGGCTCCCATATCAAATGAAAACATAGCTTTCCTACCTCATGTTCCATTGGTGAAACAACGATGGACTCAGATGGTGATGGAGCCCTGAAGCTTCTCAGGCTCTTTCTGTCATCTGCAGTAAATGCTCCTCTCAGCCAAGAGGTTGGTCAGAGAAGGCTTTTATTTATGGCTGCCTGCCTCTTTACTTCCTTCAGATCCTCCTCATCATGCCCATTACTTCAAGCTGATGCCTCCTCATCATTCCATCCTTCAACACCATATTTCTTAGAGTTAGTATGCAGGGCGCATGCCTGAAAGGACTTGATGAGGACTGTCAACACCTCTACTTACTTTTAGATCCTTTTATCCTTCTCATCCTACTCTGCCTGTTTCAGTTATCAAAGATCTTGAGGACCTCACTCTTATGGTTGACAGGGGTGTCTGGGACCATGCTCTCAATTGCTGAGCTATTTCACAATTTCTTTTTGCCACATATACAAACCTTCTATTGACTTGCTTCCAGAATCTTTATTTTCCCTTTTATTGATTCAGGAGACATAATTTCTCTTTTCCCCCATAGAATGTCTCTTACACTCCTTCTCATTTTTCCTTTTAAATATTTCTCATATTTTTCATATAAAATTTATTTTATTTTAAAATCCCTATCTTTTAACAAACATGAAAGGTCAAGGAGATTTTTGAGCTTCTTTTAATTTTTAAAAAACAACTGATTCGAGACGCCATTTTCAGGGAGGGACTTCAGAGCATAAAAACCGCTAAGCTTTGCAAGAGCTGGCTCCCTGTGTGTGACACCAGGCGGGGAAAATCCGCGAAAGTACACTGGCCCAGTGGGGCTCAACTGTGAAAGACTGTGAGTGTGACCTGTCTATGTCTGTCTACTGTCCTCTTGCGTGAAACTCTTGCGAGTGGGGCAAAAAGAGGCTCAGAGGAGCACGGCCGCTCCGCTTTGCTACGCGGCCGTGCACTCTTTCTAAGGAAAGAACACCATTGCAACAAGAAGGAAAAATCACACTAAGAACGGCGCTATATCACAGAAGCAAACATTTCTCTCTGGACTGTCTTCTCTGTTGCATGCTCGGGCCTAAGATTTGACCCAGTGTGAGGCTTCATCCACGGAGGACTCCCCTCCCTTAGAGGCAAGTCAGCCCATCCAGAAAGGGAGGAGCCAGAGGAGTGTGCTGCCTACATCATATAGATAATGAATACCACCACAACACGTAGAAAAACCCACAATACAAGTGTGACAATGGGGAAACAACGCAGGCCAGCATCAGACATAGAGAATGAAGATGACAATTCTGAGGACCAGATAATGACTGAACAACTAATCAACCTCTCAGATAAGGACTTTAGACTAGCAATATGGAAGGTGCTCAACAGACTCCAAGAAACCATGGATCGAGTTGAACAGAACACTAATAAGAACCAAGAAAATATGAAGGCAGAAATGACAAAACTCCAAACTGAAATAACATGTCAACTAACAGGACTGAAAAAGTCAGTAAACGAAGTGAATGACAAAATGGATAAGCTCTGGGACAGGGTATCAGAAGCTGAGAATAGACTTGGTGCTGTGGAAGATGAGATACATAACAATTCCATACAGCAGGAGAGATTGGACAAAAAACTTAAAGCAAATGAGCAGACAATGGAAAAATTAGTCAAAGAATGGGAAACAGACGAAAATAGAAGTCTATGATAAGATCAACAGAAACAACTTAAGAATCATTGGAGTCCCAGAGACCCAGGAAGAAAATTTCCAGGAAGAATCAATGGTCAAGAACATCATTAAAGAGAAACTTCCAGAGCTAAAGAATATATGTGATCAAATCCTGCATGCCCGAAGAGTACCAACCAAAAGAGACCCCAGAAAAACCCCCCCCAAGACACATCCTAGTCACAATGACAAATCCCACAGATAGAGACAGAATTCTGAAAACAGCAAGATCAAAAGGGGAAATCATGTTCAAGCAAGCTTCCCTGAGATTTACAGCAGACCTGTCACCAGAAACGCTCAATGCCAGAAAGCAGTGGTGGGATATTGTGACAAGACTGAATGAAATGAATGCTTCACCCAGAATACTATACCCAGCAAAACTCACTTTCCGGTTTGATGGAAGAATACATGGTTTCACAGACAAAAAACAGCTCAGAAACTTCACAGACAAAAAAACAGTCTTAAGAGAAAAACTGAAAGACCTAATCTAAGACAAGACTACCCAAAAGACACACCAAATTTTGAAATAAAGATGGCGTTAAATCCCAGGACAATTCTTTCTCTCAACGTCAATGGACTAAATGCACCAGTTAAGAGACACAGAGTGGCTAAATGGATCAAAAAACTCAATCCAACCTTCTGCTGCCTACAAGAAACGCACCTGAATAGTCAGAACAAACATAGACTCAAAATAAAAGGCTGGAGAAAAGTTATCCAAGCAAACAACACCCATAAAAAAGCTGGAGTGGCCATACTAATATCAGATAATGCAAACTTTATACTCAGGAAGGTTGTAAGGGACAAAGACGGACATTTTATATTAATCAAGGGGTACGTAGAGCAGGAAGAATTCACTCTCCTAAACATATATGCACCGAATGAGGGGCCAGCAAAATATTTAATACAACTGTTGACAAATCTGAAAAATAATATCAACAACAACACAATAATTGTGGGGGACCTTAACACGGCTTTGTCAACACTGGACAGGTCAACCAGACTGAAACCCAACAAGAATATACTAGGCCTGAGGAGAGAAATGGAAGAAAGAGGCCTAGTGGATATATATAGGACACTCCATCCCCAGAAACCTGGATACACATTCTTCTCCAATGTACATGGGACATTCTCCAGGATAGACTACATGCTGGCACATAAAACATACCTCCATAAGATCAAGAGGATAGAAATTTTGCAGGCTACCTTCGCTGACCACAAGGCTCTGAAATTATTTGTGAACCCCAAAGGGACTCAGAAGAAACACTTTAACACCTGGAAGTTAAACAGCCTCATGCTCAATAACCAGTGGGTCCGAGATGAAATCAAGGAGGAAATCAAAAGGTTCCTGGAAACAAATGACAATAAAGACACAAACTCTCAGAACTTATGGGGACACAGCAAAAGCAGTACTGAGAGGAAAATTTTATAGCTTTGCAAGCACACATCAGGAAGGAAGAAGGAGCTTACCTGAGTAGCTTAATGACACAGCTAATAGAACTAGAAAATGCTCAACAAAAGGACCCAAGAATAGGAAGACAGAAGGAAATAACAAAGCTGAGAGCAGAAATCAACGAAGTGGAAACTCAAAAAACAATCCGAAAGATCAACGAAAGCAGAAGTTGGTTCTTTGAAAAAATAAACAAGATTGATAGACCACTGGCAAACCTAACAAAGAAAGAGAGAGAGAGAAACTTGATAACTCGTATCAGGAATGAAAAAAGGAGAGATCACTACTGATTATGACAGAGATTCAAAGGGTAATCAGAAACTACTTTGAAAAACTCTACGCCACTAAAAATGAGAACCTGGAAGAAATGGATAAATTCTTGGACTCTTATAATCTTCCACGGTTTGAAGGAAGAGGATGTAGCATATCTAAACACACCCCATCACCATTGATGAAATTAAAAACAGTAATCAAATGTCTGCCGAAAAACAAAAGCCCAGGTCCAGATGGATTCACTAATGAATTCTATCAAACTTTCCAAGAGGACACTACTGCCAATCTTGGCAAGACTCTTTCATGAAATTGAACAAACAGAAACACTTCCAAATAGCTTTTATGAAGCCAACATCACCTTGATACCTAAACCAGACAGAGATGCTACCAAAAAGAGAAAATTACAGACCAATATCACTGATGAATGCAGATGCAAAGATCCTCAACAAAATCCTGGCAAATAGGATTCAATGCCTCGTTTAAGAAGATCATCCACTACGATCAAGTAGGTTTCATCCCAGGAATGCAAGGCTGGTTTAACATCCGTAAATCTATCAAACATAATACACAACATCAATAACAAGAAAAATAAAACCACATGATCATATCAATAGATGCAGAGAAAGCATTTGATAAGGTCCAACACCCATTCTTGATCAAAACTCTCAGCAAGATGGGAATGGAGGGAACCTTTCTCAATATAGTGAAGGCCATCTACCACAAGCCAGTGGCAAATATTATCCTCAATGGAGAAAAACTGAAAGCCTTCCCTCTAAATTCTGGCAACAAGACAAGGCTGTCCTCTCTCACCACTCCTATTTCAACATAAGCACTGGAAGTACTTGCTATAGCGATTACGGCAAGAAAAGGATATCAAGGGAATCCAGATAGGAAAGGAAGAAGTCAAGCTCTCACAGTTTGCAGATGACATGATACTCTACTTAGAAAACCCTAAAAGACTCTATCAAAAAAGCTTCTAGAAAACAATAGACTCATATAGCAAGGTGGCAGGCTACAAAATTAACACACAAAAATCAATGGCCTTTCTATATACCAATAGTAATAAGGATGAAATGGACATTAAAGGAAAACAACCCCATTCACAATAGTACCACACAAAACTCAAATATCTTGGAATCAACTTGACTAAATATGTGAAGGACCTATACAAAGAAAACTATAAAACTCTGCTCCAAGAAATAAGAGAGGACACACGGAAATGGAAACACATACCCTGCTCATGGATTGGCAGGATTAACATCATCAAAATGTCAATACTCCCCAAGGCATTATACAGATTTAATGCCATCCCTCTAAAGATACCCATGACATTCTTCAAAGAAGTGGATCAGACACTTTTGAAATTCATTTGGAACAATAAACACCCTCAAATAGCTAAAGCAATCATTGGGAAAAAGAATATGGGAGGAATACTTTTCCCAACTTTAAACTGTACTACAAAGCAACAGTTATCAAAACAGCATGGGTATTGGAATAAGGATAGGTCCTCAGATCAGTGGAATAGGCTTGAATACTCAGAAAATGTTCCCCAGAGATACAACCATCTAATTTTTGATAAAGGAGCAGGAAATCCTAAATGGAGAAGGGAAAAGCTCTTCAACAAGTGGTGTTGGCACAATTGGATAGCCACTTGCAAAAAAATTAAACTTAGACCCCCAGCTAACATCATGTACAAAGGTAAATCCAAATGGATTAAAGACCTCGATATCAGCCTCAAAACCATAAGGAAATATAGAACAGCACATTAGGCAAAACACTACAGGACATTACAGGCATCTTCAAGGAGGAAACTGCACTCTCCAAGCAAGTGAAAGCAGAGATTAACAGATGGGAATATATTAAGCTGAGAAGCTTCTGCACCTCAAAGGAAATAGTGCCCAGGATACAAGAGCCACCCACTGAGTGGGAGAAACTATTCACCCCAATACCCATCTGATAAGGGGCTAATCTCCAAAAATATACAAAGGCACTGACAGAACTTTTACAAGGAAAAAACATCTAACGCCATCAAAAAATGGGGAGAAGAAATGAACAGACACTTTGGACAAAGAAGAAATACACATGGCCAAAAGACACATGAAAAAATGTTCCAACATCACTAATCATCAGGGAGATGCAAATCAAAACAACGATGAGATACCACCTCACACCCCAGAGAATGGCACACATCACAAAGAATGAGAATAAACAGTGTTGGCGGGGATGTGGAGAGAAAGGAACTCTTATCACTGCTGGTGGGAATGCTGTCTAGTTCAACCTTTATGGAAAGCGATATGGAGATTCCTCCAAAACTGGAAATTCGAGCTCCCATACGATCCAGCTATACCACTCCTAGGAATATACACCTTAGGAACACAAAAATACATACAAAAACCCACTTCCTTACACCTAATTCATTGCAGCGCTCTATTACCATAGCAAGACTCTGGAAACAACCAAGATGCCCTTCAACAGACGAATGGCTAAAGAAACTGGGGTACATATACACAATGGAATATTATGCAGCTGTCAGGAGAGATGAAGTCATGAAATTTTCCTATACATGGATGTACATGGAATCTATTATGCTGAGTGAAATAAGTCAGAGAGAGAGAGAAAAACGCAGAATGGTCTCACTCATCTATGGGTTTTAAGAAAAATGAAAGACACCCTGGTAATAATAATTTTCAGACACAAAAGAGAAAAGAGCTGGAAGTTCCAGCTCACCTCAGGAAGCTCACCACAAAGAGTGATGAGTTTAGTTAGAGAAATAACTACATTTTGAACTGTCCTAATATTGAGAATGTATGAGGGAAATGTAGAGCCTGTTTAGGGTACAGGCGGGGGTTGGGTGGGGAGGAGGGAGATTTGGGACTTGGGTGATGGGAATGTTGCACTGGTGATGGGTGGTGTTCCTTTTATGACTGAAACCCAAACACAATCATGTATGTAATCAAGGTGTTTAAATAAAAAAAATAAAAAAAAAAGAAATAAAAATATGATTGAGAAAAAAAAAACAACTGATTCCTCTTTTAAATAAATGAATTAATTAATTTTCATCATTATTATAGCTTTTTCCTTTCTTTTTTTTTGCCACATAGTGGTCAGGGGTTACTCCTAGTTCTATACTCAGAAATAGTTTTGGCAGTTTTGGGGGATCATATGAGATGCCGGAATTGAACCCACGTCTGTCCTGGGTGTGTGCAAGGCAAACGTCCTACTGCTATGCTATCGCTCTGGCTCTACTTTTTTTTTTTTAATATTTTTATTTAAACACCATGATTACAAACATGTTTGTAGTTGAGTTTCAGTCATAAAAAGTACATCCCCTTCACCAGTGCAACCTTCTTGCCACCAGTGCCACCCATTTCCCTTACTCCCCCACCCCTGCTTGTTTTGAAACAGGCATTCTATTTCTCTCACTCATTACCATTGTCATGATAGTTGTTTGTGAAGTTATTTCTCTAATTGCACCATCACTCATGTGGTAAGCTTCATATTATGGGCTGGTCCTTCCAGCCCTCATATCTATTGTCTCTGGGTATAATTAGCATACTGTCTTTTATTTTTCTTTCTTTTTTTTGGGGGGGCACACCTGGTGATGCTTAGGGGTTACTCATGGCTATGCGCTCAGAAGTCAATCCTGGCTTGAAAGATCATATGGGATGCTGGGGGATCGAACCGAGGTCCGTCCTAGGTCAGCATATGTAAGGCCAACACCCTACTGCTTGTGCCACTGCCCTGGCCCCCTGTCTTTTGTTTTTCTTAAATTCCACAGATAAATGAGACTGTTCTGTGTCTATCTCACTCAGCATAATAGTTTTCATGTCCATCCATGTACAGTAAAATTTCATGACTTTATTTTTCCTGACAGCTGCATAGTATTCCATTGTGTATATGTACCACAGTTTCTTTAGCCACTCATTTGTTGTTGGGAATCTGAGTTGTTTCCAGATTCTGGCTATTGTAAATAGCACTGCAATTAAAGGGCATTTTTGTATTGTGCATTTATGTTCCTAGGGTATATCTCTAGGAGTGGTAATGTTGAATTATATGGGAACTCAATTTCCAGTTTTTGAGGAATCTCCATATTGTTTTCCATTAAGGCTGGACTAGATGGCATTCTCATCAGCAGTGGATGAGAGTTCCTTTCTCTCCACATCCCCACCAACACTGATGATTTTTTGTGATGTGTGCCAGTCTCTGTGGCATGAGATGGTACCTCATTGTTGTTTTGATTTACATCTCCCTGATGATTAATGATGTGGATTATTTTTCATATGACTTTTGGCCATTTGAATTATTCATTGAGGAAATATCTGTTCATTTCTTCTCATTTTTGATGGGGTTATATTTTTTTTCTTGTGAAATTCTGTCAATACCTTGTCTATCTTAGATATCAGCCCCTTATCTGATGGGTATTGGGTGAATAGTTTCTCCTGTTCCATGGGTGGCTTTTGTATCCTAGTCACTATTTCCTTTGAGGTACAGAAGCTTCTCAGTTTAATGTAGTCCTATTTGTTTATCTTTACTTTCACTTCTTTGGACAGTGGTGTTTCCTCCTTGAAGATGTCTTTTTTTTTTTTTTGGCAGGCGTGCAACAAGTTTAATTTTTTGAGCAGGGGAATTTATAGGGGTAAAAATAGCCACAGGTGAAGAAAAATTGTAATCACAAAGCCTAGTATAACAATAACAATACCTAAGTTATGGGTGTGACTGTAAAAATTCTAAATTGCAAGAGAGGAGGTCACAACTCAAGGTAACTCCTTACAAGCTTATGAAGATGTCTTTAGTCTCAATCTCATGGAGTGTTTTACCTACATTCTTCTACATACTTTATGGTTCTAGGTCTAATATCAGATATTTAATCCATTTTGATTTGACCTTTGTGCATGGTATCAGATGAAGGTCCAAGTTCACCATTTTTTTTCTTTTTTTGAGATCAGAGCATTTTATTGGAAGGGGTGTCTTCAGGAGAGGAAAAACTGATGTCCTCATTGAACGGGGATCTCTGAGCCTCACAGCTGCAGAAAAGGGGTCACTCCTGGATCTACATTCAGAATCACTCCTGGCAGTAGTTGGAGGACTATAGAGGATGCCTGGGATCAAACCTGCATCAGCTGCATGTAAAGCAACCACCTTACTTGCTATACTATCTTTCTGGCCCTACATGCTATTATTATTATAATTGTTGTTATTAATCTTACTTAATTTAAACAATATGGTTACAAGGTTGTTCATATTACAGTTTTTTTATACAGATACAAAGTTGTTCATGATTTTCAGTCATAAAATAAACAATACCCTTTACCAGTGCACAATTCCTGCCACTATTGTACCCAGTGTCCTTCTCCACCTCTCCTCTGCCTGTCTCTGGGGCAGACATTTTTCTATTCTATCTTCCTTGTTTTTCCCTTTTAGACACTCTGGTGTGTATTATTGTTACTGAGGGGTATCATGCCTCTCACTTTATCTCCTTTCAGCATCCAATTCTTGTTCAGAGTGATCTGATCATTTCCAACTATCATTGTCATCGTGGTACCTTCTTTGCCCTAAATGCACTTTTCCACTATTTGTGGTAAGCTTCCTACCATGGACTGGTTCTCTTGACCCTTATCTCTATGATATCTAGCTTTAGTTTTTGTTTTTAGTATTCCACAAATGAGTGCAACCATTCTATGTCTATTCCTTTCCCTCTGACTCATTTTGCTCAGTGTAATACTCTCCAAATCCATCCATGTATAAGTAAATGTCATGACTTTATTTTTTCCTAATAGCTGTGTAGTATTCCATTGTGTAGATGTATCATTGTCTTACCCTATATTAAGTGACAACTGCATAAGGGTCCCGTTCCTTTTAAGAACAAGCAGCTCTGGGGCTGGAGAGATAGCATGGAGGTAGGGCGTTTGCCTTTCATGCAGAGGGTCATTGGTTCGAATCCTGGCATCCCATATGGTCCCCCAAGCCTGCCAGGAGCGATTTCTGAGCGTAGAGCCAGGAGTAACCCTTGAGCACTGCTGGGTGTGACCCAAAACCAAAAAAAAAAAAAAAAAAGAAAAGAAAAAAAAAAGAAAAAAAAAGAAAAAAGAACAAGCAGCTCCAACAGCTACTGCCCCTGCCCCTTTTAACTATTATTTTCTATAGAGTTAAGAGTATGTCTCTAACTGCTATTGGCCATAGAGACCTCTAAAAGCCCTCCCAGAGGAGGCTGAGGGAGGTCTTGAATCAGTAAGTTCCTGCAGTTGAAGAAGCAGCTTGATAGCACATGACAGACTATTTCCACTCCTGGCCATGGCTTTTCTCCCTGATTTCAGCTATATCTTTTGAACTGTTTACCCTTTTGAATACTTGTTTTCTTTTTTACCTGGCTCTCAATCTGACCTTACCCTTGTCTCAAACACAGCTCTTTTTTCCTCTCCTAGCCTATGGGTTTGGCATAAGGCCCCTGGGCTTCTCTATTAAAAAGTCTTGAAGTATCTCGTTAGAATCTTGCCTGCAATGCCCCTGTGGACCGTGACAGTACAAGCCCCTTCTCTGGCAGTTGGCTCTGGCAGTTGGTGCCTGAACACCATTGTTTCTTTATCCACTCATCTGTTCTTGGACACTTGGGTTGTTTCCAGATTCTGGCTATTGTAAATAAAGCTGTGATGAACATAAAAATGCAAAAGACTTTTCTACATTGTGTTTTTGGCTCCTAGGGTATAGTCCTAGGAGTGGCATTGCTGTGTAGCAACCACTCACTCACCTAGGACAGAGAGAGAGAAGAGAAGAGAGAAAGAAAAACCAAGTACACTTTTTATTTCTCCTGGAGTCTGAGGCCTGCCACCATTTCCCAGAGGTTTCAGAGAGAGGGAGAGAAAAATAGATGAAAATTTACCAGCCAGAGGTGGCCAGGAGAAGCCCTGGTACAAAGAAAGAAAGAAAAGGAAATAGATACAAAGCAGGCAGCATCTCTCCAATGCTTTCTTTATCTCTGCCTCCCCCCACCCAGCAATTGCTGCTCTGGTCACTATCCTAGGCTTTCCCCCCAAACAGTCCAAGTTTTTCTTTTTTATACCTGACATGACAGGGGGCATATCCAAGGGATATATTCAGGTTCAACAGTCATTATAGGGGGGATCCAAGTCCAACTGCCATACATTGCTGGGTCATATGGAAGCTCAATTTCTTGGTTAATCAATCAAAAATCAGGAGAAGAAATGAACAGACATTTCTCAAAGAAGAAAAACAGATGGCCAAGAGGGCACGTAAAAATGCTCCATATAATTAATCATAAGGGAGATGCAAATAAAAACAATGAGCTATCATCTCACACCACAAAGACTGGCACATATCACAAAGAACCAGTGTGGAGAAAGGGACTCTCATTCACTGCTGGTGGGAATGCTGATAGGTCCAGCCTTTTTGGAAATCAATACAGTTATTTCACATGACATTCTTTTTAAATCTCATTTTAGAAATAGGAGTTCTCTTGAGCTAGAATTCTCTTAATAAACATGCCATTTTTATGTCTCTCTTTACAGAAACTACATTTTACTTTATTTACATTCAGAGTCGTTTCTTTTTACTTCAATTTCACAGAAACTTTAGAATATTTTGTTTGCAAAGTTTGAGAACCACATCCAACAGTACTCAGGGGCTACTCCCAGGCTTTCTCCCTTTGGTACTCAGGGGGACTATACAGTGCTGGGAAATTGAATCTAGGCTTCCTGCACGAAAAGCATGATTATCAGTCCAATGATAATCCAATCTTTCCAGACCCTTTTTGATACTTAAAAAACTTTACTTTCCTACTTTAAAACAAGGCACTATAGCTCACAAGAGCACCTACAGATTCAGGCATTTTTCCAGCAAGTTTCATATTCAGCTGTTTCCCACTGGTAGAAAAAAAAGTATCTGGGCATTTACTTTGCACAAGACATCATCTCCAGCAAAGAGATAGGACAGGAATGCACAAAAACTGTGGTGGAGATTTTATCTCTCAATTTACATTCCAAAGATCATAACAGAGGGATTTTGGGGGTAAAGAGATTACTGCTATGGTCTCAGGGCTAAAAGTAATGTTTAAAATTCAAAACTAAGAATGTTCTGGTGTTAATCAGAAAGTAAATGTATTGAGACCCCACTGTCAATTATACTGGGGAATCCAGGAGTCCTATGCAGCAATAGGAATAGAATGAACTCCCATTTAGTTCTGAGAGCCTGAAGTGGGTCAGTTATCATTAGAATCAGGACCGTTGGGGCCGGGTAGGTGGCGCTGGAGGTAAGGTGTCTGCCTTGCAAGCGCTAGCCAAGGAAGGACCTCGGTTCGATCCCCCGGCGTCCCATATGGTCCACCCAAGCCAGGGGCGATTTCTGAGCACATAGCCAGGAGTAACCCCTGAGCGTCAAACGGGTGTGGCCCAAAAACCAAAAAAAAAAAAAAAAAAAAAAAAAGAATCAGGACCGTAAACATCCTGCAGTTGGGACTCCTACTTTTCCTCTGCTCCTTTCAGTTTTTCTTTCCATTTTGGACGTTCTCCTGTCCAATGGCCTTGCTTATTGTTTCACTGCTCTATCCTAGGGTAGTTACTGGAACCAGCTTCTATGGTAAAAAGAGCTTCCATTTTATTAGTATTTTGTTCTTCCTCTGCATTATAATTTTAAACTAATGGCCACCATCCATGAAGGATTCACAATGCCCAATGTGACTAACTCTTCTCCCACCTTTTCAGAAGACTATCTGGCTTAATCTAGATTTCATTTCTCTTTGTACCATCACTTTCCCCCAAAAGGGAATCAAAGAACACAAGGTTTTGGAGAAAAGGAAGGTTTATGTTTTACTGTAGGTAGAGTTAAGGGAGATGGTAAGATCTCAAAATCAAACCTACCCACAGGTCTTGGCAGTATCTTATATGATGGATACGAAACACCACAAAAATGCTGTTTATAAGCTTATGGGCATGTGAGGGAAGTCCAAGGTCACTGGATGTGGTTACAGAATTTGGTTTCACTAGACTTTGTGGCATCTTGAAAGTTGTTGCTCATCATCCTGTTCTATTAACCATGGTTCAAGGGGCACAGTCACCACAGTCATATCTTAAGAAGAACTCAGAGGGGAGGGAAAAAAATCTAAATTTTGATTATATTTGGTTTATATTTTAACAGGGTTAGCATGGAATGAGCTACATGATTTCCCCGATTCTTAGAAAAATGTAAGCAACAAAGTGAGAAAAATAGGGTGAGAGAAATGTTAGAGGCCAAGAACTCTCTGAACAGATGGAATAACAAGAATTTTGAAGAGATACACTAGAACTGACAACTGGTATAAAAGTTATTGGGCCCGGAGAGATAGCACAGTGGTGTTTGCCTTGCAAGCAGCCGGTCCAGGACCAAAGGTGGTTGGTTTGAATCCCGGTGTCCCATATGGTCCCCCATGCCTGCCAGGAGCTATTTCTGAGCAGACAGCCAGGAGTAACCCCTGAGCACTGCCATGTGTGGCCCCCCCAAAAAAAAAGTTATTAATTTGTCTTTAAAATAAGAGGATCTTTTAAATCTTTATAAATCCAAATCATATCATATATTTTTCCATTTGTATGTAAAACATTCTTTTATTCCATCTCTTCTTTTCTGAGACTACCAAAAATAAATTAGCTTACAAAACACAAAGAAAAATTATAAATAAAAACTTATTTCTGAGCTGTAACCATGTCTACAAATGCAGTTGCCATGTTCGTACCTGGCCAGCTCCATAGAACTCACTCTTCTCAAAAGGGATATAAACCATGAAAAATCGTGGCACACTGGTCATGCAAGTAGAAAAGCTGGTAATCTTGGGAGGAGAGTGTGGGCCACGCCTTCACCCTGCTGAAGTCATGTCTGCTGTATCTATCACTCAGAATCATAGTGTTGCCTATGGCCCTGTCTTAGCATCCTTCTAGGATTCTCTTTGAGGACACCAATCTGACCAAACTTTAGGTGTACTGGTATTTGGGCTGATATCACCAGAGTTATTGGAGCAAGTGTGGGCACTCTCCCCTCCATAATTTCCTTCTTCCAGAGACCTGACAGATGAGTACATGCCCCAAAATTAGTTTTAGTATCAGTAATAGTGCTTTGAATTTCTGGACACCTTCACTTTTTGATGCTGTTATCCCTATAGGAACTTACCAATTTATGAGAATGGGCAGTTAAAAAACAAGATCTTATGAAACCTTCTGCCACTGTCTTACTATCTTTCTTGTAACTATCATATTTTTCACAAATGTGCTGCTACTTTATTTCTTCTTCTTTCTTTCTTAAAATTTTCTTCTATTCCTTTTTCTTTAAAATTTTTTCTTTATATTCTTTTTAAATAATAATTTTGCTTTCATTTATCTGGAAAAATGTATTATATTCAATTATATCAATGATGTGATGTATTTTTTTTTAAATAAAGCAAAGCAAAACAAAACAATAAGGGCTGGAGCAATAGTACAATGAGTAGGGCATTTGCCTTGCATGTGACTGGCCTGGGTTCGATCCCTGGCATCCCATATGGTCCCTGAGCCTGCCAGGAGCAATTTCTGAGTGCAGAGTCAGGAATAACCCCTGAACGCCGCTGGGTATGACCCCAAAACAAAATCAAACAACCCCCCAAAACAACAACAAAAAAACCCAAAACATATTTCCTTCTTTTTTCTTTCTTTTTTTGTTTTTGTTTTTGTTTTTGGGCCACACCCGGCGGTGCTCAGGGGTTACTCCTGGCTGTCTGCTCAGAAATAGCTCCTGACAGGCACGGGGGACCATATGGGATACCGGGATTCGAACCAACCACGTTTGGTCCTGGATCAGCTGCTTGCAAGGCAAACACCACTGTACTATCTCTTCAGGCCCTTCTTTTTTCAATTGAAGAGAGAATTATAGAATCTATTTAATCCCATATACTTACTGTTCAGGGATGTGGGGGAAAGATAAATGACAATTACTTTCTACTTGGGGAAGAAGAATATAATAAGTGGATATTAATATAAAACACATCAGAAAAGGAATAAACAAATTAAGGAAGATTGGAATTGTATGTACTAGAAAAAGGCTGATTTTAAACAAGGGTGGTCAATGTAGGTGCTAATGAGTAAACCATTGAAACAATGAGGAGAGAGCCATGAAACGTTTTTGAAGCAGAACCAATTTATACAGTAAGGCACAAGTAGGCACAAGTCTACCATATTATTGGTTACCTACAAAAATATTCTACTTATTTTTTAATCAGTAGGAAAAATTTATGAAATAAGAGTTGAAGAAAACATTGCTATTTTAACTTACTGTACTGCATTTATCTCCATATTAAAGCTATTATAAAATACTCCTTTAATTATGCTTATTTTTTCACTGTAAAGATCCACTTATGGAATTTTCTTATAAAGTAACAACATTAAAGGAATTGGCAGAAGAAATGATGAGTTTTTATAAACCAGCATAAAATGAAGAAGACATAGAGGAAACAGTCTAAAAAAACAATTTGACAATTAATAAATGCAATGGAAGTAGGTACTCTCTAAAGAGATTCTCTTGGGATCGGAATTATGATGGTAGCCCATGATGGACTTTGTGCATTAAAGCCAAGAACCTAAGAGAGGAATCTTCTGACTGTCCTTTTATAATTCACTGTTGAAATCATTCTCAGAAGGTTTCAGTCTATTTTCCTTCCTAAGAAATAAGCTGTGAATCAATCCAGTATTTTTATTAAAAATTTAAATAGCAGGGACTGGAGAGCTAGCATGGAGGTGAGGTGTTTGCCTTGCACGCAGAAGGACGATGGTTCGAATCCCGGCATCCCTTATGGTTCGCTGAGCCAGGAGCGATTTCTGAGCATAGAGTCAGGAGTAACCTCTGAGCACAGCCAGGTGTGACCCCCCCCAAAAAAAAAACAAAAAACAAAAACAAACAAAAAATAAAAATTTAAATAACAAAATCTAAAATTGAGTGCAATTTCTAGATGAGAGAAAACACAGACTTTGTAAAGTCTACAGGGCATATGGATTCTTATATAAGCATAGACATGATTAAACTTGAATAAGATTTTAAATATCCAAAAATTAAAATAAGAAACTCAGATATCTATATTTTAAAAATAAATTTTAGAGGGGCCGGCATGGTGGCACTAGAGGTAAGGTGTCTGCCTTGCAAGCGCTAGCCTAAAACAGACTGCGGTCCCATATGGTCCCCCAAGCCAGGAGAGACTTCTGAGCACATAGCCAGGAGTAACCCCTGAGCATCACCGGGTGTGGCCCAAAAACAAAAACAAAAAAAAAACAAAAAACCAAAAAATCGAGAAATTTGATTCAAGTGACTATTCACTTATCAAAGGACCTAAAATGTTCTTCAGTTTAAGAACAGGATTTTAGGGGCTGGAGCGATAGCACAGCGGCAGGGCATTTGTCTTGCATGCAGCTGACCCAGGATAGACCTGGGTTCGATCCCCAGCATCCCATATGATTCCCCTAGCCAGGAGCTATTTCTGAGCACATAGCCGGAGTAACCCTTGAGTGTCATCGAATGTGGCCCAAAACCCCAACAAACAAACAAACAAACCCCCCAAAATCCCCTCCAATCCCCCCAAGAAAACAACCCAACCCCCAGGGTATTTTAGTTAAACAAAAATTCATTGCAAGAGAATTAGTGAGTATCCCCCCCACCCCTCCCAGAACTATAGCTAGACATGTGTCGACTCCTGGTCACTGTAGCAACCTCATCAGCAGTGAAGGGGCTAGTGGGGGTGGGGGAAAGAAATCTAACAACAACTGTTTTTATTTAAAAAAAGAATTCCAGCGTTGGAATTTTTCCACCTGCTCTGGGGACCTACTGCCCTGCTTCTCTTGGGGCGCCGAGACTAGATCACAGAAAACGTGTTCTGCATTCTAGCACTAAGCAAACGTCAGCTTTAGCAAGTTGCCCTCAATTTCCTAGTGAAATGAAAGCCACAAAATCAATGCCCTGCAGAGAGGAGCTTTGCAGATCTCAACAGGTCGGGGTAGGCTGTGGACACAGGCATGTAGAAAGGGCTCAAGACATGTGGGTCTGATTTAACAGTTATTGTGATATTTTTGGTTCTGTTTTGTTTTGGGGTTACATCGGACATTGCTGGGGTGTTCAGTCCTGGCGGTGTTCAGGGGACATAGTGGTGGCAGGGACTGGATTATTGCCTTCTGTATGCAAAGCTTGTTGAGCTCGTTGTTACTGAAACTTTCCACCCATCTTTCACTTCCATGTCCTCACTTCACTAACTCCTCTTCAGGGCTCTGTGCAAGGTCCTCTTCCTCCAGGAGACCCTCTGGCTTGGGGAACTCTTTCTCGGAGCACCAGCAGTCCACACTAGGTGCCTCTCCTCTGACTCTGGCTTGTTACCTGCTCTCATTGGAGCTGGCATTGTTTACCTCTTACTCTTCTGCTGTTTTGCTTCTCTCAGCCTTGCACTCAGCTCATCCCCTGGGGCGGGCAGCTTGGAACAAGGACACCTGCTGCTCTTTGCCCACAGGCAGGCCCAAGCTGTGCCTGTCTCATTTGCTATTCTAAACAGGCCAGGTTAGATGGCAGGACCAGTCTGAACTGCGTGTTTATTATTATTTTTTTTAAATATGAATAATCTTTCTTCTTATTGAAAAAACATTACACTAGGAAATGATAGAAGATTCAGGTGTGTAATGTTAAACATCAAAGTCTGTATACACACCACTGAGTTTACTCCCAAAGTTCTCTCTGATCCTGCCCCACATAATTGCCTCTTTGTACCCGATTTACTCACTACTGCCTCGCCTCCTTCCTCCTGCTCACTGCTAATTTGCCTTATCTTTTCAAAGTTCGTTTTTGCTTCATTTAGTTATTTGTTTAGTTTCTCTGGGAACTGTGTTGTTTGCTTTTCTTTGTCTCACTAACTTTCCGGCTATAATAATAACCTCTAGGTCGGCCCATGCTGTTGTAACTCATAGGATTTCATCTTCCTAGGAGAGAGAGAGAGAGAGTCAGCTGGAAGTTTCTGTTGTGTTCACAGACCGAATCTATTTGGTCCAATGAGCTGCTGGTGGGGGTGCAAATGGGCTGTTGCCAGTTAATTGTCAGTAATGTTGCAATGAACATGGTGGCCAGTGTATCTTCTGCTTTGTCATTTTCTTTCTGTCTTTTTTTTTTTTAAAGACTATTTATCTATTTATTTATTTAGGTTTTTGGGTCACACCTGGCAGTGCTCAGGGGTTACTCCTGGCTCTGTGCTCAGAAATTGCTTCTGGCAGGCTCCGGAGACCATATGGGATGCCGGGAATCGAACCCAGGTCCATCCGAATTGGCCACATGTGAGGCAAATACCCTACCGTGTGCTATTGCTCCGGTCTCTTGAGTTTCTTTCTTTCCTCCTTTCTTCTTCCACCTCTTCCTCTACTTCTTCCTCCTCCTCTTCTTCCTCTTCTTCCTTTATCTTCTCCTTTTCCTCCTCCTCTATTTCCTCTTCTTCCTCCTTTTCCTCCTCCCTTCTACCAGTAACTAGACAGAAGTGGGATGACTAGGTAGTTTGGAATCTCTACTTTTCATTTTCAGAGGCCTTTCTACACTGATTTCCATCCCTGCTGTGCCAGTCTGTACTCTCCCTATGGAGACGGGGCTCCTCCTCTCTACATCCTGGCCAACACTTGCTTTTTTTTTGTTCTCATCAAAATGGACCATCTTTACAGATGGCAGGAAAAAGTCTTTCCTGATTTTGATGTACATTTTCCCAGAAATAAGGAATGATGGGCACCTTTTCTGGCTCTTCTGGCCATGTCTTCTTTGCAGAAATGTCTGTGAGATTTTCTGCTCACCTTTTTTGGGCTTGTTTGTTTGTTTTATATGGGGGTACACCTGGAATGCTCATAGCTTATTACTATGTCTCTACATCAGGAATCATTCCTAATTATGTGTCTGAGGACCTTACACTCAGCCCAATTAATGTTTCTGTTTTTATCCCAGACACCATGCTGTTTTGAATACCTTTTCTCTGTAGCACAGCTTGAAAGCAGGGAGCATGGCACTTGTAATTTTTCCTCAAGATTATTTTTGCTACTGAACTTTTTAAATTTATTTTTATTTATTTATTTATTTGTTTATTTGTTTTTGGGCCACACCCGGCGGTGCTCAGGGGTTACATCTGGCTGTCTGCTCAGAAATAGCTCCTGGCAGGCACGGGGGACCATATGGGACACAGGGATTCGAACCAACCACCTTTGGTCCTGGATCGGCTGCTTGCAAGGCAAACGCCACTGTGCTATCTCTCCGGGCCCAACCTTTTTTTATTTTTTAATGGGTGAGGAGTTGGAGAGATATTATCCTGTGTGAAGGGGTTGCCTTGAGTGCCAGCAGGAATGATCCCTGAGTACAGAACCAGAAGTAAGCTCTGAGCACAGCAAGGTGTGTGTGGAACTCGTCCCCATCCAAAAAACCTGCCAAATCCTAAAATACAATAAAAGAAAAAAGAGGGAGACACATTTGCATAAGCAAAATTTGACCTAATGCCGGGTAAACCAATGAGAAGAGAGAGAGTAGCTTTGCCTGAAGGAGTGTACCTATGAAGATGTGTGTCTTGAGTATGAATGCATGTGTGTGTTTGTGCATACATCATGTATGTGTTGTATGCATGGTTTGCTCAGCTTGAAATTTTCTGCAGAGGGGCTTGGAGGCCAAACTCCCAAGGGGCTTCTCCCAAGCTGCAGACCCGAGAGCTAATGGGCTGCCTCATTCTGGACTTGGAGTAGATACTGAATGTTCTTAATAACCATCATGAGGAGAAGGCCTGGGTTGAGTGGCCTGGCCGGAATGACAAGTTTTAGGTTCCCACAGTCTCCCCTCCCTAAATCTACCTTTTTTTTTTTTTCTAGAAACTGGGCCCAGGTCTCTCTTTGCCTGGTTTCCATGTGCTGAAGGATTTTCTTTGTGTTTACAGAGTCAGGGACCCTGCCTTTGCTGGCAGATCTGGGCCCCAATCCCAGAGCAGGTCTGAAGAGAAATACCTCCACCCGCCCCTGTCACATTCCATCAGCAGGGGCTGGTGCTCCAGAAGGGAAGTTAGGGAGGCTTCTGCCCTCGGCTCCTTGCCCCTGCTGACTAGGGTGCTGGCACAACTGGGAAGCCTCAGACTTTGATGAGGGGAGAGTTAGTACCAGGGAGGTCCTGCCTGCATTGACAGTGAGATACCCATGAGATTTGGTTCTCCATTCACTCTGTGTATGTGTACATATGTGTGTGCATACATGTGCATACACATGTGTCAGGCTGTATTCCTCCCCTGTCCCGGAATGCCCTGGAACTCAAGTGTCCTTGAACCCTGGCTCCTGCTGTTTCTTTGGTTAGGGGGTGTCTTCCTTGTCAGACTCCAGACCCAGGGAATCACTGGCACCCTTTGTTATTCAGGCAGCTCACCTGGGTATGGGCCTCTTGGCAGTTTTCCTTAATGAATAATTTTGCTGGATTCAGGGGATCTGCTGTGGGGAGCCAGAAGGAGATGGGGCTCAACTTTTTGTCTCCACAGCTGACTGTCTCAGTCCAGTGTCTCTGCCCCATTCTTCCTCTCCCAGAAAGAGCTGTTCTAGAAACTCAAAGAACTAACCACCCCTCCCCCAAGGCTGCTGGACTCCAGGCATCAGCTTGAAGCCAGCAGACTTCAGGCATTTTTTTGGCTCTATAAGACACACCTGACCATTAGACACACATAGTTTTCAGATGAGGAAAACAAGATAAAAAATATTCTAAAGCAAGTGGTGCAATGCAAGATGCAGTCAGGAGACAGCGGCTGGGAAAAACCAGCCTGTGAGGCCAAAGTATATTTACAATACGCTGGCCCATAGCTGGTTAAACATATTTACCTAACTATTTTTACATCAGAAAAATTTTTTTTAAATACTTTGTCTGCACAATAAAGGGGGCATAACACTGAGGATGTCAAGTGGTTAGTATATGCTCTCTTCTCCTGCACTCAGACTTCAGCTCCATGCAGCATTTATTCCATAAGATGCACAGACATTTCCCCCCATCTTATGGGAGGAAAAAGTGTATCTTATGGTATGAAAAATATGGTAGTCTTTGAGGACATATACATACCCTCACCCCATTTCAGGTGACTCTGGGGGTAGATGAACTTGGTTGAAAGTTGGGGAACACAAAGCTTATGGTCCCTTTCCTGCATTCTACCCTGGCTGAGGGCTTGCTGGGCTGCGGAGGAGGGGCACAGTATCTGCCCACTCTCTTGATGGGCTCCAGACTGGCAGACTTGGGCACTCTGGGTATTTGGTGGAACCTAATTCTGCCTGATTCCTTATAGAGTCAACCCTTGAGGCCCTGGTGACCACTGACCTCGGGGCAAGTCAGAGCAGCCATGAACAGTCCTGAACTTGCTCCAAGGCCTGAATCAGATCTCAAATTAGCAGGACACTTCTGCTCCTAGGTTGTTTCTAAGATGCCTCCTGCATCAGGTCACTGAATTCCATGCCACTTCTCATTTCCCAGAATGCTCAGTTTTAGTTTCCATTTGGCCCTAGTCTATTCTCCAGGGACCACCAGGAGCTCCCTTCTATAAAGCCAGCTCCTGGCCAGCCTCTGGGACGATCCCCCAGACAGACCTTTCCTCTTCCTGGTGTTCCTGGAACATGCCAAGCTCGTTCTTTCCTAGGGAATCTGCTTCTGCCCGACTCCCCTAAGATTTGCTTAACCTCATTTATCGTCTGACACCTATTTGGGACACTCTTAGACCTTCCTAGTGACCCCCCCATCATAGTCCTCTCCATGTGCCTCCATCCCCCATTAGATTTACATGCCAGCACCAAAACAAAGGCTCAGGAGGACTGGAGAGCTAGAGCTAGACTGTTCTATTCTAAATACTCAGAATCTAAAAGGAACTGAGGTCCAGAGTTAGCTGTTGAATGGAGTAAAGGGCTTCTTTCATGTTTTACTCTTGTCAGGCAAATGAACATTGAGTATTTATCAATGTTGAAGTTGATCATGAGGTCAAAGGCAGCAGGGATACCCTGGTTTAGCTGGGGAGATAAGGGGGAGCTATGTTGTGTGACGAAGAAATTTAAGCAGAGAAATTAGAGGCAGACAGAAGAGACCAAGCTTAAGTGGATCAAGGTGGTCTTCTCAAAGGAGGTGGTCCCCAAGCTGAGCACCAAGAAGGAAACTGGAGTGGCTGGTGTTCAAGGAAGAGGTGGTAAGAAGCGAGGATATTGCAGCCAGATTAGGGCCTGGCCCCTCCTGGATGGATGGAATATGGCTTTTGGGGTTCCAGAGTGGCTCTCAGGTGCACAATACAGCCAGTCCCTGGGGGCCTGTTCAGTGACCCAGGACAGGAGGTGGTTGGTGACAGCCAAGGCTCAAGCGTCATTGAGGTTTCTGTTCCAGCAAGGGAACATGGTAGGGGAAGGGTGGGAAGGGCTTGGAGCACAGAAACTTGGCTCAAGGTTGAGCTGAACAGCCCCCTCACTCTGCTTCAGTGGGTGGGAAGGGGGGCTAGCAGGGGGGTGGGGGGAGAGGCCAGCTCAAGCACCCCTCTGGTGAAGACTGGAAGGGGTGTGTGTTTTCTGTCTTTCTGTCTTGCCCTAGAGAGGGCTGTATCCAGATGCCCAGGGCCTGGATAAGGTGGGAGACCCCTGGGGATGGAAAGCAGTGCTGGGGGATCAGATATGAGGCAGTGAAGGGGCTGATCCAACTCCTCCCCACAGCCTTGAAGCTCCCTCCCCCAGCACTGGCTCTGGTTCCCCTCAGTTCCCATCAGTTCCTGTCAGTCTGGTTTTTCTTCCTCTTGGAACTTCCTGATCTTGTCCACTGCCTGTCTTGTGCTCCAGCCCTATCTCCAGTGCTCCAGTCCCTTCTCTCTTGTGCTCCAGCCCCGTTTCTCCTCTGCTCCCACCTGGGAAAAGCAGGGCAAAGCAGGATGGAAGATCACCTCAGCCCTGACTCCTAGCTGGAGTCTGGGGTTCTGGCCACCACTCAGCTGGCTGATCAGGGCCCCAAGTTGCTGAGTCTGACCCCAGGGGGTTTGGAACATATGCTTCCTCTGTAGACCTGCTCTGGTATTAGGGCCCAGGTCCCCCACACAGCCAAATTGACCTGAGTCTAAACACACAGCAAAGCACCCAGCACATGGAAACCAGGTAAAACCCTTTAGCAGGAGAGAGCTGGACCTGGGTTCTAGAAGGAAGAAATTGACTCAGGGTGGGGGGACCCCAAACTTCCATTTTAGGTCTATCCAGGTCTGAATATCCCTCTCCAGGACCCCAGTAGTCTGTTGATATCCAACAGGACCCTTTCAATATATCCCAGTGGGTTTCCCCACTGGCCATGCCCACCTCCCTCTCCCCACCAAGCACTTAAACTGCAGAATACACTACCCCATTTCTGAACCCTGAGGGAAACTGGCCCTCCCCACCCTACATTTTTTCTGGACTGAGATGGGCTCTGGCTGAACTCACAGCTGTCCCCCATGAGTGTCTTGAGCTGTATGGGCAAGTGAGCAGGTGGGGATCTTCCCCAAAGTGCCTTTGCTTTTCTCCTCCCCAGACAGTTGCAGATCTTTTTTGTTTTCTGCTTTTCCTCCTCCCCTTCCCTCTATGGTTGCTTGGCATGGCAGGAAGTCACATGGACTCAGTTGGAGTGCTAATGAGGGCCACACACACACACACACTTTGTGAGAATGAGGATCCCAAATACAAAGACACTGGGATGGCCCTTGAGCATGGGAATAGTTTCCCTTGGCCCCTTATTTTCCAGGCAGGGCCTCAAACCTGAGGTGTCCCTAGGTATCCCTGGGTGTTCTTCCAAAAATAAGAACAGAGCAGAGTGTGTGAGTTTTTCTGTCAGCTCTCTCTCAACTGGTATCTCCTCAGGAAAATTAGGATGCAGGGTCTTTCCCATTTGGGCGCTTTCCAAGAGATGGATGTATGAGCTCATACCCACGATGCCCATGGATTTACACATGCAGGTAGATTCATGCTCATGTGCAGATTTGAGTGAGCTTGAGTAAACTTTCTTCATCCATTGGATTATATCCCTGTAGCTTTTATTTTGTCTAACAAGTGACTCTTTAGGGCTTTCCATGTCACTGTATATGTTACTTATTCAGTTTCCTTTTTTGTTGATTTGTTTTGTTTTTTTTTTTTGGGCCACACCAGTTTGATGCTCAGGAGTTACTCCTGGCTAAGTGCTCAGAAATTACCCCTGGCTTGGGGGGACCATATGGGATGCCGGGGGATTGAACCACGATCCTTCCTTGGCTAGCGCATGCTTGCCAGCCCCTCAGTTTCCTTAAAAAAATATATATAGTTAATGAATTTATTTTGGCTTTTATTTTGGTCTTTGAACCACACTCAGTGATGCTCAGGGGATACTCCTGGCTCATGCATGCTCAGAAATCACTATTGGCAGTGTTCAGGGATGGAATACTAGGGAATGAACCCAGTTGTCCGTGTGCAAAGCAAGCACCTTATCTGCTATACTATGACTTTGGCCTCACTATTCCATTTCTTTTTTTTTTTTTTGGTTTTTGGGCCACACCTGGCGGTGCTCAGGGGTTACTCCTGGCTATCTGCTCAGAAATAGCTCCTGGCAGGCACGGGGGACCATATAGGACACCGGGATTTGAACCAACCACCTTTGGTCCTGGATCGGCTGCTTGCAAGGCAAACACCACTGTACTATCTCTCCGGGCCCTCACTATTCCATTTCTTATGTCCGCTACATAGCTGAATTTTCTATCTACCTGCTTGAATTGTTTTTGGTCTATGGACTGTTTTTGGCTATGAACAGTGCTGAGGAGAGAGTACCCTTTACCTCCCTCCTACAGATGTGGCCAGATCAAGTTTGGGTATAAACCTGAAAGGGTAGGATTGGCGACTTCTAGAATGTGTGGTGCTGTTTTTCACAGAAGACACTGCAAGTGCCCTGCTGCAAAAGGGCCCCTACCATTCACTCATCTCTTGACTTGAGGTTTAAAGAAGCTTATTCACTCACAGGCTCCCCAAGATTTGAAGTTTCAAACATCACAATTTTGTCTAATAATGGGGAGGAAAAATTCCTGCCTCTTCTGGCTACATTGAGAGGGTCAGTGCTTGGGAGGTCAGCCAGGGTTGTTTACAGAACTTTGTACAGCTCAGCCTACACACACATGCCATTTCTTTCTTCTCCTTTTTCTTCTTCTTTTCTTTCTTTTTCTTTTCCTCTTCTTCCTCTTTCTCCGCCTCTCTTCTTTTTCTTTTTCTTCACTCCTTTTCTTCTTTACTTCTTTTCTCCTCCTCCTTTTCATCCTCTTCCTTCTTCCTCTTCTTGTCCTCCTTTCTCTTCCTCCTCCTCCTCCTCCTCCTCCTTGGGGATCACACCTGGCAATTGTTCCTACTGGCTCTTCACTTAAGAATTACTCCTGGCAGTTCTTGGGGGACCATATGGGATGCTGGGCATGAAACCTGGATTGGACATATTTAAAGAAAGTGCCCTACCCACTGTACTATATCTCCAGCCCCCAAATCTACTTTTTTTTTTTTGGGTTTTGGGCCACACCCGGTGATGCTCAGGGGTTACTCCTGGCTATGCGCTCAGAAGTCGCTCCTGGCTTGGGGGACCATATGGGTCACCGGGGGATCGAACCACGGTCTGTCCAAGGCTAGCACAGGCAAGGCAGGCACCTTACCTCTAGCGCCATGCCCGGCCCCCCAAATCCACTTCTTGCTAAATAACTGGCACTCCAGTTCCTGAATTTTCTTTGGGACTTGTGTTGAGAATATGAGGGTTTCTCATGAACCTCTCATCTTCCTTTATTTCTCCTCCCCTCCTGAGCATGTAAATCTCAGCTTACTCTCCTCTGCCTTTAGCTGCCATTTCTCAACCTCAGCTACCTGCCTCTTTTTTTCTTCTCATTTAAATATTCCTTAACTTTCATCTTAATATCATTTTTTAAGAAAAAGCAAAAATGAATGTGGCATTTATCTTGCCACATTTCACCAAAACCAGTTTCATGTCCTCCTCCCCAAAACATGGATCCTTTTAGATAGAAAAAGCTAACAGTCACCAAGACAGTATGTATTAACCACCAGACCTTTTTTTTTTTAGCTTTTGGGTCACACCGGGCAGCGCTCAGGGGTTACTCCTGGCTCTATGCTTAGAAGTCGCTCCTGGCAGGCTCGGGGACCATGTGGGATGCCGGGATTAGAACCACCGTCCTTCTGCACACAAGGCAAACGCCTTACCTCCATACTATCTCTCCAGCAAACCACCAGACTTTAACACTGTGCTCTGGCTGCATTTCCTGTTGTATCCAGCACCTTTCCTGAAATAGGGGGAGGTTGCCTGGGTGCTGATTGGAGGAGGTGGGGGAGGCAGTGCTTGGAACCACTTGGCAGAGGCTCCCTGGAGAATGGAGTCTGTCTCAGAAGGATCATCGATTTACAAGATGAGCAAGCCAGAGAGTCTTGTGATCGTTTTTCTTTCTCTCCTCCATCTTTTGAATTCCATTTTGTTCATAAACACAGCTAGATTCCTTTGCTCAGTTCCATTATCAACCTTGCTTAAAAGATGTTCCAACTGACCAGGCAACTCATTTTTATCCAGGCAGAGCTCAAATTTTAGCAGGTGGTTCTCAATGCTTTTCCTGACTTGATGACTTTCTCCAGCTGAGAGGAGGAAGGCAAGAAGGATAGTATTTGTGACATTAGGGAATCATTGATGTGGACTTGACTCCTGAATCCACTGATACCTTCAGTGTCATTGGTTCAAGGATTAAGCTTTTAGGGAGGGCACACCAAGCAGTGGTCAGGGATTACTCCTGGCTCTGTGCTCACTCCTGACTGAGATGGGGAGACCATCTGTGGTTTGGGGGTCAGATCTGGCCTTTTCCACTATACTATCTCTCTGGTTCTAGGATTAACCTTGTTCAGCCTCAGCTTTCTTCTCTGTAAAATGGGAAAGATGACACGACTCACTGATTGGCTCTTACATGGTCACCTTTGTTGTCATAATCACTGTCTTCATGGTCCTCTTTAGACCATTCAGTCCTACACAGCCTCTCTATGGAGTCCCCAATCATTTTGTGGTCCCTAAACACTGTCATATACTTATGTTCCCTCTGGGAACAGTGACCTGCATTTGTTCTAGCCTAAGAACAGGCAAGACAAATCTGAGGGGACATGCAGAGAACACCCCTCAGACTGCAGAACTTGGGGAAATCCTAACTCAGTGTCTGTGATGGGATGCCAGGGGATCTGCTTTCTCTCTGTTTTTCTCTAAACCACTGTGGTGTTTTGGAGATAGATATATTCTTTACATGTTATTCACATGGTTAAAAGAGTTCTGAAAGGACAATGGGGAAGATGTTGGTTGTGCAAATGAAAAATTATTTCATCAGAAAATGATTTGCAATAACACTGTATAATATAAAACATAATATTTATTATGCTATTTATATCACACATCCAATTAACAAAATTCTATAATAAGTGCTATTAACATTGTAAGTGCATATTATTTTCCAGGCACCATTTATGAACCCCCTTTTATTATACTCCTTGAAAGAACTAAGAACTTAGTTGCTGTTAGTTCTCATCATCTTTCCTTACCTATGAGGCACTGGGGTTCTAGTATTCTTGGTGTGCTGGCTCTGGGCTGGGCAACATCTTCTCTGGATTGGTCCCATTCTTGTCATTGTTCACTGCAAACCCTGTGTATGTCCCTGCTCTGCAGACCTGAGTCCCAGTCAAGAGAATAGGGTTTGGGAGGGGAGGAATAGTGGCCTGCCCTCCATGTTGGCACTGAGGAGGAAGTCAGAACCACACACTTCCTCTCTGAGGGCTTGCACGTCTTTGTTGACTGTACCTTCCAGAGCCCCTGGATCCAGAAAAACATGTCAAAGCCATGGTGGCAGGTTACAGGCCATGATGAGGCCACGTGGGTGTGAGCAGAGGACTCCAGGAATAAGACTCCAGTCTCCTGATAGGGTTTTGTGGAACCCAAGTCTGATTGAGTCTCTGGGAAATGAGGCATGAAGACCCTTTCTACCACACTGGAGATGGGATGGGGGCAGGGTGTCCAGTTTTGGGGTTTTGGGGTTGGATACTCAGCTCCTCTGGGAGGGGAGAGGGTTTGTAACTTAGTCTTTGGGGTGTGGAGTGTAGCCTTTTGTTTCCTAGTCAAGCCCTTTCCCTCTCATCACCATGGCAGCTATCTGGACAGTGTCCCTTTCCCCAGGCCAAATAGAATGACTCATTCAATCTAGCCCTGTGGCCACAACCTCTGTGAAAGCCCAACCACACCTTCGTTCACCCTGCACCATGGCTTGGGTCTCCTAGACCAACTGACTCAACTAGTTTTAAACAATCATCAGGCTGGATCCTCCACATTGTTTTCTCTTGGGGGCCTGGAGACCTACTGATCACTGGTTTAAATAGCCACAGTCCTCTCAAGTGACACATGGCAGATTCTAGTGGGTGAGGGGTGCACATGTGGGGGATACATCCCTTCCTGGAAGACTTGGTGGTTGGAAGACAGTTTACTGGGCTCAAAGATTTCAGGGATGAATGACATAGTGAGATAGGGGGTTACAGTGCAGGGGAGGGAGGGGAAGGCTGAAATCTCATAGGGAAAACATTGGTATTTCAGTGCACCCCCCAACATCCAATCCAAGGCTTTCTGAGGCTGGAATGCTTCACCCACCGGATTATAGGATGGGAAGGGACCTTGAGAACAGTGGGGACTGCTCAGTGGTAATACATCAGTAGGTAAAACAACTGAGCTGACAAAAATTCCTATCCTCACACCCTATATTCATTGCAGCACTATTTACATAGCCAGACTCTGGAAACAACCAAGAGGCCCTTCAACAGATGAATGGCTAAAGAAACTGTGGCACATATACACAATGGAATATTATGCAGCCGTCAGGAGAGATGAAGTCATGAAATTTTCCTATACATAAATGTACATGGAATCTATTATGCTGAGTGAAATAAGTCAGAGGGAGAGAGATGCAGAATAGTCTCACTCATCTATGGGTTTTAAGAAAAATAAAAGACATTCTTGCAATAATTTTCAGAGACAAAAGAGAGGAGGGCTAGAAGTTCCAGCCCACTACATGAAGCTCGCCACAAAGAGTGGTGAGTGCAGTTAGAGAAATAACTACATTGAGAACTATCATTACAATGTGAATGAATGAGGGAAGTGGAAAGCCTGTCTAGAGCACAGGCGGCGGGGGGGTGGGGTGGGGAGGAGGGAGATTTGAGACATTGGTGATGGGAATGTTGCAGTGGTGAAGGGGGGGTGTTCTTTACATGACTGAAACCCAGCCACAATCATGTTTGTAATTAAGGTGTTTAAATAAAGATATTAAAAAAAGGGGCCGGGGTGGTGGCGCTGAAGGTAAGGTGCCTGCCTTGCCTGCGCTAGCCTAGGATGGACCGCGGTTCGATCCCCTGGCGTCCCATATGGTCCCCCAAGAAGCCAGGAACAACTTCTGAGCGCATAGCCAGGAGTAACCCCTGAGCGTCACAGGGTGTGGCCCAAAAACCAAAAAAACAAAAACAAAAAACAAAACAAAAAAAAAGATATTAAAAAAAACCAAAACAACTGAGCTGAAAGGGGGGCTGGAGACTGGGCCTGTAGAGAAGGTATGTTTTCTTTAGCATCATTCACCTCTCCCTCCCCACAATCCAATCCTTCCCTGAGTGGGGACAGGACAGCTGGCAGCAGCTTCTAACCCCTTCTGCAGAAGAGCTGTGCGTAGGTGCTAAATGTTTCAAGGACAAATGACCATGTCCTCCTGCTCTGCCTGGGACAGTTAGAGCATCTGCTTAATCTCTGCTGAATGAATGAATGCATGTTTTGGGGCTAAAGGGCAGTGAGGGGAGTCAAGGTGGGATGTCAGTGAGGGGAGTCGAGGTGGAGTGTCCAGTGCAGTTACTCTCTGTAAGGGGCCAGTTTTCAGTTTGGGGTTGTCAGGGGACTAGGACTCTTCATTCCATGGGCAGGAAGCACCTGTTGTCCCTTGGGGTGCTGGATGGCTTCCTGCAGGGTGACCAGCTTTGTGTCAGGAAAATAAGGATTAGCTCTGAGTCAGTATCCTGGGTCTGAAGGGGTGGTGTGGGGGTACAGGTGACCCCACTGGAGTGCATTCTGAATTACCTTTCTCACTGGGGTGTGGCAACCAGGTGCAGGTGCTTTAGGGGGGAAGTTATTTTCCATCAGGAGAAAGAAGCCCACAATATAATTTCCCAGGGGGTCACCTCTGGAGCAGTGGGCCTCAGGGAAGCAAACTTTATTTCTGAAAGGTAGAAAAATTTGGGGTTGGGGAAGCCCATGGGGACACCTAAGAAGGAGACCATTGAAGACCGAGGGGACACCTAAGTGTGTAGACTGGGGTCAAAGATGAGAGTGAAAGTGGAGAGTGGGGTTTGAGGCTGAGCTTCCTGAACTGGCTTGGGTGGGGCAGCTGCAGGGCGGGCTGGAGCCTATGGTCTCAGGAAGGGGGTGAGTTGAGGGCAGAGCCAGGGAACCGACCAATGGGGACCTGGCCAGTGTGTGCAGTTGGAAACTGAAAATTCCTCAGAGTGCAGATAACTGGCCCACAGCATTCTCCTCCCCTCCCCAAGCTCAGGGCATAAAAGGTGTCAGGTGAGGGCCTGGTCACTTCCTGCCACTGCAGCTCCAAGCACTCGTGTTGTCGTCCACCTGTGTCCTTCCTCGCCATGACTTCCTACAGCGTCCGCCAGTCCTCGTCCACCTCCACCTTTGGAGCTCCCAGCATGTACTTTGGGGCACCCAGCATCCATGGGGGCTCTGGTGGCCGCGGAGTGTCTGTTTCCTCCGCCCGCTTCGTGTCCTCGTCCTCTTTCGGGGGCTACAGCGGCGGCAGCCGCGCCCTGGTCAGCTCCGACGGGCTGCTGGCGGGCAATGAGAAAGTCACCATGCAGAACCTCAACGACCGCCTGGCCTCCTACCTGGAAAAGGTGCGCGCCCTGGAGACGGCCAATGGTTCCCTGGAGGTCAAGATCCGCGAGTGGTACCAGAAGATGGGCCCGGGTCCTGCCCGCGACTACAGCCACTACTTAAAGACCATCAAGGAGCTGCGCGACCAGGTAGGTGGGTGCGGCCAGGTGCGGCCGGTGCACCTGCTGCCTAGGAAGGAACCAGCCCTGCGGGCGGGACAAGACGCGCGCGGGGGTGGCTGGGGTGGAACAAAGAAGCCTGAGAAATCCTTCTCCCCGGGGTGCACCCCATTAGGAAGTGGGGGCCAGGAGTTGGAGACTGGACAGGCCGACAGGGGAGTGACCGAAGCAGGGGTGCAGGCGTTTGGTGGAGACAGACAACTGGGAGTGGGACTGGGGTTCGCTGTCGGAGTGTGCAGAGGAAGGGGCGCGGGCCCATGAGGAGAGGAGGTCCGAAAGGGTGGGAAGACCCGACTGTGTTCTGCCCCAAGTCTGCCCAGGAATGTTGGAAACCAACCTGGGAGAAATCTGATCTTCTTGTTCCCACTATTCCCCCACCTCCCCACCCCCAGGTCCGCTCTCTCTTTTTCTATCTCCTGGGTAACCCCAGCCTGGGCTCCTCCCTTGTCCGGGTCGGGTCTGGGTTCCTGCGCCCTCTGGCTACAGGTGTTGGGGAGGAACAGAAGGGACTTAGAAAGGCTGGACACGTTCGCGTGCATGTGTGTGTGTGTGTGTGTGTGTGTGTGTGTGTGTGTGTGTGTGTGTGTGTGTGTGTGAGTGTGTGTTGGGGAGAAACAGAAGGGACTTATAAAGGCTGGGCACGTTCGCGTGCATGTGTGTGTGTGTGTGTGTGTGTGTGTGTGTGTGTGTGTGCGTGCATGCGTGTGCTGGTGGGTGTAGCATTCTCTGAGGTGCAGATTTCTTTGCTGGAGACCTGGGCCTCAGAGGCGCCAAGGGTTAGGAGGGTGGAGCTGGGGTGGGGCTCAGGGGCTTGCAGGAGGAGCTTCTTCTCCACCCAGAGGGAATATGTCTGCCTGAGGAAATATTTAAAGGCCACACACTCCTGGGGCCTAGGATGGCACAACAGGTAGAGGATTTGCATTGCAAGCGATTCCCAGGACCCCATCAGGAGTGATCCCTGAGTACAGAGCCAGGAATAACCCCTGAGTATCACCAGACTACCAAGTGTGGCACCCCCACCCCAATAAAATTAAATAAAAATAAAGGCCAAACACACACATCTGTCTCCTCTTAGCACCCCCTGCTCATAACGACCCTTCAGGGCAGGGCCGGATGACAGAGGTGGAGACCACCATAAAACCACCATGGACGGAGTGTTCACGCTTTATTGACTTCGAGCTGGGCCCACGCAACAGGGCGCACTGGTGTGCACACATAAACATTTCCAGAAACAATTCTTAGCCTGCTGTGGACAATTCTTTCTGATGTCTTGTTAAAAATGCTTCATAAAACAAGGGTTTAGTTATTCCCCCAGCACTGGGATAATGAGGAACCCAAGATCTGCTTGTTAAAAAAAGGCAGAACTACCTTCTACTTGCCATTCCTGTCTTTTCAGAAATGGTTACACAACTAAGGCAAACACTGACAAATGCTGAGGAAATTTATTTAAGGGGCTGGAGAGATAGAACATCTTACATGGGCCTAAATTCAATTTGATCCTGGGCACCCTTACTGGTTTCCCCTCTCTCCCAGGTGAGATTTCTGAGCTTGGAACAAGATTAAGCACAGCCAAGCATGGCCCAGAAACAAATAAGAAACAAAATTAATTTAAAAATAATTTTAAAAAGCTGTACCACCTGTGGGCTGGAGAGATAGCACCAGGATTAGGGCACTTTCCAGGCATGTGTTAGAGAGACCTGGTTTCATTCCAGATTCTATTATATATGATCTCTTGAGCACTGCTAGGAGCAATTCAGAGCACATTAATTGATAGTAGGCCCCAAACCCTGCCAGGTGTGACCCTCAAATAAAAAAAAAAAACAACTTACAAAAGTTACTTGACCTACAATGCAAGCCTCTGGGCTTGAGGAGTGAGGGGCAGAGTTCTTGGCATATTATAGTTGCTTACATGGGAGACCCTTGCACATGTTCTTGGAGTGGGGCTGGTGTGGAACACACAGGGGAGTATAAGTCAGAGACTCCCTGGCATTTGCACTACTGGGTCGCAGCTTGCTAGAGGCTGCATGTCTGGAGCCCAGACAGAGCTTCCCTGGGTACCTTGCTTTGTTTCCTGGCAGCCTCCTTTCTGCATCCTACCATCCTTCCAAACCTCCTTTCCTACTTTCTCTTGCTGTAGTCCTGGCCATGGGTAGGTGTCAGGCCTTCATTGTTTCAGGCTGGAATATAGCTGATGGGCACTGTGTCTTTGGTCTCTAAGAAATGGGCACAGAGCTCTTGGCTCCTCTGGATAGGGTCAGGCTGCCAACCTAGTGCCTTATTTTATTTTTCTTCCAGATTCATGATTCAACCGTAGATAACTGCAAAATAACCCTGCAGATTGACAATGCCCGTCTGGCTGCCGATGACTTCCGCACCAAGTGAGTGGCTTCTCCAGGGAAATGGGAAAATGCAGAAGCCAGAGTTGGGAAGACAGACCACCAGACTGTGCCTAACACAGTTCCTACCCACCCTCTCCCCCTGGGCTCCTGAACCCTGGGCTGTGGTTAGGTGCTCAGAAGGGCCGAGAAAAAGTTAATGTGACTGACTGGTTTCCTCTGAAAGGTTCGAGATGGAGCATGCCACGCGCATGAATGTGGAGACCGACATCAATGGTCTGCGCCGGCTGCTGGACGAGCTGACCCTGGCCAGGACTGACCTGGAGATGCAGATCGAGGGCCTGAAGGAGGAGCTGGCCTATCTGCACAAGAACCATGATGAGGTGGGCTGCAAGTTGGGCCCTCTGTCCATCCCCTGGAGCTGAGGCAGCCTTTGAGGGGATTACCTTGGATTCCCCCACAGCCAGAGTGTGGGTGTGGATCATAATTCCCAGGGGTCCAGGATGATGAGATCTAACACTCTTCCCACTTTGGGTTCCCCAGTATTTGAATCCACCCAGTACTGTAGCCTAGTCATCACTGGAAACCAACCCCAGAGACAGGAGATGAGGGTGACCTGCACTAGGCCCAACAGACTTCAGGACCTGACATGCCCATTTCTGTTGGATCTTTGCAGGAACTCAATGACCTGCGGGGCAAGATGGGTGGCCAGGTCAGTGTGGAGGTGGATTCCGCTCCAGGCGTCGACCTCGGCAAGATCCTGAGCGAAATGAGAAGCCAGTATGAGATCATGGCCGAGAAGAACCGGAAGGATGCTGAGGCCAGGTTCATCAGTCAGGTAGGGGAGTTGGGGAAGCTGATGTCCTCAGGGAGGATGGCACGGAGGGAAGCCTGGTTGTCCCCCCCCCCCCCTCCTGAGGTCAGCCTCAGTGCTCACTGCCATCACATGCACTGCAGACTGAAGCGCTGAACGTGGAGGTAGCAGGCCACACGCAGCAGCTGCAGGCCAGCAAGACAGAGGTCACGGATCTGAGGCGCACACTCCAGAGCCTGGAGATAGAACTGCAGACTCAACTGAGCATGGTAGGTTGGCCCGTGCCCTGTAGGTGCTGCCCTGCAGCCCTGTGTTTTCAGGCCCTGCTGAATCTCCTCCCCTGTCCCACCCTCAGAAAGGTGCCCTGGAGAACACGGTGGCTGAAACTGAGGCCCGGTATGGGGCCCAGCTGGCTCAGATCCAAGCGCTGATCAGCAGTTTGGAAGCCCAGCTGAGCAACCTGCGTTCAGAGATGGAGCGGCAGAACCTCGAGTACCAGCAGCTCATGGACATCAAGTCGCGGCTGGAGCAGGAGATCGCAACCTACCGCAACCTGCTGGAGGGCCAGGAGGGCTCCTTCAGCAGCTCCACCATGCTCAGGGCCTTCTGAATCCCTCAGCTACTTCCAGGCCTTAACGCCCTCCTGCACCACTAGTTTCCTGGGGAGGGTTCTGGGAAGGGAAAGACTCTTCCTCTGGCTCTTCCTCCAACTGCCAATAAAGCTTTATATGACCTGAGAAAGAACTTTGAGTTTGTTATTTCGATCTTGGAGATGGGCCAAGCTTTGGCCTTGTTGGGGTCTAAGTGGGCTGGATTCACAGGGGAAAGAGGGGAGCTTGCTTCCCACTGTGAAGGCTCTGGGGTTGCTGGTCAGCAGAATTCACTGTGTTTAAACCTGCGTGTAAAATTAGCTTCGTTCCTTCTCCAGAAGGATGGAAAGTTCAAGGGCTTTGTACTTTGTATAGTTGCAACTGCTGACTTCTAGGCTTGGATTCCTTTTGATGGCATTCCCTGAGAGTCAAAGAATAGTGGCTTAACTCAGACCTCCCTAAAATAGTGTGATTTGCATCTAGACAAGAAAACAGGCTTAGAGAGGTTATATAAGTTGTCCAGCTACGTAGCAGAGCCCAGAATCTGACTTTTCTTATTCTTTTTTCTTTCTCTTCTTCCTCTTTTTCTCCTTACCGCTTCCTTCTCTTCCTCCTCCTCCTTTTGCTTCTCTCCTCTTTCTCCACCTTCTTTTACTTCTTCTCCTCTTTCTCCTCTCCTCTTCCTTATCCTCCTCCTTCTTATCCTCTTCCTTCTTCATACTGGACATTAATATAAATGGGTTTTCTGATTCTTCATGTTGATTTGCTTTTTTAGTTTTGGGCTGTGCAGGGAATGGAAGTCAGGGTTTCACATATGCAGACAGCTGCTTTACTGGTGGGCACATCTGGAGATGCAGGGACTCTGCATCAGGTCAGAGCTTGGGTCAAGGGGTACATAGCCCTTTCCAAGCAGCCTGAAAAAGGTGCTCCTGTGGAGATGTCTATACGTGCTTGTACCAACACATCAGGCAGCCCCGCGTCAGCTCTTGACGCCCACCAGCCCATTCTTGGGCCCAGAGCCTGGAACAGGACCCAGCTGTGACCCAGACCTCCCACACAGACCCCCAAACTTGCTGGCCTGGGGCCGAGCCCGCAAGGGAAAACAAGTAGCAGCTTCCTGGTACGACTGTGCCCTTGGGTGGGGATGGTCCTGCCCTGGTGTTTGCTCCAAGGCAGCCAAGAATGGAGGCCGATTAGAGGTAAGAAGTGTCACTTCCCCCTGTGGAGAGGCCCAGCAGAGGGACTCAGGCTGGCCCAGAGAATTGTGTTATCTGTAATGGGGGACACTCAGAGCCCATTTCTTACAGAAAGGGAAACAGATGGACATGTGATAGTGCCCAGCACTGTGCCCAGAAGACTGAGACCCTGGGACACCCCCACCCCTGCCCACTGCAACTGCTTTTCTGGGGATCTTGATTTCCTTTGCATATGATCCAAATCATAGCTGGAACGCTGTAGCCCAGCTCTTCTCGCTCCCTGCTCGAGCCTATGCCAGGGGCCCTTTCGGTCACATTTCCTGCTGTTATGCTTTGGCTTATGGCACTTTTAGTTCCCCTCACCCTTGGAATTGGAAGCCAGAGGCCTGGCTAGGCCCCAGGTTGGGACTTCCCATAGATAATTGTCCCCTGTTCATGAAAGACTCTCTTGTCACAGCTGAAACTCTCTCTGTTGTCATAGCTGAAACTCCCTGTGCCTGGAGGCCCCTGGAATGTGGCTGAGGGGTGGGGTCTGGGTGAAGAGAGGAGGGGTAGGTGACTGGACTCAGCGAGTAAAAAAAAAACATTCCTTTGTGCATGTGAATTATATGTGTGTGAAAATGTATGTGCATGCGGTGTCAATATGCATGCATGTATAAATGTATGTATGCACTATACTGTATTATTGCATGTATGTGCGTATGCTTGCATGCATGTGAATATTTAAGCGTGTTGTATGTGCATGTACTTGTGTGAATAAATGCATGTGCTCGTATGAATGTATGTGGGTGAGATTGTTAATGAACTCAAATATGCTTTTATGAGTGCTTTTATGAGTGATTCTGGGCATTGAAACTAGGGAGACACTTGTGAGAGCCCCCAGAATAAAGGAGATAAATGAGAGAAATGGGAGGACCTTGCAGGTAGATTTCCATTGGCCACAAACATGCTGTTTTGCAGGACATTTCATATGTGCCCTCTCAGTCATCCCCATGTCAGACTGAGTGGGAGTACTTTGATCTTCCTGATGGGAAGGTTAAGGCTTAAAGAGAGGCAGTATCATCACCCAAAGTCATATATATATATAGTAGACAGAATTAGATGGTTGGTCTCCGGGCTGCAGACACATTCTCTGTCTTTGACGTGCCCACAGGCCATATAGTGCTCATTGTGGCCCTGGAGCTGGAGCTGATACTAAGACACATTTTTTTTCCTTTTTGAATCTGAGTAATCAGACTTACCCTCTTAACCATGAAAATGCATGCCAGGCCTGGAGAGATAGCCCAGCTGCGTTTGCCTTGCAAGCAGCCGATCCAGGACCAAAGGTGGTTGGTTCGAATCCCGGTGTCCCATATGGTCCCCCATGCCTGCCAGGAGCTATTTCTGAGCAGACAGCCAGGAGTGACCCCTGAGCATCGCCGGGTATGGCCCAAAAGAACCAAAAAAAAAAAAAAATGCATGCCGCCTGGACCCTTTGGGGACGGGCTCACCTGGGGAAGGGAGGCTGGCTCTAGTGACAGTCTGTCTATCTACAGGGGGCCAATTACAGATACACCTCTGGGAAGCAACCCAGACTGGGGACAAAAAGCTCTATCCCTGCCCTCACCCAGTGGTGCCCACCTGGAGCAAACAAGCCAGCACCAGGGCTCTGTCCAGTCCCCCAGCAAATGTTTGGACTGAAACTGGAATTGGCATGGGGCTACTGCCCACAACTCTCAAGGGCCAGAGTAGATGGAGCCACCTCCAGCTGGAGAAGAATTGGGGTGAAGAGGGGCTGGCCTGGGTCCAGCCTTCCCTTACCTGGGGGGACAGCATGTAATTGTTTGTGTGTTAATTGCTGGGGCCGTAATGTCTGCATCGGCCCTAATGAGCTGTGGCTGATCTGACTTTGATTATTTTTCTTTCGGAGGAAAGACAATATCCTCCCAGCCTCGAGACAATACTGCTCTGTCTGGATGGAGCACCACAATGGAGCTGAATGAGGAGCACAGCCCGGTCCACCCAGGCCTACGGACCTGTCCCACCTCCCTCTTTCCTCATCCCCATTTGAAGTCCATGAGAGCTCCTTCTCAGCTGTGCCAACTTACACACATTACTTCCCTTCTCTGAGCCCAATTTCATCCTTCTGAAGGGGAGGTGAGTGACAGGGGTTATCTTCTGTGCAGCCAGGACAGAGGATACAATGGAGGCAAACGGGCCATCAGCAACTCCGTGTGTGGCGGAAGTGAGGATCACTGTTATTACTGTTATTATAGCAGTAACAACGTGGATTACCTACCCACTGGGCACTGCTGTTGAGAGAGAAAAAGAAAAAGGCCACAGTGCTTGACAGCAAGTTGGGGATCGACACTGGAATCTAGGCCTTGCCCTGTGTCAGCCTCAGGCATCATCCTAACTCTAGCCTGTCCTTCTCCTCTCCCTGCCACTGGCTCTTACAAAGCTTTGCAGTCAGGGCAAATGGGACCTGGAGAGTGGCCCACTGGGGGCTCTGAACAGTTCTCAGGGGCTCTTTCTCTTCTCCCTGGCCTCAGCTGCCTGCCCTGGGAAGGGGTACGCTGGCTTCAGCATCTCAGGTGCTTTGTGACCCACCTGGCCTCCTCGCTTCCTCCTCCCCCAAATGCTCAGGCATGCAGGGCCTCTGGGTGCCCTCCCTCCCCAGCCTTACAGTGCTTGACAGGACCCTGGGGGTTCATCTGGCTTGCTGTGCAGTGACATGCTCTCCCTGGAACCTGCTCGGGTCTTATCTACAGAGTTCTGCCCCAACGTGTCCCAGGAGCTAGCAAAGGTTCAGAGACGTGAGTGGTTGGCAGGTGGCGGGCTTATCCATCAACCTTCAGTAAGCTCTGGCCCGCTCGCTTTGGGTAGCATTCCAAGACTAGGGCCTGGGGGAGGGGGAGGGTGGAGAGGCAGGAGGGGCCTGAGGTCAGGGGGTAGAAGGGGTGCCTCATGGGGGACAGACACTGGCCTCCCCCGTCCTCTCAACTGGAATCAGATTCCAGATCCCCACACCCCTATCCTCAATCTGATTTCAGGGGTCTCTGCTCCCTTAGAGTTGATGGACGGGGAGCCAGGGGTCTGGGAGCCAAGATCACACCAGCAGCCGGGGCAAGGAGACCCAACCAAGAGAGGGAAGTGGCTACCTTGGGGGTGGGAGCTGGCTGAGTAGCAGGGATATCCAGCCCAGTGCCCAGTGGTCCGTAGCAGGGTGCTACTGTGCCATTTGCTGTGATGAACCTGAAACCCAAGTGTTAAAATTATGGCCTGGGGCAAAGCACAGTTCCCTCTGAATCACCTCTTTTGTTGCACTGAAAAAAAAAATAAAGAAAAACTTAGAGCAGCCACTTGGAGGTGTGCAGGCAGCTGTGTTTGTTAGGAACGCAGAGGGGGTGGGTCCCCTTTAGGGGAGGAGACAAGGTCCCACACCACTCTCCGAGGGGTATTTAAGGAGCTATCAGGGGGTGTGTGACACACAGCTCTTGGGGGTTTCTGCCCAGCTTGCATCCTTCTCCAGCATCTGTGCTCGCTAGGGATCTTCTGGGGACACCATGAGTACCACATTCCTGCAGAGTTCCTGCTCCACCTTCGGGGGTAGCTGCAGCCGAGGGGGTGCCCTCCGGGCCGGGGGAGGTGGCTTCGGTGGCGGCAGTGTCTACGGGGGAGGTGGAAGTCGAAGCATCTCGGCTTCTTCCTCTCGCTTTGTCTCTTCGGGGTCCGGAGGGGGTTATGGGGGTGGCATGAGCTGCGGCTTCGGAGGCGGGATTGGCAGTGGCTATGGGGGAAGCTTTGGTGGTGGCTTTGGTGGGGGTTTTGGTGGCGACTTTGGGGGTAGCGATGGCCTGCTCTCCGGGAACGAGAAGATGACCATGCAGAACCTTAACGACCGCCTGGCCTCCTACCTGGACAAGGTGCGTGCCCTGGAGGAGGCCAACACCGAGCTGGAGGTGAAGATCCGTGACTGGTACCAGAAGCAGAGCCCCAGCAGCCCCGAGCGGGACTACAGCCACTACTTCAAGACCATCGAGGAGCTGAGGGACAAGGTGAGGCCCGGGGAGCGAGTGCAGAGCAGAAGGTGGTGCCAGCAGGCACAGGGAGTGAGTCCCGCCGGCTCCAGCAGCTCCAGGGAATCCTTTCCGCTCCAGCAGTGACAGTCGCTATGTAACCCCACCAACCTGGGTGCAGAAATGCTTTACAGGCAGGTGACGTGGTTCACATCTGATGTGTTCAGCAGCGCCGGGTTCCTGGGAGCCAGCCAAGAATTATCTGCTTTCACCAGAGAAGTGTCACTCCCGAATCTGGACACCCTTGACTGTCCCTTGGAGCACAACTTTGGTGCCAAAAGCACCACAGGGTCTTGAGACCTGGAACTCATGGGAGGCACTGTTGAGGGTCCCCTGACTAAGGTCCATGGTGGTGTCCTGGGTGCAAGAGGCTGGTAAAGTGTCCCCCAAGAGATTGCTGTCATAGCCTGCTGCAACACCTCCCTGCCAGGCAGTTCTCAGCAGAGCCTCCAGCTAGTGCTGGCAGCCCGGATATAGGGAGGAGACAATGGGTTGAAACCAGATTCACTCAGCACCCAGCTAGAAATCTACCTTCTAAGCCTTAAGCAATTAAATAAGAAGTGTTCCTCCCAATGCACTCAAGGCCATGAACCCAGATATCTGTGGCTCAGATGTCCCCACATGGGGTGACATTGTCCACTGTGGGAGGAAACACTGGATTAGATCCAGTAGGGGTACTTGCTGAGAGACAGGACTCCCCATGAGGTTTTTTCAAGCTTCATTGGATGGTGGCAATGAGGGCAGACCCTGAGGGATCCTCCCTGGGTGCTAGGTAGAGAGAGCAGAGGAGAGAGGGGGATTTCTCTTGGTATCACCTCCTGTCTGTCTCCTGCAGATATTGGCAGCTACCATTGACAACTCTCGCGTCATCCTGGAGATTGACAATGCCCGACTGGCGGCTGATGACTTCAGGCTCAAGTGTGTCCCCGTCCCCATTCCTACCACACCCTAATCTTTTCTTGGCCTTCATCTACCTGCTTCCTCCTACTTAAGCAGTAGGGGGACCCCTCACGCTTCCTGATGGGATTCTCTCTCTCTCTCACTCATTCTTCCAGGTACGAGAATGAGCTGACCCTGCGCCAGAGCGTGGAGGCTGACACCAATGGCCTGCGCAGGGTGTTGGATGAGCTGACCCTGGCCAGGGCAGACTTGGAGATGCAGATCGAGAGCCTGAATGAGGAGCTGGCCTACCTAAAGAAGAACCATGAGGAGGTGGGGCCCAGGGCTGGTGTCAAGGGACACCTTGACAGATTGAGGGATGCTCAGGGGTTCAGAAATCCAGCACCTAGGTACACCAAAGCAGTGGTGCATGCAGAGAGGAAGGGACATGGTCCTTTGTGGTCCTGTGGGAGGGTCTAAATTAACTACTTTGAGGTCCTTTCAATCCCTGGAAAAAGCTAGAGGGGAGAGAGGCCCTCAGGGCAGAGGCGGGCAGTGTGATCCACTTGTGTGGTGAGAAAAGGAGCTGCAGGGAGAAGTAAGGCCAGGAAGTAAGACTGGGCTCTTGCCAATGTCACTGAATGGCTCCTCTTTCCTGCAGGAGATGAAGGAATTCAGCAACCAGGTGGCCGGCCAGGTCAATGTGGAGATGGATGCAGCTCCAGGCGTGGACCTCACCCGCGTGCTGTCCGAGATGAGGGAGCAATACGAGGCCATTGCGGAGAAGAACCGGCGCGATGCTGAGGCTTGGTTCTTCACCCAGGTGTGCCCAAGCTCCCTGCCTGCTCCCCTTCTTTGTCTGTCTCCCAGGAGTCCCGGGGTGAGGGTGGGGTTCACTTTTCTGCATGTGACCCACAGACTGAGGAGCTGAACAAAGAGGTGGCCTCCAACACAGAGATGATCCAGACCAGCAAGACAGAGATCACAGAGCTCAGACGCACTCTTCAGGGTCTGGAGATTGAGCTGCAGTCTCAGCTCAGCATGGTAAGGCTGTCTGGACACCCCAGCCCCCCAGCCCCTAATGTACCCAAAAATTAATCCTAAATCCCTCCAAGGATGTTGGTTCTCTGTCATCCCTTCCTTCCACGCTTCTCTGCCTACATTGCATCTTCTGGGTCGAATCCACCTTAATGTTTCCTTGTCCCCTCTTACAGAAAGCTGGCCTGGAGAACTCTCTGGCCGAGACCGAGTGCCGCTACGCTACACAGCTGCAGCAGATCCAGGGGCTTATCAGCAGCATTGAGGCACAGCTAAGTGATCTTCGCAGTGAGATGGAATGTCAGAACCAGGAGTACAAGATGCTGCTCGATATCAAGACGCGACTGGAGCAGGAAATTGCCACCTACCGCAGCCTGCTGGAGGGCCAGGATTCTAGGTGTGTGCGCACGCATGTTTGAGCATTTGTACATGCATGTTCACACACACACTTGTGCGTATACATGTGTGCATGTGTTTGTGCACACACGTGCACGTTGGGGAAGTGTTCAGAGGGTAGGGGGGCAGAGGTTGGACTTGCCTGCTTTTGTTCTCTATAGTCAACTTTATAGGGCTTTATAGATTAGTTTCCATATACTTGGGAGAGGATTATTTAGCTGTAAGCAGGGGGTCTCCTTTGGGAGACAGATAATCTTTCTGACCATGGCTCACACACCTTGTCTCTTTCAGGATGGCTGGCATTGCTACTAGAGAAGGTAAGAAGACTTAACTTGTTCTTCATGGGGTGTGTGGTTGGGAGGAGAGGGGATCTGTTGGAGCCAAGTGTGCCCCTTGGATTGGGAACCAAGGAGGTTGAGGCCTCCCTGCAGAAGATCTATTCCCACCTTCCCTCCCAGGGTCTTATCCACCTGGGTGAGATTGGAGGTGCACTGAGAACCTTTCCGCTAAGTAGCCTTAATCCAGCAGAGCTGGTCCAGGTCCTATCTTTCTGCACTTTGCTGAAATGCCCATGGCCCATTGTTAACATGCAGCTTAAAATCAGGGCAACAGTTACCGCTCAATTCTAGGCATCCTCTCCACAGCCCTTTTCCGCTCCCTTCTGACACCCAACTTCAGAACTCCTGTAGTGTCACCCAGTGTGGCCCAAAAAGAAAAAAAATAGAACTCCCAGTAGATATGCAACGAGAATTAGCCAAAATCTATTCTCAGTGCTGCTGTTCCATTCTTTCACAACTTAGCCTAGGATCTGGACACCTGGGAGAGAGGCTGAAGTATGTCCAACACTCCAAAGCACACACGTTCTTTCTTTCTACAGCTTCCCTGGGAGGCGGTGGCAGCGGCGGCAAAGTCCGCATCAATGTGGAGGAATCTGTAGATGGGAAGGTAGTTTCTTCCCGCAAGAGAGAAGTCTAAGTATCTCGCACAGCAGATGCCCGTCTCTACCTTACCCCTTCCCAAGTCCAGTGTAGACCTGACAACAAGGAATGAGAAAACCTACTCCAATGCCTGCCTTTTGAACGTCCACCTCCAGGGCACCTTTTGGGTTACCTGGGTGCTTTGCATACTGCCCTTTGGTCCCACTTTCTTGAGTACAGGAAGCACCCTGCAGCCAGAAGCTGTCCATGCAATAAAGAATTTTCCTTTGGCAAAGTTTTCTTGGTCTAGTGTTTCCTTTTTGGGGGCTCCCAAGGAGGCCTAGAGCTCCAGGTCAGTGTCTTCCTTCACTTTGGCTACTCTACTGAACAATGAGAACATAGTCTTTATGGTGCCTGGGGGATGGCTCAAACCCAGGCTTATCCTATGGGGATGGTGGGAGCAGGAGAGTGGGCGGGTGGGGTGCTGGGAGCGGAATGGGGCACCTGGTACAGAGCTTGACCCCTACACTAATTACTGGCTGATAACGTGGGTAGACTTGGTCATGAGTGGTTGGCACTGCACCAAGGACATCCCCAAGATCTTTTCTCATTCTCACTCCAGTGCATGCTTGGGGTTATTAGCTCATCTTAGAGATGAGGAAGTTAGGGTGAGTTGCCAGGACAGACATAAGCAGCAAGGTGGGTCTGAATCTCTGGTCTGTCTCACTCCAGTACTTGTTCTGGAGCTCGAGTTCCTTGCAGAACTTGCAATTCCTTGCAGAAGGTTTCTGCAAACTTCTGAGCTTTACAAGTATCCCTTATTACCCCCTTCCTTAAGCCTCTCATCTCATCTCAGCCAGGCATGTTCTATTTTCAGCGTTTCCATCTCTGACCCCTTTGAAGCTGGGATTCTTCCTCAGGGTTTCCCTTTCCTTAACACCAGGCAAGTAAATTGGCCCAGAGAGAAAGACTCACCCACTTTCAGGAAATCCTCCTTATTTCCTCAAGCTTCAGTGCAAAGTAATGCTAATTTTTGTTGTCTTTCTTGGTTCAAATCCCTCCCTAGAGTCTCCTCTCTGATCTAGAGCAGATTCCTTTGGGATTACCAACCTTGCATGGGGATGAAGGAATGAAGGGAATGAAGACCAGGAGGACTTTGGGTGTTGTAGATGGACTGGAGGGAGAGAGGGAAATGATTTCTTTGCCCTACGGGAGTACCTCTGTTCTCTTGTGTTCTACTGATTTTTGGGGAGATACCATACCCCCGGGGGACCCAGCAGATTTTTCTGGTGGAACTTATGCCTGGAGAAAGGGGTTTTTTTGTTCTTTCTGGGGAAACTGGAATCCCACTTTGATTCCTGGGTACATTCTGCAGGGTGGGAGGAAGTGCCTACCACTGAAGTGCCTATCACGCACCAGGCTCCGGGTGGAACATTTAGGGAGTGGCACCTCATTCTCTCTCTCCAAGTCTTCATGGAAGTGGGACTAGTGACAGTGTCCAGAAGAGGAAGCTGAGACCCAGGAACATCTGGGAACTTGAATTTTGTTTTTGCTTTGTCAGTGCTGGGAATCAAACCCACAGCGTCACACATTTGAGACTGTGCTTTACCACTAGTCCCAGTCCTGGGCCCTTAGTTCAGTGACTCAAATGAAAACACAAACTGACTCAGAGAAGCTGGCCTTGGACCTGTGTCCCTGGTTCCAGATACTTGTTTTACTCTTGCCGTCAGGTAGGTGGCGGCTGCTGATCAAATCTTCTTAATAAGATGTACGAATCTGAAACCCACCTTTTTGGAAGGGGCTCATGAAAGGGCTCTGGAGTCCGGGTTTATTTCCTCAATACTCACCCCAGTAATGTGGTAGGGGTGGTGCTGGGGCTTGCTACAGATCTCACTGGGGACTGTGGGGTGCTGGGCTGCAACTCAGAGGCCTAGTGTGCATGCTTCACTTGCTGGAAGTCTGATTCAGTACCCAGAAATGCCACTAGAAATGCCCCAAGCATGCATTCCAACATTTTGAGCTGTCTTTCTGGCCTCTAAAATTTATTTATTTTTTGTTCTTTTCTTCTTCTTCTTCTTCTTCTTCTTCTTCTTCTTCTTCTTCTTCTTCTTCTTCTTCTTCTTCTTCTTCTTCTTCTTCTTCTTCTTCTTCTTCTTCTTCTTCTTCTTCTTCTTCTTTTTTCCACATCTGGTGGTGCTTGGGGACTATACTACACCCTGCATAATGCTTCGGTATGACCCTTCACACTGCTCAAGGGACCATATATTGTTGGGGATTGAAACTGGGCTTCCGGCAGGCAAAAGCTCTTGAGCTTTTCCTTAACTCTGAAATCCATTTCCCGCCCGCTGCAGGCAGCCCATGAAGTAGCAGAATCATTTCCATGAAAAGTTACTTCTCGTGCTCGCTTAGGCAGCACATATACTAAAATCAGAACGATACAGAGAAGATTAGCATGGCCCCTGCGCAAGGATGACACGCAACGTGAAGCGTTCCATATTTAAAAAAAGAAAAAAAAAGAAAAAAAGAAAAGTTACTTCTCATATCAGACCTTGTTCTCCTAGACTGTGGGTTAAGCTTGAGTTGTACCAAAGCACCCATTGTCATGCCCCAACAGGTCAGCCCCTTCCTGATACTCGCAGACTCTGAGGGCAGCAACTAGTGGCCAGTCTGCTGCTCTTGCTTCACCCAATATCTAACCTTGGTCTAGAGGTATCAGGTCTTCTAGTCTCTCCAAAAGGTTTTTCTTAGCCTTAAGTTTGCAAAAGTCTTTACCTCTACCAAGGTGCAGAGGGGCAAAGAAAAGGGCTTGCTCCAGCCCTCAGCCCCTTTCAGCATGTTCTTTCTCAGGGCCAAGGAACAAAGAATTATCTTCTCTTCTCAGCATCAGTTCTGTTCTGCATTTTGGGGTAAGGATAGAGAGTTCCTTGGAACCAACCAAGTCCTGTCCCCTGCCTGACCTGGAGTGAGATCAGGCCCAAGAAAGAACATAGACCGGACCGAGCCCTTAAATAGACCCAGTCATGCTTCCTGCTTGCTGGGGTTGGGGCTGGGGCTGGAACAAATTTCTAGCCAACAGAGAGGCAGCATTGATACAGGAGATTAGGGCCCTGGGGTGTGTCCAGAGCAACTGTGGGGCATGCCTGCTGCTGGCTCCCTAAGGACTAAGCTAGCCCAGACCCCTCTCAGGTTTCAATTCTTATGTGTAAATGAAAGTTTAGGGTTCAGGTGATATTCTGGGTTTCCCTAAATTGTTCTGAATCTGGCCACCTCAAGGGGGCTCTGAATCAGGAGATGGATGGCAGCAGGGGGTGTGATTTCTGCATGCTCTGAACTGGGAGCCCCATCCAGGCTTATGCAACTATGCTTGAGCTCATCCCTCCTGAATCCCTCTAGTTTCGGCTGCTCTGGAATTCTAGTGTGTCTGGGCTAGGGGCTTGCTTGGGGAAGGGTCACCTATTCCCACTTGGGGACTTTTCTCTTTCTTTACCCCTAATGCCAGAGACAAAGTGTCCCCAAATGGCTTTTCCTTAACCTTAAACAGAGACCCTGGACCTCTGGGGAGATGAGGCTGGGTGGTAGAACTATTCAGGGGTTCAACCCTGATCTGGCTGTTGGGAGGACCCAGCATAAGGCCGAAAGGGTCATGGTATGGGTCACAGAGCAACAATGAGTTTAAATTTGGCTCCAGTTTCCTCATATGTCAGAGGGAAGGACTGGTCGCCCAAGGCCCCTGTGAGTCAGATACTTCTCAAAGACTCGCTGAGGCTGTGTTTTTGGTGATGGCCAAAAGGTCACCTCGACCAAGAGGTTGAGGAACTTTCTCAAGGTCACAGAGTGGGTCCATGGTGGGTGGAGGGTTGAAATCTAGGCCCAAACTGATCCAGAGCCCTTGAGATGAACCAAGCAGGGTCTCTAGGAAGCCTGCAGACACTGCCAGGATTCTAGAAAGCTTGCTGCTGTCAGAGCAGCTGGGAGAGGCATTGGGTAGGTCTGGGTAAGATTCTTGAATACCATTTGTGCTCATTTCTTCTTTTTTTTTTTTTTTGGCCACACCCGGTGGTGCTCAGGGGTTACTCCTAGCTGTCTGTTCAGAAATAGCTCCTGGCAGGCATGGGGGACCATATGGGACACCGGGATTCGAACCAACCACCTTTGGTCCTAGATCGGCTGCTTGCAAGGCAAACGCCACTGTCCTATCTCTCCAGGCCCCATTTGTGCTCATTTCTAGTGGTATGAGCGTTGCAGCTGCTCAAGGGTCATCAGTCCCCTTTGGGTGGGTAACCCTAGAAACACTGGGAGACAGGCCAGTTATCTTGGGCTTAGGCCCTTGCTGTCGGAGTAGAGGAGAGGAGGGAAAAGGCTGAACCTGGATGCAGGTAAGAGCCCCCAAATCTGCCTGCAGGGGTAGGCTCCAAGCCTCAGCCATGTAGATGGACAATCTGGAGAGGGTGAAAATAGCAGAGTCATTAAAGCATTGCTGAGAGAGACTCAGGAGTCACTTAACTGTGGGGCCGATCAAGACTTGGGGCTATACTTGGATATTCATGCATTTTCCTCTTGAGAAATGCCAACCCAGTGTGCTGGGTCTTGGCATCATGGGCCTATAAGTTTCCACATATGTGAAGTGAGGGGATGTAGATGGGAAAGTTCCTATAACAATTCTGACCTTGTCATGTTGTGTTGAGTGAATGCCTTGGGGAACCCCTGAGCGTTGGGATAATAGTTATAATCCTCATAACTGGGATAATGGTAGACAGGCTGACTCATTGTCCCCTCATCTGGTGGGTGGCATCAATGCCAGCTAGAGAGGAATTTTCTAGTATATAATTCTGGGCATAGACCTTAGAGCCTGAGGTTTGAATCTTAGCTTGAACACAAAGGAGTTTGAGCAATGCAATGAGTATTTCTGGATCTCATTTTCCTTATCTGAAAATTGGTGTGAGAAACACAGAAACAAATTTGAGGACCAAATGCTTAAATGCACGCAGAGTGTTCCAGAAGTGCTGGCTGGTGTTATTTTCATTATTCTTGATACATGCAGTTGAGAACCCTTGAACATCACACAGAATATGTGGAGAAGCTGCTGAGACTGAGTCACACATGACAGAGAGATCTCAAGACCAGGTTTATATTTCAGCTCCATGGCTACTCAGGCAGATGACTTGACCTCCCTGAGCTTCAGCTATTACTCTTCTGAAAGATGCTCATAAAAACCCTCTTTTAGGGGACTGGGGATGTGTGTGTCTCTATGATAGAGGCATAGGACTATGAGATAGGTCCCTGACACTGCCCCCATGCCAGGAACCATTCAGGTCCCAGTCACTAAGAACAGTGTCACCAGGAGGTGGGTTACAACCAAAAGTGTGTGAACACCATACCTCTGATGTGTACCCTGACAGCAGCAGCTGTTGTTTACACTCTGACTAGTTCCCACTGTCCCCTACTTCCCAGCACATGATCCTGGGGACATGACTTTGGGGTACTTTGCCCTGACCACACAGATAGTAATTAATCCAGGACTCAGCATTCTCCTCTGTCCCTGCCCATATTTCTGAGAAAGAAAAAGAGGTCCCCAAGATAAGTTTTTGCTTAGTGATTGCAGAAGGGTCTAGAATATGTCCCCAGATCTCCCAAATCTAAGACCTTGATGGTCCTTGCAGGTGTGAGACCATGAGTTTGACCTCCAGAACCACCACACACACTGAGAATGTAATCCCTGGGGCACAAGTGTATGAATTTGGGTTGCACCCTCCAGCACATGTGACCCTCAGAGAGCTTTTTTCAGCACGTGTGATTCTGGGGAGCACCCTCCAGCACTTGCGACCCCCAGAGAGCACCCCAGCATGTGTGACTCTGGGGAGCACCCCCTAAACATGTGACACCCCTGGGATGCACCTCAGCAAGTATGACCTCCCATTAACCCAAGGACAGTTCTTGAGTCAAGGATCCCTGTGACAAGAGTATACATGGGAGAGGAGGGCATTGAGGGAGGGGTGCTGACCCTGCACGGGGAGGAGTGTCCCAGCCACCCAGTGTTTGTACTCTCAGGGCTTTGGAAGATCTGGGCATTGTTCCTTCAGGGCGTTGGCCCAACCTGCTCTTCAGTCTGAAGAGGGCGGGCTGCAAGCCTGGCAGGTTCCATTCATCACCTGCTTGTCAGTTTGATCCTCCACTGAGCACGAGGGCCTGATTTGGGCTGAATCACAGCTCTTCAGGGGGAGTGCTGAGCCATCAGTGTGGGGCAGGGTGGGGGCGGCTGAGCCCCACAGCACCCCAACTTTGCCTGTTGCTGACAGGTGTGGCTGAGACTCAAGCCTGCCCTCCTCTCGCCCCCCCCCCCCCCCATGGGAATCAAAGGTCCAGAGAACCAAAACTCAGGGCTCTCTGATCTGCTCTCGCTGATGACTCAGCAAGGGGGCGGGGTGTTCAGAATCATCCAGAACCACAGGGATGCTGTAACCCCATTGTACCCTTTCACTTGGTTCCATGTAGACCCTCAAGGTAGCTGGGGCTCAGAGGTTTCTCTTGAAAGATTTTCTTTACAATCTTGGCTCCTGTGAGGAGTAGGGCTGGGGTCCATCTTTAGGCAACTCCCTTCTCATTCTGGAACTTGATCTATCCTGGGCTTGAAACACCACCTTAGGGTCTTGAGGGCATGAGTCCTCCTTAGGAAGGTGACCAAGCAGTCCCTGAATTCCATATTCTCGGGTCCTTATCAGAGACCCTGGCTTCAGGCCAGGTGATATCCTCATAGTGACCTTCTACTGAAACTGTCATAGTTGGCCTGGGCATTATGGAGTTAGACCTAACAAGGTGCCTGGATAGGGATGTGCCTCTCAGAAGATGGTCCATTTACTCTCAGCTTTATGTTTACAATCACCCCTACACCACTCCCCCTAAAACCTAGGGATGGCCCAGGGCTCCCAACCCCACATGCATTTGGGGGCTGGTTGGGGAGATGGCTTGGTAGAATAAGTATCTAGTGACTAGTGACATTGGTCACTAGACACTGGCATCACTTTTAGTAGCATCATCCTGTTGTCTCCAGATATGATTGACACATTCTCCAGGGAGCTACATAGACAAGGGTTGAGAAACTGTATTACTCTATGGACAGGATTGGGTTCCTGAGGTCAGGGATGTAAAATGCTATTCATCGCTGGGGACAAGGCCTGGGAGCTAGGATGTATACTAGAGAAGTTCCTGGTGGTTCTCTCTTAAAGCTTCATATGCAGCTAAGAAACTGTTCAATTCCTGTGTATTTATTTCACAGGGTGACCTGGTCTGGGGGGTGGGAGGGTGTTGGTTCATTGGGATGACCACAAGCTGTGCATGCTGGAAAACAGATTCTATTTGGGGGGCATATATGGTTTCCTGGGTACTACCCAGAGTAGCTCCTGAGAATCATTGGGTATGGCCCATCAAACCAGCTCGCCCAAATCCCAGACCTAAATATGAGCCTTTGCTCAAACGCAAGCAGATTGTCTCTGACCTGAAGGCTGGGCTTTCTCATTACAAGGGGAGGGGGACAGAAAAATGAACCCTTCTCTGCACTGTGACAAGGTGATACGAGAGACAATGAGGGCATCAGTTGTGACAATATGTGGGTGATGTCCATGTTCTCTGTCTCTGCTTCTCCAGAGTTCTGTTATCTCTAAGGTCCCTGTTGCTGTCACAGCATCTGACGATTTTGGAGCTACTTTTTGCACAGCCTAATAAACTCTTTCAAGGGGTTTGATTCCACAGGACCAAGTCAAGCTAGTCCTCCAGAGCAACTGGAGGTTGCAGAGTAAAGGAACCACTAAGAAAACAGGACATTTTCATTGAGATTTAGAAACAAAAAGAAGGACTGTCAGGGCTTCAGCGATCTTGCCAAGCTCGAGGGACCACCATATAATCTAAACTTCCCTCTAGGGCAGGATGGCGAACAGGATTTTTATCCTCACTCAAAATGGCAAAATGCAATATGTGTTTAATATATTATTGTTAAAATTAGATGCTTTTGTGTGAGTGTTTGTCTGTTTTGGCAGGTCACTGCGTGGTGTGGCTCTCTGACTCTCACAGTTTAAAAATTTGGCTCTTTGTGTCGAACTTGTTCGCCATCCCTGCTCTAGGGTCCTGGTAGGCCTGAACCCCGGTAGGCCTGGGCCCTGGGTGCCCCATCTCCCACAGGGCAGGGCTGAGAGCTGTGGGTGTGAGCTCTCTACCTACCCAGAGGTGAACTAGCATTCAGGTGTCAAAAGGGTAGTCGCCAGCAGAACAGGGTTTCCTCTGAATCATCCCTTTTGTTAGGATTAAGGAAAAAAAAAAGTCACTCCCCCCCAACCCCGCACCCTGCCACCCGAGAGAGAGAGAGAGAGCAGAGGGAACTGGGCTTGTGGGAAACACATGCCGTTGGCAGCAGTCAGAGGGTGGGGAAGTGAGGAGGGGAGCCGGACCGACTGTCCAGCCCTGTGCAGGGTGTATAAAAGGTGGCAGTTGCAGGGGGTAGAGCCACTGACCTCAGCCAGGCTCTCTCTGCTCTTGCCTTTGCTCTCCTCGAACTCCACTCACTCTCCGCCATGAGCTGCCGCATTCAGAGCTCCTCTGCCAGCTATGGAGGTGGTTTCGGGGGTGGCTCCTGTCAGTTGGTAGGAGGCCGCGGTGGCTCTGCCTCCTATGTGTGTGGGGGCTCCTCTGGGGGCTATGGGGGCGGCATGAGCTGTGGCTTCGGAGGTGGAGCTGGTAGTGGTTTTGGGGGTGGCTTTGGAAGTGGCTTTGGTGGTGGCTTCTGTGGAGGTTTTGGTGGCGACTTTGGGGGTAGCGATGGCGGCCTCCTCTCGGGCAATGAGAAGATCACCATGCAAAACCTCAACGACCGCCTGGCCTCCTACCTGGAGAAGGTGCGTGCCCTGGAGGCGGCCAATGCCGAGCTGGAGGTGAAGATCCGTGACTGGCACATGAAACAGAGCCCCAGCAGCCCCGAGCGTGACTACAGCCACTACTACAAGACTATTGAGGAACTTAGGGAGAAGGTGAGCTCTATTGGGGGAGCAAGAAGCTGCCTGGACACGAGCAGTGTGCAGAAGCCCTGCAGGAACCCAGGTTCCAGGGAAGAGGTGCTGTGGACACAGCAGTCGCCTTTGTGCAGGGGAGAAGTTCAAGTTTTTTATTTTGTTATTTTTAATAGTTAAGCATCTCTACTTTGGAAGGGGTTTTGTTCATGCTACATCGCCGCAAAGGCATTTCTCCCAGCCTTCATTTTTTTTTTTATTGTCCTTATTAGTCACTCTTCCTTTCCTGTCTTTATTTAGTTTGTTTTTACGGCTTTCCAAACAGTTATGTTTTTTTTTTTGTGATTGAAGTTCTGTAATCCTAACCCTGCAGTTATTTGGAAACCCTGACAGCTCTTAAGAGCCTCTAAGAATGACTAGAATCAACAGAGAAAGGGGATAACATGTTCATTCATTGGCCTGGGAATCTGAGTGCTTTATAGAGGGGCCACCTTTAAATGACTGTTCTTATTGGCTCTAAGTAGGTGAGGGGGAAAAAGAGGGGCGGGGGAGGTTGGGGCCAAGATCTCTCCATCATGACCTGTCCATCAGGCTGTGGAACAGCTTGTAGGAACAGAAATCCACCTGCCTGGGCTCAATCCCGGCTTTGTGAGGCTGGATTTTCAATGCTTTAACATTTGAAAGTTTAGACAAAGAATTTGAAGTGAATGGAAGATTCTTTGACTTTCCCCACTGCTGCTGAACTGGGAGGCCACCCTAGTGGGGGAAACATGCTCTGCAGAGCCAGCAGAGAAACACTGTCAGATCTAGAAGTTACTTGGAACTGTGGTCTACACGGCATCTTCATATGGCACTCATGGGAGATGCTCTTGGCTGGTATTCCCTAAAACACACAGCTTGTCCTTCTCTGATTTGGCTACTCTGGGTAGGCAGGAGTGATAGGACTCATGGTGAGGACATGGCCTTCCTTGACCCTCCCACATAGGAACAGTGGCCAAGGGGACAGAAACTTGTCCCAGCTCACAGAAACAGGAAAGAGGCAGTTGTGCCCTGTCCAGGCCTTTTCTGTCTTCTCTGAGCTCATGACCTTCTAGGAGTGACTTAGCTTCTTCTGTCTCTTGCAGATCCTGGCAGCCACCATCGATAACAACCGAGTCATCCTGGAGATTGACAATGCCCGGCTGGCAGCTGATGACTTCAGGCTGAAGTGAGTTGTTTTCCTCCTTCCTCTCATCATGCAGCCTCTATCTAGACAAAAGCACATTTCAACCATGAACTTGGAGCCTCCAAGCTTGGGACAGAGATGAGGGTGCATCTAATATATGTCTGAAATTTTTTTAAAATGAAAAATATCAATCCTTTAGGTATGAGAATGAGCTGACCCTGCGCCAGAGCGTGGAGGCCGACATCAATGGCCTGCGTAGGGTGCTGGATGAACTGACCCTGACCAAGACAGACCTAGAAATGCAGATTGAGAGCCTGAATGAGGAACTGGCCTACATGAAGAAGAACCACGAGGAGGTGAGAACATGGGCTGGTCACAGCTGACTTAGCTCTGAGGATCATTCTGCCATGACTAGATTGAACTTTCTGCCATGGCACCTGAAAATATTTTCTAGAACATTCTGGAGCCATTCAGAACCAAAGTGAGGCAGGTGGGTGGGTGGCAGAGGAGGTCTGCTTCATCCTTCTTGCCTCCCAATCTCTGCAGGAGATGAAGGAGTTCAGCAACCAGGTTGTCGGCCAAGTCAACGTGGAGATGGATGCCACCCCGGGCATTGACCTCACCCGCATGCTGGCAGAGATGAGGGAACAGTACGAGGCCATGGCTGAGAAGAACAGACGTGATGCTGAGGAATGGTTCCACCAGAAGGTACTGGCGCTGTTTCCCACATGGAAGCAGGGGGAGCCAGGGCTGTCTGGAGAGGTGGGGGCGCTCCTCACTCACCTTCCTCCTCCTGCCTGAATTCCAGAGCGCAGAGCTGAACAAAGAAGTGTCCACCAGCACAGAGATGATCCAGACCAGCAAGACTGAAATCACAGAACTGAGACGCACACTCCAGAGCCTGGAAATTGAGCTGCAGTCTCAGCTCAGCATGGTACATTTACTGCCCACTCTGTCTGGGGGGAGTCACTACTTTCAGGGCTCATCCTGATCCAGCTCCTCCCTAACCTCTCATTTACCACCTTGCAGAAAGCCGGCCTGGAGAATTCAGTGGCTGAGACCGAGTGCCGCTACGCCATGAAACTGCAACAGATCCAGGCGCTTATCAGCAGCATTGAGGCGCAGCTGAGCGATCTCCGCAGCGAGATGGAATGTCAGAACCAGGAGTACAAGATGCTGCTTGACATCAAGACACGTCTGGAGCAGGAAATTGCCACCTACCGCACCCTGCTGGAGGGCCAGGACTCCAAGTAGGACTCCTAGCTTTTGCCTCTCTCCTTCCTCCTCTTTCTTGCTCTTTCTCTTCTTCTCAGATAGAAGCTGCAAGGGCCCTGGGATATCACATAGCAATAGGGACCTTTGAGCACAGTCTCTTAATAAAGGTCTTTCAAGGAGATATTCCTGATTCAGGGTGGGTGCTCCTGGCATATGCCCTTGTGCTCCTGTCGGAACATGTCCTCAGAGTGTGGCCATCCGTGGCAGGCTCTCACTCAGGCTTGGGATGAGAGAGACAGCAGAGTAAGGATGGTGTGGAAGCTCAGCCATTGGAAGCAATAGCTTTGTAGACATGGCCACCACGCAATGCTCATTGTGTCTATGTGCCCATGTCCTACAGAGTACTTGCAGGGAGCAGTTATCCAGTGTGCTCAGGGCAGTGGTAGAGACTCCATAAAATCAGAGGGTGGGAAAACTTCTGGCAAATGCCCTGAATCTTGGAATTTCTGATAAGCTCTTCCCAAGTGTTGTGTATATAAACATTTTAATGCCAAGGTCTTATAATCAGACAGATGGAAGGGTGGACAGATAAGCCTGACTGGCATGTGGTGTTGTCTCCCAAGATTGGAGTAAGTCTAGTAGAACAAGCACAGTAGGGAGCCTTTAGTGAGGCTGAGAGGACTCTCCAAGGATGCCTTTTGCTCATGCTGCTTCCTCTCCTCTCTCTCCCAGGATGACTGGCTTCACTTCCGCCACCGGAGGTAAGTGTGTGTGGGCCTGGGTGGGAGTGTGAAGGAGGTATTGGGGACAGGTAGGCAGTGCTGGATCCTAAGTAGAGTGAGGAAGGAGACTGAGGTACCAGTGGTTATCTGCTCCCCTTTGCCCTCAGAGCTGCTGGCTGTTGCATGTTGACCTTTGGGGGTCCATCACTTAAGCGGTGCCATAGCTTACCCCACTTCTGAGGGGCTTAGATCCACACCTAATGAGGGGGCTTGGTGTTCTCTCCTGGACAAGCCTTCTGTAGTTTGAGCTCTTGTGCTTCCTTCTCTCCCCAGGAAATGCCAATGGCTCCACTGCCTCCACCACACGCCGCACTTCCGAGACCCCACGGAGGAACTAAGCCTGCCAGGTCTTGCCTTCTGCACCCAGGAGTGAGCTGATGGTTTCCAGCAGGAAGGTGGCAGGGACATCACCACCTGACTGATCCCTCCTCTCCCTGACCACCCAGTGTGGGGGTGCCCGGCTCTGCTCCCCAGAACAACTTTCTTCTCTTCCTGACCCACTTCTCAGCTTTAATTCAATAAAGCTTCCTTCCCATCTTTGCAAATGAATTTCTGACTCTGACCGGTTTTTGAGGGTGGAAATGCCAGAGCTCCTGATTTGGGACTGTGAGTGAGAGGGTATAGGGGCTGACTGTTTCAGCTCAACAAGTTCGGGCCCAGGGAACTTCCTGGTGGGAATGGTGCAGGATATGCACCCTAAAGGCAAATTGAGGACCCAGGGGGTAGTTGGGTGATAGTGTAATCATGGGCCCCACACCAGGAGATGGGGCTTCTCTTCCCCAGGGTGCAGGCCCAAACTCCAGAGGGGGGCCTGAAATAAAGTGGTTGTGGGGTTCAATAGAGTCAAGTGATGTTAAGGAACAAAGAGTTCTAGGGCAGTGAAGGAAAGAAGAGAGCTCAAGACTGAATCCTCCAGCCCCATATGCCTACCTGGGCCTCTATAAATAGCAGTTCCTCTTAGATACACAGCAGACTCTCCCTACTCTGAGAGCCAGTGTACCTGGGACCTGGGTATCTGGGACTCAGCCACCTGTGACCTTATCTGGCTTTGACAATCCTCCCCATACCCATCACCCACACCGTTCTCTAGAGGGCCCAGCTCAGACTTGCATCTTCCTCTGGGTTCCTAAGAGGGGCTTATCTCCCCCAACTCTAATCATGGAATGTGTACCTGGTCAGTGACCTGCATTCAGATCCCCACCCTCAGTTAATACTCTCCAGGGAGTTCTGCCCTTGACTACTGTGTGGTCATCATCACCCACACTCCAGATCTGAGCTTCTGCAGGACACCTCCTTCTTTCTCACTGGCACCCTAGGCATCCCCCAGGGTGGGCCAACCCCAGTACTCTGGGCTCCTCTTTCCATGTGAGTCCTGCATGGATGCCATGTGGCAGGGTTGTCATGTCTGTCTCCAGGTTCCTGCCTTGCTGGAAACTTTGCCACAGCCTCCTTGGGCAGCATCCCATTCCCTTCCCAACCCTCCACCCTTTCCACCCCCTCCCTGCCTTGTATCTCCTGTGCTGGAGTCGGTCTCTAGCAGGGTGGACCCTGGCTGAGAGCAAAGTTGCCTTCCTGGTCTTGGTGGCCTGACAAGAGCCAGCTCAGTGGCAGGAGAGCTCTAGTCCTGCTTCTCTGCCCTTATACCACTCCAGACTGCTCATTCTGACAGTGTTCCTGGTTAAAGTCTCTGTGATATAAGGTTGAGACTCCAGCCCCTTTACCATCCGTGATGCCAGTAGCTCTGCTGTCTATGCTCCGTGTTGTGGTGCCATGCTAGCACCATGTGCATGAGCCCCAAAACTCAGGATGTGATCCCAGGAGCCCTGCACATAGGAAAAAGCTACATGAACACCCACACCTCACAATATATGTGTGAACACCATAGAGACACTGACCAGACAGCACCAGAAACAGAATGTGTGAGTCCCACCACCCAGTGAGAGTGTGTTCCTGAGCATATGCAAAACCCACAACTAAAGCTAGGAGAGCTCAGCGAAGGGTGTGAGGTCACCCACATCTCCATAACAGAAGATATGGGAGGCATGAGAGAGGAACCAAGTGCTGGGCTGAACATTCCCTCAGTCTTACACCTCCTCTTTCTCTTTTTCATTAGAACCCAAAGTTTTTCCCATTTTATTTTTCATTAAATTACTATGAAATATAGAGTTACAAAGTTATTCATGGTTCAGTTTCAGTCATACAAGGTTCTAATACCATCACTTAATAAGTGCACATTTCCTGCCATCAATATTCCCAGTTTCCCTCCGGTTCCCCAACCTCCATAGTCTGTCTCTATGGCAGAAACTCTTCTCTCTCTCACTCCACTTTTTTTTTTTTTTTTTTTTTTTAGCAGATGGTGGTTTTTGCAATACTGTTATTGAAGGGTTGTCATGCATATCATTACATTTCCTTTCAGATCCCAGTTCCTTTTCAGATCCCAGAGTTCTGGGTTACACCTTATTTTACCTAAAACAAAGATCATCTCTGGTTCCTTTGTATGTTTGTTACAACTTGGATTAACCCCCAAACAGAGATTGTCTTACTTGTAAACCTGGGTGGGACTGGCTTAAGATAGTCTGAGCTATCTTTCCTTATTGCCTCACCCAGAAGTTGTCTTTGTACTCAATAAAAACAGCAGTTCTGGCAGGCAGCTGGCTTTTCATATGGTAGAGGACTGACAGACTACAAGTGTTTGACTGTCAACCTGGTTTGGATTATTTCATGCATGATCTTGATTCACCTGGGGTTGGAAATATGGTGCATGGGATGATTTTAAACCAGAGTGATCATTTCCAACTATCACTCTCCTGGAAGTCCCTTTTCTGTTCTAACTGTACTCTACCCTCATCATTTCTATTGTCTTTGGGTATTTTTTGCATACTATGTAGAATCCAAAGTTTTGTTTGGGGGCCACATCTAGTGGTGCTCAGGGGCTATTCCTGGCTCTGTAATCAGGAGTACAGATCTCTAACTGTGTTCAGGGGATCATATGGGGTGCCAGGGATTTAAATAAAGGTTGCAATTGGAGTGATTGCCTGCAAGGCAAATGCCTTTTCTCCACTGGGTCTCTGTTCCTGGTTCTCACTGAGACAAACACCACTCTTCTCTGGCCTCCTCTCCCAGTCTGCTCCCAGAGGCACATTCTCGTCTGTTTCTCTGTATGTTGAGATACAGTAAGCTGTAGGACTCAGAGAAAACTCCCAGAGGCAGAGCTGTAGGCAGAACTGGGTATAATAATCCTTGGTGGTGATTTTGTCTTGGCCCTGCACAGTACTTGCTTCTTGCCCTATCCCAGCTCCTCACAAAGTACCTGACCCTCCTTCCTTATCCCGTACTGTTTCAGGATGTCTCAGGCCTCAGAGAGTTGGCTAAACTTTTCAATCTCAGATGTGCCCCACCCATCTGGCTCCTCCTCTGCTTTCCAGGACACATTCCAGCAAGGGTGGGGTCCACTGTCCACTACCCTTCCAGGAGCTGGGGTGCCAGAGAAGACAGTTTCCACAGTGCAGCCTCCTCCAGGACACTTTCACCATTTCTGTGTTCCTGTTGCATTAGTAACTTCTTAAGGGCACCCCGGAGATCAGGCCCCAACACAGGGCTAATGAAGGTGCCAGGGGAACTGCCTCTGAAAACAAACTCAACCTCCAAGTTTGCTCCATTTCACTTTTCCTGGCTTTGCACATTTTCTGATTGTACCTCATTACTCCCAGCACCCACCCTCACCCCACCCTCCTGGAGACTTCTAGGACTGATGGTATCACGGCAATTGGACAATTGCTGGAGAGCAGGGGTGGTGAGTACAAGGTTTACCTCTTAATCTATTTACCCCCCTGTCAAGCGACTGAACCCCCAGTGGTGGGGCCACGTTCCTCCTCCCCTGCTGCCTGGCACTGCCTCTGGATCATGAAAGCCAAGTGCTCAGAGCAGACCCTACTCTGAGGGAGGTCCCCAGACCAAGGCCCCCAGTTTCCTCTCCCACCTGTGTCTCCCATTCCTTTGTGTTGGGGATGAGTTTGTTAACTTCCTCACTCCTGGAATGGTCCAGCTCAGCAAAAGTGTCCAGTGGATGACAGAGAACTGGGAGAGGTGACAGGGAAAGAAACACGCAGCTCTGGGTACCCACCCAGTAATGGCCCTTGCCAATCTTGGGGATCTCCTGAAGGAACTACAAACCCAAGCTAGCCCTTGAGGGTACCAGATTTGCAGTCCACCTCCAGGCTTGGTCCTGACTCATAGAGCACAACCAAGGCCATTGATGGAGCAGCTCCTCCTCTTCCAAGTTGATGCTCAGGAGCATCAACTGTGGGGTCTGAGCTCAGCCATTCAGGGAAAGCAGGAGAAGCTGCAAGGCCCTGTGCCTAGTTCTTGGACTGTAGCCCAGACAGGAAACTGGGGGAAGCTTCAGGGAAGCACAGGCATAGTGGGTGGTGGTGGTGGGGTAGTTGGATGAATTCAACTTGACTCCCTCTTTCATCCGCACAAATGAGGAGAACAAGTCTGGCTTGGTGCCCCTCGATACTCACTCGTACCCCCACTTTCTAGGTTAGTAGCAATGAGGAAAAAGTGGGGCCCCTGATCTGAAGTCTCCTGTTCTGTGTCTATAGCTGTGACTGAACATGTGTGCATTCAGGGAGATGTGAGCTAGAGAAACTCAGGGTCATGGCTAGCAGGCCCTTTTTCTCTTCCCAAGTTCCCTCTTGCCTTCCCTTTGGTTTTTCCAAACACCTCAGAGCTGCCCCCTGGTGCCCATGTCACAGGTCACAAAGTCTGCCCAGGGGGCCTGGAAGCCGATTGTCTACACTCCCTCCCATGTTCTCCAACACCAACTAAAACACTTGGGACAGAAATGAGGCTCCCTTGACACTGATGCTCAGGGAACAAAGACAGGCCTCAAGGCATTCCTGAGGCTTCCAGGATGCAGTGTGAGTGTCTGAGCCGGTCTCCTTTTGCGCATCCTCAGCGGGCCACACCCCTTTCTCCCTAAGATGCCTCTGTCCTTCCACTCTGCCACCTGCAGAGTGTCCCTCTTGGGTCCTGCAGGGGGCAGACTCAGCTAGGACAGGGCAGCCCAGTTGGGACTCAGCCTGGTGCATGGGGTCCTGGAATTGCCTCCCACTCAGTCCCCTTCCCATCATAAGCCCTGTCTTGTACCTTGATGTGCTCAGGAACACTTCTGAGATGCCTGTTGTCCCCTGGTCTGGGTCCACAGGAGACTGTGCAATAAGGAGAAGGAACCAAGGGTTCCTGGGAAGGCTATTATCCAGGGAAGTAGGGAGTGAAGCAGGGTCTGAGTCTGAGCTTACAGGATGTGATCAAAGACAAGACTGACCGAAGGTTGCAAGGTCTCACTCTCTACCCACCTGTGTCCTGGGAATGCTGTGGGCAGCTGTCACAGAGCTGCTTACTTGGACTATGTTACTTAGAATAGAGCTCTTTTTTGGTGTCACGGGTATACGAAGTATGCAGCTTTTTCTCACAGTTTGGGATGGTCAGGTTGGAGAGGCTTGTCCAGGTCTCTTTGGGGGTGGCATCTGGGGGAGTTGGCAGAGAGCTGGCTATCACTCTTGTGGCTTCCTTTTACACGCAGCCTTAACGACTCTGTGGCTTCTTTCATCTGAGACTCAGATGAAAGCAGACTCGGCCACTTGGAGTGGGATTAATTATAGTCTGAGAGCTGTGGCCAGCCGAGGTCCTGAAGGGAGGAGAGGGGGTGGCTTGCATGCCAGGCAGAGGGCCCAGCCCAATCCAATAGTGGGGAAGGTCACTCTGTGGTTTGGCTAAGTGACACCTGAAAGAAGGATATGCGGGAGACAGAGTCACCAGCCCCATTCTCTCTGGACTGTGATCTCCCACACACAGGATTACGATGGCCTTCAAGGAGAGTGGTTGCAGCTCTGGATGTGTCCAAACCATGACACCTAGGTGTGGGGCCCTGGACTCACCAGCCTCCATGCTGTGGGGGAAATATGGCTGAGGGTGAGAAGGCCTGCTATCCCCATCCCAGCAGGCAGAAGGCAGATATGGAAAGAACCAAGAGGTATGACTGGGGCTCCCTGTGGTAAATGCCTTTTCAAAGAGGATGGTAAAGCCTAGGACAAGAGCCTTATTTATTGAGGGGGAAAGAAACAGCTTTGTGATCTGGGGAATGATAGGGGGCTTTTAAGGCCTAATCAGGGATGGAGAGGTCAGTGGGACGTGGGGTGCCAGTAGCCTTGTGGAGACTTGCCACTCAGGATCAACTATTCTGTACCCCCACGGTCCTTGAGCAGAGGTGGGAGCCCATAGGGAGTTCAAAGTGACCCCCTGGAGTGCACAGATACCTGAGCCCCAGGCAGCAGGGGTCAATGGATGTGTGGGGTACAGGCAGGGGTGCTGGGAAGTGAAGCAGAAAAGACTTGTCAAATCTTGTCTAGAATGGCCTGAGTCACACTACTCAGGACGGTAGCCATCAGGTGGATTGTCCCCCAATGAGGTTGGGCTGGGAGGAGGGATGAATTTTCTGGGTGCTACAGATCTGTGAGAACAGGGTGCAGAAGACTGAGGGGGCACAGTGCTGTCATAGTGACGGACCTTAGCTAGAGAAGAAATGGCACAGCCATGGGCTAGCACTTTATGGAGTCCATACAAGGGCCCAGATGAATGAGCTGTTACTGCCATGAGAGAAAGAAGAAGCATTCATGCCAAATATTGGGCATATTTTTGCTGTGTAAATCTGCCGAGCCTATCCCAAGGCGTCAGCCTACAACCCCTCCCCTACCATGCCTCTGGGGTTAGCCATGCCTTTCTGGGATTTGTTAGACAGATTAAACCGGTGGCCAGAAATATCTTAATTGAAAAGTTGGCTTCCTCCCAGAACACGATCTGCTTCGTGAGCTTGTGAGGGCTTGTTGGCCTTGGGATCACTCATATACCAGCATTGGAGTTGGCAAGAATATTAGATGTGGTCGTTTGACCCAGAAATCAGACACATCATGTTTGTCAGTGCTGGGAACACTGTTCATGTTGTTGCTAGGACAAGTTCTCTGCTTTAAGGGAAAAACTGGTGTTTTCTGAGAGTAACTATAGGAGGAGGTCCCCCCATTGTCTGCAGGGGTGCAGAGTAGGGTCTGAAGAGGAGAAAAATCTGCTCTTGTGTGTTGGAAGCACTGTACAGTGAGGAATCAATCCTAAATTGTGGAAGGCAGAGAGGGGTGAGGCTTCAGGAGGAAGTCAGGAAGTGAGACTTTAATTGCATTTGGCATGAGGTGACTTGGCGTGACGTGCTCTTCCTCCATTCCCAGCTGCCTCATGTCCACTGTCTGTCTGCTTCTTCTAGGTTTGGGAATACCTGGGAAGTGCTGGGATCAGGATAGGAACATACTTCCCAGAAATCACTATCTTCCTGGATGCTAGTACCTCTGTCCTGAGGTCATGGCTGGTCAGAGTGGGCTAGAGAGCAGGCTGAATTTTTATTTGGGGAATGACAGCAGATCTTTCTGCACAGGAAACCTCAGCTTTCAGACACAAGCTCATCCTTGAGTGGAGATTTTTGTCAAGAAGGGGCCACCTACTCAGCTTAATTTTGAGCTGGTGGCTTTCCTGGATGGGCTCTGGAAAAGTCAGGATGTTTTCTGTCCTATGATTAGTTCTCCTCTCCTCTCTCTGCCTCCAAGCTTGGTTCCAGGTGCACAGAGTCATGGAAGCCTCAGAACTGGCGCCTGTGCTTGCAGGTTGGGAGAAAATGCTTGTAACAGCTTCTAGAGTAGAAGTTGCCAAGTTTATTTGGCTCATTGCCCCCTTTTCAGTAAAAAACCCAAACACTCAGCATCCCCAAAATATGCCTTTAAAGGAATATGCAGGAAGTATACCCCATTCCTACCTGAGAGCATTATTGTCCCTCTGGATCCTTCCAGCATCCCCCCTCATGCTGATATTGCCCCCTTGGGAAATTGTGTTGAAGCCAGACTCAGGTGCTGGCACGAGGGACCCCTGCTCACAGAGTTCTAGCCCCCTCTGAGTAATGGTTTGGTCTGCACAGCTGTGTCAGGGTTCTTAGCTGCTCCCCATGAAACCAGGGTGAGTGGTTTGATCCCCTGGAAGCAGGATGGGCTGGATCTCTAACCACATGGGCCCCATGAGTAGTTTTGATCTGGTTTATCAGGCCTGTTTTATTGTAGTTCTCACGGTCCTCAGGTATTTTGATCTCTGTTCACCTCTTGGGGAGATTGGGGTTCAGAGGGATGAGGCAGTTTGAGTACAGAGTACAGGCCAGACTCCTTGTCTTCACTGTTTTGTGTCCAGGGCTTTGACAGTTCCTTCTGCTGCAAGTCCCCAAGCTTTCACTCAAGGGTATGTGGGTGTGGCTCTGTATGTAAAGGGGGCCCAGAGGGAGGCTATTTCCCCGGCTCTGAGTGTGCAGGTGAAGCCCAGGGGGGTTGGCAAGGGAAAGCAAGCCCAGTCATGCTGTGGGCCCTGCAGCCCATACCTCCTCTTTATTCAGCAGCTCAGGGACAAAGTCTGGATAGCATGGGTGGGGTGAGTTGGTGGATGGACTGTGTGATAATAACTGGAGACTGAGGACTGTTGAAAGAACTTCTCCTTTGGTTTGTTACCTGACCAGGACAGCTTCATGATTTTCCTCATGCCCCTTGGTCCTGCTGAAGCTGAGTGACAGGGATTTTATTAGAACTGTAGCATTGTCTGTCATCTGCCAGGAAATTTGGTAAATATGGGCTTAAATCACAGAAATAAGAGGAGATAGTTCAATAGGCTGAGTACAGGCTTTGTATGCAGGGGACCTCTACTCATTCCCAGCACTGCATGGTACCCTGAGTATTCCCAGGTATATCTTTCAAAATACAAAACATCCCTCCAAGGAAATGAAATTGTGCCCCTCTGGTCCCTAATCAGCTGAGATACCAGGGTGGAGAGGAGTTGGGCCAGGGCCAGGTAAAGCCCAGAATCCATGTCCTGGGCAGAAGGGGAGGCTTCGAGTACCAAGCACTTTGCTATTTCTAGAAAACAAAATGATTGCTTGAGTCCCTGTCCTGTCCTCAGTACAGCTGTTATCAACCAGGGGGTGATGCTGACCCCCTCCATGGGTCATGTTTAGAGATGTGTTGTTTTCCTTGTTGGGGGAGGGAAATGCTGCCGGCACCTAGTGAGAGATGAGTAGGCACATGCAGTCCCCCAAATAATGATGGAGTCTGTGATGCCAGAAGTGAAGAGCAGAGGTTAGGGTATGACCTGTTCAACCTGCAGAGAACTCCTGTTGGGATTGCCAGAAATCATGCCCCATATTTTGCTAAAGCTGAAGGTGACAGGGACCTTAGCCTGTGCCCCACTGTGCACCCCATAAAAGGCAGATAAACAGGCTGGGATCTTGGGGACCCCATCATCTGGTCTCAGCACCCCATGGAGACATCCCTAGCAAGGGGTGAGGCCCCACAGTCAACAGCCAACCTTCCTGAGTAATTTCAAAGAGAAGCTTATAAAGTTGTTTAAGAGACTGGTAAATTATGACCAGAGAAGCGCATAAACGCGCCCATAAACGCTCGCCTTGTGAACCCCATCTGTGCAGGGGAGGAGCCCTGGGAAAGCCCAGAGGGACCTTGGAGAGCAAAGAGACCTGAGTCTGGGACCCTGGGAGCCCATGCAGTGAGACTGGAGGACTGAAAGCACAGGGACCCAAAGGTCGCAGGTTCACTTGCAACTCATGGAACCATCTGGCTGCCTTGCTCTTATTTCTTCCCTTCCTGAAGAGTCTGCACTATCTTCCCTCCTGCTCAGAGACTAGGGTTCTGAGGGGGCAGCATCATCCTTGGTTCAGAGAACTGGGGTGCCATAAACAAAGCTGCCCTTTGAAACACCACAATGGGGGTGGTGGTGGCTCGCTCCCCTGATGCTGGCAGGTCATAGCCATAACCATCCTCAGAGGCAGGTTCTCTCTAAACCTCACTTCCACCATTTCCAGATGCAAAGCCCCTTTCTAGGTGTCATAAAACCACAATGCACACTGATGATATCACTGTCCCAAATGAGAGATGTGGAGAATGCAGGAGACAGGCTGTGTGGTCGAAAGCAGGAGAGTCAAGATTTGAACCCAGCAATTTCATCCCTGCATTTTTGGGGCCTGTATCTGTCCTTGGTTATGTGAGGAAGGAATGTGAGGCCCAAGACCCCTGGTTTCCACTTGATACCTGTCTAAACCTTAGGTCTCACAGTGGGAAATACAGTCCATCTGGTTACTCCTAGGATGGTTGTGGGAGGACACACTGTAATGCACATAATGTAATGGCACATAATTAGGGCTCCTACCCTCTGTGAAGGTGAGGTCTCTTTGCCCCTCTTTTACTATCCCAGTGTCCCTGGCAGGGTCCAGGATTTTGGTGGGCAGAGAGCTCAGTGGATGGAGTGAATGGGGGCTGGTGATGGTGACAATAGGTTGGTCTGGGCTCCATATAGTAAGTATAAGAGAGAAAAGTGACCCAAGAATGTCATAGTGAGGCCACTCCCGGCGTATGGTGCAGACTTTAAAGAGGCAATAAAAATCATATTCTGTTTGGAGGTGACATAATCGAGTCCTGATGTAGCAAACCAAACTTAAGACCTTTATTAATTAATTTTTTTTTACAAGGTAAGGAATTCTGGATGGTTAGCAAAAAAAAAAAATCTCGTTCTAATGAGATTAGCTTTCTGCAGGAGGAATAGATTTTCCCAAGAGAATACAACACCCTGTCAACACCCTATGGAGAACATATATAAAGGTCCTGGAGAGGCCTGGAAAGTACAGAATCCCAGCTCCTTACTCAACTGCAACCTTCCTTTGCGAACATCATGACCACGCAGTTCTGTTCCCCGATCTTCTCCTCCGGCTCTGCCAAGAGCTTCTGCAGCACGGTTGGTGGCATCTCTCGGATATCTTCCGTCCGCTCCATGGGTTCCTGCAGGGTTCCGAGTCTTGCTGGAGTTGCGGGCTCGGCCTCGTCGGTCAGGCTGGGCCTCTCTGGCCTTGGCAGCTGCGTGCCTGGCTCCTACCTGTCATCGAGGTGTCACCCCTCCGGCTTCCTGGGGAGCGGGGGCTGGCTCTGCGAGGGCTCGTTCAATGGCAGCGAGAAGGAGACCATGCAGTTCCTCAATGACCGCCTGGCCAACTACTTGGAGAAGGTGCGGCAGCTGGAACAGAGCAATGCCGAGCTGGAGTGTCGTATCCGGGAGTGGTATGAGTCCCAGATCCCCTACATGTGCCCTGACTACCAGTCTTACTTCAAGACCATGGAGGAGCTGCAGCAGAAGGTAATGAAGACCTGTCTCTGTCCAGCCAGCACAGAGGGATTTTGGGGGCCTCAGATGGGAACTTGGTTCCTGAGGACATGTGCAGGTTTCTCTAAGACTTGCTTTTTTTGTTTTTGAAGGCCCAGATTTCTCTGTTTCTCACTGGTTGTCTGGTAGCATATTTACAGCCTCTCCTTCTGTCCCTGTCATCCCTTTGATGTTTTAGTTTAGGAAGGGCAGTGTGCCAGGCCTCCACTGGGCACAGAGCTACCCATCTCTTGGCTTATTTGTTCTTCCTGGAGAGAGGGACATTAGCACTTTATTGAACAGGTGTTGAGGCTGCACGTTATTGTATTGTTACCTAGCTGTGCTCAGAGCTTACTCCTTGGCTTACTCCTGGCTCTGTGCTTAGGGCTCACTACTGGTGGGGGACCATTTGTGTGTCTGGAATGGAACCCAGGTTAATGGCATGCAAGGCAAGTGCTCTCCTCTCTGGAGATATTGCTCTGGCCCCATAGAAGTTGCATTTCAGAGGTTTAGTGACTTGCTCATGGTCTCACAACCCTTTTTGTTGAACATAGAACTTGCTTCTAAAGGCTGGTTTCTTCACTCATCCCAATATAGGTAACTCTGGGGGTTACAGGTGCTAGGACAGACACTTGATGATGCCCTGGGGGTTGCCCTGCCAAGGCTCACTTGTCCTCCACTCTGGGACTTAGGGCTCTAGCTGGAGATGCCAAAGATGTAGGTGGTGCCTTGAAGCATAACTTCTATGAGCTGGGTTCCCCCTCCATGTGCCTTGGGCATTTTCCAGCTCAAAGAACACTCTCGTGTTCCCCAGATCCTGCTAACCAAGGCTGAGAATTCCAGACTGGTCCTGCAAATTGATAATTCTAAGCTGGCTGCTGATGACTTCCACACAAAGTGAGTGGGACATATCTCGGCAGGTTATTGCCCTGCTTCTGTGCTCTGTCTTGATGCTCTATGCTTGTTCTGCTACTGTGCTCGATCTTGATGCTCTTGTGTTCTTTCCTGCTGCTTCCATGATTCTGTCCCAGTGCCCTTGTTTTTTTTCTTGCTACTCTAAGCTCTGTCCTGCTCCTATGCTCTGTCTTGCTGCTCCTGTGATCTGTCCTGCTTCTGTGCTCTGTCCCTGATGCTCTTGTGTTTTTTTTTTCCTGCCACAACATTCTGTCTCAATACTCCTGTGCTCTGTCCTGTCATGTTCTGTCTTGTTCATGTTCATGTTCTGTCTTGATACTGCTATGCTCTTTCCTACTCCTGTACTCTGTCTTCATGCTTTGTCCTGTCCTGTTCCTGCACTTTGTCCTTGTGTTCTGTCCTGCTCCCATGTTGAGTCTCTGCTTTGGGGAGGGAGCCAGCAAGAAGGCCACATGAAGTTGTTAGCAGGAAAGCCACATTGCATCCAGACTGTGGGGTAAGGTCCTCAGGGAATTGCTGTTTCTGACCGAAGACTAAGCAGCCTTCCTTGGTGCATAGGTATGAGACAGAATTGAACATGCGACAGCTGGTGGAGGCTGACATTAATGGCCTGCGCCGCATCCTAGATGAGCTGACCCTATGCAAGGCTGACCTGGAGATGCAGGTGGAGTCTCTGAAGGAGGAGCTGCTCTGCCTCAAGAAGAACCATGAGGAGGTGAGGCTGGTGTCATGGAGTCCCAACCCTGACATCTGGGAGCACCCGGAGGCTTTTGAGTGTCACACTTGTGGTAGCCATGCCCACAAGGTTCCTGCTAATGTTCATAGACGGAATTAGATATTTTTTTTTGCATGTTATTCTCCTTTCATTTCTTCCTCACAACAATCCCAGGAGATATATTAGAGTGTGTAACTCCACCCTGGATTTAGGTGTAGCTACCTGAGACCCACCCATTTCTGGGAGGGTCTTGGGAACCAGATATTATGTGTGATCTTACCTGCAAGACCCCGCCCATTCCTGGGAGGGGTCTTGGAAAAGGTAGATAAGCCTTTGAGCCAGGGGTTTCTGGGCTGCTGGGCTCTCTGGCTTTTGGGTCTTTGCCTCTTTTGGTCTTAGACCAGCATGGAGGTTAAAGGGAGATGGCTGAAAGGAGTTAAGATGCAGGACTAGCTAAGAATGGTTGAATGCTTGAAAGGTTATGATGTAGGCCACACACATGTGGTGGATAGGGATGAATAAAGCTGATGCTTCCTGATGCCTGTCTCTGGATGAGTCTGATTCTGCCATTCACTTGGGCCTGGGACCCGCCGGCTGGATAGGGGTTGCGGAGCCACGTGGCCTGGGATGGCAGAGAAAGGCCTCCATCCATCTCCATCCAGCACCATCTTTAATTATTTGACTCTACAGAGTGTTGTTTAATAATGAAAACTAGAAGTCTAGAGAGGTTAAGTCACTTGCCTCAGGTCATCAGGGTTCCCCTGCCTTTGACCCTAAATCTACAACTAGACTCTAATGCCCCCTAGTAATTTTACCTTTCTGGTGTCTGGTCCATTTCCCTATACCCTCTCAAATCCCCACAAAAGGTGAGTATAGATGCATAAAGCTAGGGAGGTCCAGTGGTCTGTTTTATGGGACACAGTTGGCACCTGAATGGGGAAACTGCTCAGTGGAAGCCCCAGTCCAGGATCTTTATCACAGGATCCTACTCTCTGCAGGAAGTCAACACACTCCGTTGCCAGCTTGGGGACCGGCTGAATGTGGAAGTGGATGCAGCCCCCCCAGTGGACCTCAACAAGGTCCTGGATGATATGCGGTGCCAGTATGAGGCTCTGGTGGAGAATAATCGCAGAGACGTGGAAGCCTGGTTCAACACCCAGGTGGGGAGAGGCAGCCATGCCGTGGGTTCCCGGGGGCTCTTTCTTGGGGCTGCTCGGAGCTTTAGGTGCATGGGGCCCTTTCTTGTCTTCCAGACTGAAGAGCTGAACCAGCAGGTGGTGTCCAGCTCAGAGCAGCTGCAGTGCTGCCAGTCGGAGATCATTGAGCTGCGGCGCACAGTCAATGCCCTAGAGATCGAACTGCAGGCCCAGCATGGCATGGTGAGTGTAGGCACCCCCAGAGTCACCAATTATAGTCAAGACCTTATATTGATTCAGAACCCCTGAACCCCTGTTTCAGGCATTTCTGGTGTGAATTCCTTCCCATTGCTAGTTCTTCTCTTTCCCTACAGCGAAACTCTCTAGAATCCACACTGGCTGAGACCGAGGCCCGCTACAGCTCGCAGCTAGGACAGATGCAGTGCATGATCACCAATGTGGAGTCTCAGCTGGCTGAGATCCGCTGTGACCTAGAGCGGCAGAACAACGAGTACCAGGTGCTACTAGATGTCAAGGCACGGCTGGAGTCAGAGATCGCCACATACCGCCGCTTGCTGGAAAATGAAGACTGCAAGTGAGTGACTAGTGGGATGGGAGAATGGAGTGGCATAAGGGAGCCCCTAGACCACATTCCCAGCCACTATAAAGAGACAGGCCTACGAAGCTGTTATTGCTCAGAGAGATCCCTAATCTCTTTCTCATTCCCAGGGTCAGATAGATAGGACAGCAAGCAGGGTCCTTTTCTTGCATGTGAGATCCCTGGGTTCAGTCCCTGGCATCAAACATGGTTCCCTGGGGCCAGAGCAGTGACACAAGTGGTAAGGCATCAGTCTGCCTTGCCCACACTAGTCTAGGATGGTATGTAGTTTGATCCCCCAGCGTCTCATATTGTCCCCCAAGTCAGGAGAGATTTCTGAGCGCATAGCCAGGAGTAACCCCTGAGCTTCACTGGGTGTGGCCCCAAAACAAAACAAATAAATAAAAAAAAATTCCCCCCTAAGACAAACAAACAAAAAACCCCAAACATGGTTCCTGAGGACTGTCATAAATGAACTCTGAGCACAGGAGCAAACTCTGACAGCTGCTGGGTGTGGCCTCAAAGAAAACAAAAAATTATGTGCAAAGTCTCAATTTCTTTCTTTTATTTACAAATTTACTTTTTTTTTTTTTTTTTTGGGTCACACCCGGCGGTGCTCAGGAGTTACTCCTGGCTGTCTGCTCAGAAATAGCTCCTGGCAGGCACGGGGGACCATATGGGACACCGGGATTCGAACCAACCACCTTTGGTCCTGGATCAGCTGCTTGCAAGGCAAATGCCGCTGTGCTATCTCTCCGGGCCCTACAAATTTACTTTTGTGTTTATTTTTGGGTCTCCCAAGCAGTGGTATGGAGCGGGAGAGCAGGAATGGTCATGGGTTTGGACTCAGTTTCCACCATGCTTGCACCTTTGAGCTCTCTCTCAGCTCCTGGCTGCCGTTGTGGTGTAGATGAGCTGGTCCTAGGCATTGTGCCCCCCCATGCATCACTATAATCACTAGTCTTTATTCCCGCAGTCCTAACCTCCCTGCCTTTGGGGATCTCAGAGATCCTGTCAGAGCCTTTTGGATGTCATGCCCACTTGTCTCCCCCTAATTTCCTGAATCCATTTGGCTCCCTAATCACTTTCCTTCCCCAGGCTCCCCGCCCATCCTTGCAGCACGGAGTGTAAGCCTGCCATCAGGGTACCATTCGCCTCAACTGTACCCTGTGCCCCAACTGTGCCCTGTGCCCCGGCCTCCCAGGTCAGCACACAGATCCGCACCATCACCGAGGAGATCAGAGATGGCAAGGTCATCTCTTCCCGGGAGCATATCTTGCCACGAGCCATGTAACTGCCCAGTGAGGGGGACACCATTGAAGCTCCTGGTTCTAAGTGACCCTTCCTGTCCCCAGAAGGGCTCCCCGCTAGCAGGCTTTTCTACTGACCCATCTTACACTATGTTCCTGAACTATGTTGCTTTACTAGATTTCCCCGGAAGTGGACCAATAAAGTATGTTCTTTTGGCATCACAAACTTGCCTGTTTTGTTCTCATGTGGTTGTTTGTAGGGTGTTTGATTGGGGAATGCATAAGGCTGTGGGTTGGGTCTCAGGTCTGTCTTTCTGGCTCTGAGTGGTGGGGAGGGATAGGTTGACTCAGCCAATGGGATAGTGGGCTATTCAGGCCCTGGTCCATGAGGAAAAGCACTGCCCCCTGGGCTCCATAAGTTAGGTCCTGCCATGGGCATCATTGAGGGCAATCCCAGAAAAGGCAAACGCTTGCCAGCCAGCCTGCCTCAATAGCCCGGCTAGAACTGAGGTTCTGTGTGTGGTGCTCATTCTGCCTTTCCACCTGTCCTTAATCTGAGATGTGTTTTATTTTATTTTTTTTTGGAGGGGGAGGGTCACACCTGGTTGTGCTCAGGGGTTACTCTTGGCTCTGCACTCAGAAATAACTCCTGGCAGGCATGGGGGGACCATATGAAATGCCAGGATTTGAACCACCATTCTGAATTGGCTGCATGCGAGACAAATGCCCTACTGCTGTGCTATCTCTCTGGTCCCTGCGATGTGATTTTTTTCTTTTTTTATTAATTTTTTATTTTTAATTATGAGAACAAAGATGCAAAGAAAGAGGACAAGGTAAAGTTACAGTGGAAGGACAATCACCCATAAACAGAATTCTCAGTAGTCCCATTGCTGATATCTTAACTTTGAACTTTCAGCCAAAGAACATTAAGAAAAATAAAACAGAACCCATGTACAATTACTTTGTCCCTCCAGCCCCCAGATTGTAGTACATAATATTTCTTAGCAGCACACCAAGCAATCTAAAGCCATAAAACTTATGTAACTCCTTAAACATTGAAGGCAAAGTACTTTTTTACATTTCCATGCACATGCATATTAGTTTAAGTTAACCTCAAAAGTTTAAGTGGGTTGTTTTTCTTAAGAATTAGAGTCAAAGGAGCACAGTAAAAATGGTGTTAGAGTGGCAATTATTGTTTGCATAGGCCCACCAAAAAATGAGGGACATGGAAAGGAAAAGCCTTGGCCTAAATACAGAGACCTTACCCGTGAAGTATCCTGGCATAAGACCAACTCTAGGCTCCAGGCAAACTAGTTTGTCCAATCCAGGTCATTGTCTGTAGTGCCAATACACTTTTATTTTTCACACAGTCTCTGTTGTTGGTATCATGTTTCTTTATTAAAGATCCTGAAATCTGCATATCCTATATTGCAGTCAGGTTGGTGCAGAGCGTCCTCTTGTTTCCCCTCACAGTTATAGGGCAATGCAGAGAACCCTGTCCTGTAAGCAGGTCGTTGTTGTTGTCAAGTCTTCTTAGTGTTAAGGGAAGTCTCTTTTGAGCAGGTCAATGTGAGAGCCGTGGTAGGGTCTTCCCTTGTAGAGGATTGCTTCCAGGTGTTATAAAAAACCTTGGATGTTTTGTAGATAGCTTCCCTGGTTCAGGGGTGAATGGAGGCTACCCATTCATCTGAGGCCTGTGCCAGGTCATTATATCAATGTTCAGGGCACAAGGTCTCATTGCACTACGAGATCTGTGTGTTCCAATCTCTATTAGGTAAGAACTTATTTGTATGTATAGTATTTTCCCATTTTAATGCCTATGCAAACAAGGAACAATGCCACGTGGTGTTATCGGCGCATTTGGGGGCCACAAGAACAAGTCCAACAATCCCCATGACATGGTTCAATCATAAGCATTAAACTGAGGGATTCTTCCACAAAAATTCCTTATTGAACAGCTCACAAAGAGAAGACAAGATAAAAAGTGGGTAGAATCGTCATGGTAAAAGAATATTTAGAAAGAGTTATAGCTGTTAAAGAAAATACACATAAAATATTCAAAAGACGGACCCGGAGAGATAGCACAGCAGCGTTTGCCTTGCAAGCAGCCGATCCAGGACCAAAGGTGGTTGGTTTGAATCCCGGTGTCCCATATGGTCCCCCGTGCCTGCCAGGAGCTATTTCTGAGCAGACAGCCAGGAGTAACCCCTGAGCAACGCCGGGTGTGACCCAAAAAACAAAACAAAACAAAAATTCAAAAGACACATAAAATATTCAACGTCCATTTTATGTCTTTTGAAACAGTTGGGGGTTGTTAAATCCAATGCACGACTTTGGTGTGTGATTAGAACTATGTAGTACTAAAGTTAAAAAGGGTAAATGTGGAGTACTGATGGTTGGGGGTGAGAGAGTTAAGGAGTAATAATGAGCTTTGTAGGGGTGTGCGAAAGGGCAGAATCTGTTGGGGCAAGAGGTTGGTCTTGGTGCCTAACAAATTAAAGAACTGAGGGTAAAGAGGGTTAATTAAGGGGAAGATAATAAATCCAGATTGGGAGATGAGGGAGTAGAAGGGGCTCTGGTGTGGAGAAGGGGCTATATACATTGTATAGATGAATTGTTTATGGATTAGGCTTGGCAGTCAGAGAGGACCACTGTATAGGAAGTCTACATATTCACTGATTTTAGAGACCTATTTGAATATTATCCTTCAAATCTAGGGAATTAAATTTTTATTTCTAGAAACAGTCGAGAATTAAGAATATTTTTGGGTGTTGTTAAAAAGTATATGTGTCGCGTGTGCTTTTGAAAATGAATACTAGATAGAAAAGAACTCCTGAATGGGGTGCAGTATGCATAGGGAAGGAATTTCTCTCCCCCCCACTCCCCCCAGGGCCTGATTTACCAGGCGTGGCCCTAAAGACCACTCTGGCGTGGGGGGATCTCAGTCCCCTGGACTAAGTGGTTAGCCCAGGGGGCCTATGGATAGCTGTCCTGCCCAGAGCCCCCAACATACCAGCTGAAGAAAAACAGAAGAACTGGCATGTAGAATCTTCTGGGTGCAGTCCCTGCCTCTGTAGTTTGTGAATACCCTGCGATATGTTTTATATGCCTGTTGACATAAGGGTGGACCAAGAGAAAAAAGAGAGACTTGAGAAATTGGGAAGAACTTCCTAATTATAGACAGAATACCTGATAGCTGATCTATTAGCTGGATCTTTCAGCTTTCCTCAGGCTGAGTGGAATTCACAAACTCTGAACTCTATCTACAGCAGTTATGACTGCTCTTTCTCTGCTCCATCTCTTCAATATCCATTCACACAGGCCATAGCACTCTGCACTTGGTCACATCCAATAGTGGCCCTTTGCCTTTGTTTCATTTTCCCAACTTTCCTCCTGTGTTGGCTCTGGCTGTCAGGGTTAGCCTCTTTCTGGACTGTTAGAAATGAGCTAATAAGGAGTCAGACACTGGATTGGAATTGGGGGTGAAGCTTAGGTGCCTCTCTTTTCAGGGGCAGGCAACAGTTTATAGAGCACATCCATCTCAAAGCATAGATGAACCAGCATGAGTGCATTCTCACTTATGGAGAAGTAGGGCTGACCAGAGAGTGGGTGACTGAACTGGCTGGGTAGAGGAAGGTAGGCAGGGGTGAGGGAGGAGGAAGAAGCTTTCAGATGCTTGGCATGGGAAGAAGCAAGGGAAGGTTCTAGAGGAGACCTATAACCCACAGAAACCTGAAGGAACTGGCAGGAGGTGGAAGAAGGGCAAAGTGTAATTTGAAGGCAAGGTCAAGTGTGTTTAGTGTATTTTGGAACAGTGAGTTTCCCTTTAAGCCACTGGCAGAGGTCCTGTCTTGGAAGTTCTTAGATTCTAGCTAAATTACATAGTTCTTGCTAACAAAGTGTGCCAGGTATTGACAGTGTTCTGCTAAAGAATACTATGAAGGAACAGAAAGCAAGCAGAACAATGTACAGGCTACTTCATGGCTTTAAAGAGATGACAGCTGGGCTGGAGAGATAGTACAGTGGGTAAGACACTTGCCTTGCATGCAGCTGACCTAGATTCTACCCCCAACACCTCATATGCTTCCCTGAGCCCACCAGGAGTGATCTCCGAGTATGGAGTATATGTAAGTTCTGGCACTGCTAGGTGTGACTCAAAACCAAAAGCAGGGGCTGGAGAGATAGCACAGCAGTAGGGCATTTGGCTTGCATGCAGATGACCCAAGATGGACCCCAGTTCAGGTCCTGGCACCCCATATGGTCCCCTGAGCCTGCCAGGCATGATTTCTGAGTGCAGAGCCAGGAGTAACCCCTGAACACCATTGGGTGTGGTCTCTAAACCCAAAACCCAAAACCAAACCAAAACAAAACAAAGGAGACCAAAAGCAAACAAAGGGAGAGGGTGTCTATATTATATAAAAGCGAGCACATTAATGGGGATAGTGGGGGCTTAGACAATAGGGGACTTCAGCCTCACTTCCTGCACAGAATTGCCTGGCTGTTTTGTCTCCCTTGCAGGAAATTAGCTATTAGTTCTGAGAACACTGTGTTCTCTGCCCAAGGGCCTGGTTGGTGTGGGCAGTGCTTCTCACCAGCCTAGAAATGCCTCATCACTGGCTATCTCTGAGCCTTGGTTACCTCATCTGGGAAAACAGGAAGAGGATTATGTTGGAAGTATATTTCTCTTCCAGCCCTACCCATTTGGTCTCTCTTTCTTCTTTTTATTTTCTTCTTGAAATCCTTTCTTTTCTTATTTAATATAATTTATAATTCACCATGGACAAAGCATTATTTTATTCAAATGTATATCTATTCTCCTACCTAACCATCTGTCCATCCATCTGTCTATCCGTCCATCCATCCATCCATCCATCATCCATCCATCCATCATCCATCCATCCATCCATCCATCCATCCATCCATCCATCCATCCAGGAAACATTAAAAGCTCAGCATCTGCTTTCCAAAGAAGTATAAAGACAGTTTTGCTTAATGTCCCTTAGTGTACCTTACAGATAGAACTGAGTCACAAGATAATATGTGAGCTTAAGTTTATGAAAGGCCAAAGGACTAGCCAGCACTCATGGTGCCAGTTGTCCAACATCTGGAGGCCTACCCACTGTTGGAGGAGGGCTAAACTTCAGGATCCAGTTGAGTGGATGCCCAGTGCAGGGATGTGATGTTTGAAACAAGCAGGCCTGGCATTTGTCTTCAGGGAAGGCTGGAAGGATCTTGAATAAGTTTTCCCATTTCTCACATGAAGTCAAATCCTACTTCCATGCTGTGTTCTACAGGGTGTGGAACAGTTAGCAAAGGGCACTAGAGCAGAGAGTGTACTTGAAGATTGTATAGGCCTTGGGTAGGCTCCTGGAAGAAGCTACATAGGTTTTGGGGGACATTGGTGATCCTGATCTCAACAGAGGTGGTTGCCAGGAGTTCTGAGTGTTCAGCACAGGGTCTGCTAGGTACAATGGCTTGGGTGTTGTTAGTCTGCTCATCTATAGGGCCAGCAGCATGAGGCACATGGGGACTCTGAAGATTGTCCCCTCCCTAGGTCTCCCAGGCCTTCCCTGTGGTGACCTCTCCAGGTTCATATGGAGCCCAGAGCATGTCCTCATGTTATGAACCAGCAGGGACCCCAGTGGAGTTCATCCCAGGTCTCAGAAGAAAGGCTTCACATTCCCACCCAACCTAGGGAACATGGGCATCTGTACACAAGCAGAAAGGCCAGGCAGGTACCCATCAGCAACTCTCTGATTGTACTGGCTAACATTGAGATGACATTGAGGTAACCCACCCAACACAGATTTCCCAGCAGAGGAGAAGATGTGGTCTGGGGTCAAAACTGTCCACTTTTGGACAGGAATGAGAGGCTCTCAGTTCTACCCTCAAAACCCACCACCTTTATTTATGAGAAACTCAACAATACTCAGGACCTACTCCTGATTCTGTGCTCAGGGATTACTCTTAGGGTAGCCATATGGGCTGCAGGGGTTAAAGGCAAGTGTCCTGCCTGCTTTGCTTTTTTTCTGGCTCCCCAAAGTATAACAGTCTTGAGGAAACCGGGGTAATTGGTCACCATCAGTTTCTGGGCTGTTGTAGAACTTTCCATGCCACCAAGAGCTGAGGGCCTAATCTTTCTGCCACCTCTAGTCTTTCTCTTCCTGCAACTGAGAGCCACTGACTGCAGCCTCCTGCTTCACCCCGGGGCTTCTGAAAGGAGATGAAGTAGGAGAAAGCCAGACGCCAACTGGCCGCCCACACCTCTTCCCAGTGGCTGGGGGTCTGGCTCGCATGACGGCGCCCTTTGAAGCGCTGCTGGAGCCCAGTGTGGAGAGAAGTCTCGGCTCCGCCACGTCCAACGGGGCTTCTTTTTATGGGGCAGGCCATGTTCATGGGAAGCAAAATCACAGGTTAATGAGGGCTCCACATAGAAAGTGGTATTAACTTTAATGAGGAGAAAACACTTCATAAAGGCCAACACCCACTGGTGCTTAGATATAAATCTGGGTTGAGCTGCTGCCTTTCCGCTTTTGGGGTGTCTAGCCTCCAAGATTCCCCATTTACTTCCCAGCTGCAGAGGGCCATGGCTTCCAAGTGCCTCAAGGCCAGTTTCTCTTCAGGGTCTCTCAAGGGTTTCAGCGGGCCTGGAGGCAGCCCTGCCCGGGCAGCCACCATGTATTCCAGCAGCTCCTGCAGGCTCCCTAGCCTCGCCCGAGGGGCCCGGAGCTTCTCCTCCTGCTCCGTTGGGCTGGGTAAAAGCAACTGCAGGGCTGCCAGCTGCCTCCCAGCTCTCTGCCTCCCCTCTGGGGGCTTTGCCACCAGCTATAGCTTGGGCGGGGGCTGGTATGGGGAGGGTATCCTCACGGGCAATGAGAAAGAGACCATGCAGTCTCTGAATGACCGCCTGGCCAGCTACCTGGAGAAGGTGCGGCAACTGGAGCAGGAGAATGCCAGCCTGGAGAGCCGCATCCGTGAGTGGTGTGATCAGCAGGTGCCTTACCTGTGTCCTGACTACCAGTCCTATTTTCGCACCATCGAGGAGCTGCAGAAGAAGGTGAGGAGGTTTTGAGAAGCCTGGGCTGCCACCAGTGTCACCAGTGCTGAACAGGGAGCCAGTGCATTCTGTGGGTGGTGGGAGAAACCTTCACTTCTGTGTCTTCACTTCTCCTTGTACTGACTGCTGAGGGTGACATCATTAGTCCATGATGTTCAGCTGGCTAAGTGACTCCCACATGGACCTGGCTGAAGTTAGTAGAGCCTGAACACAGAGTCTTGGATCTAACTGGTGTGAGATCTTTTCTGACATTTCTTTTATGAACAGGAGTTTGAAGCAGCTGGGTTTTATGCAGAACAGATGTCTTATGACTGATCACCTTTTTCTTTGGCTGGCCAACAAACCAGGAAGTTCTAGAGGGTTCTGAGAGGAACTGCTTGAGTAGGGACTCCTGTATACTTCTACTGCGACTTCTGAGTCTCTCAGGCCAGGGAGATTAGTAGCTGCAGGGAACCCCCCCCCCATTGTTCTGTATTGAGGCATTACCATGCCTCCCTTTTGAAGAGGGTCCAGGTCTCAGACAAGCTGCCTGGAAGGGATTTAAAAGGTCTCCAGTCTGACCATTGCAGCAAGCACATAGGCTTCCAGGAACAGCAGGAAGAGCTCAGAATGAGCGGCTTCCTCTGTCCTCTTCAGCTTTGGGGAGATCTCTTAGCAAACCACCCCACTTAACTGAACTCATTTTATATCCCCAGACACTGTGCACCAAGTCAGAGAATGCCAGGCTGGTGGTGCAGATTGACAATGCCAAGCTGGCTGCAGATGACTTCCGTACCAAGTGAGTGGTCCTGTGGGTTCCTTGGCAGGGGCTAGAGGGATTAGACACAGTCCTGGACAAAGGGTTCTGGCTGTTCTAAATTCCCAAAGCATTGGGCAGGACAGTGGAAACAATGGAAATGCACTTTCAGCTATTCTGGTTGTGCGACCTGCTAGGTATGAGACGGAGGCAGCCATGCGGCAGCTGGTGGAGTCAGACATGAACGGTCTACGTCGGGTCCTGGATGATCTGACCTTGTGCAAGGCTGACTTGGAGGCCCAGGTGGAGTCCTTGAAGGAGGAGCTGCTGTGCCTCAAGAAGAACCATGAGGAGGTAAGCATGGGGGAGCAGGTGAACACAGATGAGCAGGTGAGCATGGAGGAGGTGAGCATGAGATTCAGGCAAGCATGGGAAAAAAGATGAGCATGGAGGAAGGAAGTGAGAGCATGGGAGAGCAGGTGAGTGTGGAGGAAGTGGGCATAGGTGAGTAGGTGAGCATGAGGGCGCAGAGCATGAGCATATAGGAAAGGAAATGATGAAGGTGAGAAGTGAGCATGGAAGCTGGTGAGCATAGGGCAGGAGAGGTGAGTGCGTGGATCAACTAGGCCTGAGGTTGCAGGTGAGGAAGGCAGCTGGAACTGCCTGGTGTTGAGCCTGATTTGTGTCACAGGAAGTGAACTCACTGCGCTGTCAGCTTGGAGACCGACTCAATGTGGAGGTGGATGCTGCTCCGCCTGTCGATCTGAACCGTGTCCTGGATGAAATGCGGTGCCAGTATGAGACCCTAGTAGAGAATAACCGCCGGGATGCTGAGGATTGGTTCAACACCCAGGTAGGAGCTGGCAACACTGCAAAGGAGTGGGTCAACTGAGTGAGTCAACCATGATGGGGTCTAGAGATTGTGGAGTCCAAATCCAAGCTCTGTTTCTGCCTTGCCATGCACCAGGGTCCAAGTTGCTGGCATCTAAATAGCAAAGTCCACTTGGGGAGTAAGTAATGTGATTGGCTGATTGGAAGATCTTTCTTGGCTTGGGGGAGTTCAGCAGCCTCAGAGAGTTCTAGAGCATTCCTGACCAGCTCCAGGTCATGTGCATTGCAGACCGAGGAGCTGAATCAGCAGGTGGTGTCCAGTTCAGAGCAGCTGCAGACGTGCCAGGCGGAAATCATTGAGCTGAGGCGGACGGTCAATGCCCTGGAGATTGAGTTGCAGGCACAGCAGAGCATGGTAAGCCTCAAGATGGGTGGGCTAAGGTTTGACCACAAACCCTGAGCCCCAGATCCTGATCTTTGGCCTCCTCAGTGGCATCTAGGGGCCCAAGGGCTTGTGTCTCTAGAACATTCTTTGCCAATAGAGGGAATGTAGAACCAGCTCCCCATGCATCAATGTCCAAAGGGTGAAAGATCAGTAGCAACCAGCCTGTCCTGGCTACAGCTGCTGCCTTTGCCACGACAGACACATCCTGATTATCAACTAATAGGAAAGATGCCCTTAGGAGCTGGAGGGTCAACAAGCTCTTCAAACATTTCAAAGATATTTGATGGTGGGTTGTCCTGTTATGAGTTGGTTTACTCGTCAGTTTTTGTTCTTACATTCTGAAGCCTCACTGAGACTTGAACTTTCTTCCCTGAACTGTCCTTTTCCTCCTAGAGAGATGCCCTGGAATCCACGCTGGCTGAGACTGAGGCTCGCTACAGCTCACAGCTGGGACAGATGCAGTGCATGATCACCAACGTGGAGTCGCAGCTGGCTGAGATCCGCAGTGACCTGGAGAGACAGAACCAGGAGTACCAGGTGCTGCTGGATGTGCGTGCCCGGCTGGAGTGTGAGATCAACACTTACCGGGGCCTGCTGGAGAGTGAGGATTGCAAGTGAGTATCTGCAGGAGCCTGTCAGCTGAACAAAACCTACAGAGTTTGGTGGACAATAGACTAATAGTCTGGGAAGAGCCTTGCATTCTGACTCAGGAGCATGGTTCTGGGCTTGTTTATGTGATCCTGGAAAAATCCTTTTCTTGGGATTTGGGCCTCTGGAGGACTCAGGAATGAAACCTGAATCAGCCATGTACAAGGCAAATGTATCTGCTGTACTAACACTCTGGTCCCCTCACTGGGTGATAGTAATTTAGGAGATTTCCCAAACAGTGCTCAGGGGGCTTGAGGTTGTTTTGACACAAGCACAGTATCAGGCTCAAGCCCTGTGCTCAAAGACTATGAGGTGCTGATAATTAAACCAGAGTTTTTGAATGTGCAAAGCTGTGTCCCTGACCTCTGAGCACTTTTGTGAAGTGGGTGATTTTTGAGGAACGCTGAGTAATTGACAGCAGCAATAAGAAAACGGTACTAACGGATCTTTCCCTTTCTCCCAGGCTCCCCTGCAACCCATGCAGCCCTGATCAGTTGCCTTCCAAGTCCTGCCTGCCTTGTCTCCCTGCAGCCACTTGTGCCCCCAGTGCAGCCCGCACCTCCTGTAGCCCCCGCCCTCTCTGTGTGCCCTGCCCAGGGGGACGGTACTGAGAGGGTCTGACCCAGACATCCAAGGTGATTATCTTCAAGACTTAACCTTGGTATCTAGTCAATTCTAATCTCAAAGCCCTATCTCCCCAACACTCCTCGCCTGTCAGATTTTTGAGGCCTGTGGCCAGTTCCTGCCCAGAGGGCCAGGTGCCTTCTCTTTTAGGGAGATCTCCTGGGCTGGTCTTTTCTGTATGCTGTTCATGTAGGTTCTGGGGGCAGAACAATAAAACATATTCAACTTCTTGTGCCGAACTCCCACTTTCTCATCTTGGTTGGTGTCTGCTGGGCAGATGGTTGTGACTTATGGGGAGGTGAATAGGGTTTGGGCCAGTTCTAGTACTGTAGTCTGGAGCCTCCAATGGGGGAGCTAGTTCTTCATTTTCCTATTGGAAAACTTCCCCCAAGTTGTTACAGGGTGTCTGGTATTCCCAACCCCTTCCTAGACCCATCTGAATATATCCCCTTCTAGAATCCTATAGGCAGGGATAACTGGTATGATGGCAAGCATGAAGTCATGTTATGGACTTTCAAGATGGCAGCTGAGGTTCCAATCTTGGTGCTCCCAGGGTTGTTAACAACATCCCCTTCTAGTACAGCCTTTTTTTTTTTTTTTTTTTTTTTTTTTGGTTTTTGGGCCACACCCGGTAACGCTCAGGGGTTACTCCTGGCTATGTGCTCAGAAGTTGCTCCTGGCTTGGGGGACCATATGGGACACCGGGGGATCGAACCGCGGTCCGTCCAAGGTTAGCGCAGGCAAGGCAGGCACCTTACCTTTAGCGCCACCGCCCGGCCCCTAGTACAGCCTTTTACACATCCATTTGAATTCAGAGAACCCCAGACACCCCATACCCTATCACAGCAGAGGACAGAATGTGCTCTAGCCTTGTATCCCAAAATTCAGAGCGACTTGTTCTGGGAAACCTGTCCAGTCATGCCTCCCTGGAGCCTAGACTGGAGCCTCCTTGAAGTCATGTCTCCTTAGCTCCTCTGAGAGTGAGCACCCATACTCCCCTTGCCCAGAATTTCATTTATGAAATTCCATAATTAAACCAGGTCAGTGAGTGTTGGATTAACCAAATCCCTCCCTATTCATTATATGCTTGTTATTCATTGGTTGGAAACACTTTTGGATATAGCACCTTGGATTGGTGCTTAGACCACTTGTTCTCCACCCCAGGATGTGGTCTGGAACTTTCTTTTTTTTTTTTTTTTTTTTTTTGGCCACACCCGGCAGTGCTCAGGGGTTACTCCTGGCTGTCTGCTCAGAAATAGCTCCTGGCAGGCACGGGGGACCATATGGGACACCAGGATTCGAGCCAACCACCTTTGGTCCTGGATCGGCTGCTTGCAAGGCAAACACCGCTGTGCTATCTCTCCAGGCCCAGAACTTTCTAATAAAGACCCCAGGTCTCAGTTTGTGTTCCCAGTTTTCCTCCACTGATTTATCTGCTTCTTGAGAGCAGAAGGCTTGCATTCTGGAGTTCCTGAACCTGTTTTACTCCCGTCACTGTGTGTGGATTATTTCCTGCGCTGGCATTTTCTTCCAGATCCACGTCTCTCCAATGTTCTGGTTTTGGGGCATGAGGTTTCCTCCACAAGCCAGAGAGGGTATCTAGTATGTGACTTATGATGGGCCTTTAGTTCTTAGGCTGCTGGGTGTAGGTGAGGAAGGCACCATGTCTCCAATAGCCTCTGCTCACACTCTACACTCCACTTTCCCTCTGTGCCAAGCACCTTCTAAGCCTATCTACTTTCCTAGCATATAGGGTAGGGGAACTAACTAGGACCTGAACAACTAGGTCCTGCTTGAAAGTAAATTAAATATTTACTTCATTAGCATGAGATTTTGAATTATAAGTGCTTTTTATTGGAGCAGAGGCTCTCAGACTTAGTTCACAGGAAATACTTGGAGAGCTTTAAAAATGGCCGACACCTATTCTCTCTCCAGAAATCCTGATGAAGCTTGGGAGTGGCTAGTTATTATGAATTTTTAAGGCTCTCTTAGTCTCTTGGGGTTTATCAAGGACAAGAATCCCTTTATTAAGTTGAGAACAAGGTAGCTGGGGTCCAGGGGCTCCATATTGCAACAAGGCAGATTTTAATTGATGCCTGTATCGGACTATTGATTATTGCCTGGTTTGGGCCATACCTGGTGATGCTCAGGGGTTACTCCTGGATATGTGCTCAGAAATTGCTCCTGTCTTGGAGGACCATATGGGACGCTGGGGGATGGAACCGTGGTCTGTCCTGGTCAGCCGTGCGCAAAGCAAACACCCTACCACTGAGCCAATGCTTCAGCCCCAAGACTATCTCCTTTTTTTTTTAAACACTCCTTTTAATTTCAAACATTTGACTGAATGGTTCTCAGTTATTGAGTTGTTAATTTCAGTTCACTGAATCAGATATTTAATTCAAAGAGCTATTCTCTGTTCTTTGTTCTTTCGTAACACCCAACTCCTGTATAAAGGCTTATCTCTGAGGTTATTAAAATCTTGCATATTTGTGTCTATACAGGCAGACTTCATTTATTGGGATTTTCAATATTTGTTGACTTATTGAGACCCCAGGAATTACAGCCATGGGCTCTCACTTATGAGGCATAAACTCTGCCACTGAGTCATATCCCCACTTCTATACCTCTTATGTCTTGTTAGGCTTAGTAGATAAGGCTTGGAAAAAAAGGTGTGTGTGTGTGTGTGTGTGTGTGTGTGTGTGTGTGTGTGTGTGTGCCTTGTAACAACCCTGCATAAGGAAAGTCTATTGGTATTATTTTTCTCAACAGCACTTTATGTCCTGTGATTTATTATTACATTATTCATTACCCTTTAGTATTCTTATATCATAAAAGGTGATCTTGATTAATGATTTCTGATGATACTTTTGTAATAGTTTTGAGATCCATGAATAACATCTATAGAAGAGTGTTTTTTTGGGGGGCCAGAGTGATAGCACAGTGGTAGGGCATTTGCCTTGCACATGGTTATTACCAGGATGGATCCTGGTTTGATTCCTGGCATCCCATATGGTCCTCTGAGCCTGCCAGGAGCAATTTCTAAGTGCAGAACTAGGAGTAAACCCTGAGCATTGTTGGGTATGACCCAAAAACCCAAAAACCAAACCAAACCAAACCAAAATAAAACAGAAGAGAGTGTTTATATATATATGTATATATATATAATTACTTTATTTAAGCACTGTGGATATGGATACATAATTGTTCATGACTCAGTTTCAGTTATAAAATGTACACCACCCTTTACCAGTGCATATTTTCTGCCACCACTGCCCCCAATTTCCCTCCACCCCTACCTGCCTTTGGGGAAGATATTTTTCTTCTCTCTCTCTCTCTCTCTCTCTCTCTCTCTCTCTTCTCTCTCTCTCTCTCTCTCACTCACATACACACACACTTTTCTTTTTTGACACTGTGGTTTGCACTATTGTTTGTGAAGGGGTGCCAGGCATATCACTTTATTCCCTTTCAGCACCCAGTTCTTGTCCAGAGTGATCAGTTCCAACTATCATTGTCATAGGACCCTTCTCTTCCCTAACTGCATTCAGCACTCTTTGTGGCAAGCTTACTACCATGGACTGGTCCTCTTGGTCCTCATCTCTATTGTCTCTGGGTATTATTACATTCCTGTCTTTTTTCTTATATACCACAAATGGGTGAGATTATTCTATGTCTATCCCTCTCCTTCTGACTGATTTCACTCAGCATAATGAGTGTCATTTTGTATGTGTATGTTTTAACTGTTCCTCTAATCATCCTGTCTTCCTCACTCTTCAAGGGCCTCTTATGCCCCAAAACACAGTACTGGAGGATGAGGCCAATTAACTTTTCATGATTTCTAAGTGGGTAAGTGAGAGGAGTCATATGTCATTCACTTTACATAAAAAACTAGACAGACATGATTAAACTTAGCTAGGGGGCCATATCCAAAGTAAAAAGAGCCCAAAGATGAGCCTCTTGTACCTGTTGTTCAAGTTATAAAAGCAAAGGAGAAGTTGTTGAAGGAAATTAAAAGTGCTACTTCAGTGAACACACAAAGGATAATCTAATTGTTAAGAATTACTTCTGATATGAAGAATATCTTAAAGGTCTAGATAGAGGACCCAATATCTCCTTAAGCCAAAGCCTGAAGCAGAACAAGACTGTCAATCTGTGTAATTCTAAGAAAACTGAGAGAAGTGATAAAGCCACAGAAAAAATATCTGGAAGCCAGCAGAGGTTGAAAAAAAAATCATATCTGTCACATCAAAGTATGAGACAAAGCAGAAGTACTGATGGAGAAGTTGCAAGTGACTCAGGGGGTCTAGCAAAGAGACTTGGTGAAGGTGGCTACAAAAACGGCACAATATCAAAGTTAATGAACTAGTCTTTTATTGGAAGAAAATATTGTAGAACTAGAGAGAAGTCAATGTCTGTTTTACAGACTTTCTTTCTCTTTCTCTTCTTTTTGTTTTTGGGCACATCCAGTGACGCTCAGGGGTAATTCCTAGCTATGTGCTCAGAAATTGCTACTGGCTTGGGGGACCATATGGGATGCTGCAGTATTGAACCTCAGTCTGTCCTAGGTTAGTATGTGCAAGGCAAATGCCCTACCACTTGTGATACCTCTCTAATCCTGTTTTACAGATTTTCAAACAGATTCCTCTCTAATGAGGGATCAATGCAGTTATGAAAGTCAGCTGAAGTTATTGTTCATTTATCATTTGAGAAATCCTAGGGCCTAAGAATGACATCACATTATTCTTTCTGTGCTCTATGAACAAAATGACAGAGTCTGATGGCAGCTCATTTGTCTTTAACTTAAGGTTTACTAAATAGTTTAAGCCCACTCTTGAGACATTGCTCTGTAAAACAACATCATCTTTTGGATAAAGAATGTGACTTCCTAAGAGCTATGATGGAGACATTCAGGTGTCTAAATGCTGTCATAGCTGAAAATTTTTCCATGTCTACTAACCCTAATACAATAATTATTAAATAATAATTATTAATATTAATAATTTAATATTATTAAATACTAACCCAATATCTATTCTGCAGCATATGAATTGTAGTTTAAATATAAAACATAGAGTCCTGATGTTGGGGCCTGAGGGCTTTTTTGGCTCGGCCCGGTGCCTGTAGCCCCTTAGACGGTGGGTCAGTAGGTTGCAGGTTAATGGCAGAGAAATGATCTACAGCAGTCAGATGAAGTTTCAGGAGACAGACAGTTTTATTACACAACACTAAATGCCATGTGCATTTATTTTTGATTTTTGGGTCACACCTGGCGGTGCTCAGGGTTTACTCCCGTCTCTGTGCTCAGAAATCACTCCTGGCAGCCACCGGGGATCATATGGGATGTCGATATTCAAACCACCATCTCTCATGGATCAGCTGTGTGCAAATCAAATGCTCTACTGCTGTGCTATCTCTCTGGCCCCTAAGCTAAACACTATTATTATTATTATTATTATTATTATTATTTTTGTTTTTTTGGTTTTTGGACCACACTTGGCAGTGCTCAGGAGTTACTCCTGGCTCTGTATTCAAAAATCGCTCCTGGCAGGCTCAGGGGGACCATATTGGATGCTGGGATTTGAACCACCCTTTGTCCTGGATTTGCTGCATGCAAGGCAAATGCCCTACCATTTTGCTATCTCTCTGGCCCCTAAGCTAAGCATTATTAAGCAGCCTTCTTTAGTTGACCTCCATCCATCCTAGCTGCATATGCCTCTCTCTATACACTCCCATCCAGCCCTATACTTATTCCCAACAGCAGCCACTCCACATATATCCCAGCAATTAATACCAAGGCTGACCAGTGGTTTTTAATTTTTCCACTCTTGTGCACTGGAATGGGTCCATGAATGGATTTGTGTGATGGATTCTGTCATGACATGGATCTCTCTGCTTTTCCATGCTTGGGGTCTTCTCATCATTCTCAAGCATCCTTGGTTTCCTAGACTTGCACCTGTCTTCAGTGGAGCTCTCTTTTCCACCCAATACTTTTTCTTTGGGCAGGGAGAATGTACAGAAGGTGACTGCGGGGTTGCTTGCTTGTCTCCAGGATTTATACCTCTGCCTGTAGTGTGCAGCTTCAGTCACCCACACATTTCCTTCTTAAGGGGCCATTCCACTGCCCACTCACTCATTAAAGGCCAGGGACTTTCTCGGGGTGGCAGCCTGGTGAGGGGGCACAGCAGTGGTGTATGACAGCCCCACCCAGGTAATGAGAGCTCAGACCTGGAGCAGAGGCTTTGAAGCTGTGTCCAGAAGCTTTCCCCAGGGGTAAATCAATGACAGGACCCCAGAGTCCTGCATTCACCAAATGACATGGTTGGTCCCTTTTATGAGGAAAGGAACTCCTTGTTGGAAACCAAATTACAAATTAATTAGCAGCTTCCTCTGGTGCTGAGGAGCCTCATCAACACCCCCTGCTGACTTTCTAGCCTAAACCCCCTCACTGTATGGCTATAAAAGGCCCTGCACAGGCTGGCCATAGCAGGCACTGGGGTTCCAGGGAGTTGCACAGAGGAGAAATACCAACATGCCATCCAGCTGCTCACCAGCCTCCGTCAAGATCTGTCCCCGGCCCTCCTCTGCCTGTTCCAGCAGCATGAGCTTCCGGCCCGAACTGTGCCTGGGTTATGTCTGCCAGCCCATGACCTGTGTGCCTTCTGTATGCATGCCTCCTACCTACCGGCAGACCAGCTGCCTTCCTAAGACCTACCTTTCCAGCTGCTGCAGGCCCACCAGCTGTAGGCCAACTAGTGCCATGGGTACCTGCAGCTGGATATGTGAAGGGACCTTCAATAGCAGTGAGAAGGAGACCATGCAGGTCCTAAATGACCGCCTGGCCAACTATCTGGAGAAAGTACGACAGCTGGAGCAGGAAAATGCCAGCCTGGAGAGCAAGATCCAAGAGGCTTGCCAGTCCCAGATGCCCACCATGTGTCCTGACTACCAATCTTATTTCAGGACCATTGAAGAGCTACAACAGAAGGTGAGGAATGTGCCATGAATGCATTATTTGTGGGGGTGGGTGACTACCATGTCGGGCATCACTGATCTGGGTCTCTCTCAGCAGGATCTCAAGGTTCAGGGAGAAGATGCTTCCCTAGGGCATGGGCTCACTAGTTACTTGAGAGCTGGGTCAGAGCCCTTTTGGGGAAAGAAGTCTGGGGTCTCCTGGGTCTCTGCTCTGCTCTTGACTCATTGCATGACTGGGGAAATCTCTTTTCTTTCCTAAACCTCAGTCTATCAACCTCAGTGCAATGAGGGCAATAAATGATGTTTCCTCAGAGGGCATTTTGGTGGGTTCTTTGAGTTGCTGGAGGTATGGACTTGCCCAGCTCCTGGTGCTCCTGGGAACTGTCAGTCAGCTACACTCAGCCTGGACTTTCTCACTGTCCCAAGAATGACTTTTGGCTGAAGAAGAATTCCTTCCTGGCGGGCATCTCATTTAAGATGGACATCTGGGCTAAGAAAAATTCACGGACTTCAAGATATCAATCTCATGTTCTCCAACGACCAATATCCCCTTACTTTCCTTAGAAATGGGGTTCTACAAGAAGGTGTACCCCGTCTAGCCATCACCTACCATTGGGGACTTTTCCTCACCCTAGACTCATTTGTCCCTCACTGTGTGCTTTGGCCTCTAGGTTTTATGCACCAAGGCAGAGAATGCCCGGATGGTTGTGCACATCGACAATGCTAAGCTGGCTGCTGATGACTTTAGGACCAAGTGAGTGTGGCCTGGGGTTAGAGAACCCCCATCTCCAGGCATATCTTTGGGGAAGGGAAAGCATTCCTTTAGCTTCTAAGGGCCACTCAATATCAGCAGTTCCAGGTGACTCCGGGTCTGTGTTCAGACCTTTCCCCTACTTGTTTGCTCACCCCATCCCCACCCAGGTATGAGACGGAGGCAGCCATGAGGCAGCTGGTGGAGGCTGACACCAATGGCCTGCGCCGGGTACTGGATGAGTTGACCCTGTGTAAGGCCGACCTGGAGGCCCAGGTGGAGTCCCTGAAGGAGGAGCTGTTGTGTCTCAAGAAGAATCACGAGGAGGTGAGTCCTGAGGTCAAGCTGAGGCTTGGGGCTTTAATGTGCACCTGGCTGCTTGACAGTTGTCCTGGAAATACCAGAGGCCTTTCAAGGCCTGGGCTTGGCACTACCCAAGATGTGTAGACGGTCTTTTCCAAGCTCCTGAAAGCCACCTGCTGCCTTCCAGGACTCCTCCACAAGGCCTGTCTGTCCCTCTAAGGCCACATGACAGGGTGACGTATGGAGAGTGATGCTTCAGTGCTTTTTTATTTTGTCCCCTACTTTATTCACTCTTCCTTGTGTAGTTGACTTCTGACTTCTCTGGTTTTTAACTCAGTTCTAGTAGGTCCTGCAGGGAAATAGCTCCCTGCCTTGCCACCCTTCACCGCACACATATATGGATAGCACCCATCTGAGCATTGGTATTTATGTCTCTTCCTTGGGCTGATTTGCAATCTGGGTTGGCTTACCTGAGTTGATTTCTACCTTTATTTTGGGTGATTGTTTTGGGACCATACCGAGCAGTGATCAGAGCTTATTCTGGCTCTGTGCTTAGGGTTCACTCCTGGTGGGACTTGGGGGACCATCTGTGGTACTCGGGATCATATTGAGGTTGCCACATGTAAGGGCAAATTCTATTTCTTGAGGCCTTGGGAGTGGATTGAGGATGTGCCTGCTTCCCTGTCTGAGTTTCCTGAGGCTTTGGTGTAAACTAATAGTCAATTCCCAGCCGCTCCCCATGCCCAGAGGCCCCTGAGTAAACCATTGGAGATCTGGGAACCCCACCAAAAAACCACTAATGAGGCATAATCAGCTTTTGTAACAACTTTCTCCCTTTGCCAGCCAACCCTGCTCCAGGCCCCTGCTGCCTGCTGAAGAGCATATGCAGGCAGGAGGCTGGCAAGACTCATGTTATCCCCATGATTCAAATCAACTCAGTTTTAGCCAAGGGGACAAGAAATGCCATATTGGGGAGCCCAAGTGGAGGAGGGAGACCCCAGAACCTTGCAAGATAAAATACTCTCAAAAGGCCTTCCAACATGGATACATTAGCCTTGAGTGCTTCTACTGTTCACATTTCTCCAGGGTGGAGGTGAGTTGGGGTTTCATGCCTTCCCACTTGCCTGGGACTCTCATACCTTTTCAGGAGGTTGGGACGCTTCGTTGCCAGCTTGGGGACCGCCTTAATATTGAGGTGGATGCAGCACCCCCTGTGGACCTGAACAGGATGCTGGAGGAGATGCGGTGTCAGTATGAGACCATGGTGGAAAGCAACCACCGAGACGTGGAGGAGTGGTTCAACATGCAGGTGGGACATCCTGCGGGACTGGGCAGAGCAGGGCAGTACCCTTGGCTCCTGGAAATGCACTAGTTTTCCCTTCTGTCTCCTGGCAGATGGAGGAGCTGAACCAGCAGGTGGCCTCGAGCTCAGAGCAGCTGCAGAGCTATCAGTCAGACATCATCGACCTGAGACGCACCGTCAACACACTCGAAATCGAGCTGCAGGCACAGCACAGCCTGGTGAGGCTGGTCGCTCCTCAGCTCTGCCTCTTAGTGCAGGGGAGGAAACGGGAGGGGGCCTGAGGCAGCCACACCCCTGCTCATCCTTATGAGGCTCCTGGAAGGAGTTTTTGCTGCCAGACCCACCCTGACTGTTCAGCTTGTGCATGTGACCCCAACTGTGGCCAACTGTGGACTCCATATCATGTTCCTCCATGTTTCTTCCTAACTGCGCCGTTCAGTCTATTTGTTTTTGTTTTGGGTTTTTGGGCTATACTTGGCTGTACTCAGGGCTTATTTCTGGCTCTGTGCGAATGGATCTTCCTGGCAAGGCTTGAAGGACCACATTTGGTCCTAGAACTCAAATGAGAACTGGCTGCTTGCAAAGCAAATGCCTTAACTCTTGTCTTTCTCGCACTGACTCAGACTCTGAAAGTGGCCCTGGGGCCTGGGCATTTTTATGAGATTTTTTCCAGGACCTCTGTTTTGCAGCCAGAGGAGGGATACCAAAGCCCACAGCTCCAAAACCTGAGATTGATGGAGCAACAGAGGATTCAGGACCTAGGATCAAACTCTAGTGTGGTCTCTGACCAGCTGCTAAAACCTTGCACAAGTCACCAGCTCTTTCTGGGCTTCAGTTTTCTAGAGGTTTAAGAGGGAAGGGGCTTGTCCTCTCTGAAAAGACACTTGGTTCTTAATGGATTTTTCTTTTCTCTCTTTGGATTTTTGAACCATGGCTAAGCTCAGGAATCACACTTGCCAGGGGTTAGGGGAAATATATATGATTCTAGGATCTGACCTGGGTCAAAGAAATAAGATGCAAGGCAAGTGCCCTCCCTACCTGCTCTACTATCTACCACTCCAGCTCCTTTTTGGAACCAGGTCCTGGTTCCTTGTTCTTTGCTCTCTGTAATCTTGTCTCTTCCTTCCACAGAGGGACTCCTTGGAAAACACGCTGACAGAGACAGAAGCCCGCTACAGCTCACAGCTGGGCCAGATGCAGTGCATGATCACCAATGTGGAGTCACAGCTGGCTGATATCCGCTGTGACCTGGAGCGACAGAACCTGGAATACAAGGTGTTACTTGATGTTAAGGCACGGCTGGAATGTGAGATCAACACATACCGGGGGCTGCTGGAGAGCGAGGATTGCAAGTAGGTTGGCCTGGTGGGAAGCTGCAGAGGGACCTTGTGGGGGTTTGGGGAGGTTGCAATTGGGTCTTTCCATAAGACAAAAGAATGTAGTCACGTGCTAAGATGCAGATCTATCAGAGATAGGCAGGCAAGTAGTCATGGTACATTCAGTCCATTGAGCTTGGTTATGCTCCAAGTCAGCCAACACCTTTCCTGTTCTCATCCTGTGCTAGGCACTGGGCTGGGGTGGTTATGGCGATAGATCATGGTAGGGCAGCTGCTCTCAAGTTGTTTTCTTCTTGTTTGGGAGCCAGGCAGACAGTCAGCTGGCACTCTGACATGCAGACAAGGAGCAGCAGGTCCCAACACTTGGCAGCCTCACAGGCAGTATATGATGCTGAGCCAGGGTAGACAGGAGGGAGATAAAAGAGTCCATTTCAGCCCATCCCTGGACCCATGAGGGGTCCCAGAGGAGGGAGAACTGCCTTTATATTTTATTTTTTAAGAGAGTAATAATTGACTTAAGTGCCTCTGCAGCACTAGATGAGACAATGTAAAGTATTTTACCCTCTGTCCTGGCATATAAATGCTCATGATACCAATTTCCATTGAGCTAGTGATAGGAAGAAGATTCAGAAAGTGAAAAGAGGAGAGAAGGTGGGCTATGGAGAGAAGGCCCTGGCTATGGTTGCCTCAAGGGTTCCTTCCTTCCTTCCTTCCTTCCTTCCTTCCTTCCTTCCTTCCTTCCTTCCTTCCTTCCTTCCTTCCTTCCTTCCTTCCTTCCTTCCTTCCTTCCTTCCTTCCTTCCTTCCTTCCTTCCTTCCTTCCTTCCTCTTTCTAGTGCTAGGGGTCACTTCTTTTATTGCTGAGCTGACCTTGAAGTGTCAGATTTTAAACCTGGCTCTCCGGCATGCAAAGCATTCTCTCAGCACTTTGAACCTTCTTTCTGTCCTGTGGGTAGGTTTCTTTCCCCTGTTTAGCCTTGCTTCTCTGTCCTTTAGGATCTTGCCTTCCAAGTATTAAACTATTTACACACATGATGATATAGTCTTGTGGGGCTGGAGAATGCTAGCAGGGAAGCCAGTTCTCATACAGTGAGGTTGTGCTGCTGTCTCAGACCATTTCTATCATGAGAGGTGCAGGTTTAGCATGCTGGGTTTTCTAATTGTTCTTGGGGGAGGGGCTGAAATATGAACTTTTTTTATGTTAAATTTTTTTATTTTTGAATATTTTTTAACAACAGCAGCAGCAAAGAATTTGAGGGCCAAGGGAAACACATCTTGGAGACGAATGGTCCTTGGACTGCTTGTCCAAGTATGGGACTCCACCTGTCTGCTGTGGGTTTGAGCAGCTCTTCCAGCTCTGAGATTGTTCCCTGCTTTCTGGGCCATATCCAGCAGTACTCAGAGATTATTCCTGGCTCTGAGCTCAGAAACTACTCCTGACAGGTTTGGGAGACTATATGGGATGCGAGGATTAAATCTGAGTCAGCCTCTTACAAGGCAAAGGCTTTCCCCACTTTGCTATAACCCTAGCCCAAGGGAGAGTCCCCTTTTGACATTTGGTCCATATTCTTTCCATATTTATTTATAAATACTTATATTTATAAACATATCATATATAATATTTTAATTAAATATTTAATAAATATGTAATAGAAATATATATTTGTAAATAAATACTTATTTATTCCATATTTATTAATTACTAATATTTACCTTATTCTTATTTTGTTTTAACCTGTGTTTAATTTGGGGTCACCCCTACTCCTGGGTCAGCCCTGGTGTCAATTGCTCAGAATTGTTGGCATCAACCAGAATCGCTCAGGGGACCACATAAACCTAAGGGAATCGAACTCTGCCCTCCAGTAGGCCAAGCCCCTATAAACAATCTCTCCAGCTCCTTCCTCAAATTCTCACCATGCACCTGAAGTCAGGAGCTGAAGTTAGGGCCTGGTAGGGAGAAGGTCATGGTAACTTGTACTCTATGGGGTTTGACATGAAGGGAAGCAGGAAGCTTCTCCTTACCTTGACCTCTCCAGGTCAAGGCAGAGTCCTGGAAGGTTCTAGGCTGGGGAGAGTGTGCTTTGTGTTTAGAGATCTCTCTGATCATGGAGTTGGTAGTAGGCAGGGCTAGATTTGCCTGGGGAGGCACCTGTTAGAAGCCATTGAGCTCCTGGGAAGGTGGGTGGAGATGGTGCTGTCAGGGGGACCCTGCTAAGCACCCTAGAGATAAATGGTGGATTAGCTATCCAGCTGAGCTTCTCCTCTAATTCCACCCATGTGCCTTTCTCCACAGGTTACCCTGTAACCCTTGCTCCACCACCTCCTGCCCTCCAAGTGCTCCATCTCCCTGTGTACCTCGAACTGTCCTTGTCCCCTGCATGCCCTGCCCCCAGGGCCGCTACTGAAACCCTGCAGCGCAAACCCTGCAGAGGGGCTATTGCTGGAACGTGCTGCCTCATCAGGACCAGCTTGACCATATCTTAAGGGTTACCCAGCCCTTGTGACAGGACCCCTGTCAAAAAGAGGAACCCAGGAGTAACTGGAGGGGGGCCATCTGCAATGCGTTCTGCTACAGCCAGGGGCGCCCTAGCCCCCATATCTTAGAAACTTCCTCTCATTTTGGGGGCCAATTTGTTCTCTTTGCTGAAGCTTCTGTCTCGGCTGCATCGAAGGACCTGTGTTCTGACCGGACTAAGTTAATAAAAGTCCCATTCAGTGGCCCTGTAAACTTGTCTTTCTCTAGTTTCCTCTTAGGCAGCTGAATCCAGGCCCCAGTTTTGCTCAACGAGGCTGTAAGAGAGCAGAGCCAAATTTTATCCTGATTGCTTTGGCTCCACCAGTTTTCATGGAGCTTGCCTAAGAGGTGTTTGCTTAAAAAGGCTTGTAGGCCATAAACTGTAAAACCAGGGAGTTCAGAGCCAAGTAATGCAATAATAAAGAGAGGGAGGGCGATAATTATTCCAGAAGCCAAGGCCAGACAACTGTAATTGAGACTAATTCTATAATAACCCCACCCTCTACCTCATTACAAGTGGTACAATGGGATCCTTCATTCACCAGTTTCACCCACTCCCTGATGATATAGGTTCTTCATTTGGTGCTGACTGACCCAGTGGCTTTGCTAATACTGCTCCATTTAAACCTTGCAAAAACCCCACAAAACTTTGGTAAAGATGCTCTTCTAAAGTTACCCTTTATAGATGAGAAAGCTGACACTCAGAGAGGTTAAGAAACTTGCCCTAAGGGAGTTCAGCTAGTAAGTGGTAGGCCCAGGATTCCAAGCTTCAGTGATGCTCAGGAAACTCACCTTCCAGTTCCTTTTGCAAAGGATACCAATCCATGCAAGTGACCCCCACAATCTAAATACATCATTATAGGTGAAGTGAAGTGTATGTGTGGTTTCAGTTCTTTCCAGTCAGGTCACCTGACAATAGGAAGTACAATCATCCAGTCACCTCCTGTCACTTACTGAGCCTTAGGACACTTTCTTCTAGGGGGTGGGTATTAGTGTCAAATAACAACAGTAGTTTTCACAACCTCCCTGTAGCCCTCATTGAGTTCAGATTCATTTCAGTGTTGCAAATGGAGGTATGGATGGGGGCTGAGTCAGAAGCCAAAGGAAGAACAAAGATTTCACTGCAGCATGCTTGCTCTGCATGAACAGCCGTCCTCCCTGGGAGCTCCCAGAAGAGCATAGTGACTAGTACTGGGGTAGCGGAGAGGTTGAGTGGGTCTGCAAGGAAGCAAATTCCTGCCTAATTCCTCCTTTGGAGGGTTTGTGGGGAGCAGATGGAGCCAATGAAAGACAGAAGAAAATGAAGCTCAAAGGGTTGAGAGGTATCCAGCTGCAAAGGGGGGAGGGATTGGGGAGTCCCCTATAAAAAGCTTAACTCCATTCAAGGCCTGCTGCAGGAACTGTGCCCAAGAACCTGAACAGAACAGAATTTGAAAATGTTCCCCCAAGAAGGTTAAACAGATTGGTGGGGGGCCAGAGAGATAGCATGGAGGTAAGGCGTTTGCCTTTCATGCAGAAGGACGGTGGTTCGAATCCCGGTATCCCATATGGTCCCCTGAGCCTGTCAGGAGCGATTTCTGAGCATAGAGCCAGGAGTAACCCCTGAGCACTGCCGGGTGTGACCCCAAAAAACAAAAAAAATAGAAAAATAAAACAAAATAGTGGAAAGGGAATAGAGGTTAAGAATGAGGCAGGTGGTAACACAGACTCTGTAGGGTCCTAATAGTGGGTATGACAAAGGGATGGGCTTGAGGGGCTCTATGAAGGAACCTGTGGGTGGTTGGGGTGAGGGGTTGGTGGCAATACATTGGCTGTGGCAGAGAAAGAGGAGATTCAGGCACAGAAGTCTCAACTCCCTTTCTGGACACCATCCTTCAAATTCATAGTTTTTCCTTAGAGAGGGAGGGGAGATTCTATCAGGGATTTCCATATGCTAAGGAATGCCAGGGTTGGGCTGGACTGAAGCTGTCTTGCAGACATGATTCTGCAGGAGCACAGCATCAAATGGTGAGACCACCATGGGGGTGCTGCTTAGCTCAGGGATAGGGATTCCAGCAAATTATCTGTTTGAATAACTGAATACAGACCTGTGTTCTCAGTGACAATCACCTCATGCAGCATTTGTTTGAATTGGGTTTAGCCTGGTAAATGTCAAACAATAAATGGAACAGAATTTTTGGTTCCCAGATTCTGGGTCTGCTCTGGCCAATCTGACAGGTGGCTCTTCATTTGAAATGAAATCAACAGGATTTAAATGGCAGCACTGAGCCACATTTCAAGAATTGGATCCCTACCTGTGGCTCATGGTCCCCTAGATGGTGAGAATATAGACTATTTCCACAATAGCTTTCTTGGCTTATGCTGTAGTGAACTGTCAGATTCACATGAAGCTTTGCTAAGGACTTGGTCCAGCTTCTCTCCTGTGCAGACAAGAGCCTTAGGCCTTGGAGACTGGAAAGATGTACTCACAGCCATATAGCCAACAGATGGTAACCGCTGCCAAGCCTAGCAGGTCTCTGTATTCTATATTCATTCTCCAAGGTTTGTTATTGTTTTAGACTGATACATCTTTCCCCTTCCCCTTCTTCCATGTCTCTAAGAATAGACTCTTCTCTATGAAAGTCTGGAACTCTTTCCTGGGACTATAATTCCTCTGTTGAAAACAACTAGCATTGCCAACATCCAGATGTCTTCATCCTTAAAGCACTTGACATAGGGGAGCAATCAGCTTAGAGCTTCTGGCTGGGAGTTGGCTCCTGAACTCTTTGAATAGGCATTTTTATATTTTATTTCTGAGTATTCCAGCAGATGTGGTCCAATCCAACCTGAAGATTATTTTCACAACTGCGGGTCATTCTGATTTGCCAAGACCTGTTTGACCACCTTCCTCAATGTCTATTTAAGCTTTTTAGGTAAAACCAAGTCTCAGCGTCTGGAGTATACCTCTCTCAAACATGGATGACTGCCATTTTCCTTGTGTAGATGGCGCCTATCTGCCCAGCTCCTGAAGGCCCATGAGGGTAGTAATGTGGGAAGTATTTCTGCTCACTTGTACTAGGGGCAGAAATTAATAAGAGAATCCTCTTATCAAAGCATTTGGATCTAATTAGCTCCAGTTTATAGTAATACTGAGACATTGTAAAAGCAATAAAGCTTCTAGCTTTTTTGATGCTTGGGAGAAACTCACATAGATAACAAGATTTTTTCCTGTTGGGGTTTGGCAAAGAAAGACAAGTGTATCAAAGCCTGCAGCTTTCTCTGAGGCTTTGGAAGACTCTGGGCCTCTGCCCTAGAGCCAACCAAGGGGAATGTGTGGGCCTGGGGACAAAGCTGCTGTTCAGGGAAGATCTGCTAGAGGGCAATGGGGAGAGGAGTGGGAAGGGTGGTTAGACTAAAGGGATTAGGTTCTATGAGGCAAACTTTCACAGGCAGATCAGGGCAGGAGGTGAGGATCACTGAAGAAAAAAAATTATCAACAAGCAAGAAAAGACCTCAGTTGTGTTAGACAGAAAAGTTCTTAAGATCATTGTCTCTTTCCTTTTATTTTAATTAATTAAGGTTTTTTTTGGGGGGGGCACCCAGACATGCTCAGGAATTACTCCTGGCTTTGTGCTCAGAAATCACTCCTGGAAGACTTTGTTTTTTCTTTTTTTTAATTTTTATTAATTTTTTATTTTTAATTATGAGAACAAAGATGCAAAGAAAGAGGACAAGGTAAAATTACAGTGGAAGGACAATCACCCATAAACAGAATTCTCAGTAGTCCCATTGCTGATATCTTAACTTTGAACTTTCAGCCAAAGAACATTAAGAAAAATAAAACAGAACCCATGTACAGTTACTTTGTCCCTCCAGCCCCCAGATTGTAGTACATAATATTTCTTAGCAGCACACCAAGCAATCTAAAGCCATAAAACTTATGTAACTCCTTAAACATTGAAGGCAAAGTACTTTTTTACAGTTCCATGCACATGCATATCAGTTTAAGTTAACCTCAAAAGTTTAAGTGGGTTGTTTTTCTTAAGGATTAGAGTCAAAGGAGCACAGTAAAAATGGTGTTAGAGTGGCAATTATTGTTTGCATAGGCCCACCAAAAAATGAGGGACATGGAAAGGAAAAGCCTTGGCCTAAATACAAGGAGACCCTACCCCTGAAGTTTCCTGGCATAAGACAAACTCTAGGCTCCAGGCAAACTAGTTTGTCCAATCCAGGTCATTGTCTGTAGTGCCAATACACTTTTATTTTTCACACAGTCTCTGTTGTTGGTATCATGTTTCTTTATTAAAGATCCTGGAATCTGCATATTCTATATTGCAGTCAGGATGGTGCAGAGCATCCTCTCATTTCACCTCACAGTTAAAGGGCAATGCAGAAAACCCTGTCCTGTAAGCAGCTCATTGTTGTTGTCAAGTCTTCTTAGTGTTAAGGGAAGTCTCTTTTGAGCAGGTCGATATCAGAGCCGTGGTAGGGTCTTCCCTTGTAGAGGATTGCTTCCAGGCATTATAAAAAACCTTGGATGTTTCGTAGATAGCTTCCCTGGTTCAGGGGTGAATGGAGGCTACCCATTCATCTGAGGTCTGTGCCAAGTCATTATATCAATGTTCAGGGTGCAAGGTCTCATTGCACTATGAGATTTGTGTGTTCCAATCTCTATTAGATAAGAACTTATTTGTATATATAGTATTTTCCCATTTTAATGTGCCTATGCAAACAAGGAACAATGCCACGTGGTGTTATTGGCACATATGGGGGCCATAAGAACAAGTCCAATAATCCCCATGACATGGTTCAATCATAAGCATTAAATTGAGGGACTCTTACTCCTGGAAGACTTTGAAGACCATATAGGATGCTGGGGATTGAACCGGCAAGCACTCTACTTCCAGTGTTATCTCTCCAATTCCTTATTTTATTATTTTAACTTACTATTTTTTTTAACAAGTAGTCAAGATAAAAAAAAATCTATTCCTAGATTGTTCTCTTCCTTTTCCAAAAATCTGTAACCAAGTTGTCCTATGCATATCTTGCTCAAATAGAAATGATTGGTGCCTTTGGTTTTGGAGCACTTGGGCTTATCCCCACTCCCAACTACCTACTTTCTGCTCTCTGTGCACCCCAATCTCCTTCTTTTCTTTGGAAGCAGGCATAGTTCCCCTTCATTACAGGGTCACTGGGACAGTGTGGGGCAGCATATCTCGCCAAATACTGGTACAAGAAACCTGCTTTGGCAACAAGACATCATGGCCTCCATAACAATGCTTTTTTTCTGGAACCTGGACTTTTAAGTGTCTCAGAAAAGTGACAATTAGCTGCCTCTATAGTTGGGAATAAGCAGAAGGCAATAGGATTTATGAGAGAGAGATATTGAGATATAGAGGGAGAACAAGAGAGAGAGAGTAGAAAAGAGAAACTTTTTTTGTGTGTGATACATGAATCTCTTAATATGTAATTCTTTTTGTTGCCGTTGTTGTTGTTGTTTTTTCCACATCCAACACACTCAGTGGTTATTCCTGGCTTTGTACTCAGGAATTATTCTTGATAATGCTCAGGGGACTGTATGGGATGCTTGGGATTGAATCTGGGTTGTTGTCTGCATGTAAAGCAAGCCTCCTACTTGTTGTACTATCATGCTGAAGGGATGTGATTCTTGGGTTGTAAAAACAGTTTAATTTTTTGCGGGGTGGTGAGGTTGGGTCACCTCATCAGTGCTTAGGGCTTACTCTTGGTTCTGAATTGTGTATCATTCATAGTGGATCTTAGGGGACTATATCAGGGTGCAAGCTATTGAATTTGTATTATCTGACTGCATGGAAGATAAGTACCTTACCCACTATATTATCTCTCACTGTTATGTACATAATACTTACCTACTGTAATATATCCTCCCACAGTGTAAATTTTTGAAGGGATTTACAGCAGGAATTTCCTGATGACTCTTGGTCAAGTAGATCAGGAGCTAAAATGCTATGACCTAAAAATGTTGTGTTGTAGGGTCCTTTCATTCTAGATACTACTCAGGCCACCCCAGAGTGCTTGGAGATCTCTAGAGCAACATCTCCAAAGTTTAGGGGGTGTGGTAGGTAGTGTGAGCCCTACTTTATTCATGGCTGTCTCAGTACTAGCTCCAAGGCTCTAACAGTGTAATTCTTACTTGGGTTGTACTCTAGAGTTCCAACACATGGTCTGTACCAGACTGTACCTTTCCAGGTAGAACCCCCAGGTCTGGGGGAGCTGACTCAGTCAATGAGTGGCAGTGCTGGAAGGTAGAGACACAGAACAATGTTCTTATCATGGGAACAAACCCTGATCCCACCTGACCAGGCCAAGTAAAGGAGGAGACTTGCCTGGCACGGAGAAGAGAACAAGTTTTCTTCTCTCGCCTCCAGCCTGGGTTACTTGCTACCTAAGTATTATGACTAGGACCTGGAAGACTCTCAACATCAGTTCAGGATGTGATCATCAGATCAGTGTGGAAGGAGGGTGGAAGGTGAATCACTTGAGCTACCAAAGGAGGGTCTTTGAATTAGGAGACTGGGCCTGCAGCCTGGACACAGACCACTTAGAGGACAATGGTATACGAGGAAAATAATTTTGTCTGAAATTCTTGCTCCTGTTTTCCTGAGTTCCCAACCACAGTCCCTAGATCTTGCCAGGGTATCTTTCTGCTCCTGCTAGAGCTTCTCTCTGGGAACACTCTTTTCAGTAGGCCATGCCCTCATGTTCCAGGGACAAGCTCGATTCTCATAAAGCTCAAGCACACCCCAGATTCTACTCTCCAAGAGAGATGGTGCCTGTAGTTTCCTCCAGAGTCTTACTGGGTTCTGTATCCAGCTGATTTCACTGTGAAGTTCAATTATTCCTACCTTGTGGGATCACCAAGGATGCAGTAGAGAGCGACAGAATCAGGGTAAACTCTTGGTTGTCAGAATATCTTGGATTTCAGCAGTGCAGATAAGGCTCATCTTTGTGTACAATTTAAAAATGTTTTTTGGATGGGGAAGGATTGGGCCATACCTTCTGCTGGGCATTGTTACTTTTTTCTACCTACCCTTTCATAACTTTTCCTCTCTCCAGTAGCCCGGTGAGCAAATATTACTGAAAACATTCCAAAAGAAAGGGATGTATTAAAACATGAAGTAACTGGCAATGGGAGCAACTAAGCAATGCAATTTTTGGAATTTTCTATTCTCATGGCTACAGATTTGTAGATAATAGGAATCTTGACTGACTCCTCCTTATGGTTACTGGCACAGAGCTAAAAAAAAAACCATACTGACTCTAAGAGAATTCTTCTGTTCTAATACTTAACCTTTGACCTTGGTTCTGGGCCCAGAGCTCCTCATTTCTAGATAACTCCTTGTTGATAAGCGGTGAGTGGGTAAGGGTGACACTCAAGACATCAGAAGCTCAGTATCTCTGAGGAAAGAGAGAGGGGCTGGAGATAGAGTTAATGATCCACTAATGACTGGTGATATAGCCACTATAAAACCCTGCTTCATAGGGTTTTGGATATCTTCCAGGTTGTTAAACATACAGAGACGTTAGGAGATTGGGTGCATGTGGCCTGGACCCCTTCTCACTTAAGTGCCTACACCCCCTTCAGTTGGCAGTTTTCCGGTGTACTTTTATCATACTCTAACCACACAGCAAATGCAGGCTGTTTTCCTGCTTTCCAGGAGTGAATCCAGCAAAGAACCAAATCCCCCAGAGCCATGGGACACCCCTGAAGCAGAGCGATTTTATTAAAACTACAGTTGACAACCTGCAACTCATCATTGAAATTGATAAGATGAAAGTGATATGGGAAAATGCTTAACATAGGGTTAACAGTAAGTCAGGGGTTAAAGGTGGCAGAGAGTTTTCTAACTGAATTAAAGGAATATAAATGTCAAACTCTTATAGCAGAGGGTTAACTGACAGGTTGTTAGGGCAACCAGGTGAAGTTGGAGCCTGCAGGGGTTAAGGGTAGCAGAGTTAAGGGGGTGAGTACAGAAACAAACATTGAAATACAGGCTAAAAAAATTACTAAACCCATCAAGATTTTTCACAACAGGTTACATATTTCATAACATTCAGGGATTACACACTTTTCCGAATCAGAAATGGAGGGGAGGTGTGTCATGTGAAGGAGTTGATTTGATTGGTTATTTTGAATCTCACCTGCTATAAAGGCCTCCAATCAAAATAAGTCATGGGATGGCAGAAGGTGGAGGAAGCAGTGGATAAAAGGAAGTTTCTATCCAGATAAATATTCATTGCCCTCTCACCCATGTCAAGAGAGATGGCAGGACAGCAGTGCATATGCCTGTGGCCAGAGATTAAAGCTAAGGGGACAGAGAACTGTCAGGGGTCAGTCCAGAAAAGCTCAGGACAGATTACAGATCAGCAGACCCAGCAACAGGACACAGGTGAGAAAGTTTCAGCTGCAGATTTTATACCAGGAAGGTGTACACAGGACAGAGAATGACAGAGGAACAAAATTGGGTCATCATACACTGGTGTTGAATAGACAGTGAGAGACAGGAGTAGGATGTTGTAATCTGGACCAGTCATCAGGGACACGATGTTTGACATCACCCATGAGTAAAAGGAGAGGCGTGGGCCCATCTACTTAAAATGTAGAATAAACTTTAGCTTCTTTAGCATCTGAGTGTTGTAAGCAAATCTTTCATCTAATTCTCAAAAACCCATGAGTTCACGAATAAACTCACTTTAACTCATAAAAATAAAGGTGGCATTGTCTGGGGCAATGTCAAGGAAAAAGCAGTTAAATCTGGTTTTTCAACTCCAACAGCCAGAAGGAAAACCACATTGAATAAAGAACTGGGAGAAAAGTCTGCTATTGGAAAGCTTTTCATTAATGCTATGGAAACTTTAGATGAGAAAGAGGAAGATTATTATTTTCAGAGTCATTCTACACAGTAAAATTATTTTTATTTTTCAGATTCATTCTACATAGTAAAATAGTTTCATGATTTTCACCAAGAAGACATGTATTTATCTTTATATTTGAAGTACATACCTGTTTTTTGTGATGCTTTGCTTTTATAACAGTTGACCGCTGTATAATTTGCAAAAGTTATATATTCATGATGTAACTTCCTTAATAAGCTGGAGCTTATTAAACACAATAAAATAGTTATGTAGATTATTGTACATTTGTTTTTATAATAATAAAATATAGGTAAGTCTCTGTGTAATAACAACAAAAAGATTAAACCTACTTTGATGCTAACAGCATTTTGAGTGGAGAAATTTTGTGGGGCAGAGGCCTCTAAGTGGGACCAGAACAGAAGGACATCCTCGGATAACTAGGTATGGCAGACAATTGCCCTAAGTGTTGTTGCAAGTCAGCCCCTGAAGAGGTTGACTGATGGAGGGATGGAGGATGAGGTCTTTCCCCTTCAGCTCGGAGCACGCGTTTGCCACCCTGTCTAGCCAATGGTTCTGAGGTGAAACGGTGGGTAAACAGCTCGCAGACAGTCAGGCTTGTGGAAATATTAGCTTTATTCGGTGGACAAGATTGAAGTCCAAAGATTCAGCCTCAGTTCCAGCAAAAAGCCCCTTGCCTTCCATAGACCCTTGTTTTTATCCCCCAGAATCAGGTACCACTCAATGGTGGGATCAGATACCAACCAATGGTGGAAGCAGAATCAGGTACTACCCTAGGGTGAGGGCAGAATGCCAGGTCACACTCTAGGGTAGGGCACAATCACCAATCAGGTTAGGGTCAGTAACATAATAATCCATTAAAATATTTACATACACAACAATTCCCATTTTTTTAGTAAACAAACAATATTGTCTACAATTATTAAAGGAAAAACTAGTCAATAATAAAAGAGTGGCTGTTTGCATAAGTGCATCACAGGAAAATGTAAAGAAAAACTTACCTAAACATAGGGTGTCTAAAACCAGAAACATGTATCAAGGAATCAATTTCCACAAGCCTGACTGAGAGCTGTTTACCAGCCGTTTCACCTCAGAACTGTCGGCTGAACAGGGTGGCAGATGCGTGCTCCGAGCTGGAGGGGAAAGACCTCATCCTCCAAAAAAAGTCAACCTTTTCAGGGGCTGACTTGCAACAAGTGTGACAGACCATTATTTGAGAATGGAAAACCCACATGTCTAGTGTATCATAGAAATAGTGTGAATGAGAAAATAAAGAAAAATAAACCTGGGTTTTTCTAGACAGTGTTTCCTTTGACCTCTTCTCAGGACACCCATAAAGCAAAGGGAAGAAAGAAAAGTCTAGACACCTCAGAGTAGTCTGGGGAATCTTCCTTCCCCTCTGTTCCTCATAGACCCAGTGAAGCAGTGGAGGTGTTAGTAATAGCTCCCCACAGAAGGACTTTCTTTTATAAAACAAACTATGAGAGATTGGGGGAAAAGACAGGAATGAGAAACTTTGCAAATTATGGGCTGCATTTGACAAAGCAGATAGTAAAATTCAATCTAGTTTAAATAGAAAGATTCCTTTTCCATTTACCAAGCTCTTAAGGGATGCATACATAAAATCATAAAGCAATCCCCCCCTCCCCCAGCCTTTTCCCCTAAGCTGTCCCTCTGGCTTCCTAGACCTGCAGTCTAAGGATCCTTCCTGGACACACTTGGGAGCTATTTCCAACCACTGAGACACTGATCCAGATCACAGCCTCTTGGGAGCCCCTGCATCTTCCTCATGGTTTCCTTAACCTGGAAAGGCCAGCTCAGGCACAATTTTCAGCTGAGGGCCTGCCATGCCACACCTTTCCTTCTCATGGTGGAGACACCTGTGTGTCCAGAGCACAGCTTCCCATTTCTGCCTACAGCAGACACTCTTTCTAGAAGCTGGCTGGCCTTCTTCAAGTGAGAAACAACTTGTGCAGGGCACTGGGTGCAAGCAGGTGGGGAAGGAGGGCTGCAAACTCCCTCTCTCCAGTTCCAGATCTTGTAGAGGTGGGATACTGGCTCTCCTTTGGTTACTAAGGGCCACCAGGAATGCCTTTTAAAGGCTTGGGAAGGGACGCCTCCTTAAATAGAAGAGCAAGGATTCTTACACCATGCTCACTTCCTTTGAAGGAAAAATATATGCAAATCAGAGCACTCCAAGCTAATATACAAGGCAGAAAATCAATGTCATTAGGGAAAATAGCGTTCTTGGGGAATCCCCGGGGAGAGCTACAACTGAGCTTTTGCAAGAGGAACCCGAGAGGAGCAGAGTCTGGCCCAGATTAGCAATAAGTGACCCAAGTGATGATGTGACCTGGGTGGTGAAGGTGACCCCAGCGATGAAGCAATGAGTGTGTTTTGAGTTGGAAGACATCATGGGTTTTATTTAGCCAATGGAATGAATCCTACCAGAACATAAGATTACAAGCTGGTCTCTAACTAGGCTGTCAAAAGAAATGACTTTGAAAGTCCAGCTTTCTGGTTTATAGAGAAGCTCATTGTTGCATGAGGAGGTGTGGAGGAATATAACAAAAGGGTGTTTGAAGATAGCACCTATGCAGATTGCACCCCGAAGCTTCTGAAGCATGGGGTGGCCTGGATGGGGTGCTGGCTCCTAATTAGAGTGTCTAAAAAGGATTATTCATTGGGGAGTTCTGAGTAACACTTTGGTCAGAGTCGACCACTAGTTTATGTTTTCTGGGAAACCCCATTTGCATGAAGTCCCCACTCCTCCACTCTCCATAGAACCCCAGTTGCTCATGTTTCCCTCCATATCTGTTCCCTAAAGCGTTGGTTTGTCTGTTTGTCTGTCTGTGTTTCTTTGATCAATGTGCAGAACACTGGAAAATCGTCATTTATTCAAAGATCAATGTCAGGTCTTTTTCAGGCCTTTTTATCCAGCGATCATGTTTGGAGTGCAAACATTTGGCCAGTTAGCTGGTAGCATGTTGGTTGTCTCAGTTCCCTGGTAGTGTGAGTGGAGGGCAGAGAAGGACCATTTTGCAGAGTGACCTCTCTCCTGTGTAGCTTCACATGTGGTTTCTGGAAAAAGTTCTATTGCTTTAGGACCCTATCTTCAGTGGGTTTTTTGGCCACACTCGGCAGGGGTTACTCCTGGCTATACACTTAGGAATTGTTCCTGGCAAGCTCAGGGGACCATATGGGATGCCAGGGATCAAATCCAATTCTGTCTTAGGTCAGCAGCATGCTAGGCAAATGCCCTACTGCTATGCTATCACTCCAGCCCTTGTGTTTATGGAGAAAGAATCCCCCCGCTTTGTTTTGTGGTGCTTTGGACTTTGTCCTGGTAGGCGTGAGGGTCCAAATGGGCTATCAAGGATTGAACATAGGTTGGCTGTGTGCAAGGCAAAGCTCAACCTGCTGTAGCTGTAAGAACTCTCTAGCCCCAATAATTTCTTGCCCAGTTTCTATACCTTTTAATTATTTGTTTTGGTAATATTCAATGATTCTCCTAGAGGGTGGTTGTGAGGATACAGGGGGAAGAGAACCAAATAAAAAGAACAGACTTGGTTATATTATACTAGGGCCACACTTAGAGAAGGGCCTTACATCTCTTTATTCTTTGAGGAAGAAATCTTCTTTCTTTGAGAAAGTTAAAACCAGATCATCCACCTCCCATGATGATAGGTAGGATTTAACAGCATTATTGCTAGTCTTCCCTGCTGATATTCAGACATGGAAGGAAGGCAAAAAGAGACTTATGGCTGCTCCCATAACCCAGGGTCCTCTGTGTTCTTTAGGCAGTTTCTTATTTGAGATTCATCTCTGTTACTGGCTTCTTGATCTCATTTTTAAGCTCTGGATCAGGCATGGTCCATATTGATGAACATCTCAGGGCCCCTGGTGAATGAGAGCCTGATTGTTGTTTCCTGATGGACAGCTGAAGTCTCCATATCTAGCATAGCTATATGCATGTGTGTGCTCCAGTGGTAACAGAGAGGATGCTCCAAGAGGTACCTGTTGAATAAATGGATATATCTGGTATCATTGTCTCTTCAAGGGAGTTGGAATAGTAAACAACTATGTAAGGAATTATAGAACTGTTTTCTAATAAAAACCCATAATAGGGGGCCAGAGAGATAGCATGGAGGTGGGGTGTTTGCCTTGCAAGCAGAAGGATGGTGGTTCAAATCCTGGCATCCCATATGTTCCCCTGAGCCTGCCAGGAGTGACCCCTGAACACAGCCGAGTGTGACCCAAAAACCAAACCAAAACAAAAAAATCCATAATAGGGGCCAGAGCAATAGCACAGCTGCAGGGAGTTTGCTTGCATATGGCTGATCCAGGACAGCATCCCATATGGCCACCTGAGCCTGCCAGGAGTGATTTCTGAGTGCTTAGCAGGGGTTACTCCTGTAACCCTGAGCACTTCTGGGTGCTCCAGTTTTGTCCTTCTACAGGAGATCCTAGTCAGGCTGTACTCTGGCCTCTCTTGTGAAAAGCCATAACAGCTAGAAGGGTCTAGCTGGGACAGGTACAGCCACTAGGAGCTTGGTCCACGCTAGTCAACCTGCCAGAATCTGATGGGTCAAAGGACTTTGAAAAATAATGAAAAGTTTCTGATCTCCCACCAGCAGCAAACCTGATATCAAAGAGCCAAGAGGTCCCTCATTCATCAACATTTCATTAATGAGGTGAGAAACGCTGATGATAACTTGGGAGCTGAGTAACAGATGACAGAGCAGCACTAGGCAGCAAATCAAGGTGGTGAGGTCAAAGCCCCAAGCCAACACCCAACAGAATGGAGTATAAAAGGACAAGAGGAAAAGGGGGATGTCAGACTCAGTCACTTGGCCTTTACAGCTGCTTCGAACCACCCTCCACTCTCAGCCCAGTACTATGACTTCCTCCTGCATTGGCTCTACCCCCTGCCCTGGCAGCACCAAGGTTCCTGGAGCCAGATATTTCTGCATTCCCCCCATAGACCTTCTGGAGCAGCCCGGGCCTGCAGTTTCCCCCATGTGCCTGTCAACTACAATGGCACATGCCAACAGGATTCGTGTGGGTTCCACCCCCCTGGGCCGACCCAGCTGCTGTGTGCCTGTCAGCTGCAACACAGCCTGCCCCCTGCCAGGGACCTGCAACATCCCTGGCAACATTGGCAGCTGTGGGCCCTATGGTGAAGGCGCCTTAAATGGCCATGAGAAGGTGACCATGCAGTTCCTGAATGATCGCCTGGCCAACTACCTGGAGAAGGTGCGGCAGCTGGAGCGGGAGAATGCAGAGCTGGAGACCAAGATCCGGGAGTGGAGCAAATGCCACGAGTCCACGATGTGTCCTGACTATCAGAGCTACTTCCGCACTGTAGAGGAGCTCCAGCAGAAGGTGAGTGCCCTGGTTGGAGGAAGCAGAGGGCATGGAACTTTGAAAGTCAACGAGCTTTGGGACGTAGGAGTTTCTTGAGTGGTAGTAGGTAGCATAGTATTCTGTTTCCCCAGATCCTGTGCAGCAAGGCTGAGAATGCCAGACTGATTATCCAAATCGATAACTCCAAGCTAGCAGCTGATGACTTCAGAATCAAGTGAGTAAGCTTGAAGAATGGCAGCTTCCTCTAAATGCTGAGTGTGTGAATGGTTCTTTTGTCTTTCCTTCCTAAATTCCTCTCTTCTCTCAAATTATTTGTTTGCTACCACTCCACGAAAGAGAAAGTAGATAAGGGAACTTTGGTGAAATCAAGCAGGAAAAGTGCTGTTACGTGAGTTCTGCATTTGTCTTCTGAAATGGTTGTAGCAAAGTAGCCTGGTTCACTAACGAAGAGCAAAATAAAGTGGTTTATTTTAAATAAAATAAATATTTTATTTATAAGTAAATAAAATAAATTTTAAATAAAATAAGCCAAGCAAGCACTCATAGATTCCTATGATGCAGGGAACTGCATAACAATAGGCTAATAACCAGTTTTCCCTTTGGAGATCTTGGCTTTCAGGTGTTCCCATGGTAGGCAGGTAAGAGATGGAAAAGCAGCTCAGCACATGAACAAAGAGCAGATCTTGGAGCAGAATCTAATTTTCCTCTCATTAACTGTGATCTCTTGCAATGGTGTGAGCCCAAGAATACATGCTTTTGGATAAATCAGTTAATCTCTCTGGACCAATCTTGACTCAACACACACCAACAAACTTACCCTTGCCATGAGAGTGTCACAGGCCCATGAATATTTGCAGAGAAGGAGTTGTGTCTACTTCATTGGAGAACCAGTTTGAGCTCAGTGAGCCCAGGAGGATGAAGGAGGCTGGGGAACAGGATTGACATGGGAGTGCTGAGCTCATGCCTTCCTGTTCCCTGCTACCCCAAGATATGAGAGCGAGCATGCACTGCGCCAGGTGGTGGAGGCAGACATGTGCGGCATGCACAAGCTGATGGATGACCTGAGCCTGGCCAAGGCTGACCTGGAGGCCCAGCAGGAGTCCCTGAAGGAGGAGCAGCTCAGTCTCAAGCAGAACCATGAGCAGGTGCGGGTCCCTCATGGAAACTCATGGGGAGGATGGACTCTTTTGGTATGGTGATGTGGTGGTTTGGGCATTGGGTTGATCCTGTGCAGTGTGGCAGAGGTGAGCTTCTTGTCCCCCTCGGGTTGCTGTGTGGGCCAGACTCTACTCACCAGGGGTGTGTGTGTGTGTGTGGGGGCTGAGTCTGGAGAATGCTGGTTGTTGAGAGGTTCTGGGGCCACCAGCTCTGTCCAGAGCCCTTTTGTCACTAGGATGTGGGTCTCTGTGCCTGTGCAGGAAGTGAGAATCCTGAAGTCTCAGCTAGGAGACCGACTGCGGATTGAGCTGGACACGGAGCCCACTGTGGACCTGGCCAGGGTACTGGCACAGATGCGGTGCCAGTACGAGACCATGGTGGAGACTAATCGCCAGGATGTGGAGCAATGGTTCCAGGCCCAGGTGAGGTGGACACTGCAGAGGAGACAGGTCCCCTGATTCCTGTAGCAAGGGCTAACAGTGTCCTTCTGCCCTTGTGCTGCAGTCTGAAGGCTTCAGCCTGCAGGCCACATCGTGTTCTGAGGAGCTGCAATGCTGCCAGTCAGAGATACTGGAGCTGCGCTGTACAGTGAATGCCCTGGAGGTGGAGCGCCAAGCCCAGCACAACCTGGTAAGGATGCTCCTGCATTGTCCTTCATTCCCCAAGTTGCAAAGATCACAACCCAGTGCATTGTAATTTTTAATTTCAGACCACTTTGCTCAATCCACTTTCTTTCTCACAATTGTCTATTTGCTATCAACTTCAGGCCAAACTCCAGAAACACACCTTGAAATTCTCTTATATTCAAAAGACTATTGAGTTTGGCATTTGTGGTATAAAGTTGCTGAAGTTGCGACTTTCTCTTCGTCACTGAGTTAGAGGGACAAAGCTTCAGTTTTGGAAACAGTACAATTATGAGATAAGTCTTTCTCACTGCTAATTCATTTGATGGAAAGTTCTGGAGTGAGAAACTCCTGAGTTGGTTTTCATGTTGAGATGGCTCTAGTCAGAATATTGCTTGCTAAAGTCTGGAGTCTCCCTGAAGCCATGGTGCCTAACACACACTTCCCCACTGCAGAAAGACTGTCTGCAGAATTCTCTGTGTGAGGCCGAGGCCCGCTTTGGCACTGAGCTGGCCCAGATGCAGACCCTGATCAGCACCGTGGAGGAGCAGCTGGCGGAGATCCGCAGTGACTTGGAGCGGCAGAACCAGGAGTACCAAGTACTGTTGGATGTCAAGGCACGGTTGGAGTCAGAGATCGCCACATACAGGAGCCTCCTGGAAAGCGAGGACTGCAAGTAAGTGTAGTCAAGGCACTTCTCAGAGAGTTAAAGTAGGGAAAGCCCCATGGATCTTTGGGGTGTAGGTGTGTTTGTTGTAGCTAGAGCCAGATGTGTGTTGTGCTGGACTCCATACCCAGTCAAACTGTGGAGGGGATGGGCAGGGAATGACTGAGCACTGAGCAGTGTGCAGGCTCCAGGGCTCCATGGGGCTCTGTGGGAATGTTCTTGACCCATCAACTAGAGGATGTAACTGCTCCTCAGACGGAGGTTAGCTCTAGATCTAGCAGGTCCAGAATTGCCTTTTCTGTCTTACAGCCTTTCTAGTAGTTTCCATCTTCTGAGATAAAACCTGACTCTGCTGTAGAAAACTTAATTCCACAAGACTTCAGCTGACTCTGGGGACACATAGAAGGGGTCAATGGACAGGGCTCCCCTGGGTACCTGTCCTTACTATTTTAGACTGAGGGGGATGCTCACCCCAGAACTTCAATTCCTTTCCCTAACCCAATCTCATGTACCTTTTCTCTCTCTGCAGACTGCCCTGCAATCCGTGTGCCACTCCCCCATCCTGTGTGGCACCTCCATGCCCTCCCCGTCCAGGCTGTGCCCCCCGCACCACCTATGGGCCTGGTTCAGTCTGTGGAGTTGGCACGGGATGCCGGTTCTGAAGACCCATGGACCAATCAGGATTGGGAAAATGAGGGGACATCTAATTTCATGGTTGTGAATCTGGCTTCTCATAGCATCAAACTCTGTTTGCAGGGACCTTGCAAAGACTGGAAGAGGCAGAAATGGGGAACTTTTTCAGTGGGAAATCTTTCTTCCTAACTCTTCACTTTCCTTGATAAGCCCCATGTTCTTCTAGGGTATCTACACTTTATGGTATTAGGGGATGTGGTTCTGGAGTGAAAAAAGGCCTGACTACATTGAATTTGCATCTACAGGATAGTAATTGTCATTTGAAAAAAATCCTCCTTCGCTTCTAATTTACCTGTCTAATTTCCCCAGTTCTGTCTAATTCCTTCAGGTGAATAGAATGAGAAACTACCTATCTAACTACTTCTTCCTCTCTCTTCATTCTTCCCACCTGCTCTGGCCTCAGACTTGGTTCCATTTTCTCTCTAAGTGGGTGGAGTGTCTCTGGTACCCAATATGAGTGTTTTTGCTTTGCATTCTTTTAGACCAGGAATTTATCTGATCTCTTGCTAGGCATTGGAACTTTCTGATTAAGACATTTCTCTTCTCTGGATCAATACTGACTCACAAAAGTTGTTTGGCACCCTTCTGACACTCTTTCTCTTTATCCATTTTTACAGTAAAATTCCAACAGCATCTTTAGTGTATATGGAACTTGCCTTGTTCTGGGTACAGAAGGAGTGTAGTAATATGTGGGTAATATCTTTACTAAAACACTGAACCTTTCCACACTTGCTGACCTTACCAGCTGCCAATGCTGCTTCCCTACTCTCCTTTTGTCATCACAGTCCTTTCCTGGTGGCCCTCACTCTCTGACTCTCTGGATGGCTTGTACCTGGCTTTCTTGCTATTTGGGTCTTACCTGAAAGGTCATGTTCCCAGTGTGTCCTGTTTCTGCTCATCTTTCAACCAATGAATTGGTTTACTTATTCACTATATCCTCATTGGAGAGGCCTCGATCCTTACTCTCTGTTTGTGCAAGTTGATGCTTAATAAACATCTATGAAAATACAGAATTACTCATGGCCTGGATTTATCTCATATTTGTTACTTAGGTATGAGACTCTTCATTGAACACAGGGCTCATCCAGAATCAATTTTATAGGATGGGTTGGAGGAGTATGGGTGCAGAGTTGGGCTTGTCAAGTTCAAGGTGCATTTTATTTAGGTAACTAAAATGAATTTTCTCTCACTTCTTGATTCAACCAGGAACCTAATGGTATACCCTATGAGATCTGTAGTGTTACTATCCAGAGTCTTTTTGTCTGGTCAACATAGATCCACAGTGCCAACAGCAGCATCTGCTCTGTTTTCCACCTTTGATGGTTAAAGGAAACAAGCAAACAAACATGTGAAAAACAACTGCAGGGTTTAAAAGTATTGGGGCTGAGGAGATCACTCAGTAGCCAGACCCTAGGGCTAACCCATTAGTATCACAAAGCCCCTTAAACATTGCTGAGGGTAGCCCTAGAGACTCGCAAGCACTTTCAGATGGCCCCTGTGGTCTGCAATACTGCAAGGACTCAGTTACTCTGCATCCTCAAGTTAGGGCATTGAACAGTTGAGCCTGGGTGGCTGGATATGGCCACGAGTTACCCCCAGAGTACCACTTAGGAGGCTAAAACAAATAGTACAACGAATATTTAGACAGCATTGGAATTCTTTCATTCATGTCAAGACCTGCTTTTCTTTAGAGAACAGAATGCCATTCCCTAGCACTCTTAGAGGAAATAGATATACTATAACTCCTTTCATGGGGGAAGGGGGACCACCCAGAGGTGTTCAGGCAATGTAGTGATTAAATCTGGAGTTCCCTCATGCAGAGCTTTCACCCAAGATTTATATTCTCTTTCCCCAGTTCATTTAACTCTTTAAACTCTTGAATCAGTGACACTCAATACACAGTAGGACACATGTTCAGCAAATGGCTAAGCCAGAACAAGGGTGGAGGTGACTCTGGCTGCTAAAGCAAATTTTGGGTCATTAGAGAATATCTTACTTTGAATGATTCTGAGTTTTTCATGAGCACCAGATTTCTGGTTCTTGCAGACAGAGGCCTAGAGATTCCTATTTCTGAAAAGCAGCATAATTAGAAAGAGGCTAGATTAGGCTGCATTTAGCACAACCCATAGAATGCTGAATAAGTCTCTGTATAAGCCTATTCCAGTTCACTGCTGTCCAATTGTACAATTGTTATACTCTTGGGCTGTGTTGGGCAGGATCTGAGAAGGTGAAGAGGGTGACTCTACAGGGGAGATCATGTCCCAAGTCAAGAAGAGGTCTCCCCAGTGATAAATCAAACCAATAGCATCTGCCATTAAACAATTCTATTCTTTTCATAAGAGGACATGGGATAGCAACACAATTTAATGTTAACTACTTTTAAAAGGCTCTGTGGGACTTTTCATTATCAATATAATACTAGGTAAAAGTAAATCTTCTGAATTTTATTTCACTTAGGAATTCAGTGATCTGAAGTAAAATATTTCTTACCACTGGTATCATAGGTTGTTATTTTATTTCATTCTGTAGCCATTCATTCATTTACTCATTCATTAACTCACTTTTATCGAGCATCAGCATGTACCAGGCAATGTGGAGGGAACTGACTAGCTTTACTGCCTCTATGAGCTCATTTAGTCATTGCTTTCAGATTTTCATTTACTGAGAATTTCCTGTGTTGAGAATTACTGAGATGATCAAGTCAAAGAAATAAGCCAAAGTCCTTGATTCTAAGGTTCTACTGAGAAAACCAACATCAGCCCACATGTGTCAAAAGGGCTGCCTTCAAATAAACTACCAAGTTCAAAATGACTGAAAAAGAGGTACAGACTGAATGAAGCAGGAGAAAGCTTTCTGTGGTGCTGAGAAATAGAGTTTCAGGGATAGATTTGGCCTTTAGACTGTTTTACAATCAGGACGTTAAATGTTGGGTTCTAAGTGTCTAAAGCAATCAAAATGACCAGTCTTTTTCTTCCCACCTTGTCTTGGGCCTCCTAAGTAGTACTCAGCAGGTCTAGCAGATTCACTGGCAATTCTCAATCAACCAAGTTCAGTGCAAGGGCCTAAGGATGGTGCTACTGTGATGATCCTGTGGTGCCAGGGATATTTGGGCCAACCCAGCATTGCTCTGGGGCCTTCAGGGTTGCTCACAGTGGTGCTTGGGGGGGCATGCGGTGCCAGATTTAGAAACTTGGGTTGCATTATCTCCCAGCTCCACAGTTCCCTTTTACTGTACTCAATCTGTGAAGAAGGTCAGATAAATAGACAACACAAACTGGGAGCATCTGTGAGATTCCCATGACTTGCCTCAGACTTTCATGTTTCCCCAGTGCCCTAAAAATTTCCCCATGAGTTCCTATAATAGTATTTGCCTTCTTTATATTTCATGACCTTATAGTGGGTTGTGTTATTAGCTCATTAGAAATGGCTCAAATCACTAAGAGAAATGAACTCAGAAGATCAAGGGAAAGGCCCAGGACTGGGGCCAGGACAGTAGAAAAACTCCTGGTCTAATATCTGGGGACTGTTCGTCAGACATCAATCAAAGATGAAGTTATGTGTGTAAGTCCATGTGTGTGTATATGAGAGAGTGTGTGTATGTATGTGTGCATGTGAACATATTCATGTGTGCAAAGGGGCTGTGAACATGGGTCAGAAGGAGCCACCTGTTTCAGCTAGTAAGTTATAGACTTCTATAAGAGGACACAGAGAACAAGGTGGCCAAAGTTTCCCCAGATAATAACCATTTTGGGTTTTTTTTAAAACACAACTAACCTGCAAAACTTTACAATCATAACATTCATATCGCAAAAACATGACACAGAACAGAGCGACTAAGAGTGACCAGCCCCTGCATGGCAGTTGTCATGGTAATACAAGCAAGAATTGGCTTTGATGTACTCCAGGGAAGTACTCACCATGGGATCCTTCTCATAGGTGTGGCCTGAGTGGAGTTTTAAGAAAGTGATGACATAGCAGAAGGCAGGAAAGAGGTTTCTGAGCCTCTGAAAGCTTCATTTGAGTGGATAAGGCATGCATGGAAGGAAGTTAGCCCATGTATCCCTCTATGGAAATGAAACACCATGGGTCAAGGAGCAGGAAGAAGGAATGCAAGTGGACTTTGCAGCTGGTTCTGCCCTTCTTCTAGAGTTAAGAACAGGAGGGCAGTTAGTTGGGGATTCAGAGGAGGGCAGAAGGGGTCTGAACACACTTTTATAGGCAGAGTCTAGAGAAATCTTAATACTCTCTGGGGAGAAGTTATTCTTGAAGTGTTTGGGCAGATAGATCTGAGCAGCCTTCATAAAAATTCCTGGGGCCTGGAGTTAAACGAATATACCTAACAGAAATGGAATAAAACAAAGTGTTTCCCTAGAGCTGAGGGTATACAAGGATGATCTAGTCACACCAGGGGTATCTGGCAACTAATAATAACCCTGGAGGACCCCCAGATTGGCATTAGCTGCACAGTCATGGGAGGTCAAGACACCTTTTTGGAATGGAGCAGGTATAGGAAGGGATACATGGAGATTAGATGTATGGTTCAAGTATGGAAATAAAATTAGACCTAAAAACAGCATTATTAAGCCATGACATTATAGTCTAGATTCATTCTTGCTCTTAGAATAATTCTATATGTATTCCCCTCTAGGTAGCTATATGGTTTAGTTATATAAAATACTATCTAGTTGTAGCTAAACACACAAAACACACACCTTGCTTTATCTTAAACAGACTCTGCCCTTGTTTTCTCTTCCCTTTATACACCCCCTTTGAGATGTAAAGACTTGCCTAGGCTTAATAGCATCAGATAAATACCTTTTCCAGTTAAAAATATCTGCCCCTCCTACCTTGTGGATTGAGTATGAAACAATAAAGATCATATGAGGAAGACAATAAGAGTTCAGTCCACAAGGCATGACACCATGTCTGTTTCTCTTATGTCTATCTTGTTTTTTTTTTTTTTAATCCTTATAGCATCACTGCTTCAGACCCATTCATCCAGGGATGGATTCTGGCAAGTATTCTGGGGGTCTTATGTACTTGCCTTTTCTTTACTTAACAGTAATTGTTGGTGTCAGTTGGATGTTGGTGTAAGTAGACACTAGCATAAAGAGTTGTTTTGCACGTTGAGCCATGGTAGTAAGCTTTTGCTCTATGGATGTGAGGCAGGTAGGCAGGCAGGAAAGGGCCCCATATAGCAATGAATTCTTGAGACAACAAGGAATTCTTGGGAGGTAGTAAACGTTCTGGAGATGTCATCAAACTAAGAGAAGGGGTTGAAGGAGTCACTTTGTCACTGGTAAGAGTTTCATCAGGAGCTGCTACAGCCTAGAGAAAGCTGGAGCCCTTCTGAGAGAAGCTCCAGCAGAAACAAAGACTAGCATTGGACTGTCAAAGAAGACCATAAATTATCTTCAATCCTCTCTGACTGGCCACCACCATAGTAACAACCCTAGCAACAGCCTCTCACTTATATAGAAAGTCCATTAAGGAACAGGTTGGGAGAAACCCTAAAAAGGCAACTTAGAACAAAGGAAGGGACATATGTGTGCTGCCAGCACGTGTGCTTGGTGTCTGCACCTTCCCTCTTGAGATGTGATCTTTCATGCTTTAACTCTAGGACATATACGGGGGCTCTCTCAACCTTTGGAAAAGCTTACACTCTCCATTAAGCGTGTTATTCTCTTTCTCTCTTATTCTCTCCCTCCCCTTCTTCAGTACTTTTGAATAAAACCAGTTTTTACTTCACTGTTCATCTCCTCCTGAAATTCTTTTCTGTGAGGGAAGGTGATGATGGACCCAAAAAACATGGGTAAGGTCTAAGATTGACTTTTCTTTCCAGCAAAGAGAAACCCTAGCTCCAATCTGAGTTTATGACTTCCTAAGAAAATGTCTTGGGTGCTGGGGATTAAGATCCTGAGCTGGGCAGAACAAGTGAATGTCAGATGCTGCTTGATGACTGCCTGTAGGGTTGGGGACTGGTGGGACTTAGTGTCAGTGCCTTGAAGGGACTGATTACAGACTTTAGTGGTTCTAGATTTACTGAGCTACTGCCCTCCCACAGCAAAGTTAGTGAGAGAAAAAGTGGTAGATTCCCTTTTCTGGGCTGCTGCCGCTCTTCTCCCCAATTCACATAAGTCAACCCGAGGAACCCATCAATACTAGATGCATAGAATGTCCTTCAACCAGGCAACTGTTGCTGGTGCCTCTTGCTTTCCTCCTAGACTGCTGTGATTCTGGAGCAGTTTCAGTGGATATTCTCACTGTCCTATAAGCAGGACTTTGTAAGGGAGCCTATGGGACATGTTTCTGCAGGTAGAACTACTGGGTTCTCAAGTAGGACCACTGATAGACCAGCTTTGCCAACAGATCCTAAAATGACTACCTAGTGTTGGATGGTACCTTGCCAATATGGTGACATTCAGCTCTTTTTTTTTTTGTTGTTGTTTGTTTTTGTACTGCACCCAATGATGCACAGAGACAATTGCTTGGGGAACCACAAGAATTCTGGGGATCAAACCAAGTTTCCATCATGCAAAGCAGATAGCTCCATCCAGATCTTTGAACCATCCCTTGCCCCAACATCCACCTTTTTGATCTTTTCTAACTTCATTAGGGACAAAATGGTAATTTAATAAGCATTTGAATTATGATAATATAGGCATCTAACCCAACAATTAAAGGGCACTTGAAACTGCAAATCCAGTGGTTAAATGGGTTGTTTAATCATTTAAAATAAAGACACACACTATTTACTATGTCTTTGTTTTGAATGATTTACAGAGAATACCTTTTTGATTAAATAAATCTGTGGGTGAGGTGCTATTATTGTCCACATTAGCATATGCAGAAATCATAGCACCGAGAGGTCAAGATATCAGGCCAAGGTCATATAGCTTAGAAATGGTAGAGGTCAAATCTGACTATGGCAGGCTGGCTCCAGAGTTTTCAGCCCTAACTTCTCCACTTCGATTGCTTTGAAAAACATGGTGTCCTCACAGACAAAACAGGCCAATGTTCTACCCTGGAGTGAGAAGATTAAAGAGCCTGACATGAGGGGACAAAGTGAAGGAAATTACTTACATCACTTAAAGCAATGTTCCCAAAGTGGCTGATGACTTCCTCTGGGAGGCTCTGGAACAATGAGGGTAGTAGTCTAAGTGCTATTGGGTGGGCTTTCTGTTTGGCCTCTATATCATTCTTGTTTTTGATTTACACCTGTCAGTGCTCAGATGCTGCTCCTGGTCCTGCCCTCAAGAATTACTCCTGGATGTGCTCAGGGACTAAAAGGAGTGCTGGAGGATCAAACCTGCAAGTGCCCCACCCATTGTACTCCATGCCCTTTATTCTCTTAAAGAAGGTAGATTTCCAGGTAGGCTTCAATTTAAAAATAAAATTTTTTTGAGAAGGAAGAGATAGCCAAATAAATTCAGAAACTTTTAACTTGGTTGACATGCAGATGGGGGACAAGAATAAAGTAGAATAATCATAATTCCACAGTCTGTAAAAAAGTAGCCCTCAAGGTTGGTAGACAGAAAACCTGCTAAAAAATCCAGTTGGTGGGAATGACAATGTCCAGCCACATCTACTTTCTTATTCAAGGCCTCTTTATGGGTGAGACTTTTGAATTACAAGCCCCTCAGCTTACTCTTCTTATACTTTCTATCTCCTGCCTGTTTTTGGTGTCTGTAAGCAATACAGAAACACCTGTTATGATTTTCAAGCCTTTTTCCTGTGCACACACAGTGGAAACCATGTATAGTCAGCACAAAGTATCTATGTGTCCGCACTTTCTACCCCTGTAATGGAGAAGGTGACTGCAGATCAACTCCAAACCATGGGGGTTCCATTTTCTCTTTTCTTCTGAGCAGCATTCCTTCACCTCCTTCAAGGCACCTAATGCTATCACTTAGAACCAACTGTCCTACTGCCCTACTGCAGTTTGAAGCTCTTAGCTCCAGAGCAGTTAAACAGTTGCTCCGGGAATGAGAGGGGACAGCAACATCTCTCCCTTCACTCCTCATCACCAGCTTACCCTTCATGCAACCTGGCTCATCTATTCTGGAGATTATGAGTTTATTTTTTAACTTGGGGGAAAGAAATAGGTGTGTGTGTGGGGAATCTAGGGGTTCCAGGATGACCCCTCTCTCTAGCCACAAGCTGAGTACATCTCAAATCCCTGCCTCAAACCTCCCACTTGCCTCTATCTAGCCCCTGTAACACAGATTAGCAGAACCAGAGCTCCACAAAGGAGCAGGCAGTCCAGTGTTTACTGCAATCTGGACCTCACAGAGCCTGGCCAGACCCCCCTGAGAAAGCTTTCAGGATGCACAGCTTCATCTGAAACAGGTAGAATTCGCTTGAGAGGAAAGAATCCTGTCAGGGAGGTAGGTGGTGGGGGCAGTCAAAAGTTGGAACCTATTTAGCAAATCAAAGGGTACCATTTTAATGGCCCAATTCTCTGGATTGGAGTGATGCTGTGTAATGAGGTGGAGGAGGGAAGCAAAGAGAGTGTTTAAAGATGGCACATATGCAGATTGTACCCCCAAAGCCTCTAAAGGATGGGGTGTTCTGACCTGGTGATGGCTCCTAATTATGGTGTTGGTAAAGAGGTGTTCAAATAGGATGACCTTGTTGCACCTAGAAGGACTTTGTTTTGGGACAAGATTTCTACATCCTTCATTCCTTTTGATAGAATTTCAAAAACCCAGGTTTTTACTAACACTGCCACCTATTATTGTTGTGTGTGTGTGTGTGTGTGTGTGTGTGTGTGTGTGTGTGTGTGTGTGTAATGCTTGTTCTTGCATTTAGCTCAAAGTGGAAACTTATTCTCACCTTGTTTCACTGATGGGTCCCTGGGTTCCCTCTGTCTTTAGGGTCTCCTCTTAATTTGTCTCCACTACATTGTCACTTGGCCCCTTTGCAGCTGGCTGCCTTACATTTTAGCCCTGCTGATAATCTCTAAAATCTTGAGCTCTCAGACACTCTCCCCACTGAGGAGAGTTCTCCTGCATACATATTAATATCTACTCTGCTTCAGTGTCCAACTTTCTGTGCTGGAATATGAGCACTCCCTATAAGTTTCTGACTTCAGTTTCTTGTCCCATTACCAAGACTTCTCCAACTCTTACCTCATGCCTTCCACTGGTTGCCTGTTTTTTTGAGACAAAAGATAAGCAGCAGCCAGAGCAGTAGTCCCCAAAAAACACTGTTGCTAACCCAAGGTCTAAGCCTGGGGCTCAACACAACTCTAGAGACTTCCCTGAGCAATGACATGGCAAAAACTATTCCCACTGGGAAAATGTGGAAGAGAAAAGAGAGTTAAGTAGCTCTTGCAGACAGGAGACTGAATCAAGTCTCTACAACTGTTAGAATCTGAGACCAGAGTCCAGGTTTCTCACTGGCCGGCCTCGGGACTGGAGAATTTAGCTCTAATGCTCACATTTTTGATAAATGTTAGTTCTACATGAATCATCTTGTTCTGCCTCATATTTCTATGTCTTCCTACAAACTGAGAAAAGGAAAAAAAGTAGATGGGACCCAGAGGCCAAGTGGTCTCAGAAACATAGAATGGAAATAAGAAATGGTCAGCCCTAAATACCCAAACCAATGTCAATCACAGTAGAATCAAGAGATCCAAACTATAAGCTATACACAAAATGGACCTGTTACACTAGCCATGTAGGGGGCTAAATTTATAGGTATGGGTTGAAATCTAGAAACTATGGTGGAGGGAGGTCAACATGAGTGGTGGGAATGGCCCTAAGTCACTGTCACTATGTAACTGAAATACAACTATGAAAGACTTGTAATTCACATTAGTCTCAATAAAAAATGTTAGTCCTAGAACTTCTGCTCAAATATTTTTTGAGTTTTTAATCCAGCTCCTCTTTGCTGGGTAAAACAAGATTTTCCCCCTCTTAATAGCTTTTCTGTAGGTATAACCTTGGTCAGAACCAGGGACCTCTTGTCTTTCTCAATCATGCAGTGACCTTGGTTCTCATGCAAATTTATTGAAGACAAATCCAGCCTGGATTTCTGCTGCTTGTTTCCTCCCAAGAAAGGAGACCCCTATTAGTCCCAGAGTTAGCACATTGCCCAATTGGGGTGAGGGCATCCCAAATATATAGGGCACAAGTTAATGAAAAGAAACCAGCTCACAAACATGCTAGTATTTTAGGGGGTAGTGAGGCTTTATCTCTCCCCAAGTTGTACAGGTAAACAAGGAGAAAGGATAAAAATAGGAGTTGCCCTAGAATCAGCTTCATTAGACTTAACACTTCGAGAACTAGAATTTCTCTTCAAAGGCCTTTCAAAGCGGCATGGAACCATGAATCCTTGAGCCTTCTACACTTCTGCTCCTGTTACATAATCCCCTGGAAGATGTGACCCTTAATGATGGCCAGGCCTAGAATGAGACCACCCAGTCCCCAGAGAGCACATTGGGGGCAGGATTATTGCTATTGATGTTTGGGTAGAAATAAGAACCTCTGATCCACACCAATAGCCAAAAAGATACCACCAAGCCAAGAGGAACCTTAGGTTCATTAACATATCTAATAAGGTGGGGAATGCTGAACTCAGGGGCTGAGTAACAGATGACAGCATAGCACTAAGCAGAGATTCAAGGTGGTGAGGTCAAAACCCCAAGCCAACACCCAAAGGAATGGGGTATAAAAGGACAAGAGGGAAAGAGGGACGTCAGATTCAGTCACTTGACTTTCACAGCTGCTCAGAACCACCCTCCACCCTCAATACAATATCATGACTTCTTCCTGCATTGGCTCTATCCCCTACCTGGGCAGCACCAAGATTCCTGGAGCCAGATGTTTCTGCATTCCCCCCATAGACCTTCTGGAGCAGCCCGGGCCTGCAGTTTCCCCCATGTGCCTGTCAACCACAATGGCACATGCCAACAGAATTCGTGTGGGTTCTACCCCCCTGGGCCGACCCAGCTGCTGTGTGCCTGTCAGCTGCAACACAGCCTGCCCCCTGCCAGGGACCTGCAACATCCCTGGCAACATTGGCAGCTGTGGGCCCTATGGTGAAGGCGTCTTGAATGGCCATGAGAAGGTGACCATGCAGTTCCTGAATGACCGCCTGGCCAACTATCTGGAGAAGGTGCGGCAGCTGGAGCAGGAGAATGCAGAGCTGGAGACCAAGATCCGGGAGTGGAGCAAGTGCCACGAGTCCACGATATGTCCTGACTATCAGGGCTACTTCCGCACTGTGGAGGAGCTCCAGCAGAAAGTGAGCATTAGGATTGCTTGGAGAAGGGGATGCTGGGTTGGAGGAAGCAGAGGGTTTGGGTCTTTAAAAGTCAATGAGCGAGTTTTGGGATTTAGAGTCTCTTGAGTGGCATTAGGTATGGTACACAAGTATTCTGTTTCCCCAGATTCTGTGTGGCAAGGCTGAGAACACCAGGCTGATTATTCAAATTGACAATGCCAAGCTGGCGGCTGATGACTTCAGAGTCAAGTGAGTAAACTTGAACGGGGGATTAGTGGGACATTATTCAGATTGATTTCCCAGGACCCATCCTGATACAAACTCAAAGCAGGTATTCAGATACTACTGCGAATTAGAAATAAATGAATCAATGAGCACATGTTCATCTTTTTCCTCTCCAAACCATAACTTAATAGTATGTAACCAATGGTCATTGTAAGAACAGAAAGAGGACAGGCATTGAAATAAAAAAAGGTGATGATGATTTCAGTGCTTTACTACATTCTCTCTAAATTGATAAGAGTTTAGGGTTCAAACTAGAAGAAGCACAATGAAATAATTACAAGAATACATTTTTATTACATGGGTCATTGATAAGCTTAGTGACCCATGACCAAATCCTTCAGTGGGAACATTAGTCATTATAGCTTTTTGGTATCGAGAGTTGTGTTCATAGGAAAATACGAAGACAATGTGTAATGATCAGTACAAAAGATCACATATATATTGTAGGTCCAGTGGGCTTACTTTTACATTTCTATTGGTTCTGTTTCTTTTTATTCTACTTTATGGTATAAAACAGACTGTCTTCAAAGTCTAAGCACTTAGATAGAGCCCATGTATTTACCATTCAGCAAACTAATCTTTGACAACTCACTCATTGGTTCTGAAGCTCATTTTTCCATCTAGTTTAAGGACTCCTATTCCGGAGTCCTTAGCTATAGGTTCAACGTGGTGATATTGACCACTTGAACCAGGGATGGTGAGGTGGATGAAGGAGATTTGAGAACAGGACTGGCCATGGCAGTGATGACCTTACTCTCCCCTCCCCCTCCCACCATGAAGGCTTGAGAATGAGCATGCGCTGCGCCAGGTGGTGGAGGCAGATATGTGCGGCATGCACAAGCTGATGGATGACTTGAGCCTGGCCAAGGCCGACATGGAGGCCCAGCAGGAGTCCCTGAAGGAGGAGCAGCTCAGCCTCAAGCAGAACCATGAGCAGGTGGGGGTCCCTCATAGGGACTCATGGGGAAGGATGAACCTTCCCACCTGAACTCACTTGGTATTGGGATGTGATGGTGATCTGTTTCTGGGCTTTGGGCTGAATCTGTGCAGTGTGACAGAGGGGGCGATTCTTGCCCCCTAGGGTTGCTGTGTGACTTTGGGAAGGTTCATTGAGGGTTTTTTCCATGACCCTGAGCCAGACCCTACTCACCAGGGGTGTGTGTGTGTGTGTGTGTGTGTGTGCTGAGTCTAGAGGCTGTTGGTTGCTGAGAGGTTCTGGGACCACCAGCTCTGTCCAAAGCCCTTTGTCACTAGGATACGTGTCTCTTTGCCTGTGCAGGAAGTGAGAATCCTGAAGTCTCAGCTAGGGGACAAGCTGCGAATTGAGCTGGACACGGAGCCCACTGTGGACCTGGCCAGGGTGCTGGAACAGATGCGGTGCCAGTACGAGACCATGGTGGAGACCAATCGCCAGGATGTGGAGCAGTGGTTCCAGGCTCAGGTGAGATGGGCACTGCAGGGGAGACAGGTCCCCTAATTTTGTGAGTAGGGACTGATGTTATACATATGCTCTATGCTGCAGTCCGAAGGCTTCAGCTTGCAGACCTCGTCGTGCTCTGAGGAGCTGCAATGTTGTCAGTCAGAGATCCTGGAGCTGCGTTGCACAGTGAATGCCTTGGAGGTGGAGCGCCAAGCCCAGCACAACCTGGTAGGGGTGCCTCTACATTTCCTCTTGCAAGGTTTATAGTCTATGGCCCCTATTGTTCTGTCACTTAGAAAGTCATGAGATCTGGGTTTCAGATCTGATGTTCATTAGACAGGATCCTGAGCATTCTGCCTTGGTGGCAGATTTGCCTTTCTCCCCATAAGAATCTTCTTTAATGTCAAGTTCACTTTCTTTAGAATAACATGCAGGAGTTCTGGCTTTTGGTATTGTAGGTTTCACATGCATCTCCTTTATATAACTATGAAATGGTAGTACAGGGTTGAACTGGACAATCCTTTAGTAGTTAGCTATTTTGGGCAAGCATCAAGGGGACACCTATAAAGATTCTTCTAGAGCTTAGGGAAGTAATGATCTATGACTGAGCCTTATGCCTGGCAAGTTTTATCAAGATGTCCAATTATCCTATTTTTGGGGACAGCCAGGTATCTGACCCACTCTTTCCCATTGCAGAAAGACTGTCTGCAGAACTCTCTGTGTGAGGCTGAAGCCCGCTTTGGCACTGAGCTGGCCCAGATGCAGACCTTGATCAGCACCGTGGAGGAGCAATTGGCTGAGATCCGCAGTGACCTGGAACGGCAGAACCAGGAGTACCAGGTGCTGCTGGATGTTAAGGCACGTCTGGAGTCAGAAATCGCCACATATCGAAACCTCCTGGAGAGGGAGGACTGCAAGTAAGTGTGATGGGAGTCATTTCTTTGAAAACCCTTAGAGGACTGTCCAGGGGTTAAGGAGAGGCAGTGTCTGGACAGAAAGTTTATATGCATGGGGCTGGAGTAGTGGTGCAAACAATAGGGCATTTGCCTTGCATGTGCTGACCTAGGACGGATCATGGTTCAATCCCCCAGAATCCCATATGGTCCCCAAGCCAGGAGCTATTTCTGAGCACATAGCTAGGAGTAACCCCTGAGCGTCACTGGGTGTGGCCCTCCCCAAATCCTCCCACCCCCAAAAAAGAAAGTTCATGCGCAGAACTAGCCTCTGATGCATGCTGTTCACAAGTCATGGTCCTAAGCATGGGTGAAGCCTGCACTAGAGAAAACAGTACCCAGACTGGGACTTAGGTAGGGACCAGTCAAGCTCTGACATTTGCCCCTTTGTTCTGATTCTCTCCATCCATTGTGCAGATCGAATCTAACTCTTCCTTTACTCTTTCTCTGCAGGCTACCTTGCAATCCCTGCGCTACTCCCATGTCCTGTATTCTTTGTCCAAATGGACCCTCTGCCTGAAGGACTCTACCAGCGGCTGGTGCCTCTACAGACTCCTGTAGGAGGCCTATCTGGGGCACTATCCTAGGATGATGGTCCCTCTCTTGCAGTGTCTTCTTTCTGAAAAGTCCCAACCCATTGGAAGCATTTTCAAGGAATAAAGGGCACAGATAATTTAAGCTGTGGATCCTGTGTAATCCTTAGCTAAACTGTTAAGATTTCACACTTTTGTAATTGTCTTTCACTGAAACTTTCATTTCTTCCTAGGGTCCCCTTGGGGACATTGGGTCTATACTATAAATGCCTCAGAAGTTCTAAAGTGTAACGTGTTCTTGCAGTTCATACTCAATAAACTTGCTTCCTATACCCCAACCCTCTCCCTGGTGTTTGCAGTTTATATGGTGTGAGAAGAGCTGAAGTTCCCACAAACTATCTGGCATTAAAGGCTCTAGCATGCTGCTTCAGGGATCTCTGGGGTTTTAGCTTCTGGCTGACATTGGAGGTGTGTGTCTCCTCTGCTAGTAGAGAATGTGGACCCACTTCAGAAAAGCCTGCTTGATGTTAAATTAGCATTCATCCTTCAGAGCAGCTCAGAGCTAATCTGTCCCTACCATTCTTTTAGCCCCTTTGGCCTATTCGGTTCAAGAGCAAAAACCAAACTCTGAGTTTTAATCTAGTCAGAAGGAGATTGTTTAGAACTTCCTGCATCAGACTACGAGGCTTTCTCTCTGATTCACACTGACCTCTTTCACAGAAGGAAGCAAGAATTCCTGCTTGTTCCTGCAGGTGCAGAGATGTGATTGGGTTCCAGATCTCAGATGTATTTTCCCCCAGAGGAATGTAGACAAGCATACTCATCTCCCCTGCAGTTGAGGCAGTAGCATGGACACTCTAAATGCCTGACTGCTCCTCAGACGTGGCTCTGACAGGCTGTGGGGGTCCATTACTAGGCACAGAGGAAGAACAGAGTGGAGCAGTGCCAGGGAGGCCAGACTCCCTTCCTGCTCTGCTGCTTAGCTTTGCTCTGGCACATGCTGCAAAATAAAACCTCTGATTTAGCCTGTCCCCACACTTTGATCCAAAGGATCAACTCTTCTCCAGATGGCACAGAAAGAAGAACAGATCAAGTGTTCTGAGTTAGGCAGAGTTGGATTCAAATCCCACCTCTAGGACACTATCTGAACCAGAGCCCATGTCACTACATACCCTATTTCTCTGTGGACAATCAGACTTGCAGCTTGCTCTCAGTGCTGTGGAGGGTTAATCTAGAGACCTTTGCTGGCAGATAAATGGAAGATACTCAATAGAGACTGGGTTAGGAGGCTTCTTGGAAACTAGCAGGGACATTATTTTTCTTCTTGAGAAAAAAGGAGCTAAATAGACAGGAGAGGATGCTATTAGTAGCAACCTTGGGGAACACAACTTCTCATGGGTGGCCTGGAAATTCTGACCTCAGTCCTTGTGAATGACAAGAAATAATGAGACCCTTCAAAACTGTGACTAGAGTTCAGATTTTCATTCCATAACCAAATTGAAAATTAATTTTTTGGGGCTTAAGGGGACAAGAATGCTTAGAGGATTCTTGTCTACTTCCTTCCAACAAGTAACTCTTAAGAAACTTGGATTTTATGTGACAGGGCTGTGGGAGTCTGACCTATACCTTTGCATGTCTGGGTTCCACCCAGAAAAAACTTTAGTGAGAAGGGACTGCAGGTGGCTGGCCAGCTTGGCCCATGTACCCCAATATTGTAGTTTTAGTCACATTGATTATAATAGTTGGAGGACTCAGGGTTTCCAAAAGCGATAACCCAGTACTGCTCTTACTCCAGGTATGTCTTTATCTGCAAACTAAGGTCTTCTGTGTCTCCCCATACACCCATCCCTGTGACTTCCCTACACCAATTCCCTGAAGATGGGGGCCAAGATGGGCCCTGGACATGATACCTGGGTTTGCTTTGGCTACAATCATTTGTTGTTATCTTCCTTTCCCTGGAACTTTTACTTTCTTGTCTTGGGACCAGATCCAATGCTGAGCTACCTAAATGCCAAACCCATCAACTTTTAGCCCTGAGTGGCCAATCTGCTTATTTGGAAGGTTTCATTTCACTCGCTTGTTTATACTACCACAGGATTCCAACACATGATCTGCTTATCACTTCTAAATGCTTTTCCTTCACACCTCAGTCAAGTGAGATCATCTGGCTGGACTGCTGGCAGGATCTAAGGGAATACTTGAAGTGGTTCAACTTCTGCTTCCTCCACTGCCTATAGTAGGTAGTGGAGTAAAGCTAAGGTGGAACAATTGGGCTTTCTCGAAGCCTTTCAAACATTCAGATTATTTTTGGGATGGTCCCTGATATGCAATACCCAGTGCCCCTTTCTCCACCCGTCATCAGCTAAGAGCAAAAATAAAAAATTTCCTCCTGACCATCACTTCCTATAATCATCACAAGTTCTTCTTGCAGAACCATGTTTTGAGTCTTTAATGAAATAATTCCTATCTCTCAAAATTTTTCTCAATGGTATTGCTTCATCAAATAAATATAGGAAAAAATAACCCCCATCTCACTGAACACTGTTTCATCTTACAAAGAAACACAATACTCATCACAATGAAGAACTCTCACTTGGAGTGAAGGGTGAGCTAGTTTGAAGGACATGTCCTCTCACCATGAAGTGTCTCTGCCAATGCCAATTGTTTGGAGAATGTGCACGTCATCTTCCCAAGAGCATGGTGAGGCTTTCCTAGTAAGAGCATGACTCTGGCTCAGGAATGTGCCCAGGGTCCATCCAGGTGCTTCATCAACTGTTAGAAGATCTTAGTACAGAAGCATATTTTTTAGTGGCTCTCTCCCAGATCCAAACTCTTATCTCTAAGCTCTGATGGACAGTCTGACTCAGCTGCATTTATATTCAAGTGCAAAGTTGACCTTAGCTCCTTCTTCATGAGCCAGAGTTTTGAAATGGTACTCTACTCATACCACCTTACCTTCTCTACCTCACAACTGCACACACACACACACACACACACACACACACACAGTCATCGTATTATTTTGAAACTTTAGGTGTGCCTTCTTTCATTGGTCTCCCTCTGATACAGCAAATGGTCCAATCTTGTTTTTGGTTTGGGCCATAGCTCATGGGGCTCAGGGCTTACTCCTGACTACTCAGGACTCCTATTCTTTATCAGTCCTACAGTAAATTCTAGAGAACATACCAATGGGGATTCAGTGTTCTACCCTGGCTACATTTTGGATGCTCCATTGATGTTTTACAAGTATTATCTTCATTGTCTCTCTTATTTTGCTTTGAGCACCCTGTCTCTCCCTCTCTTTAGATGAGTGCATAGCCCAGAGCAGGAACTTGGCATATATTTGTTGAATGATTTGAATGAAAGAGATCCTAAGGATGTCTGTGGTTATTACCTACCTAGTTGTCCCTAGAGATCAAGAACTTGGACTTAAATAAAGTCAGGTCAGGCTGACTTAAGATCATCTGTCAGTGCTCTCTAGTAGTGTAAACTCAGACAAGTCCTCAAGCCCTCTGAGTTGGTTTCTCTTATCCTGCAGCAGGATGCTTGGAAACACTTTGCTCTGTGCTGTTAAGAAAGGAAAGAGATTCAATATAAAGCATGTGCTCCAGTACCTGGTGGTCCCATAGATAATATAATAATAGTATCACCAATTTTGGATCTATAGGAATGTAGAATTATGTGTATGTAGAGACAGAGAGAAGGAAATGGAATAGTTCTCATGGCATTAAAAGCCAGCTGGGATTCTCTGCTACATAAATGATACTGCTCAGCTTTCTTTGTCCTCTGCAGATACTGGCCACAAGGATTAGCTTCCTTTCCACTGGCTTCTCAGGTGCTGGGTGTTTTTTTCTCTTGTCCCTCCTTCTTCTTTGACCTAGGACATTTTTTGAAACATATCCCTCTATGAAGAAAAGGAATTAGGAGAAAGACAGGGTGGACATATGACCTCAAGAACATGGGTGAGGGTCTTGGGAACTATGGGAGTAGTGGAGGGGAAGTCATTTCATAAGCCAAAAGTAAAAACATGAACGCTATTGCAATTGTATTAGCTTAACAATGAAGTCAAATAATATAATAAAAATGCTGGTTGACTTCTTATATCTGTGCTTTTGTATCATTCAAATTTTTTGCTTTTGGGCTCTAGTCTCACACTTCTGAGGCTTCTGGTATTTCTTTTTTGAGGTGTTTAAGCTTTTGTCTGACCTCAGTTTTCCTCTTAGTCAACCCTCCCTTTACTTCTCTGCCTAGCCTGATCTTACCTAGCTTCCTAGTGCTAGACCACATAATTTTAACTCCCCCTACCCCTTCAAGTCCTGCCACTTCTACTGCCCACTCCCTCCTGAGGGACTATCCTATTGTCCATTAGGCTCCAGCTATCTCAGGAGCAGGAATGTCTTTGATTTGCAATGTGCCCTGCATGGTGCCATGAGGGGCTTTGTGGTGATTAGAACTCACCCATAAGGGAACACTTTAGTGGGTCCCTGGGCCATGGTAGGACCGAAGGGAGTTAATGGCGAAGTGTTCCAGTGTCTCTATATTGCTGGAGGAGTCAATGGGAAATGGAGGTTCTATGTTTTAAAGGCAATGAGAGCAAGACCTTGCTCCCATTGCCTCCTGAGAAATTCATTTATTTTAAGAATGATGTCAAGGAGCATCCAAAGTGCCTGTCTTTGTTAGCATAGAGGGGAAGCTGGCAGCCTGCCCTTCTCCAGGGCTTATTGGACAACTGGCCACTAACTTGTTTGGTTTAGGGACAGAGGAGGCCATAAAAGCTTCTGAGGCTCTGAGTGTGTCTGAAGATTAAGGAAATTTAAATTTTATTTTAGAGTCTCTTAAGTAATAGATAAGTAATGGATAGTCAAGGGAAGTCTTTTCAAAGACACACAAGAACTTTCAAAAGACGAAAGATCAAAGTTCCTGAGTGTGTGTATCTTCTTACAGAGGAAGGACTCCAGCAGGGAGGGGATTCAAGGCTTCCAAGGGAAGGTACCTGACATGATGGGGAGAAGCCTGAGAAAAGACACCATAAAGCCCTAATGACCACCCACCTTAATGACTGTACACCCCCAAGACAGAGGCCCACAATCCTATTCTTGGTGTTATTTCAGAATCTTCCTCTTGCTATCTGTCTTACACATAGGAAAAGTCTTTATGATCCAAATCAGTTTTATGTTATTTTTGCTTTTTTTTGTGTTACACTTAGCAGTGCTCAGGGATTACTTCTGGCTCTGAGCTTGGGAGACCATATGGGATGTCTGGGATTGAACCTGAATCAGCCAAGTGCAAGTCAAGTGCAAGGCAAGTACAAGGCAAGACCTTGCTGTACTATTGCTCCAGTCTTATGTTATGTGGTATTTTCATTTTGAATTAACATTTTCTCATTTGATTTCTTCTTTGGATTATGAGTTATGAAAATGTGTTTTTTTTTTTCTTTCAAATACCACCACCACCTCTTGGGAATTCTAGTGCCTGGCCTCATGTTTCTCCCTGACATCTATCCAGGAAATTCTGATCTTTTTCTGCTCTTCTTCTTGGAGAGGAATCAACTTCCCTGGTTTATACTTATAGAGTCACTTTTACCTGGAACCTATAGAGGGATTGGGTCTGATATCCCAGACTTTCCATGGCCTGGATGAATGCAAGGCAACCTTCCAGAGCTGGCAAACATGGTCTTGATTAATGCCAACATGAGGAGACTATTTTTCCACTTCCAATTTCTATTGGCATCTGTGTATGACTGAAGCTGTCTCTTGGAAACCACTCTTTGTGAAAACCATAATTCAACGTGCATTTGAAGTCTATCACCAAACCCCAAACCAAAAGCCAGCAACTTTCCCCAAACTCATTTTCTGTTTCATGCAGCTTTCTTCTTTCTCTAAATATAATGTTTTTCTTATACTTAAAACCTCAGAGTTCTTTGTGGTGTCTACTATTGCAGGGTTGGGGCCCACACAGCAGTGCGGAACTGAACCCAGAATCCCACACACTCAGAAAAGCTGTGCTACCATTTTGAGTCACCTCCTGGCTCTTATTCTTTTTTAACATCCTTTTTATTGCTTTTTCTACTATCAAGGTCATTTACTTTACACTCCTCTTATAAAAGCTTAGACCTTCCCTCCAAGCAGCCAAGGAGTGCCCCACAAGTCAGCTGTGATTTCTTGTTATTTACTATGGGAAGAAGAGTGTTGAGTGGGCCATGAAGGGAACATTCTGAGGGCAGGGGAGAACAATCTAGGACCTTGTTAGGAGCCTCTGGCTCTTGCCACCTTCTGAACAGTCTGACAGAGGGGGACATTCCCAGCTACAGACAGTGGGAGTTCCAAGATCTCACTTCCTGTTTTCTCAGACCCTGCATGGTGGGAAGCCTTGTGGATGAGTTAAGGCCTCTTTCACGAGCTTGTTAACTCTTTATAGGAGACAAATCACCTAGTCATGGAGTGATTGTATAAGAATTGACATAAATATTAATGAGAAAAATGCCAGTTTCCTTGCACCCACACCTACAAGAGGCTTATATAAGGTTTAGAGGAGAAGAGTGCTTTTAGCCATCAACAAACCCAACCGTGCACAACGCAGAAGCCTAGCTTTTCTGTACTATGCCTGCTACTAGCTGCCATGCTCTCCTCGGTGGTCAGGTTTCAGAGACCAGGGGAGCCCCCACATGCCTGTTGGCCACAGTGGCACAGGCCAACAGAGTGCGTGTGGGATCCACTCCTCTGGGCCGACCCAGCTACTGTGTGACTGCCAGCTGCAACACAGCCTGCCCCCTACCAGGGACCTGCAACATCCCTGGCAACATTGGCAGCTGTGGGCCCTATGGTGAAGGTGCCCTGAATGGCCATGAGAAAGAAACCATGCAGTTCCTGAATGACCGCCTGGCCAACTACCTGGAGAAGGTGCGGCAGCTGGAGCAAGAGAATGCAGAATTGGAGACCAAGATCCAGGAGTGGAGCAAGTGCCATGAGTCCATGATGTGTCCTGACTACCAGAGCTACTTCTGCACTGTGGAAGAGCTCCAGCAGAAGGTGAGGCCTGATGGCCCCTGGCAAGCTGTGCCCCTTGCACTGAATTTGGCCTCTTTGCCAGCTTTTGTCAAGACACTGTCTTGGCACATGGGCTGTGCTCATTAGTGATGCATTGTTTGGGCTGCTTTTGCACTGCTAAAGCAGAATCGATGAGCTGGAAGAGAGGCATACAGGTTTCAAGGTCTCAAATATTTGCCACCCAGCCTTTACTGAGAAAGCTCCCTGCATTTGCATGCACAGTGCCTGGGTTGGTGAGGACTCAGCCACAGATGAAATGCTCCTTTAACAGAGGTGAATGAGAAGGTGCAGAGGTTGAGATTTGGAAGCTGTGCTCTAGGATTCTGAGTTTGTGTTTTTTTTTTTTTTTTTTCATTTCAGTTCCCTAATTCCTATGTTGCTACTGCAGAGACCTAATTTTGAGGGGGTAATCTCTTTAGATTATTAATACTTTTTAAATTTGTTTTGGGGCCACATACAGTGATACCCAGGCATTAATCCTGGTCCAGGACTCAGAAGTCACTCCTGGTGCGGATAGAAGGGTATATGGGATGCCAGGGATCAAATGCAGGTCTGCTGCATGCAAGGCAAATTCCCTACCTGTTGTATTATGTCTTCAGTCCAAATCTTGAGTCCACATTTTAGTTCTAAGGGCAAAACAATCCAGAATATTAAAATAGAGGCCATGAAAATCTAACTACAGAGAAGAGCTTTTCAGAGCGGGGGCTAGTCCTCCAAAGGGAGGCACATCTTAAGGGTCAATCCACCCCACCTTACTTGAAACTTACAACAAATCCACTGCTCTGTGGCTTCTGTTTATGTTAGACTGAGACTCAGAGCTGGCAAAATTTGATCAAGTTTTTGTTCTGTGTTGAGTTTGCTGCTTTCTTCCTTTGCTTCCTTAGGCTTATGCCTTCACCCTGGTCAACCACCTCTTGCACATCTCAGTGCTTCACCAAGCTTTACATCTTACAATCACATGTTCATGGGTCTCTTACATGTTTGGGAGTTAATTTTATCCTAGGAAATATTTCAGCCTCTGTAAACTTCCTCCGATCCAGACCATAGAAGACTCTGGGAACAGAGAATCTCCAAGCCTCCTTCCTTTCCTCAGATCCTGTGCATCAAATCTGAGAACAACAGGCTGGTGGTGCAAATAGATAATGCCAAGTTGTCCGCTGATGACTTTCGGACCAAGTGAGTTGTGGGTAGGATCACTATGGGGAGGAGTCAGAGATTGATCTGGAACTTCTTCTGAGGGATATGGTTGGCATCAGATAATAAACATCCAAATCCCAAACCATCAGTTTCACAAAGAGAAAACAGGGTGTTAAACTGAAGCCCTTAGCCCCCACATGGTTTAGTTGTCATCATTTACAATGCAGTATGGGGGAATATCACTTGCTTGATTCTACTGGGTAAGGTCAGGCAGAGGAGACGGCACCTCTTGGGGGGCAGGCGCTGGAGCTCAGGATGCAGTGCGACTTGTCAGAAGTCATGTGACTATTGCATGGTGACAGCAGAACGAGTCCCAGACACTTAGATGCTACCCTCAGCCAGGCTATTTCTATTATGCAGCTCCATCCATTGGGAGCACTCATTCACAAAATTACCAACACAATCTGAGGCATCATGGAGGAGGATCAGAGGGCTTAAGGGGAGAAAAGTCTGTCTCCAAGCAGGAAGGGAACTTGCATCTCCCTGCATCTTGCCAGGGCACTGCTGAAGCTTCTACCAAAAATGTCAGGTGCTTCCTCCATGCTGGCCCTTTGATTCCAATCAGAGAGCTCATTACAGTTGGGAGTTAGGAGGAGGAGAGCCTACCCTACCCTAGCCTTGCCTTTGCCCTTAGCCCACCATGGCTGATGCTGACCATGTGTTCATCCTGGCATTCTTACCAGCCACTATGGTACCCTGATGCTTCCTGAGCTCAGCCTAGTGCCCAGGAAATGTAAACTCACAATTAATCTGCAGAGGGAAGACCAGAAGGTGATCTCACTAGGGGGTGCCCTGGGCCCCCTAAGCTCTCTAATAATATCCCTGCTGAAAGGTATGAGGCGGAACACTCACTGCACCAGCTGGTGGAGAGTGATGTGTGTGGGCTGCGTCGAGCACTGGATGACCTCACTCTTGCCAAGTGCGACCTAGAGGCCCAGCTGGAGTCCCTGAAGGAGGAGCTGCTTTGTCTCAAGAAGAACCATGAGCAGGTGTGTGTCCCTAGAGAAGACTTTTGAGGAGGTGAACTCAGCTTTTGGGAGAGAGGCTCCTTTCTTCTGAACCAGTTGAAAACTCTGCAGGTTTAGTTTCTGAAATCCTTTGGAAGCTGCTGGGAGGCTGCAGGCAGTGCAGCCTCTTTGGAGGAGCATAGATAAGTCATTGTAGGAGAAAAGGCAGGGAGGCTTTGAGAACTCCAGAAATGTCTTCTTCTTATACCCTCAGGAAGTCCACACTTTGAGGTGCCAGCTGGGAGACAAGCTGCGGATCGAGCTGGACACAGAGCCTACTGTGGACCTGACCAGGGTGCTGGAACAGATGCGGTGCCAGTATGAAACCATGGTGGAGACCAACCGTCAGGACGTGGAGCAGTGGTTTCAGGCTCAGGTGAGGTGGGCTCCATAGGGTAGGAGGGCATCCCACTTTCTGTGGGCAAGAGCTGATGGTTTTCCTGTGTTCTGTGATGCAGTCTGAGGGCTTCGGCCTGCAGACCACGTCATGCTCTGAGGAGCTGCAGTGCTGCCAATCAGAGATCCTGGAACTTCGCTGCACAGTGAAGGCCCTGGAGGTGGAGCTTCAAGCTCAGCACAACCTGGTGAGAATATGCAACAAATCTTGGAGGGAAACCCCTGCCCCATAGTAGCTCTCAGGAGCAGACACACATTACTTTAACACTGATCAGGAACCAGCTAACACCCTGATGTCCTTGCCTTTTCAAGAACTTTCTTGTAGCTATAGAAGCACTGGGATAAGACATTGAACAGGTGAAGGAGGCTAAAATCTTATCCTAAGGTCTCTGATAAAGGTCAATAGTATAGACTTAGTCAGTTCAGTGCAGGCAGCTTGCAACAAGAGGTGGATTTAATCTTTGGAGTTTATGGGGTCTTGGGGGCACCAAGATCTGGTGAATGTATAGAGGGCAGAGGTCCCTGCTTCATTTCTGCATTTTCTCTCTGTTATTCCAGAAAGATTGTCTGCAAAACAATCTGTGTGAAGCCGAGGCCCGCTTTGGCACTGAGTTGGCCCAGATGCAGACCCTGATCAACACCGTGGAGGAGCAGCTGGCTGAAATTCGCAGTGACCTGGAGCGGCAGAACCAGGAGTACCAAGTGCTGTTGGATATCAAGGCACGACTGGAGTCAGAGATCGCCACATACCGGAACCTTCTGGAAAGCGAGGACTGCAAGTAGGTGTTCTGATGTTCGAGCCAATGTCACATGCAGAGCCAATGTCACTTGGAGGAATTACCTAGGAGATGAGGTGGCCTTGTAGAGCACATTTCTGGGAACAAATACTCTCTTGTGTCAGCTGGAGAATGGTCTGGAGTTAGATGAGAGTGAGTAGGTGACTTTATAGTGTCAGGCTGCAAGTCACTTCCAGAAGGGCTAAAGTCCTGAGGGCTCAGTGCATTTAGGACTTGAGTGATAATAATATGGAAGTCTACAGGTGCTGTAGGTGCAAGCATTGCTGTTGACACTTGCCCCACCACTGCCACACTCTTTCTCAGTAGCAATGAAAAAGGGCTAAGTGGATGATGCTCTCCTTCAGGCACCAGGGATGTGATCAAGTGCTGTGTCACCATAAAGAACATGGCCGGCCATTGTTCTGCCAACCTTTCATTCTGCCAGTCCATGTGGGACAACATGGGTTTTATACAGGGATACCTGGAGCTCTGTCACAGCTCTGCTGTGGACTCTGGGCAAGGGTTAGCCCCCAGGGTTAATAGGTAGAAAGGTTAAAAAGCCCCTCTGTACCTCCAGATCTTATGTGAATCTTTGGTGTCATTCTCATCCAATGTCTCATACTTCTCTCTACAGGCTTCCCTGCAACCCATGTGCCACCCCAGCCTCTTGTGTCCCCTGCCCAGCTTTTGTAACCTGTACTTCTTCACCCCACCTATCTGGACCTACTCGGGCCTCCTGTGTGCCATGCCCATCATCTCGATGCTGAAGGGAAGTATTTCTAGTCTCTAGTCCCTTGGATACCCCTTTCTGGGCTTGCCATCCCTGGCCTTTGTTCCTTAGGTCTGATAGACATGAAAGCCAGGATTCCTTCTCAGCCAGTGGGTGTCCCCTGGATTTTTGCTTGTCCTCTTCAGGGTGTCTTAAGTGTTTCATATTCTCTTTTATCCTCAGAGATGTGACAGGTGACCTCATTTTAGTTTTTGTTAATAAATTTTGCTTCAGTGGCATGGCTCATTGATGGCTGGGCTCAATCTCTCCAGCCTGATTTTCAGAATGTAGCTGGGAGCTCGTCAAGCCAGCTGTGCTCCTAGAAGCAGGGGTTGGGGCTCACTCACATGAGCAGTTCTGGCAGATGGCAAAGCCTAAGAGAATCATACTTTTCATGAACAATAGCAAAACAATATACCCAAGTGATACCCAACTCTCAACTCAAACCAGTTCACACAAGCCAGATACATAGAGATTTATAAAGAACAGGCATAAGGCAGTCCAGTCCCTTTATTTGGAAGAATTCATTGAGTTGTGGTATAAGGAAAAGCTCAGGTCACAGGACATGCCCAGAGAGACTCTACTAAAGTAAATGCTGTGATCATGTGCCCACAAACAGGGTTCAGTGGCCCAACACTTCATAAAAAGCCTACAAAGAAGGAGCAGCTGTTATTATCAGACTTGAATCCCAGTATCTTTGAACTCTGTCCAAGGCCCAGACTTGAGGGAGATTGGAAGGTGAAACCAAGGGCATGTTTGGAGGAGGAGGGCGGCTGTGCAGAGTGTGGGCTTTTGCCAGACTTGGGTCATCATGGGGACTTGTGGGCAATGCAAATTCTTAGGACCTACTAGACTAGAGGGTTCTGCTTAAGCAGCCAGGGTTATTTTTTTGCTGTTGTTTTTGCTTGTTTGGCTTGGTTTAGGGGCCACACTCTGCAATGCTCAGGGGCCATTCCTGGCTCTGTGCTCACGAGTGACCCCTGGTGGTACTGGGGAGCCCTATGAAGTGTTGTGGATAGACCAGATGGGTGGCATACAAGATGGAAGGCACTTCACCTCCTATACTGTCTCTCTGGTGCCAAGCAATCTAATTTATGGAGAATTCCAGTATATTCTAAACACACACACTTTTGAGAACTACCCAGTTAAAGGGCTTACTTAGGAAGTGAACTCCTGGGTGACTGGATACTTGGCAGAAGGGGTTGGCTCTATCTTTTCAAATTGAGGTATCACTTGCTCCATAGAAACTGTGTCTTTCTCAAGTCAATCTTATTTGGGGTCTTCCAAGTAGTTCTCAGAGAATCTAAGGATCACTCTGGATAATTTTTGGCCAATTGGGCCAGTGGTTCAAGCAAGAGTTGGGGAGATGTAATACTAACCAGGCCCATGGTGCTGGAACTACTGGGGTCCTCCTGGTGGGCTTTATACAAGTCACAAATCTTACTCCCTGTACTGTTTCTGAGCCCCAAAAACCATTCTTCAGAATTATCTGCGTAGGAAAGGTCAAACTCACACACTCAGGCTCTCCCAGCCTCATCCAATTCCAGCCTCCAGTGACAAGTCTTTTGATTATTGATCAGCCTGGATTTTCCAAATTATAAGGACATAAGGCCAATGTTCCAGGTTGTACTGTCATAGGAGGGGGAATACACACCAACAGCAAACCATGTCGACTGCCATGGCAGATAGTGAGCTCACTATCTCCGAAGGCATTCAAGCAGGTCCTTCACAACCACTTACAGGGATATTCAGGAGATACCCTCGGTACCTGGTGGTATTCAACATGAAGGTAATAATGGTCTTCTATTCTTTTGGCCTCGCTCCTACCCCTCACTCTTTGATACCCTGTGAGAACACAAGGAAAGCTAACACAACCACTCTAGGACCTGGTTCTGGTCTTTCCTCTGAATCAGAGCCTCTTGCTGATAGACTTGTGCAGTCCAGTTGAAGATGAACAGTTCAATCCCTTCTGGGCAGCTGTGAGGACCCCCAGTGGAGAGAACTCCAGATCCTGACCTGGTAGCTGTGCCTGTAATCACTTTTAGGCCCCTCTGTCACTACCCATCTCCAAACAGCTGGCCCCTCTCAATGCAGACAGGACTGAAAGATTGGGGATGCCCGTAGCAGAACTTTTTGGAAGGTTCAAGGCTGATATCCCTTCCACTCTGCTTGGTGACACCTCTGTTTTTCTTTTGCTAGCATTAGAGTGATTCCAGCATGAAAGCACTGTCTAGATTAGTCTTCTTTTAACATCTGGCTCAAACACCTTTGCCTTTGTACCTAAATAGCTTCTTTCATCCAACAAGTTCAAAGCTATACAGCAAAATTAACCCACTTCTTGCACCACCTCAGAGTAGGTAATGCTGCTCGACCCTTTTAAGGGCAGGCAAGGTGGTGGTGAGTCAGGCTGTAGCTGAGGATGTTGCTGGTGACACCGAGTGAGTCAATAGCAACCCTAAGGTGAATGACCTGTGTTTCTTAAGTTCACATTCAATGCCCTGACTATTATTTATAATTAAAAAATTAGCTTGGATGAGACATTTTGTGTGTGTATGTGTGTGCGTGCATATGTGTTTATATGTATGTGTGAACTAGTTTGGGCTCCTGGGAAACAAGTGCTGGTAGACAGAGTCATGCCTGGGGAAGGTCTGGAGAGCCCCTGGAAATGGAACAGACTGATGGACGATCACCACAATTATTCACCTCACCCTTCACCCCACCATCCTCCTAGTTCTCATCACCATCACTGTCATTAAAGCACCATTCATGAAGCTTTTACTCTCAGTTGCGCATGGAAATAAATTCTTGTTAAGGCGATATGTCTAAACAGGACAGTGTTACTGAACTCCCCACTCTGCACATGAAAAACTAAGTCTCAGAGAGGTTAAGTGATTTGCCTTAAGTCACAAAGCTGTGAGTCAGGCAGCCTGTTTCCAGCAACCCTGCTTGTAACCAGAAATCAGATTGAGCCAGCAGTGGGATGGAACCTTATTATCCAATATTTTCAGGGGACAGTGTGTTTATGCTAAGATTGAGAATTCAGGTCTGGATGGCCCTTGTGAGAATGAAAGTTCTCAGCACCTGCAGATAGCCTGAGGACTTCAGTGTTTTACATGCTTGGGGCCTTCTAAAGGGGGTCAATCCATAGAAAAGCCTCATTACCTCAGTGACCCTGACACCTCTCCACTGTTCCATTGTTCACAAAGAGGAGACATAGAGGGGTGGGTGGTGTGTTTTTATTTGCTATCCCACTGGGGTCCCCTCTCCCCAAATTCCCAAAGAAGCAGAACAGGCTTCCCCAGTAACCCTTCTGCAGCAAGAGTTGGAGCAGAAAGAGAAATAATACTGCAGGGCCTCCCAGATGACCCCCTAACCCCTTTCTCTTTGCTTTCTGACCAGCTCCAATCTTTGGGGTTCCTAGGGAGAGACATGTGGAGGAGACTCTATTTAGACCCAGATTGAAGAAGAGAACTGGGGTTGATTTGACCATGCAGAGGCATCAGAACATGAGGACTCCTCTGGGGCAAATGTCCTGGTGCTTCTCTGGTCTGGCAAAGTCCACCCACCTCTCTCCCCACATTTACACAGACAAAGCCCTCTTTAGCTAGCTCTGCCTTCTCCCTTCTTCCTGCCTGGTATTGGGACTTCCGGAACTTGAGCCTCAGCCACTCATATAAGACCTTACACCCATGTGCCAGATCACCACTAGGCTCCTGGGCCCTCTTGTTCATTCATGATTCTCATTTGTTCCTCCTGTCTCCTTTACCAATTGACTTAGCATAGTCTTTGCTTGGTCTTCTGTGCCCTGCACCTGGGACACTCCTTTGCTTGCTCCTCAATTCATCAGGCCTCAGGTTCTAGAAAGAGATCACTGTCTCTACCTCTGCCATTGGCTGCCAAATTATTGCCCTCCCCCCAAAAAAACCCTCTAATTACCAAACCAGCGTGGGTTGCACTTCTTAGTGGAATTAGGGTTCTGATAAGATCAGTGATTTTTCAACTACTTTTGACTCATCTACACCTAGCAATCACCTATTTATTTCCTGGAGATTTGGGTAAAGAGCTGGGAATGGTCGCATCCTTTACCTCATGGATTAGGACCACACATAGGGGACACAGAGCCTGACAGGAGTTGGGGGCTGGAAAAGGTGTGAATAGAAGTGGAGGTGGGGAAAGAAAACATGGGGAGGTAGAGTACCCCATAATAATTAATAACACCAATGTTGGTGGTCTTGTGCGCTGAGCTCAGTATGTGCTAAACTCAAGTCTGAGGGCTTGGCAAAGACAGTAGACTCCCCAGCATGTTCCCCTACCCTAGCACACCACTTCCCAGATCTAGAACTCTGCCAGAAATTTGGAAGACAAATGGTGGCTGCCCTCAAGCCCTTTCTCGCTGACAATTTATTCTGGTTCAAGGCAAACATTGACTTGGTTGACCTTTTCAACATCTTCCCTTCTTTCCTTCTTCTCATTATGTTTTGCACCTTTGCCCATGACAAGATCAGCTTCTACTCTGAAAAATCCTGCAAACTCCACCCCCCAGCTTCTACCTACAGCTGTTATCTTCCTAGCAGATAAAAAGCCTGGCTCCTTTAGCCATTCTTCTGTTGAAGGGCATCTTGGTTGACTGTGGTACATATACACAATGGAATATTATGCAGCTGTCAGGAGAGATGAAGTCATGAAATTTTCCTATATATGGATGTACACGGAATCTATTATGCTGAGTGAACTAAGTCAGAGAGAGAGAGAAAAATGCAGAATGGTCTCACTCATCTATGGGTTTTAAGAAAAATGAAAGACATTCTTGCAATAATAATTTTCAGACACAAAAGAGAAAAGAGCTGGAAGTTCCAGCTCACCTCAGGAAGCTCACCACAAAGAGTGATGAGTTTAGTAAGAGAAATAACTACATTTTGAACTGTCCTAAAAATGAGAATGTATGAGGGAAACGGAGAGCCTATTTAGAGTACAGGCGGGGGTCGGGTGGGGAGGAAGGAGACTTGGGACATTGGGTGATGGGAATGTTGCACTGGTGATGGGTGGTGTTCTTTATATGACTGAAACCCAAACACAATCATGTATGTAATCAAGGTGTTTAAATAAAAAAAAAAAAAAGCCCGGCTCCTCCACCAACCTCCCAAAGAAAACAATGGCCTTCATACTTCCCAAATAGCCTGGTTTTGGCTTTTTTTTTTGTTTTGTTTTTTTTTTTTTGTTTTTTTTTTTTTTGTTTTTGGGTCACACCCAGTGGTGCTCAGGGGTTACTCCTGGCTGTTTGCTCAGAAATAGCTCCTGGCAGGCACGGGGGACCATATGGGACACCATGATTCGAACCAACCACCTTTGGTCCTGGATCGGCTGCTTGCAAGGCAAACGCCGCTGTGCTATCTCTCCGGGCCCTGTGGTACTCTTAGAACTAGAATGGTAATATGGGAAAAGGGGAAGATTCCTTTGTCTGCCTGAACTGCAGCACCCAACACCACCCCCTAAACCCTCTCACAGAAACAGCTCATCTCTGTGATTCAACCTTATCAAACTTCCAAGCCACCAAATTTGCCTTAGGTCTATAAATTCTGAACCATGCACCTGCATGTGGCCCTACAACATGTCAATATTTTATGGTAGTGTCAGCCCAATAGTATCACAGGAAATTTGATGGAAAAGTTACCTAGTAACTATCAAGCTCAGTGAGCCTAAACAGTAACATAGAAGGTTCAATTAACACCAACCATTTCCCAGTAAATCCTCAGACACTGTCTTTAGTAACACCATGGAGAGATAATAACAATCATTTAAACTGACTTCTAAATATTTTTTTTTTCAAAAAAAATAAACTGACTCCTATTGATCTGAGTTTTGGTAATTTCATTTGTCTTTGCATTGTAACAAGCAATATGAAGTAAATTTGTTTGTGCCTGCATAAAGGCAGGCTATGGTGGTTGGTTGGAGATTGAGGATACTGGTGAAGGGAAGACCACACTGGTGGTGGGATAGAGGTTTGGTCATTTAATGTCTGAAATGACTGTGTTATGAACAACTTGGTAAATCATGGTGTTATAATAAAAATTAGAAAAGAAAGATCACCTACTCCTAGAATTCAGATTCTCTTGTTTCAGTTTATATTCTCTCACCCCACTGGGATATGCTGCTCCTGAGCATGAATAAAAAAAGGAACTGGTCATGGAATATGGGTTTCAAAGGCCTTTGACTTGGAAAAAAATCACAACTGAAAATATTTCCATGAGTAGATCAACCCCAGAAAAATTTGTTCTCACTTGTAAGAGCTCAAGGAGCCCCTCACAGCCTACACTTCCCCACTTCTCATTGCAGCATCACCTTCTCTCCCTGCCCGGTGATCCCCAAGTGCCATAGAGTTGGACATGCACTTACCAGCCAATGTGCCTGGTCAGCTGTCTCCAGTCTCGATTCTCTGCTGCTTCATCTGTAGGAGAAAAGCCAGCCAGGAGAAAAGGAATCTTCAGGGGGTCCTTGATGGCTCACAGGGTCTCCTTTGCTTTTCTGCATCTTCCTGGTGGCCTCCATCTGGCTAAATCTGGGGCTTCTGGGATTCTCTCTCCATACTCCTAGAATCACACAGGAGAAGGAGCACAATCCCCTCTCTTGGAAAGAGCATAGTCTGGAAGTAGTCAGTTAGGTGACCTTTAGCCAGCAACAGTTTGGACAGTAATGGCGAGGTTCAGGTCTGGCTTGCTGATCAAAAGCAGAACAATGCCACTGTTTTTCCTGGGTCCTGGTCCCAAAGATCTCTTCTGAGGCATCTATGTTGATTCTTGTGCCATATTTGGCAGAAGCCACCATCCACACTTGGGTTCAGGCTGCCTTGACCCATCTCTGCTTTGATTTCTTATTTGAAGGCATGGTAGCTTCTGCATGGTGCTGAGGATGCATTTGGTTTCTCCTTGCCTCATCTCTCCATGCTCTTCTCTTCATAAACACATCACTCCTGTTTCCAGCTTTTTGCTTTCTTCCATATATCCACGATGTCTGTTTTATGAAGTTCCTAGTCCTTGCATTTCCTTCCACTTAGGCCTTTTCCTTGGATCATAGCCTCCCTGCAGCCGTGCCAGTTGAACATCATGGAGAACTTGGAGAAGACTGCCAGCTGGCTTTGAGCCCCAGCTCCAGGCAACCTTCCTGCTTGGAGGAAGTGGGGGGATGAGGGAGCAGCTCAGTGATACAGAGCTGGAACTTTGAAACTCACAAGAGTTGGGGAGCAGGTAGCCTTTGCTCTTCCCTAGTAGCAAATACTCATCAGTCCAGCTCACAGAACCTCCGTTTGTTCCAAGCCCAGGTAGAGGGAGAAAGAAGTATTCCTGACAGCCACCACAGAGCTTGAATCTTCTGTAGCTTCTGTGTTCCAGTCTCAGGACCCATCTAGTCCTCCCTCTTTAATTGCTTTGGAGAAAAAAAAAACAAAGAAAATTTGGTTTTACTGTTGTGAGGTGGGACTTTTCATCTAAATGGCATTATAATAAGGAGTGATAATGACCTTGGAGGTAGCAGATGAAGGATCATGATCTGCGACTCCAGCTGAGTCCTGTCATGAAAGCCCAAGGGGCGGGAGGGAAGGACTCCAATAAGTTGTCAATAAAACTGCAGCTCTGGCCAGCAGCCAAAGCCACAGGAGAGGTTGGGGTGCTGCTCCCTGAGATGTAGGGGATCCCAGGTGGTGCCTATAATTAGACCACATTTATATATTCAGGACTAGGGCCACCCATTCCTCAGACCTTTTGGTGCCTTCTTGCATCTCTCAAATCAACCCCAAATGACTCCTAGTCTCTTGCAACATTCCCTACTATGCCTTAGTGAAATCTCAGCATTTTATTCCTTGGTATGGAGGTCCTGGGATTTAATTATATGACCCCAGTACCTGATAGTACTCTAGGTCTATTCTTTGCTCCATACTGAGGTATGCTCTTGGTGGTGCTCAGGGGACTGATGGGTGCTGGGGATGGAGTCTGGAGCTTCTGCATGCAGAGCATGTGCTGAGCCATCATTTCTCTGGCCCCATAGTACCTCTGAGTACAATTCTAAGATAGGTTGCATGGATACCAGTAGGGTGAAGATGGAAAATCAGGAAAGGTTCTGGTGATACCTCTTGATAGTATGTTCAGGTTACTGTGAAAAGTGGCCAAAATATTAGAAAAGTTAACTGGAAATTTTAATTTTGGGGGGGGGCACATCTTGGGGTTACTCCTGGCTCTGCACTCAGAAATCACTCCTGGCAGGCTCAGGGGTCTATATTGAATGCCAGGGATCAAACCCAGGTTGTCCATGTGCAAGGCAAATACGCTACCCACTGTGCTATCACTCCAGCTCCAAATTTTGAATTTGAGGCATGTGCTCCATCAGTGAACCAACTCTTTGGTCCTCTGAAACAATATGGAAAGGACTATAGAATATTAAAGTGATTGCACAGGAAGTTTGAAGATCAACAGTAAGTGTTACCCATTGCAGGAGGCTTCTGTGTCTTATTTCCCAGCTTTCTCAGTTTCCTCTTCTGTTTTGATATGCTTTATGCCTTCATGGAGAAGTTTGACAACGTTCCTCTTTGCTTTCTCTTACACCTGCCTCCAAACACTTGATTGAGGTGATTCAAATACAGGCAAATAGATATTTTAGCTTGTATACTTTTTAAAGCCTCACCCTCCCTTTTTAAGAAGCAAAATAGTTTCTATTGAAAATCATTTAGAAAGAGATGAGGGGAGAGAAAGAGAGAAACACATGTTTGAGAGAGAACATGTGCTTCTCCAGCATGGAAATAAGCAAGCATAGGAACATAGAGGCAAATGAGCAAAATACATGTTCAAGGGAGAATACAGGTTTGAAGAGCAAGCCTTTAAAGCCCCTTTTCAAAAGAATCTTTTCTAGGGGTTGGAGAGATAGTAAAACAGTTGAGTGTTTGCCGTGCCCACATCCTCCCTAGGTTCTATCCCTGACATCTTATATGCCTCCCTCCCACCAAGTACTGCCAGGAATAATTCCTGAGTATAGAGCAAGGAGTAACCTTCCTGAGCATTGCTTGATGTGACTAAAAATAATAATAAAAAGAATCTTTTTCATCTAAAACTTCCTTGTTCTTAAATCAATGATCAGAACCTCTACTTGGAGTGCTTTTCAGCAACCTTTACTCAAGGGTTGTTTGTGGCAATGGTCAGGATTCATATGGTATCAGAGATTGGACCAAGGTTGGAGTTATGCAAGTCTTACCCCTCTACTATCTCTCTAGCCCCTCCTCTGCAATCTTTTCTGTGTTGCCCAGGAGTCAGAAAATAGCAGTTGGCCAGCCTTCTCCATTTCCAGCTTCTAAGGTTTGTGGAGTCACATCATGGAGGAATCCTTCAGTCCACGCTGATGGAACAAGTCCATGCTGTCACTCAGCTCACCATGTTCCTTGCTTGACACAATGCCAGCCCCTCCCTAGAAATGCCAGGTGGGCCAGAAGAAAAGTCTGATTATGGGTTTGCAGGAACATGTGATGCAGAAGAATGTCATTGGCTGAACCAACTCCCAGTTAACAAGGGCAGATATTTGGGATAGAGCTGTGGCCTCTTTGAAGGGCTACCACAAAACTCAGGTTTCATGGGTGTAGATTGAAGAGGAGTCCTGACTTAGCAAGAAGCCCAAGTAAAGAATTTTATGGGACAAGGGACTCATCTCAGGGAGGCAAATAACAGACTGAGGAGAAGGGCATTTGAACCCCACAGAAGAAGTAAAAAGAAAAGGTTATTACAAAGTCTGTCCACACCCTCCACAGAGCAGGTATAAATGTTCCTCAACAACAGAAGAGCCACAGCTCTGTGCTTGGAGAACTCTGTTTCTCCCATCAGCTGGGCTCCGAATCCTACCTACATCATGCCTTACAATTGCTGCCTACCCAACCTAAGCTGTCGCACCAGCTGCTCCTCCCGGCCCTGTGTGCCCCCCAGCTGCCATGGCTGCACCCTGCCTGGAGCCTGCAACATCCCTGCCAACATAGGCAGCTGTGGCTGGTTCTGTGAGGGCTCATTCAACAGCAGTGAGAAGGAGACCATGCAGTTCCTGAATGACCGCCTGGCCAGCTACCTAGAGAAGGTGCGGCAGCTGGAGCGGGAGAATGCAGAGCTGGAATGTCGCATCCAGGAGAGGTGCCAGCAGCAGGAGCCCAATGTGTGCCCCAACTACCAGTCCTACTTCCGTACCATTGAGGAGCTGCAGCAGAAGGTGAGGGGCTTTTTATTCCTCACTTTGAGCTTCCAAGATGGTGTTTGAAGCTTCTTTAATTCAGATCTCACAAAGCAACCTCTCATTCCCCAGATTCTGTGCACCAAGTCGGAGAATGCCAGACTGGTGGTGCAGATCGACAATGCCAAGCTGGCTGCAGATGACTTCAGAACCAAGTGAGTTGCTGAAGATTTACATTATAGAGTCCATACCATTGTTCCATTACTGGTAATTTTTAAATTTCTTTAGAAGGAATTTGCCTAGATTTTTTGGTACCATTTTAACTCTGCTCTTTCTAAACTAGAAGTCTTTAACCTTTGGTCCATGGACTCATGTTTGCCCACAGATGCAGAAAGGTTGAAAATTGTTGATATGTCACCTCAGTTATAACCACCAGTCTGTGAACTGGTATGCAGATGTGAATGGTTGAAGAACACTTTTTTTTTTGTTTTTTTTTGTTTTTGTTTTTGTTTTTGTTTTTGGGTCACACCCGGTAGTGCTCAAGGGTCACTCCTGGCTCTACGCTCAGAAATCACTTCTGGCAGGCTCGGGGTACCATATGGCATGCCAGGATTCGAACCACCGTCCTTCTGCATGCAAGGCAAATGCACTACCCCCATGCCATCTCTCTGGCCCTTGAAGAACACTTTTAAAGGTTCTGTAAAGAATTATCAGGTAGGAGGATGGAACAAAGGAATAACACACCTGAAACAAATGGGCAGACAAGATGAATAGGGTAGTGAAGGTCATTTCTCAGTCCTTAAGGTCTGCCAGTGAAGTTTATTTCTCAGTCCTTAAGGTCTGCCAGTCATTGCTTTCACCCTGTTGGTTCACAGATATGAGACAGAGCTGGGCCTGCGGCAGCTGGTAGAATCAGACATAAATGGTCTGCGCCGTATCCTGGATGAGCTGACTCTGTGCAAGTCTGACCTAGAAGCCCAGGTGGAGTCTTTGAAGGAGGAGCTACTGTGCCTCAAGAGCAATCATGAACAGGTGAGTCCCTAAATGAGAGCGGAGGAGACTTGGTCCTGCCTCAGGACAGAGGTATCTTCAATGATGAGAAGCAACAGGATTGGGAGTACAAGACTATGAGTGATTTCATAAATTTCCTTGAAGAAGACCCAAAATTCATAAAGCAACTCATACTAGGCAGTCACTTCTTTCATCCAAAGGCCTCAAAACACTTCTGGTAAATCTGAGTCTCAAAGACCTGTACAGTAACAAGAACCCCCATCTCCTGGGGGTTCTTCTGTTGGTGATTATAACTGCTTGTGAATTCAGCAACTGAAATTGTAGAAGCACTTTCTTTGGTCATGAGGCCCTCTCCAGCCTATCTGCAAACTGTGGAAGCTGGGCATATCCATTCTTTCAGTGGCAGTTAAGCAAATTCATGGGCACTTTTCTGAATGCAAATGCCAAGGCACAGTCTTGGTGCAGAGGGAGCCAGGTGGTGAGGAGTACAGAACTCTTGCCTTAAACAGCCATCCTGGTGCCCCTGAGAGTTTCTTTGGTGAAGGCGCAGGCTATCAGAGCTTCAGCAAACAGTGTCATCTCAGAGTCCCCTCTTCATTGTGAAGGCCAGATTTGCCTTTCTACCTCCACAGGAAGTCAACACACTGCGCTGCCAGATCGGAGACCGCCTTAATGTGGAAGTGGATGCCGCCCCTACTGTGGACCTCAACCGTGTGCTCAATGAGACCCGGTGCCAGTATGAAGCCCTGGTGGAGACCAATCGCAGGGATGTGGAGGAATGGTTCACCACCCAGGTGGGCACCTCATCTTTAGGACTCACAGGACCAGAGACCCCTGGGAACCCTGAGCTCTGACACTGTCTTCCTTCCTTTGCATTTGCAGACCGAGGAGCTGAACAAGCAGGTGGTGTCCAGCTCAGAGCAGTTGCAGACATGCCAGGCAGAGATCATTGAGCTGAGGCGCACAGTCAATGCCCTGGAGATCGAGCTGCAGGCCCAGCACAACCTGGTGAGTGTGGCTAAGTCCTCCTGGGAAGAAATGGGGGATTGCACTGGGATCCACAGCAGGACCCTTTGGGTCTATGGGGCATCTTTTGAACAGCTGTGAGATCCTCCCTGTCTTCTCTAACACAGAGAGACTCCCTGGAGAACACTCTGACAGAGACAGAGGCCCGCTACAGCTCACAGCTGGGCCAAGTGCAGTGCATGATCACCAACGTGGAGTCGCAGCTGGCTGAGATCCGCAGTGACCTAGAGAGACAGAACCAGGAGTACCAGGTGCTGCTGGATGTGCGTGCCCGGCTGGAGTGTGAGATCGATACTTACCGGGGCCTGCTGGAGAGTGAAGATTGCAAGTGAGTAGCTGCAGCAGGTGCTTGGGGAAGTCACATATGCAGAGCCTACCTCTCCTTTGAGTGTCATGGGAGACTGCAGCTCTCAGAGGGGAAATTATGCTTCTGCCTCAGACATGCTCCAACAGAACACAGAAAGATCAGCATTAACAAGACAGTCAGAACTGTTGGATGTTCAAGTCAAAGTTGTATGACTGGTTTTTTGCTTTCCCCAGGGATAGTGTTGATATGAGATCTATGATCTGTCTTGTGTTTTTAAGCCCTGGGTTGTGAAAAGATGCATGTCCACATACTCTTTCATCAAGTCTTATAGGTATTTGCAGGCAGGCAGGATGAGGCTTCTCTAGCTTCCATTAAAGAAGAACAGGGCCCCAGAGAAGTGATGTGACTTGTACGAAGTCACCAGCCAGGATGGGCAGTGTTGGGAATGGAAGCAAGTGTCAGTGTTTGTGGTCATAACCTGTACTCTGGTAGGTACCTCTTGAGTCATTGGGAAATGAGTTAGGCAGCAAGTGAGCCCGAGGTGTATCGTGTCTGGTTTAGGTCATGCCAAGACCCAATACGCATGTCTCTCTGGGATTCTCTCTGATGTACATTCATTTATTGTCTCATCTCTTTCACCAGGCTGCCCTGTAATCCCTGTGCCACCACCAATGCCTGCAGCAAGTCCATTGCACCCTGTGTCTCTACTGCTTGCACTCCTTGCATGCCCCGGCCTCGCTGTGGCCCTTGCATGCGCTAGACCTCAGGAAAGGCTAGGGGAGCAAGGAGGCAGAACACAGAATTCCAGAGCTTTGACTGGGCCCTGGTCTCCTTACTCCAAAGGACCTGAAAATCCAGTCTGTCACAAGGCACTCAAGAATCTCACCCCCCTGACTCCAGAGCATTCCTTGTACCCCTTCACTCTTATTTACCTCCCAAACCCCAATGTGCTTCACTGGGGCTGGTTCTTCTGCACTAGCTGTGGAATGCTCCCCAGGGCTAGGGCCCTCATTTTTAACCTCCTAATAAATGTGATTTCCCTGGTGAGGTGGATGCCTTTCTCATTGCTATTCATTTGTCTTATGCAACCATCATTGTAAAAAGAACGCTGTAAAAAGCCACTTGAAAGTCAGGCCACAGCATGGTCCAGCTCTTCCCTTCGGGAGCCCTTGCATACCCAGAGGGCAGAGAACTGGCCTGGCACCTAGGTCCTGCAGGTGAGAGGCAGAATGGCAGGAGAGAGGGCCACTGACAGCCTAGCACTTCGATTGTCTCTGGATTTTTGTCTTGATCTGGGCATCCTAAAGCCCAGAGGACTCAAGTCTGAATGAAAGAGGGATAAGCTAGGGGCTAGAAAGAGACTCTTACATATCTAGATTCAATGTTGTATTTCCTAGATCCTATCCTGGCAGCCTCAGGTCCATTCTGTGGAGGCAGTCCTTGATTTGCCTGCTACGCTCACCATGTCCTCCATTCCCTATGTAGGTGGGTCATCATCAGCCTGCATGCCAGCTATTCCCTTTCCCTCCCTAGCTCTGAGGCTTAGATCCCATCCCCTCTTTACTGGTCATTTCCATAGTCTCAATTCAATTCAAATAACAGCTTTCTTGAATCCTGCAAAACCATGAAGGAGGGGAAGAAAGGGATTCTCGAAGACACATGTACAGCAGACAGTTCAATAGTTGGATGAAACCAGTGTTCAAGGAATGCTATTATGGGTGTGGGGCGGAGGACTAACACTTGGAATATGCTTCTGGCTTTGTGAACCAATCTCAAGGGTCAAAAGAGGCAAGCACTAGGGAGGGGAACCCCTGTTCAAGAATGGGTGCCTCTTTTTTTTTTTTTTTTTTTTTTTTGGTTTTTGGGTCACACCAGGCAGTGCTCAGGGGTTATTCCTGGCTCCAGGCTCAGAAATTGCTCCTGGCAGGCACGGGGGACCATATGGGACGCCGGGATTCGAACCGATGACCTCCTGCATGAAAGGCAAACGCTTTACCTCCATGCTATCTCTCCGGCCCAGAATGGGTGCCTCTTTAAGGAAGGAAGTGATGCTTAGTGTTGGCGTTTAGAATCCTAGAACACTATTCACCTTTAATGGGAGGAAGGGGTCATACCTCCCCCCCCCCACACACACACACAAAAGAAGAAAAAAGCAAAAAAAAAAAGTCAGGTTTTACTCCTGGCTCTGTGTTCAGGAATCATTTCCAAAGGTGCTCAGGGGACTTTAGAAACCCTGTGTGGCGCTGAGGATAGAACCTATGTTAGTTGCATGTAAGGCAAACACTTTCCTGCTGTGATCTCTCTCTCTTTGGCTTCCAGAACATCCTTTTATAAGAATCCCTGTGCTCCAGATCTTCCACTTCTCCCCACTAACCGACTCTCATATTAGGCTTTCAGGGACAGATGTTAGACACCTTTGCCCATTTTGGTGATACTGATATGAATTATAATTGAGATACTAATATGAATTACTGTTATGACTATTTTGGGCTTTGGGTCACATTCAGCAGTGTTCAGGCTTACTCCTGACTCACGTTAACTTCTAATGGTGCTTTGGGGGATCATAGGGGCTATAGGGGATTGAACTCAGGTCAACGATGTGCAAGGCAAGTGCCTTACTCCTTTGTACTATTGTTTTGGTCCTGGCTCTACTTATGTACATTTTTTTTATAAAACAACTGTTCATTCTCTCTACCTGCACCTTTATACCCAAAACTCTAGGAGCGAATCAATTCATACATTTGGCTCCTTGACTCCTGAGAAACTTCAGACAGGGAATATTCTGTCTGTCTGTCTCTCTGCCTCTGTCTCTGTCTCTGTCTGTCTGTCTGTCTGTCTGTCTGTCTCTCTCTCTCTCTCTCTCTCTCTCTCTCACACACACACACACACACACACACACACACACACACACACACAGCAATGCTCAGGATTTACTCCTAGTTCTGAGCTCAAAAATTACTCCTAGAGGGGATTGGAGGACCACATGGAATGCTGGAAATTGATTCTGGGTTTGTTGCATGCACAGAAAATGCCCCATCACTTTAGCTCCTGGGAATTCATTCCTTTTTGATAGTGACTAGCCTGTGATTCCCTCCAAATTCAAGGTCAAAATCAGTTTAGAGGTCCTCCTTTGTTCCACATCCTAATGATATTGGTTATTGTAGACCTGGAAATGGAATTGATGGATCATTTATTATTCTGTTGGCTTTTAGCTGAACTATTATACTGTTTTGCACTTAACACTTTCTTCAACAAGTATCTTAACTTTCAACTTCCTCCCTAACATTTATTTTTTTGATATTTATTTTATTTTTGTGATAGTCATCCAATGAGTATGAAGTAATATCTTATTGTGTTTTGTTTGCATTCCCCTAATTATTAGTAATGTCGAGTATCTCTTCTTCTGCTTATGCCCATTTGTTTATTTTTATAGAAATGCCCAATGTCTAGGATTTTTATTTTTCTGGTATGTGTGAGTGAAGATTCATTTTTGGTGATACTTATCCAGCTATCTACCACAGTTCTACCACAGAACTTGATGTTCTGACTCAAGGAGGTTGGTGTTGCTCAGTACTGGTGTCCTCCAGTACCACACTTGATGGTGCTCAGGACCATTAGGTTTGATGGGACTTAAACCAGAGATGGAACTCAGGACTAGTTAATGCAAGATATGTATTCTGACCCTTTAAGTTATGTTTTCTAGCCCCCCACTCACTATTTAAAACATAATAGTCAAGGATTCATTCCAGAAACAGGGGCTGGAAATTCCTCATTAATTTTGCAGCCCCTAGTTTTAGTATCTTTATATAAACATGTGTTTTGTCCTAAGATGCACTTTATTGTTCATCCATATTTCATATGACAAATACTACCAGGAATTATTTGAAATAATTAAATCCTTATAGTTGACACTAATTCATATCTTACTCTACCAGTTGTATGGACTCTCAAAGCACTTTATAATTTGAGTTCTGTAACAATGCTATACGACAGGTGATAATAGTATTCTTATTACCTTCATTTTATAGTTGAGGATATTTAGACACAAAGGCACCAAGTTACATAGTGAAGAAGACTCATGACTGAATTTCTGTCTATATTTAGTTAGCTCCTCAAAGACTCTCGCTTGGAACACTCTAACCTGAACACACATCACATAGAAACTGTCCAGTTTCTTCACTGTATTTTTGTTGCTGTTTTTGAGTGGCAGGATGTTCTTTAATACATTCTGAACATTAATTTACTATTAGATCTATGATTTGCAACTATTTCCTCTGGTTACCTTTTAATTCTCTTGATTGTATATGTTGACACTTGTTAAAATTTTTTTCTGCTGTTCACGTAGCTTTTTTGTTTGTTTGTTTGTTTAGAGGTCATACCTAATTGTGTGTGGCTTAGATCCTGTTCTGTGCTTAGGGATTACTTCTGGTAGTGCTCAGGGAACCATATGTAGTGCTGGAGATCAAACACGGAACAATTATATACAAAGCAAGTGACTTACCCACTGTACTCTCTCTTCAAACCCATTTGGCCTATTTTTTGTCTTGGATATTTGTGCTTTTGGTGTCATTGTCAAGAAATCATTGCTGACCTTGAAGATTTCACTTTCTTTCCCTCTAAGAGTTTTCTCTTTTTAGTTCTTACATTACACTAAAAAATCCATTTTGTGTAACTTTGTGGAGAAGGTTTGAGGCAAGGGTTCTAGTTTGATCTATTTGTCTTTCCAAGACAGAGAGAGGTTTGCTATCAACAAGCAAGGTATTAAAAAGATAGAGATTCTGTAAAAACAGAATATACCAACTTTTAGCTTGAAGAACATTCCTACAATGAAGGGAAATTCTCACTAGAGACAAAGATTTTTGGCATCGGTAAAGCCTGCCATGTTTCTTAAAAGCAAAAATCTCAGTCTTTGTATCAACATCTTAATTTTAGGAATAAATGAATTTGACACACTCCATCAGCTTATTATTTTCATTGTTTCATCCCCACCATCACCATCATCAGAATCATCCAAAGGTGGAACATAAAAATAGTTCTAAAACTCAAAGGGCCCAATGATATCCTCAAAGAACTGCTTTCCTTGGTCTGGGACACAGTGTAACTAGTGGGAATTTTAGAAATTCTACAAGTGTTTCTAACAAACCAGGCTGTGGCTAACTTCTCAGAATGTGGGCTCTGATTCTGACTTCACTTCATCAGCTCTTTGTTCTTGGGCAAGACAAGTAAATAATGCCTCTGAGTTTTCCTAAATATAAAGTGAAGATCATCTCTGATTTATCCACTTGTCCAGAGGGTCATGGAAGACTGTGTCTATGGAAACACTTTGTAAACCACAACGTTTTCTCAGGATTATCAATTACATGTCAGATTTTTTTCTTTATCTTTTTTTGGCATTTTGCTGAAATACTATAATCTACACTACATACTCTTTTGTTGTCTTCATACCACTGTTTTTCTTTTTTTTCTGAGTACCCTTTTAGCTCTGCATCAGGTATAGAGGCTCTGCTCTGCATTATTGGGTAGTCTGGGTCTTGTGCTCATCTTTAGATGGGGCTGAGACCTGTCTCAGCTGTCTCAGTGGTCATCATCAGTGCTCTTTGGTGACCTGTTTGTGAGCACCTGGCCTGGTCTAACCTGGATTCAGCATATTGGGCATGTCATGCTCTGGCTATCATTTTTAATTTTATTTTTATCTTTATTGAGACTATTGTGAATTACAAGACTTTTGTAGTTGTATTTTAGGCATATAGTGACAGTGAATTAGGGCCATTCACCAGTGTTGACCTTTCTCCACTGGAGTTTCCAGCATTCATCCTATATCTCCACCCTTAGCCCCCTGGTCTACCTGTGTAACAGGTCCATTTTGTGTTTTACTTGTTATAGTTTGGGTCTCTTGATTCTATTGTCATTGACTTTGACTTGGGAATTTAGTTCTGACCAATTTTTTCCCCATTCAATGCACCTGAGACCACCTATCTGGCCATCATTTTTTTACTCAATTTTTTTCATAAGTAAATATATACACATACGGTCCTTATGTATATGGACCAGTTTTTTTTCTTTTGGTGTTTCTGATTTTTTAATGCACAAAAGAAATGAGTAAAGGCTCTGATTGTCATGCTTCTATCTGGGGCCAAAGCAATTGCTTGAATTATTTGAGGTTGAAGGCAACCAAGTGTCAGCATCAACTTGAGCAGGGTTGGCCAGGAAGTGCTGAGCATTTTCTTCTATAAAAGCTCATCCCTGGCTTCCATGTATAATGTCATCAGCAACCTGTGGATTAGGTACTTTTAACCCCTAGATTAGCAAGGAACAAGGCCATACGTATGCAGGAATTTGAGGTGTGAATTCCTGCTTACACTTGGAGCTGGCATTAGAACTAGGATTTCTTCCAGTTTTATGTTTCCTAGACATCTTCCCCTCTTTATAACTCATAATCATGAGGCAATCCTGGCAGACTTGAATCTACTTACTGGGACTTTTTTGGATAAGCCACATTTTTTTCCCCAATGTTTTTTATTTTTTCATGTCTCATACCTAGCGCAATATGAGCTGGATAACATTATTACTTATAAAGGAAACAAAAATCCAAAAGAGGGACTGACTTCTTTGAGCTTCTTTTTTTTCAGTAGGGAAGTAAACCAAGATCTTTTAGTATCAGATTGGTTTCTTCCCTCTCACCCTGCCTCTGAATGCAGATACACAATTTTAAAATGATAACTATTGTTTTCTGTAACCCTCAGCAATTTCCTTCTAAATTAAATATTCCTTTGCAAAAAATAGGATTGAGAGAATGACAAACACCAGAGAGAAGGCTACTACTTTGTTGAGAGTCATTGAGGGTAGCAAAGAAATTCAAGGGTTTGAGAGAACTGGAGTAGTAGACTTCAGAGGTGAACAACAAATGTGCCTTTATCCAAGACAGTGGCCTCCTAAAGGGAATGCAGTCACATTGGTGTCCTCTGGCCCTGGGTCTTGTGCAGGAGCATCCCTAGTTCACTATTATACTTTTAGCAGTGGTCTTTCATATGAGTCTGAAGTGTTATTTTTGTCCCATCACTGACACTGGTTTTCTTACTCCAGGGATCTGACCTGACACAATTTCTTTTGACCATATTTTGTATCATCTCCAGGCAAGTCTGACTTCTGTGTGGCTTGGTAGAGTTTTTCAATAAATAAATCAAAAACTATTTTAGGCTTTAAGGTCATAGGGGATTTCTTGCTGCTCCTCAGCTCTGCTTAAGAAGCACAATAGCAGCACAGAGAATACCAATGGGCACAACCGTGGCCTTGGTTTACCAAAATGGCAGGAGGTTGAACATGGCCAGTGGATAGTTATTGGAACATCTTGACTTTGTGCTGTCCTCATTTTTATGCCCCACATTGTTGGAAATGTCCCAACCATGACTGTTCTATTTATTTTTTCAGTTTCTCTCAGGAATCACAGATTCCTTTATCCCTAACAAATGATCTCTCTGAGGAGGCTTAGGGTCCTAGGCACTTAAAACAGGTCTTGAAGACTGAAGAGTAGACAGGAGAAACTAAACCCTTTAGACAGAGGAGCAGAGAGCTTTTGAGAAGACTGCTCATGCCAAATCCCTTTCCAGGGACTCTCATGGCAGGAACTCCCAGATGAGGAGTCTTGGATTCCTCAACAGCTCCACCCCAGTTCTGTTGTCCTTTCCTCTGAGTAATGAGGACACCATGTAGGGCTGTGATGATTTTGCTTCCTTTGAAGCCATCTGATGAAACCCTGATTTCACCAAACAGCAGCATCCAGGAGGTGGTAGGTGTGACACAGCAGAGTGGAATAATTTTATGAGATGAGGGGACTCTTTGGAAATAGCCAAGTAGCATATTTGGGGGAAAAATTAACTGAAGCACGAGGAAAGAAAATTAGGCCTGTTGCCAAGCCCCCACCCATTAAGAGTATAAAAGGGCTTGAGAGACAAGAGAGGCTCAAATCTCAGCATATCTACCTCAATCTACTCCCCTAGTCTTTCATCACCCTTGCCTGCATCATGCCTTACAACTGCTGCCTGTCCAACATGAGCTGCCGCTCCAGCTGCTGCTCCCGGCCCTGCGTGCCCCCCAGCTGCCATGGCTGCACCCTGCCTGGAGCCTGCAATATCCCCGCCAACATAGGCAGCTGTGGCTGGTTCTGTGAGGGCTCATTCAACAGCAGTGAGAAGGAGACCATGCAGTTCCTGAATGACCGCCTGGCCAGCTACCTGGAGAAGGTGCGGGATCTGGAGTGCAAGAACGCAGAGCTGGAGAATCGCATCCGGGAGCGGTGCCAGCAGCAGGAGCCCAGTGTGTGTCCCAACTACCAGTCCTACTTCCGTACCATTGAGGAGCTGCAGCAGAAGGTGAGGGTTGGCTAAAGGGGAGCTCAGCAGCCTTTGGCTGTCTTTGAACCACCATGGGGTTTCCAAAGTCAAGTAGTCCTCATACCAGAATCTTGTTTTTAGATTCTGTGTGCTAAGTCGGAGAATACCAGGCTGGTGGTGCAGATCGACAATGCCAAGCTGGCCTCTGATGACTTCAGGACCAAGTAGGTTGAGACCTTCAGGCCAGGTGGCTTTTGAGATGCTTGTAGCTCACTCACAGTTCTGTGTGCCTAGTATTACCAGGAAGGGACCAGAAAGCCACCTGTCCCTTTTTGCTCCTCTTCTTATGACTGGTTTTGCCCAATAGTTTTCAGAGATCCAGACCCATGTGCTATTTGTTCTTCAGCGCTCTCTGGAAAGCCTTCTTAAATCTCTGAATTTGAAGGACCAGAACTGATTATTCTCAGGGAATGTGCTTTTTTTTTTTTTTTTTTTTTTTTGTGGCATATAAACCAACAATACCATTGAGAGCAGAGGAAGGGCTTAATCTTCTGAGTCCTAGGGGGCTCCTTCTGGTGTCAGGAAAACCAGGAAACCTCTTGTCTATCAGTTTGAGAAACAAGAAGCCAGGCCTACTTCATCAGTGTCAGAATTGAGCCTGGGAAGAGGAGTGGAGGGGGCTCTTGCTTTGGTTCAGCCTCCTACTTGGATCTGTACATGCAGGTATGAGATGGAGCGCTGCTCCCGGCAGTTGGTGGAGTCAGACATCAACAGCCTGCGCCGTATCCTGGATGAGCTGACCCTGTGCAAGTCTGACCTGGAGGCCCAGGTGGAGTCCCTGAAGGAGGAGCTGCTCTGCCTTAAGAAGAACCATGAGGAGGTGAGAGGGAGACCCAACATCTAGGCTCTGTAGTTAAGTTTGTAAGCATTGGCAGTCTGGAGGAAATTTCCAGCAGCTTCTCTGATTCTACGCACTCAGAACATGCATATGCTTCGCATGGCAAGGAGAAGCTCATTCTCAAGATTCTTGGGGTTAGGGGCACATCTTGGTGGTATGTGGGAATGGTGCCCTGTTTCTGAGCAGAGATCTCTGCTGGACACTAGTAGGTCCTGAATTATTGGTAGAGAAGATGGGGCATAGAGAAATAAACATGGTCCGTTCTTTAAGGAATTCTAGTTCAGGGTGGCAAGAGAAGCTGAAACAGTGATAACCCAGGCAGAGGCTTCAGCTCTTTCAGAGCCCTGTGACCATTTGCCAGGGACTATCCCAGTCAGCCTGAATAGAATTAAGGTAGGTCTCAGAGATAGGTCATGGGAAAATGAATTTTAATAGCTGGGGTTCAATCTGCGGGAAGAGGCTAAGCACAGAAGAGTGTGGAGACTCACTTCTGTTTGAGTGTAGCCCTCAGAGCAGTGTGATTGGGAATGATGTCTCTACAGGTAAGTGAAGGCAAGAGGTTAGAGAATGGATGTGCCAGATTGGGTTTAGTTTATTGGAAATTTGGGTTTCTTTCTATTTCATGGGACAGATATGAGGCTTTTTGGCTCTTTTACTACACAGTATCTATGCTGGCCTTTAGAGTGATCAAAATATTCCTTCCAGTGCCTGGTTGGGTTGTGCTCACTTTCCTACAGTAGGGAAATCACAGATCTAATTGTGTGGGTTCATTCCTGCGATTTCCTTTTTCCACAGGAGGTCAACACGCTGCGCTGCCAGATCGGAGACCGCCTCAACATCGAGGTGGATGCTGCTCCCACTGTGGACCTCAACCGTGTGCTCAATGAGACCCGATGCCAGTATGAGGCTCTGGTGGAGACCAACCGCAGGGATGTAGAGGAGTGGTTCACCACCCAGGTGAGCATCTCAGCTCCAGGACTCAGAAAATAGGATGCTTCGAGGAACCCTAACGGTGGATCTGATCCTCTGTTTCCTCTTTTGCTGTTCTAGTCTGAGGAGCTGAACAAGCAGGTGGTGTCCAGCTCAGAGCAGCTGCAGACATGCCAGGCAGAGATCATTGAGCTGAGGCGCACGGTCAATGCCCTGGAGATTGAGCTGCAGGCTCAGCACAACCTGGTGAGTGTGGCTGCATCTTCCTGAGGAGAAATACAAGCTTATAATGGAGTTACTGCAGGTTTTTAGGGCTAGTAGGGCTTCTTCTGGGCAGCTGTGAGATCCTCTTTGTCTTTCTCAACACAGAGGGACTCCCTGGAGAACACTCTGACAGAGACAGAGGCCCGCTACAGCTCACAGCTGAACCAGGTGCAGTGCATGATCACCAACGTGGAGTCACAGCTGGGTGAGATCCGTAGTGACCTGGAGAGACAGAACCAGGAGTACCAGGTGCTGCTGGATGTGCGTGCCCGGCTGGAGTGTGAGATCAACACCTACCGGTGTCTGTTGGAGAGCGAGGATTGCAAGTGAGTATAGATTGAAAGATAATGGGAATATATGTGGGGCTACAGGACATTGTGGTACAAACTCGTAGCCATGTTTTCAATTCATCCAACATTGATTATGTGTCTATTTCATCAAAGTTTAGTGCATTTGGAAATTCTGAAGGGCTCCATTGGAGTTGGAATGCTAAAATGGGGGATCTGGTCAGGATATTGGGAGATCACTTTCTTACTGAGGGAAGCAGATGATGTTAAGTCTATCAGAGTGCAAGATCATGAGGTTATATATATATATTTTTTTTTGTTTGTTTGTTTTTGGTTTTTGGGCCACACCTGGTGGTGCTCAGGGGTTACTCCTGGCTATCTGCTCAGAAATAGCCCCTGGCAGGCACGGGGGACCATATGGGACACTGGGATTTGAACCAATGACCTTCTGCATGAAAGGCAAACACCTTACCTCTATGGTATCTCTCTGGCCCCGAGATTATATTTTTCAAGATGACAACTTTCCATCTTTGTGCATGGCATGTTGTGACAGGGAGGGGGAATTGGTAATCATCAAACTTGATCCTAACCTACTTCAACTGCTGAGGACTTTAATAGTTTCACTAAGCACCTGGAGGCCTCTCTTCTCTCCCCAATTCATTTTTAATCTCTATCCTCAGGCTCCCTTGCAACCCCTGTGCCACCACCAATGCTAGTGGAAGCTGCTGCGGGCCCTGCGGTGGCTCTCAGAAGTGTTGCTAATTTGAATACTGGCACCCTCTTTAAAGATGTTCATGAAGCTGTTTACTACAACCGCAGAAAAAGTTCCAGATCCTGACTTTTCTTGAGCTCACTTCTCACTTAGAAATATAGTCAGGCCAACTGTGATGTTTTTAGACATGGAAATTCTTTCCAGATCACACCGGAAAAGACAACCCCATTAAGTCCAATGTCTGGAAACTCTGTCTTATCAAAAGTTAAGTCTCTGTGCAGAAGTACAGTTCCCTGCCTGCTGAGCTTCCAGTGTGTCCACAGAGCAACTCCTGATTGGACTACACTTCCTGTCTTCTTTGCTTCTTTGGCATTCTCTGGAATGCAAGAAGATTGCTTCATGGACTTCTCAATAAAGTTTATTTCTCTGGCATAATAAATATGTCTCATTTGTGGTCAAGTCATGTACTATAAAAACACTGGTCATGTTTTATAAAAATACCCCTTTATAAGGAGGGTAATATAGGTGATGTCACTGCTTCTACCTATTAAGGTTCATTGGTAAATTCTAGTAGAGAGGAAGAACTGTCCTGGAAATTTCCTTCCCAGGGCAGACCATGCAGAAAACTTGGCCTTTAGCACAAGTGCCTATCTTGCCTGTGTAGTAGGACTTCTAGAAATTCTGAGACACTGCCTTGCTCCTATGTCCATGATTAACTTTCTCACTCTGATGTGTTTGTTTATTTTTTTTCCCCAAGTTGCCAGAAGACCAGCTTCTATCGAACCTTCTCAGAATTGCAACACTCTCCTAATAATCTCTTGTCTGCAACTCTGTTTCCAGGAGAGATACTTGCCTCTCCCTGAGCAGAATCTTCCCAGGCTTCCACTAACTTTTGAACTCTTTGTCTTGATAGCCCCAACTACCAGTACCATGCCTTCTGGTAAACCCTAATTCAAAGGTGGAGGGGATACCCAAATAGTCGAGTAATAGAGCACTTGTCCTTCTAGGTCTTGGGCTACCCCTGGAACATTTTCACTTCATGTCAAGCAGACCCATAACATTTCATTGGATTGAAACGTATCTGTGCCATATTGGTTAATTTTGGAATTCATTTATTATACCCAACAATTTGTAGAAAGTCATTTTAAATGCAGGCAGAGTCTCCTTGCCTCTTTTCTTCCATTTTACTATTTTCTTTAGTCTGGGCTCACAATTAATCTGTTCTTCCCTAATCTCATTATTTCCTACTCCCCCGTCCATAAACATTAACCCTACTCAAGCCTTATTTATCTCATCTCTGGATTCCCAAAAATCTGAAATCTACAGCTACTTTCTTGTCTCTCATTAGATTATTTTTGGCCACAACCATTTATCATGTGTGCCAACAATGAGATGTGCTGTGAACAGAAAGGTAAAGGGGCCCACAGCATGTTCACAGTTTAGAGTGGATAAGATCAAGAGCCAACATCATAGAAAATGTGACTTAAAAAGGTGTAAATAAAGGATGAAATTCAGATGGGTGAATGATGAATAAAATGAGGCTCAAAGAAAAATTCAAGCTCTAAAAAGCTAAATATTTATTCTCCTCTCATAAACTTAGTCTGATGTCTCAGACTACTGGCCCTTCAACTAAAATGCTATCTTCATCTAATTAAAGTCTACTATAAGCCTACTGTAATTAAGCCTACTGTAGAATACTATAAGTTGAATAAATAAGAAACAGTAACACTAATGAGAATTTGCGAGGTAGTTGTTAAAATTTTATATACTTCCCATAGTTTCAACTTCAATAAATGATCACTGTGATATTAGCATAGTTCTAAAAGACACTTTGACGGGGATGTATTTGAGGAGTATATGCAGATATAAGATGAGGGAAGATTTTTCAAAGATGAACTTGACCAATAAGAGATGAGTTGATAGTATGACAGACCAATTTCTGGTATGTGGCAGAGGATCAATGTGGTTGTAGAAAATAAGACTGCAAAGGAGCTAAGTAGATCCATACCTGAGTATTTTGAAGGATCTTCTGGGGGATTTGTAATATGATCTAGCTGATGGTATTTTTAGTCTAGATTATGATGGGTCCTAAACTGGGTAGGGTTGGCTAGCGAACAAGGAAGTTCATTAAGGACTTAATGGGAGAGAACAGGGACCATAATGAGTGGAGAGGTAAAGGAAAGGGTGGGGCAAGAAAAAGGTGAATTTAGGAGGCACAACCTAGTATATGGAAGTTGATTGGAGGCAGAGGAGCAAAGGAGAGAGAAGAAAAGAAATTAGTCTGGATTGGCCATACTGAGGGTCAATATGAGTCTGAAGTTTTTGAACCTGAGAAGATAAAACAAGGGGAAAACCAAAGGAGAAAGCTGGAAAATTTTGGGCATGATATGGGAGTTTCCTAAAACAAGATGGTGGAGAGGGAGAAGCTGTAAAGGGAAGATAGGATTTGGAAGAACTTTAGGAATAGAAAAGTAGAGAAAAGACAGAGTGAGTCTGGAGCCCTCAACATTCAGAACAGAAGATTCTGCTTTTGCTTAGCTGGGACTCTAAGGATAAGCATGATAGCAGGCTATTTGCCTTTGGATAAAGAAGTGGAGAAACAATTAAAATGGTACAGAAGTCAAAAGAATTTAATTCTTTAATGAGTAGAGGGCCAACAGTATCATTCATAAAGATCATGAACACATTTACTGAGAAATTTAGATAATCTATTGGATATAGCAATAGGGAATTCACTGGGTGACTCTAACGACAACTAGGTCTATGGGAAGCCTGGGGTAGAAACCCTATTTCAGGACTTTAAGTAGTCTTGATTGTGACTTTCTCTTGACTGTGAACTTAAGCAGAGCATACAATTTACATAGAAATATGTAAGTTTACATATTTATATTAAACATGATTATTAGTTTGCTTTAACTCTATGTCAATCTTGGAATGCTTTAGTCTCTGCTCTTCTCTTTATTGCACAGAGTAATAACAAAAACAGGTTTTCATTTCTTCTTTGAGTGGGACTAGAATTCAATTTTTCAGCAGAGCAGTACTATTAATCTAAGACATATTTTAAATTTGCTTGTTCCTTTCATATATCAATTAGAATACCATTTCCATTGGGATAATAGGTCCAAGTGTAAGACAATCTGTGGATCTGGAAATACTGTTTGAGAATCTTTTTAGAGCTAAACCTTTCCTGGCTTATCACCACAAGTTCTCACCTCAATAAAGCAAGGCTAGGTGATTGGTAAGTCGACAGCTATCTTCCATATGGGCAGCTTACAAGATGCCCTTAGGTATTATTTTTTTAGAGCTTTTTTTTTTTTGTTTTTTGGGCCACACCCGGTAGTGCTCAGGGATTACTCCTGGCTGTCTGCTCAGAAATAGCTCCTGGCAGGCACGGGGGACCATATGGGACACCGGGATTCGAACCAACCACCTTTGGGCCTGGATCGGCTGCTTGCAAGGCAAACACCACTGTGCTATCTCTTCGGGCCCCTTTTAGAGCATTTCTAAGTGGGACTACTCAACATGATAGTATTGGTTTGGAAGAGAATTTCAGTTTCCTAGTGGGGAATTTTATTTCTTTTGCACAAGTCAGTCTTCTAGGTCTGTGCCCAGTGATTCCTTTCTTGATCACTTCTAGATATTCTAGGTATCACTTCTAGGTATCAATCAAAATATAATGGATCTTTAGGTGGTCTGATGTGCTATTTTACACTTACCAAAGAGTAAATTTCATGTTTCCTATGTGAGACTTTCAAGTGCCAATTCCTGGCCAACAGGAAAGAAGGTTTTGGGAAGATGATGTGTTGTGGGAGGTCTCCCAATGGTTTTAGAGTCTGTCACAGAAAGAAGAACTTAGAAGGTCATTGACTCTGACTCCTCTCTGTGGCTATGTGCCACTGTTGAGTTTTTGTCTGATCTTCTCTGGCAAGTAGCCTTGGCTTTCATAATAAATAACATCTTTAAACCTCAACTGCAATTTGCTTGCATCTTGAGACCTGAAGCCTGACTCTAGCGTCTGACACAATTACAGGGGCAGGTCAAAAACCCTTCTCTTTGTTAGGATTTGATTTGCTCATCATGTTTATTGGAGGGTCATTGATTATAGACAATATCATTGCTTATGTAAAGGTAAACATTCACAATACATAACAAGTGACTAAATAAAAGACAACTACCTTCTAGAAATTTCTGAGATACTAATTGAAAATTGACTTTAAAACATATATTTATTTATTTATTTATTTATTTATTTATTTATTTATTTATTTATTTTGGGCTACACACAATGATATGCAGGGGTTGTTCCTGGCTCTGCCCCCAGGAATTACTCCTGACAGTGTCCAGGAACAAGATGGGTTGTTGGGAATCTAACATAGGTTGGGTTTGTATAAGGTAAACACCTTATCCACTGTATCGCTCTAGCCTTGACTCTTTTTTGTTTGCTTTTGGGTCACAACTGGCAGTGCTCAGGGGGTAATCCCCAATTCTTTGTTGAAGCAGAATTACTTCTGATGGTACTGATAGACCATGTAGTGCCAGGGATGTAAACCTAGGATGTGAATCTAAGATGTTAAGCATGTTCTCAGTCCACTAAGCAATCTCTCTGGACCCAAACTTGGTTCTTTAAAGGATCCACTTTCTCTCAGTCATCATGACTGAATGGCCACAGAACTATGGAGCCATCATTATGATCCTTACTCAAGATGTGGAGCAGTCAATAGAGCAATGTGTTTTCCCTCCACTTCTGAAGATAAGACTCTTTTCTGGATTGTTCTGTTTATGCTATAGTATTGGTTTTAAGAGGTCTAGATACATATCCATCAATCTAAAGCATAGTATTCCATTTCAAGCTCTTAAAAGGAGTGACAAATATTATTTTAAAATCTAAAAAGTCATAGGAGAAGGGGAGCAAAATGGAGAAAAGTGAACAAATTCAGGTACTTGTTTGATGTTACTTGATCCCACCTAGTCGAGTTTCACTCAATGTAGTATCAACTTTATTTATTTTTTACTTTTGTTTTTGTTTTTGGGCCACACCCGATGATGCTCAGGGGTTACTCCTGGCTATATGCTCAGAAATTGCACCTGGCTTGGGGGACCATATGTGATACCAGGGGATCAAACCGTGGTCCATCCTAGGCTAGCGCATGCAAGGCAGATGCCTTATGCCCTGCACCACTGCTCCAGCCCCAATTTTATTTATTTATTTTTTTGTTTTTATTTTTTGGGTCATACCTGGTGGTGCTCAGGGGCTACTCCTGGCAGGCTCAGGGAATCCTATAGGATGCCAGGAATTGAACTGGAGAATGTCCGGGATTGGCCGTGTACAAGGCAAATACCCTACTGCTATGTTATCTCTGCGGACCCCTGTAGTATCAATTTTAAACTAACACCTTCCTTTCATGGTTCTCTCAAGCTGGAAGTAAAGGCAGGAGGAGCCAAGAATTGAGGACTATGGACTTAGGTAAAGACTCGCAGCACCTCAGTAGCACTATTCTGGAAATCATTTGTTTATTCCAAAAGTGCCTGTCTGTTATGAAAGAATGTTTGAACTGTGCCTTGGAAAGACATTTGGAATCATCTGTAAAAATGTATTGATGGTCATCATGTGTTTATCACCCATTCAAGATGGCACACAGCCTGCTGGCTTATCCCTTCACTAGGCTTGGTTCCAAATGATATCCACCTAATTCTCAAAGTAGATGTAGTTTTAGAAGATGAAGATTTACCTTTGATGAGAATAACCAAAAATAATGTCCCAGGCCATGAGGACAAGTTTGAAAAGGTGACAATCTGAATAAAGTCATCATTTAGCATACAACTCCCAAAAGAAGAACTTTAGGAAGCATTGGTCATCTTTTGAGAAATGAACAATTAAACACAAAAGCTCAAGTAGTATACAGAAGAACATTTTGGCAGAACATCAGTTTGTCCAGATGTCCAGAAGCAGAAGCCAACATGGTAGCTTTTTAGGGTCCTTTGGTGAACTGGGTGTTTCTAAGCCAAATAAAAAATGAATTTCCTTTTTCCCTAGCTTCTAGGGGCTATTGCATTTCTCTCAGAGTAGATTTCCTTCTATCAGAATAGAAAAGCTTTGTGGTTCTTGGATAGAGAACAGGCTTGGTAATTTTTGGCCCATTTTAATTGAAAGGGGCTACAGTCAACCATGGTGGACACCCATTGCATCCCAAGAATGAGAAGATGCAGGGGAGAGAGAAATAGAGAGAGAGACACACAAAGAGAGTGACATGGGGTTAAGGAGAGCATGTGGTTTCTGGATCAGAGAGCTAGGGTTGAGTACAGGTTCCACCACTGAGGAGGAGTTCTGTGACCTTGGGCAACCTTGGGGCTTGGTGCTTGACCAAAAAACCTGCAGATTTATTTATTTACTTATTTATTTTTGAGCCAAGCCCGGTGATGCTCAAGGGTTACTCCTGGCTATGCGCTCAGAAATGGCTCCTGGCTTGGGGGACCATAGGCTGGGGGATCGAACTGTGGTCCATCCTGGGCCAGCCATGTGCAAGGCAAATGCCCTACCGCTTCAGCTTCAGCATCACTCTGGCCCCAAATTCTGCAGAGTTTTTGATGAGAACTTAAGGAGTTTTGTGTTTTGTGCTGAGCATGATGGAAGTGCTGCAAGAAGGAGCCATTTCAATATGAACTGCATTGTGAAGGCTCAGGACACAGAGGTTCCCACATGGTTGGGATTCCCATAAGTTAGTTTTCTGACATATATGTCAACATGGCACATGAACAGAAATGAAATGGGTGGGTGTCCACTTACAGCCTCCCAAGAAAACGGAAATTATTTGACTGAGGCTTGGATGGAATGACAGAGGGATGATGGGCTGGGGGAAGGCAGAGCAAGACCTTAAGAACTCAGCTTTCAGATTTCTCACTGATAAGCCAGCTTTACTGGGGGTTTTCTTCCTTAGATTTCCTCCAGAAGTCCTTAAGCAAGGATGTGTTGGAGCAGACATACATCTTTCTTCACTTAGAGTCCCCTCTTCCCCTGGGGACAGAAGACAGTTGTCATTCAATGCCCTATTAATAATTGCTGCTGTTGGCAAGGGGATGGGCTGGTCACTTTGAAGCTAAACCATGAAGCTCTTACTTAGCCAACCAGTATGGTTGGTGAGGAGTCCTGAGTTAGCAAGAAGCCAGAGTAAAATGTTTTATGAGGTAAAGGACTCATGGGAGGTGGCTAAATAACAAGTAGAAAAATTGGTAAAGAAGGTAAAAGGCAGTGTGTGCAGGCCACACCCACTGCTGAAGATATATAAAGCTTTGGAGAGAACCCAGGTTTATCCCGAACAGAAGGAACCAGGCATTGCCACTGACCTTCCCAGCTCTGCTTCCTGCCTACACCATGCCTTACAACTGCTGCCTACCCAGCATGAGCTGCCGCTCCAGCTGCTCCTCCCGGCCTTGTGTGCCTCCCAGCTGCCATGGCTGCACCCTGCCTGGAGCCTGCAACATCCCTGCCAACATAGGCAGCTGTGGCTGGTTCTGTGAGGGCTCATTCAACAGCAGTGAGAAGGAGACCATGCAGTTCCTGAATGACCGCCTGGCCAGCTACCTGGAGAAGGTGCGGGATCTGGAGCGGGAGAATGCCGAGCTGGAGTGTCGCATCCGGGAGCGGTGCCAGCAGCAGGAGCCCAATGTGTGCCCCAACTACCAGTCCTACTTCCGTACCATTGAGGAGCTGCAGCAGAAGGTGAGGGCAGGCCTAATGTCAATTCTTTATTCAAATAAGAGCTAGTGACCAGTTGCAGAAACAGGGGCAAGGGCCAAGCAGGGATCATACAAGGGATTCTTAGGGCATTCCAACCTGCAAAAGCAGGCCAATAGAAAGGAAAATGGAGAGAATGATCAGGGCTAGAAGAAAGATGTGGAGGGAGAAATAACATATGTCTTGGCTTTTCTGGGATTTTTCTGATCTTTCTGGAATCCTAGGTTCCCATCATGCTAAGCAATACTGGGATGGCCACATGCTCAGTCTCAATAGGAAGTCAGAAGCAGACCAAGAAGAGAAGGACTCTGTCCAAAAGGATCAGTCCTATTAATGAATTCTCTTATTGCCATGCTGGAAGGATTGTGGCAGAAAGAAAATAGCTTTATGTTTTAAAGCACAGGATATTCCTTCTTAATTTAACTCATTTTTCTCTTAATTTTGTACTCAGATCCTGTGCACCAAGTCGGAGAATGCCAGACTGGTGGTGCAGATTGATAATGCCAAACTGGCCGCGGACGACTTCCGAACCAAGTAAGATTTCTTTGATGATTTGAGCAGTCAAATATTGTAAAGGGCTAGTTGCATTTTACTGCCCTCTGTCCTAGAAGCTTGCTATCCACTTCTCTGGACTCATAATAAGTGATTGATTTTCTTGAGGGAACTCAATTTAATGTTGGTAATCTCACTGAATGCAAGACTTGTGTTTTTAATTTGATTTGAAATATAAAATATCCATTCTTTCTCTTTTTTGAACTTAGTGATGTGAGTTTAAAAGTAAATTTCACACTGGTCTTATAGGATAAGTTATTTGCAAAAAGCCTCTCAGAAAAAGACATTAGATCATAAGAATAAGAGACAAACCTCATTTCAAGATGGAACCTATTTTTTTCAGGTGTGGCCAGGACTACCTTAAAACTCTTGGCCAGATGTGATCATAGAACTGTCATTTCTTTGTCTTTAGGTCCACTTGATGCTACATTAGTTTCAGTGCCATTTTATACATGAGAACCTCAAGAATCAGAGAGATTTATCCAAAGTTACAATGGCCAGGATGACTCCAATGGACTATCAATTAGGGATTTTACCCTACCTAGAAAACTTCTCAGATGTTTAGGAAGGAAGATCAGCAACCTGTAGCAGCTTATAGTGTCCCCACTGATGAAACAGGACTTCGTTTTAATGTCAAAGCATGAATTAGGTTCTCAGGACATTCTGTTGCATTAAAAATATATCCTGCTTTCTGTACTCCATGAAACTCGGGGTAGAGGGACTCATTTTTAATCAGTGCAGGGGTATTTTTCCCTTTAAAAAAGCTTAAAAAATGAGAAAGATTGATTCTGTCAGTCAAGTGAAGCAAAGCAAAGCATATTCCTCTCTAACTTCCTTTGACTTTTTCTGAAGGTATCAAACTGAGATGGGCCTGCGGCAGCTGGTGGAATCAGACATAAATGGTCTGCGCCGTATCCTGGATGAGCTGACCCTGTGCAAGTCTGACCTGGAGGCCCAAGTGGAATCCCTGAAGGAGGAACTGCTCTGCCTCAAGCAGAATCATGAGCAGGTGAGGGATCCCCCAGCTCTTGTCACCTCTAACTTGAGAATTTCATAATTTCCCTAAACAGGACAAGTTTGGCCTTTGTTGAGCACCCTAGAATTAACACAATACTTTTCTGGTTGCTCAAAATCTACTTGGGTCATTATTGGGACGCGTTCCAAGTTTTACCTCTTTTACCTAAACAATTGTTAGCTGATTCTTATTGGGGGTTTACTCAAAGTTTATCCTAAGTAATCATTGATAAGATCAATTATCCTTTGAACAAGAGTCAAGTTGATAACCAAGATAGGAAGGAAATAATAAGCATTCCTATGTTATGCTTTTCTTGGCTTCTAGAACACATATTTGAAGGATGCATGGCTAGATGGAGGGATACAGGGTTGGATGGAGTTGGAGGGATGGGTGGGTAGATGGATGAGTAAGTGAATGCTTAAGTGGGCAGATGAATGAATGAGAAAATGGCAGATATAAAGGAATTCAAACTCAGAACTTTCTAATACTAGGAAATCTGATGCACATCTTTAACTTGAGTTTTTTTTTAATGAATGTTAAACAATCCCCAATAGAAGTAAGGACTTATACATAGTTTACCTTAACCTAGTAGCAACAATTATAGATCATTTATCAAAGCAGGCTTATCAATGGGCAAAGGGAACTCAAAAATAAAGAATCCTATAGTGCAAAGAAATATTAGCCATCATTTAACCAAGTAGCCCCATTATATAGACTAAGGCACAAAGCCTGAAGCACAAGAAGAAACTCAGATGTTTTTACACCAACTTGCATTTCAACTCATGCTGCCTAACTTCTAATATCATCCAATTTCTCTCCATCAGACTCTCTCAAAGAGAGTTTAAGACTTTTTGTGGCATAATTTCCGCCATTTTCTTCTTCCTCAGGAGGTCAACACGCTGCGCTGCCAGATTGGAGACCGCCTCAACATCGAGGTGGACGCTGCCCCCACTGTGGACCTCAACCGTGTGCTCAATGAGACCCGATGCCAGTATGAGGCCCTGGTGGAGACCAACCGCAGGGATGTGGAGGAATGGTTCACCACCCAGGTGGGCATCTCAGTTTTAGGACTCACAGGATCAAAGACCTCTGGGAACCCGAGCTCTGACACTGTCCTTCCTTTGCATTTGTAGACTGAGGAGCTGAACAAGCAGGTGGTGTCCAGCTCAGAGCAGCTGCAGACATGCCAGGCAGAGATCATTGAGCTGAGGCGCACGGTCAATGCCCTGGAGATTGAGCTGCAGGCTCAGCACAACCTGGTGAGTGTGGCTGCATCTTCCTGAGGAGAAATACAAGCTTATAATGGAGTTACTGCAGGTTTTTAGGGCTAGTAGGGCTTCTTCTGGGCAGCTGTGAGATCCTCTTTGTCTTTCTCAACACAGAGGGACTCCCTGGAGAACACTCTGACAGAGACAGAGGCCCGCTACAGCTCACAGCTGAACCAGGTGCAGTGCATGATCACCAACGTGGAGTCACAGCTGGGTGAGATCCGTAGTGACCTGGAGAGACAGAACCAGGAGTACCAGGTGCTGCTGGATGTGCGTGCCCGGCTGGAGTGTGAGATCAACACCTACCGGGGCCTGCTGGAGAGCGAGGATTGCAAGTGAGTATCCAACTGGTGACAACCCTGCAAGGTTCATACACAGTTTTGCTAAAGGAGATTGGGATTTTTGCAGGTCAAGTTTCTGATATCAGTATGTCTGCAGAGACCAGAGTTTAGTGTCCCTGGGAAGCAGAATATTGATATTACTATTGATCTGTAACCTAAAGAGAACTTTAGTTTCCAAAAACACCCCTGAAACTTGACTATTTTCTTAACGGGTAAGTCTTTGGAGATCAATGGAAAAACATTTACCCTCAGGTATCGTTTATCACAGCCAACAGAAATATGCAAATAACCCTCAAGCATGCTTTTGAAGTGCTTTCTGATTTCATCCATATCTGGCCTATCTTTCACCTATTAGTGGTCTATGCTGGGAGCAGCCAAGGTTGGCAGAGTATAAAACAAAATTACCAACTAAAGAGACTTTAATATTAAAAGGGCTAGCACTCATCATATAATAGTATCTCTATGAGCACATTCTATCTGGTGAGTAGTAGTGATTTCTTCATGAGCCAAGGGCTGTGGAAGGAGGATATGGGGGATACCACCTCCAGCCTTTGCCTTTTTTATCCAGTTCCAGAACTTTACAGTAGTAAAGTACCTGAATGATACCTGGCTTTTTTGAGTCACTAAATTGGTTTCTATTTGTCCCCTTGGGTTGAGTTCCCTTCTTCATTATCATTTTTAAATGACAACCTTCCTGCTGACAAGTTTCTGACATTCTGTTCCAGACTTCCCTGCAACCCCTGTGCCACCACCAATGCAAGCGGGTCCTCAGGGTCCTGCATGACCAGTTCCTGCACTCCTTGTGCCCCACGCTCCCGCTGTGGGCCCTGCGGCAATTTTGGCTGCTAGATAACCTGGGGCCAGAGGAGGATTGCAGGAAGACACAAGGGGCCATAGAAGAACCAAACAGCTCTGCCTCTCTGACCACAGGACCCCATCCCAGGCATCACCATAAATTACAGTCTAGACAGAGAACAAATGTTAGGGGTGTGGCCAGCTCTGAACCTGGTCCCTCCTGATCATTTTTCTTCTGGTTGTTCTCATAATTACTTTGTCCCTGATGGTCTGACTGGTTTGGGCTACGATGGTGTCATGGGAGAAATGTTTCAGTCTGTTGTTTTGACCTTTCTTGCAGTTCCCCAAAGCCCTTTGTAAATCTCCTAATAAACTTCTCTCTTGCAAAGTAGATGTGATTCTCATTTGTATTCATTCTTTTCAAAGTGCACTCTCTGCCTATTTGCTTTGGATAAAGCCACATGAAAGCACGGAGGACTGAGTAGTTTAATTCTCTCCTAAAAGCCCTTTATCATCATTAATTAGCATTCATTAACACAGGGAGTCCTAACATCCTCTCAGTTCAGCTTGGAGCCAGTGTGTCCACTTGGGCAAGAGTTCTCATCTGAATATGATAAATGCACTCATTATGAGATCTTTGTAAAATCCAACGGTGGCTAACATATCTAGAAAGCTCCACTTCTTTCCTTAGTCTCTTTAAGATGGACAGGAGCTAACATTTATTAAATCCCAAGCAAGTGCCCAGAATAGTACAGATAATTTTTTCTCTTATTGATATACTGAGTAACAGAGATGAGAGTGATCTTAGAGTTTACCCTCTTAATGTCAGCTATTTCTGCCCATTGGGTAGAAAGGAAGAAAACAATGTGTCAAGAAGCACCTCATGATAATCCTGCAGAATTATCACCTTGGGAGATATGATGCTTCTTACAGCCCAAATCTCTCTGAGATTCCTTCAGAATCACTGAAGAACTCCTAAGAGTGAATAGGGCATCTTTTTAAATTTGAGTCATAGCCAACGGATTGTAAAGAGTTTCTCTATTCATTTGAATTAAGTAACCAGTAGGACTGCTTTTGTGTTGGGGAATCACAGCTTCTAAGATTCTTTTTTAAAAATTAATTGCTTTATTTAAGTACCATAGTTACAAAATTGTTTATTGTTGGGTTTCAGTCAAACAATGTACACCATCCTTCACTAGTGCACCCTTCCCACCACCAAGGTCCTCTGTTTCCCTCCCTTTTCTCATCTCCATCTGTCTCTAAGGCAGCCAATTTTCTTCCTCTCTCCTCTCTCTCTCTCTCTCTCTCTCTCTCTCTCTCTCTCTCTCTCTCTCTCTCTCTCTCTCACCCTCTTTCTCTCTTTCCCCCTCTCTTTCTCTTTCCCTTTTGACACTGTCATTTGCACCATTAATGGAGGGATGCCATGTGAATCACTTTCTCACCTTTCAACACTGAGTTCTTGTCCAGAGTGATCGGTTCCAACTATCATTGTCCTAGTAGACACTTCTCTACTCTAACTGCACTTGTTATTTTTTGTGGTGAGTTTTCTAGCCTGGGATGGACCTCCTGACCCTTAATTTTATTGTTTCGGGCCCGGAGAGATAGCACAGCGGCGTTTGCCTTGCAAGCAGCCAATCCAGGACCAAAGGTGGTTGGTTCCAATCCCGGTGTCCCATATGGTCCCCCGTGCCTGCCAGGAGCTACTTCTGAGCAAACAGCCAGGAGTAACCCCTGAGCATCGCCGGGTGTGGCCCAAAAACCAAAAAAAAAAAAAAAATTATTGTTTCTGGATATTGCTACCATACTATCTCTTGTTTTTCTTATATCCAACAAATGAGTGAGATTATTCTATCTTTTTCCTATCACTAATTTCACTCAGCATAATAATCTCCATGTCCATCTCTGGATAAGCAAATTTCATGACTTCATTTTTTCTAATGACTGCATAGTATTTCATTGTGTAGATATACCACAGTTCCTTTAGCCACTCATCTGACAGCAAGAGTTCTTCTTTGAAAAATAAACAAGATTGATTAACCATTATCAAGACTCACAAAAAAAGGGAGAGAGAGAAGTCCAGATTTCTTTAGAACCCAAAAAAATAATTGAATCTTAGCCTCTGCCAGTGTTGGAAGTGCCTTCTAGGCTGGATCTTCATATTTGACAGGGCTCTGTTGTCTGGCCCAGACCAAGGGTTCCCTTTATTGTGCATGCAGAGTTTGGTGAAAGGCCACAACTTTGGTCTTGAACCAAACTGATATTTGATTTTTTACTTCTTGAGATGAAGCTAATTTTATGTACTACTGCTGAGAGAATGCCTGATCCAATAGAGTGTTTAAACTCTTACCTACTCACACTCTCATTATTTCAGTATCAACTTGGTTGGTATTGATGTTGCTGGGGAGTCCTTGTGAAGATTTCAGCATGGAGTTACGAAACTGAGTGAGGTGCCATGTTTTCTCTGAACATCAACTGGCTTGTTGGCACTGCTCAGTTTTTCTTCTTTCAAGGCCAGTTTACTCTCTGAGATACTTCTAGGTCTGTACAAACATTCACATCAGTATAACCCAATGGTCGGCAAGCCGATGCTCGAGAGCCACATAGGCTCTTTACGCTTTTTTTTGTTTTTTTTTTTTTTTGTTTTTCGGGCCATACCAGTTTGATGCTCAGGGGTTGTTCCTGGCTAAGCGCTCAGAAATTGCCCCTGGCTTGGGGGGACCATATGGGATGCCGGGGGATCGAACTGCTGTCCTGATCCTTGGCTAGCGCTTGCAAGGCAGACACCTTACCTCTAGTGCCACCTCGCCTGCCCCAGACTCTTTACACTTTTTTATTGCTGCTCTTCTGTGGCCAGGTGGCAGCTCCAGGAGTCAGGACTCTGTCAGTGCATTCTGTCAGTGCGTTCTGTCAGTGCGTTCCCTGTGTGCAGCCCTGGTGGCCCGCTCCATATAGCTCTGATCAGAACCAAGGCCAATGTTCACATTAGTGTTTGTGACTTTATCAGTCATTGTCAGAATGTAGTTTTCTCTACATTGTAAAGCAAATTTTACGGAATTTAACGCTATCGATAAATAATATCATTCTAAAGTTTTTGTTTTATTAGTTGTGTTATTTGTATCCTCCTGACCTATGTGGATACTTGCATGCAGAATATTCTCAATAAAAACTTATTGAAACTAAAAACAGCATACCATCTTATGTATTTTCGGTTTTAAAAATGTGGCTTTCAAAATAAATTTCAATCGTGGTTTTAGCGAGATTTGGCTCAGTTGAAAGCAAAGGTTGCCCACCACTTGTATAACCCATCAGCCCTCCACAGCGCATAACAATCCCTCTCCCCCAATCCACCTCTTAGTATCAGTGGCCCCCCTAAACTCCTGGTTCTCTGACTGTCAGCCAGAAGGCAAATGGTCCAACCTGGCAAACAAAGAAAACCAACTTGAGTTTTGGTTTAACTGTGTAAGACATGAAACAAAATGTCAAGTCAGTGTAGAAGGGGGCCATATCTATGGGGGAGCTGGCTCTGGGAACACTATCCCAGGTATTTGTCTCTGTCATGACTTTTTCTTTGGTGGAGAAGAGGAAGCAGAACCAGGGACCAAACATTTTTCTCAGGCCAAAGCTGAATTGTTTTCTAAAGCCTTAAACCTCACCATTGTAGTAAGGCAATGCTACCATTTCCAGGGTTAAATGATAAAATCTTTCAAACATAGGATAGTGCAAAAATAACAAAGGCAGAGAGGCTTATATAGTTATAGGAGCATGGAACTGCATTCTCAGAATTTTATATTGTTATCAACAAACATTGAATTAATTCATTTTGATGAAAAAGTTTAAGACACTTAGAAATTTATGACTCAAGAAATGTTCATCTAAAAAAAAGAGAAATGTTCATCTAGGGCTGGGGAGATGCCTCGATGGGCTAGAGATCATGTTTTATATGCAGCAACCTGGGTTCAATTTTCAACACCAATGGGTTTGCTTTTCCCTAAGTGCGTAGCCTTTAGAGAAATGGAGAAATGGAGTGGGCAGACTTGTCACTCTCTCCTAAAAGACTTATTCTTGGTCCTACTTTGCTCTGATAGGCCTGTCTCCAAGCAGCAAGGTAGTAAGAGAACTTACCAGGAGGATTAAATAATTTAGGCAAGAGAAAAGTAAGTTGATCAAAAGAATAAAGGACACTATTTGGGCTGACCAGTGGAGGCATCTAGAGGAAGAATCTTGAGTGCTTTTGCAGAGAGCTTTGAATTTTGTTACTGGGCTGGTTAGGCAGGACATTTCTGCTCTCTATAGATTAGTTAATTCTGGGAGGTGGTTGAGTAAGAGATATGGAGTCAATTCTAAAAAGAGTGCATTGTATATAAAATGTTCGGAGACAATTATTTGATGAACTGTGTAAAAATATCAAAGAACTTTTGAGTCTTTCCTATCCTGGGAAAGTAGTGGAACCAATTTTAGAAGTCTGAGTGGTGGCATGATGCTCAGACAAGTTCAATGAACCAACTAGTGTGGGTCTGGAGGTGGGAGTGGGGGCATATCGAAGCTAGTTATAGAAATTAAGCAGCATAGTTGAGTGAATGGGGAGGCCTCTAGAGTTTTCTGGACAGCACCAGACTGGGTTAATATGTTGGGCATTTTAGATACAGAAATAAAGTCAGGCATTTTCTCGAGGGGCTGATGCTAGACTGTGTCAGTCCCTGAAACTGACTGTTCAGTGCAGGGATATCCCAGTTCCTATTTTGCTGAGTAGTATTAGGCAGGAAATTAGGAGAATATTAATTCTTAGTTCATTCTTCTTGACATTCTCTTCAACCTGAGGCTTTGGCCTATTCACAGTCAATTCATGAGTTATAGGAAGCTTGGTTTTCTTTTACCCATGACCTAATAGCTCACCTTCAGATCTGTTAACCTCAAGAGTGATCACCAGGGGTGAATGGCAATCATGACACAGGCTTTATTTCCAGAACAGCAAACTCAAGAACAATTTGGTGATTATGGAGACGCAAGGGCCTTCCTTGGGTACCCTGACAACATACTTTATTAGAAGACATATGTGAAATGTATGAATTGTCTTTCATAATTTCTTGACTGAAGTTTTATATTTTTTCTCTTGTACAGAAGTATTATATACATTAAAATTTTTTGGAAGGGGCCGGAGAGATAGCATAGAGATAAGGAATTTGCCTTGCATGCAGAAGGTCGGTGGTTAGAATCCCGGCATCCCATATGGTTCCCGAGCCTGCCAGGAGTGATTTCTGAGCATAGAGCCAGGAGTAACCCCTGAGTAACCCCTGGTTTTTGTGACCCAAAAACCAAAAAAAAAATTTTTTTTTGGAGAACAAAAAAGTGAGAAAAAGAGAGGAAAAATATTGATCATCCATCTTTTCTTTTTTTTCTGGACTTTGGGCCACACCCGGTGACGCTCAGGGGTTACTCCTGGCTATGTGCTCAGAAATCACTCCTGGCATGGGGGACCATCTGGGATGCGGGGATCAATCCGTGGTTCATCCTGGGTAAGCTGCGTGCAAGGCAAATGCCCTACCGCTGCGCCAAGGTTCTAGTTCCTGATCATTCATCTTTATAAAAAAGAATACAGATTTTGTTTGTGGGTCTTTTTTATCTCTTCATTGTTCTTATTGTGACCCTTTCTGTGTAACTTATTTTGGTGACTCTTGCTCTTAAATAGAGCATCCTTTGACTACTTGTCTTTATATGTTTCTCCAACAGATGAGATATAGTTCTTTATCATGTAGATAGCATTGTATTCAAGGTATTCTAAATTGTTGGTATGTTGGATAGAATTGTATCATTATTGTGTTTTTCTGTTGTTATCTTTATTTTATTTTGTTTTTTGTCTTTGGTGATGCTCATAACTTACATCTTGTTCTACACTCAAGTGGGTTTAGGGGACTAGATGGTATGCTGGGGTTCAAACCCAATTCAGCTGTATGGCAAACAGCCTACCTGCTATACTATAGCTCAAGACCCCAATATCATCATTGGCTTAAATAACAATTCAATTAGGGAGTCAACAAGAAACCTGAGTCAATATCACTGAGCTTTATCATTATATTCACTTTTTGTCTCATGATTTTGCCATACTGGATAGTTCTAACATTCATTTCTCCCTGGGATAACTATTACTATTATATTACTATTATTATTATTACTACTATATACTATTAATATTACATTACTATTTCTCTACTGTTCCCAACTCTTTTTTTCCCTATCTCTTGCTCTCTGGTGGAGGATTTCCAAAATTTTAGTCTCAGCTAAAATTAGTTCCTTGTTTCCACCCCATTCTTAGGCTCACTTCTTCAACTTGCACATTTGCAATTTAGAACACCCCTGTCATTTTTTTCTTTATTTAAACATCTTGATTACAAATATGATTGTGATTAGGTTTCAGTCATGGAAAGAACACCCCCCTTCACCAGTGCAACATTCCCACCACCAATGTCCCAAATCTCCCTCCATCCCACTCCACCCCCACCTGTACTCCAGACAGGCTTTCCAGTTCCCTCATTCATTCACATGATTATGGTAGTTCTCTGTGTAGTTATTTCTATAACTGCACTCACCACTCTTTGTGGTGAGCTTCATGAAGTGAGCTGGAAGTTCCAGACCTCCTCTCATTGTCTCTGAGGATTGTTGCAAAAATGACTTTTATTTATCTTAAAACCCATAGATGAGTGAGACTATTCTGTCTCTCTCTCTCTCTCTCTTCCTCTGACTTATTTCACTCAGCATGATAGATTTCATGTACATCCATGTATAGAAAAATTTCATGACTTCATCTCTCCTGACGGCTGCATAATATTCCATTGTGTATATGTACCACAGTTTCTTTAGCCATTTGTCTGTTGAAGGGCCTCTTGGTTGTTTCCAGAGCCTGGCTATTGTGAATAGTGCTGCAATAAATATAGGTGTGAAGAAGGGGTTTTTGTGTTGTATTCTTGTGTTCTTAGGGTATATCCCTAGAAGTGGAATAGCTGGGTCGAATGGGAGCTCAATTTTCAGATTTTGGAGGAATCTCTATATCGCTTTCCATAGAGGTTGGACTAGACGGCATTTCCACCAGCAGTGGATAAGAGTTCCTTTCTCTCCACATCCCTGTCAGCACTGATTGTTCTCATTCTTTGTGATGTATGCCAATCTCTGTGGTGTGAGAGAGTATCTCATTGTTGTTTTGATTTGCATCTCCCTGATGATTAGTGATGAGGAGCATTTTTTTCATGTGCCTTTTGGCCATTTGTATTTCTTTTTTTTATCAAAGTGTCTGTTCATTTCTTCTCCCCATTTTTTGATGGGATTAGATGTTTTTTTCTTGTAAAGTTCTGTCTTTGCCCTGTATATTTTGGATATTAGCCCCTTATCTGATGGGTGTTGGTAAATAGTTTCTCCCACACGTGGGTGGGTCTTGTATCCTGGGCACTATTTCTTTTGAAGTGCAGAAGCTTCTCATCTTAATGTATTCCCATTTGTTGATCTCTGCTTCCACTTGTTTGGAAAGTGCAGTTTCCTCTTTGAAGATGCCTTTAGTCTCAATGTCATGGAGTGTTTTACCGACATGTTGTCCTATATACCTTATTATATCATGTCTGATATCAAGGTCTTTAATCCATTTGGATTTTACCTTCCTACATGATGTTAACTGAGGGTCTATGTTTGTTTTTTTTGCAAGTGGCAACCAGTTCTGCCAGCACTACTTGTTGAAGAGGTTTTCCCTGCTCCACTCCTAAGTGCTTTTGCTCCTTTGTTAAAAATTAGGTGATTGTATGTCTGGGGAACACTGTCTGAGGACTCAAGCCTATTCTACTGATTTGAGGGTCTGTATTTATTTCAATACCATGCTGTTTTGATAACTATTGCTTTGTAGTACAGTTTAAAGTTGGGGAAAGTAATGCCTCCCATTTTTCTTTTTCCTAGGAGTGCTTTAGCTATTCAAGGGTGTTTATTGTTCCAGATGAATTTCATAAGTGTTTGATCCACTTCTTTGAAGAATGTAATGGGTATTTTTAAGGGGATCGCATTAAATTTGTACAGTGCTTTGGGGACTATTGCCATTTTAATGATGTTAATCCTGCCAATCCATGAGCAGGGTATGTGTTTCCATTTCCGTGTGTCCTCTCTTATTTCTTGGAGCAGGGCTTTATAGTTTTCTTTGTACAGGTCCTTCACATCTTTGGTTAAGTTGACTCCAAGGTATTTGAGTTTGTGTGGCACTAAAGTGAATGGGATTGCCTTCTTGATTTCCTTCTCTTCCCTATCATTGTTGGTGTATAAAAAGGCCATTGATTTCTATGTGTTCATTTTGTAGCCTGCCACCTTGCTATATGAGTCTATTGTTTCTAGAAGCTTTTTGGTAGAGTCTTTAAGGTTTTCTAAGTAGAGTATCATGTCATCTGCAAACAATGAGAGCTTGACTTCTTCCTTTTCTATCTGAATTCCCTTGATATCTTTTTCTTGCCTGATTGCTATACCAAGCACTTCCAGTACTATGTTGAAGAGGAGTGGTGAGAGCGAACAGCCTTGTTTTGTACCAGAATTTAGAGGAAAGGCTTTTAGTTTTTCTCCATTGAGAATAATATTTGCCATTGGCTTGTGGTAGATGGCTTCAACTAGATTGGGAAAGGTTCCTTTCATTCCCATCTTATTGAGACTTTTTTTTATCAAGAATGGGTGTTGGACCTTATCAAATGCTTTCTCTGCGTCTATTGATATGATCATGTGATTTTTATTTTTCTTGTTGTTGATGTTGTGTATGATGTTGATAGATTTATGGATGTTAAATCATCCTTGCATTCCTGGGATGAAACCTACTTGGTCGTAGTGTATGATCTTCTTGATAATGCATTGGAGATCACCCCTGTCATTTTCATCTTTGTTGTGATTTCAGCACTTGCAGCTCCAAAGACCAGGTAGTCCCAAGCTTTCTGTACCAGATTTCATTTTTCTTAAAGCACAGCTCACCAAGAAGGAAGTTCCATCATTATTCTGCTTAAAACATTCAGTGCTCCCCATTGCACTGAAGAGAAAACCTAACCTCAAGTATATGTGCATTATATTTAATGCAAAGATCCTTCTAAGTCTGAGAGAATAGAGATAGAGCTAAAAATATAGATTGATAGTTAGATCGGTAGATAGATAAATAGAGAATCACAAAAGTGGTGACAATGTAAGGTTCAAGTGGGAACACTCAGAGGAGAAACAGTTGACTTGTCTGATGAAGTTAGGAAAGAGAATGTTATTGACTCCTATGCAACATGCTTCCATGGAAGGGTCAGCTATCTCTATTGTAGTCTATGCTTAATATCTTAATGTTAACCTTAATTCTAGACCTAGTTTTACCCTCCTAAACAATGGGAACAATATCATTTTTGTAGAAGGCTCATGGTAATACATGAATTAGATCAACATATGGAAGGTGCCAAGCACCACTTTGGGACTGTCAGATACTCAACCCATTCTAGTTCCTTTGGATCATAGCAGGGACTATTTTTGCATAACTCACAGAGAAGTGTAAGATTTAGGTTCTTATTAAATCTGTATTATGTGGATTGGCATTGCCAGGGACTTGGATGTCATGGGGGGACCATGATTTTTTTCACCTTTGCTGAAGAGATTGATACCTTTGGACTTCTAACCTTGCAAAGCTTATCTGGTAGAGCAATGTTTCTGAGCCAGAAGCATGCCAAGAAGTTTGGAGGCAAGTGGCAGTCCTGTGTCTGCAGACCCACCCCATCCCACTAATGAAGGCCCTGGCTTTCATGTGCCCAGCTCTTTGAAGCCACAGTATGAAGCTCTTACCTCACTGACGCACAGCATGGAAGGAGTTCTGACCTAGGGAGAAGCCCGAGTCAAGTCTTTTATGAGGTGAGGGACTCTTCTGAGGAAACAACAAATTGAGGGGAAGGCCTTTTTACAATTCTCAGGTGAGTAAGAAGAAAAAGCCTGCCTTCCACATCCACACCCTCTATAGAGGGGATATAAATACTCTTAGAGGCAGGAGACCCACAACTCTCTGTTTCTATCTTCAGCTGGGCTACTTCTTCTGCCTGCACCATGCCTTACAATTGCTGCCTACCCAGCATGAGCTGCCGCTCCAGCTGCTCCTCCCGGCCCTGTGTGCCCCCCAGCTGTCATGGCTGCACCCTGCCTGGAGCCTGCAATATCCCCGCCAACATAGGCAGCTGTGGCTGGTTCTGTGAGGGCTCATTCAACAGCAGTGAGAAGGAGACCATGCAGTTCCTGAATGACCGCCTGGCCAGCTACCTGGAGAAGGTGCGGGATCTGGAGTGCAAGAACGCAGAGCTGGAGAATCTCATCCGGGAGCGGTGCCAGCAGCAGGAGCCCAATGTGTGCCCCAACTACCAGTCCTACTTCCGTACCATTGAGGAGCTGCAGCAGAAGGTGAGGGCGTGCCTGCACTACCTCTAGCAGGGAGCTGTAGAGAAAGAATGGGAAATATGATTAAGAAACAAAAATGTTGGGTTGGAGACTGGACTTCTGGCTATCCAGAGTTTTGGTTTCTTATTCTAGCTTCTAGACTGTTAGATCAGAGTATCTGCATAGTGGAGGCAGCTGCACTTTGCATAAATAAGCTGTAATTAAGTGTTGCCTCCTCAGGCTTGTACACATTTGCATTTCTAAGCTCTTGAAATGAGTACCCTGAGGTGAGAGGAAAAAAAAAGGGAGGCTCAGGAGTTTCTTAGTCTTTCCTCTGGACTTACACTTCCTTTAATTAAAAAATTTGGGGAAGAACACAGGAAGGTTTGGGCCATACCAGGTAGTACATAGTGTTTACTTCCGGTTTTGTGCTCCGGCATCACTCCAAGTGTTGCTTGGGGAACAGGGGATCAAAGTGGGTTGGTTGCCTTCATAGTCAGTGCCCTTAGCCCTTTACTATCTCAGCTTCTCTGGGGGCTTCTCAAGCCATTGATGTTTTCACTGCCATCCTCTTCTGAGTATCTCATGATCTTGATTCTTTGTCTTGACTTAGGGCTGCTGGATTTCTCCCAGGGCAGAAAGTTTAGTGAGGGATGTGATGATGGGCTGAAACCTGCTATCTTGCTTAGTTTTAGGGGTGTGGTGGTAAACTATCCAATCCTGGAGGGCTAGGAGGCATGCTGCTTTCAGGTCCTAGTCTCTCTACTGACTTTAGTCATTTCTCCCCATCTAAATGGAAAGGGAGGGGTCAATCCAGTGCTCTCAGATTGTGCCTTCTAGTCCTAGGACTGTGGCAGAGAAACAGCAGGTTTGACAAATACAAGTTATTAGTGTCTCAGCATTGCTTCTTAGGAAAGAAAAAAAAGAGAGCTTATTATTACTGAGATTTTCTTGCATATTATTTGGGTGGGGTTGGGAGGTTCCTGGCTAATGTGTAGGGAGCCTGGGTATTTTTTCTGGGAATTATTGGCAGGTAGGTTAATGCCAGGGTCCAAAAATGTGGTGCTATTTGGGCCCTTCAGTGACAAGGATTACTCAGACCCATTGATGATGTTTGGGAGCCCACAGAGCTGCATTTGGTGATCCCAGGTGATCCAAATAGGATTGGATGTATGTAAGACATGTACATACAAATCTTTGTACAATTTCCTTGACCAAACATATATTTAAAAATTTTAATTTCTCAACTACTTACTGATTATTCACTGATCATGGGCTGCAGTTAGTGAGCTTATATAAGACCTATTGTGATTTTTTTCATTCTGTTTCTTTTATATCAGTTACTAAGTAGAGATAATTGCTGGCTAAAACCCTCTAGATTTATTCAATAATGTTTGGCTCTCCTAGATCCTGTGCAGCAAGTCTGAGAATACCAGGTTGGTGGTACAAATTGACAATGCCAAACTGGCCTCTGATGACTTCAGAACAAAGTAAGTTGACCAGTGGAGAAAAGGGTCATTTTCCTTCTCCCTCCCTTTCTTTAAGCCTTTCTTCAAAACAAATCAACACTGACACTGCTCTAGAGTTCACTGGGCCATTATTTAGCAGAACTCAGAAATTCCTTCTCTAGATCTGGGCTCCTCTTTTTGCCTTTTCTTTGTAAGGTAGCTTCCTTCAATCCCATCTACTGTAGAAGCCATGATTCCCTGTTGTGGGAGGGGCATACATTTTGTAAATATTCTCTAAAGTTTAAAGGTTCCTCTGCTCCATTTAAAGGCACTGGTTCTTTGTTTCCTAAAAACTAATCAGTGGTATCTTCCTTTGGGAACTGGTGAACTGTGGTAGGGAAAGTCTGAAAGAACAAGATGGCTGTAAAGATCCCAAGTTCCAATTTCCAATTCTCTGACAAACCCCACCCAAACCCAACCCATGTCAAAGCCAGGCCTAATCCTGATCTCCTATATCACAGATACGAGACAGAGCTGGGCCTGCGGCAGCTGGTAGAATCAGACATGAATAGCCTGCGTCGTATCCTGGACGAGCTGACCCTGTGCAAGTCTGACTTGGAGGCCCAGGTGGAGTCCTTGAAGGAGGAGCTGCTGTGCCTCAAACAGAACCATGAGCAGGTGAGGTTTCCTGAGGCCTGCTTCCAAACAGCCAAGGGGTGAGGAGAGGTTCAGAGAGAGGCTCACCTTGCTGAGGAATCTAGTGTCCAAACAAAGAGAGATTGGATTTGCAGAGAATGAGTAATCAAAAAAATACATATATATCAGTGATAGGAGATTAGGATTTTCAGCCCACGGCAGGCATAGGAGTGAAGGAATGGGCAAGCTTTGTCATGAGCCAAGATCAGCAACCAAGTGGTACTTACAGATTCCTCCACTCCTGGTCCAAGCACAGAGGTCTGTGGAAAGGAGAGGCCAGAAAACCACACAGTGTGAGAGGGCTGAGTTGGGTTAGGATTTTGCCATTTGGTGTTGCCTAGAGGAGAAGCCAAATAGCTATTTGCTGTAACTGCGAAGTCAGCTGTAAAATAAAGGAAATGTAGATGTTTCTCTCAAATCTGAATTTTTTTAGGACAATAAATGGTTACAGTAAATACTGACCAAGCACCAACTTGCACCAGGCCTTGTGCTAAGAATCTGAGAACTCCAGAGATAGCTTTCATTTGATAGATGAAGAAATGAAGGCTTCCAGAAGCTTCCTGAAGTTTCCTATACTGAGTTGTGGTAAAGAAAGCCAGTTAAAATCTGATAAATCTAATCACCAAGATATGCTGGCCAGTGAGGAGAAAAGAAGTCAAATGACTACCTACATTTTCCTTTAGCAAAATCAACCCTAGTCAATGCAGATCACTAGTTAAATCAATTTAATTTCAGGGTACAGATTTAGAAGTAAATATTTCTATTTTCCTCTTTATCTGGATCCTGGATATTATTTTTTATTCCTTTTCTAGTGGGATAAGAGCTAAGATGCATTAGAGAAGACACTGGTCTGGGTGTATGGGAGAGCCAAAACTTTAAATCATGGCCTAGCACTTCTAGTCAAATCATGCTCACCACCTCTGTAAATAGGGAGGGAGATATTGAATCAAGGCGAAAGAAACCCTCCACAGAAATTATTTGGTAAAGGAAATACATAGTGTTATCACTAATCTGGAACCTAGCCTATAAGTGAACCCAAGTGAACAGGAACTGTTGAAGGTTGAAGAATGAGAACAAAATGGATTGTGTTATCTAAGGGAAGATATCTGGCACACTGTAATAATTAAAAAACTTCCCCTTCCTCTGCAGGAGGTCAATAATCTTCGTTGCCAGATCGGAGACCGCCTCAACATCGAGGTGGACGCTGCTCCCACTGTGGACCTCAATCGTGTGCTCAATGAGACCCGATGCCAGTATGAGGCCCTGGTGGAGACCAACCGCAGGGATGTGGAGGAATGGTTCACCACCCAGGTGGGCACCTCAGATTTAGGACTCACAGGACCAGAGACCCCTGAGAACCCTGAGCTCTGACACTGTCCTCCTTCCTTTGCATTTGCAGACTGAGGAGCTGAACAAGCAGGTGGTGTCCAGCTCAGAGCAGCTGCAGACATGCCAGGCAGAGATCATTGAGCTGAGGCGCACGGTCAATGCCCTGGAGATTGAGCTGCAGGCTCAGCACAACCTGGTGAGTATGGCTGGATTCTCCTGGGATGAAATAGGGGATTGCAATGGGAGTCACTGTGGGTTTTTAGGGCTTGTGAGGCTTCTCTGGGCAGCTGTGAGATCCGTCCTATCTTTCTCAACACAGAGGGACTCCTTGGAGAACACTCTGACAGAGACAGAGGCCCGCTACAGCTCACAGCTGAACCAGGTACAGTGCATGATCACCAACGTGGAATCACAGTTGGCTGAGATCCGCAGTGACCTGGAGAGACAGAACCAGGAGTACCAGGTGCTGCTGGATGTGCGTGCCCGGCTGGAGTGTGAGATCAACACCTACCGGTGTCTGTTGGAGAGCGAGGATTGCAAGTGAGTAAATCTGAGAGTAATCAAATTTCTCATGAGGCACATTAGTTTTCTGTGTACATGAAAAAATCTTCCTGATAGGGATGAATTTAGAAGGAATTTGATGAAGAATGGCATTCTTACACAAGAATATTTTTACAGTTAGGTTGCATAGATTCCTTTAAGTCTTGTTTTAATTTGTGCCAACTTACCCTAATATTGTATTTTTATGTTATTCACTTTTTTTTTTTAAACTTCAGGCTCCCCTGCAATCCTTGTGCCACGACCAATGCATGTGAGAACTCCTCTGGGTGCTGTGTCCAACGTCCTCGGTGTGGACCTTGCAACACCTTTGTGTGTTAGAAGTGCATAGTACCAAAATGAGAAGGACTTTCAGGCCTCATCTCAGCTCTGTTTTATCTAGACCTATCCAACAGGGACCACATTTTGGTCAAAGAAGAAAGTTTTATCAACACCAGCTTGCTGGTGTTCACTTGAGCTTTCCATTGAATCCCCTGGTTTGATCCTTTAACACAAGATACAGGCTTTAACCTACCAGCTCACCTGAGCCAGACAAAAATTAACAACAGGATCAAGGACAAATGATGATCACAAAGACAAGCGCAGAATGTTATGCTGTAACATGTTTAAATGTGATTTAAAAGTAATTACATTAAGTGTGACAGAGATGAAGGGCACCATATGGAACAGAACATAGAAGAATTCTTCCTTGTCAATATTTTGGTCTTTGGAAATGCCATATTGAGGCCTTGATAATCCTCCTAATAAACTTTTATTCTGGTACAAACATGCTAGTTATCATTTTCACTTATTGATTTCAAGAGTAGGTGTTTTATAAATAAAAAAAACATCATGTCTTTTATCACATGAATGGGTCATTCACCCTGACAGTCAATAATTGCCCTCAAAGGAAAAATCTCATCAGACATCATCCACCTACAAATATGAATTTTATGTTGAAGAAGGAGTAGGTAGAAAAGGGAAAGGTAGCTCTTGCCAGGATATCTTTAAATCTTTCAATTAAGCTCTTCAGATGGAATTTGTCAGAGAATTATGGAGCTGGGTCAACACCAGGGGAAAGTAGTTGTCAAAGTAGTTGTCTCTTGGCAACCTGACAGTATTGTCAACTTGAAAGAACTGTGAAAAATATGCTCAGTCAATTATATTTTTCTGTTTACATTTCCATGGGTCAGAAAGCTTGTCTGCATGGCCATCAAAAATCAAGCAAAGATTATTTATTAGTTTTTTAAAAATAATTTTTATTGTGATCAAATCGAATGCCAAGTCTTTTTAGTAATATTTAAGGTACATAGTGACAAAGAATCAGGGCCATTCTCACCACCAGTGTTGTCCTTCCTCCACCCCTGTTCCCAGCATGCATCCCATATCTCCCACCTTTGCCCATTGGACGGCTAGTGTGAGAGATCTCCTTTGTGTATAGCTTGCTATAGGTTGGGTATGGATTATGGTGTCGTTGACTTTGGGTTTGGTGCTTAAGTCTGATCATTTTTTATTTCCACTCAAGTTCATACGACTAGTTGTTCCTGGTACTATCCATTCCCCCCCCCCAAAGTTGTGAGGAAGAACAAGATTATTCAGATTCTGTGGTTCTATTAGTTTTAAGTGCAGTTGTGCTCAGGAGTTACTCCTGGCTCTGCACTCAGGTATCATTGTTAGTGTACTTGGAGCCTATTGCTACAGTGCTGCAATGCCTATTTTTGTATCTAAGAATCTCATAGTGGTTTGCTAAAAATGCAGAACTATACTGTAATCATATCCAGACCTTCAAATTTTATATATTACAAATGATCAAACCTGAGTGTTTAAAAAAGTTTCATTTAAAATCATATTCCTCTCACCCAAGCATTCTTCCTGTTGATATCTTCTTTCATGTCACATTTAATCATGACCTTTGGAATAGCCATTATTTTCCCTTTAATAATAAAAACATAATTTTTAAATGTTTATAACTAATGAATTACTCCTTAAATATTTTATTATACATGCATTAAGTATATTTTATGGCACAAATAATACCTAAAAGTTTAGCATGTATGATCATTATAATATGCATAAAAATAAATTGACATATTGGGTATGTGTGCTCCAAGTTTTCCTAACAAGGTTGTCAGATGTAATTATATAATAGTGATGATGTAGCTGTGTCTTCCTCAATACCTTCTATGTGGTATATACCCAAAACATGTCATTTCATATTGACATATTGGTGGACATTCTTTGAAATATATGATTAAAGACTGGTGAATTTGGTTTGGATCAATAAGAGTCTTCAGTTTCACAATTAGGATCTAATGAGAGAGGTACACACATATAGACTTTCTGGACATGTAAATTAACACCACAGGTCTCTACTGTGTGAAACTGTGCCCTGAAACACTGAAACACTGCACAGTTCTCTTTCCTTTCTTCTTCTTCTTCTTCTTCTTCTTCTTCTTTTTTTTTTTTTTTTTTTTTTTTTACAGTTCTCTTTTCAAGTTGTTTTGGTATGCTCGTGTAAAGCAAGTACCTACAAGTCTCTCTATAATACCAATTCTCAGAATCTCTGTGCTGCCCTTCTCTAGCCCATGACAGACTCCTGTCCCATAATTCTCCATGTCCTCCCAGTTGCAGTGTCTGCCTGGGTCAAGGTCAAGGTGCTCCTTCCCAGAAGAGTTACTTGATAGTCCAGGCTCCCCACTTGGGTAATCAGTATATATATCTCAAATATATCTTTTGGAAGGTTTGTTTTAGGGCCACACATGAAGTGATCCAGACTTACTCCTGGCGTGGCTTGGAGAGATCAGGGGATAATGATTCTAGTGATCAATTCAGGTTGTCTGTGAACAAAGCAAGTGCCCTACCGATTGTATTATCAATCCTGTCCCCCCCCTAAAACTCCACATTTTTTGAAGTGTAAGTTGATAGGTTTAGGCACATGTATACATCCATGTACAATGCACAAATGCACCCACTATCCTGCCAAATTTTCTGGGTTTCTTTTTCAATTCTTCTATAGGTCTATTATTTTATAAAAGAGAAAATTTAATTTTAAGAATAGATTGAGTGAGAATTCAAGCTACTTGGTCCTCTTTTATTTTTACACATAAGAAGCCTGGCAAGGCATAAAAACCGGCTATCCTTTGCAAAAGCTGGCTCCCTGTGTGTGACACCAGGCGGGGAAAATCCGCGAAAGTACACCGGCCCAGTGGGGCTCAGCTGTGAAAGACTGTGAGTGTGACCTGTCTATGTCTGTCTACTGTCCTCTTGCGTGAAACTCTTGCGAGTGGGGCAAAAAGAGCCTCCAGAAACCTCGCTCGCCCAGACGCCATTTTCAGGGAGGGACTTCAGAGCATAAAAACCGGCTATCCTTTGCAAAAGCTGGCTCCCTGTGTGTGACACCAGGCGGGGAAAATCCGCGAAAGTACACCGGCCCAGTGGGGCTCAGCTGTGAAAGACTGTGAGTGTGACCTGTCTATGTCTGTCTACTGTCCTCTTGCGTGAAACTCTTGCGAGTGGGGCAAAAAGAGCCTCCAGAAACCTCGCTCGCCCAGACGCCATTTTCAGGGAGGGACTTCAGAGCATAAAAACCGGCTATCCTTTGCAAAAGCTGGCTCCCTGTGTGTGACACCAGGCGGGGAAAATCCGCGAAAGTACACCGGACCAGTGGGGCTCAGCTGTGAAAGACTGTGAGTGTGACCTGTCTATGTCTGTCTACTGTCCTTTTGCGTGAAACTCTTGCGAGTGGGGCAAAAAGAGGCTCAGAGGAGCACGGCCGCTCCGCTTCGCTACGCGGCCGTGCACTCTTTCTAAGGAAAGAACTCCATTGCAACAAGAAGGAAAAATCACACTAAGAACGGCGCTATATCACAGAAGCAAACATTTCTCTCTGGACTGTCTTCTCTGTTGCATGCTCGGGCCTAAGATTTGACCCAGTGTGAGGCTTCATCCACGGAGGACTCCCCTCCCTTAGAGGCAAGTCAGCCCATCCAGAAAGGGAGGAGCCAGAGGAGTGTGCTGCCTACATCATATAGACAATGAATACCACCACAACACGTAGAAAAACCCACAATACAAGTGTGACAATGGGGAAACAACGCAGGCCAGCATCAGACATAGAGAATGAAGATGACAATTCTGAGGACCAGATAATGACTGAACAACTAATCAACCTCTCCGATAAGGACTTTAGACTAGCAATATGGAAGGTGCTCAACAGACTCCAAGAAACCATGGATCGAGTTGAACAGAACACTAATAAGAACCAAGAAAATATGAAGGCAGAAATGACAAAACTCCAAACTGAAATAACATGTCAACTAACAGGACTGAAAAAGTCAGTAAACGAAGTGAATGACAAAATGGATAAGCTCTGGGACAGGGTATCAGAAGCTGAGAATAGACTTGGTGCTGTGGAAGATGAGATACATAACAATTCCATACAGCAGGAGAGATTGGACAAAAAACTTAAAGCAAATGAGCAGACAATGGAAAAATTAGTCAAAGAATGGGAACAGATGAAAATAGAAGTCTATGATAAGATCAACAGAAACAACTTAAGAATCATTGGAGTCCCAGAGACCCAGGAAGAAAATTCCCAGGAAGAATCAATGGTCAAGAACATCATTAAAGAGAAACTTCCAGAGCTAAAGAATATATGTGATCAAATCCTGCATGCCCGAAGAGTACCAACCAAAAGAGACCCCAGAAAAACCACCCCAAGACACATCCTGGTCACAATGACAAATCCCACAGATAGAGACAGAATTCTGAAAACAGCAAGATCAAAAGGGGAAATCATGTTCAAGCAAGCTTCCCTGAGATTTACAGCAGACCTGTCACCAGAAACGCTCAATGCCAGAAAGCAATGGTGGGATATTGTGACAAGACTGAATGAAATGAATGCTTCACCCAGAATACTATACCCAGCAAAACTCACTTTCCGGTTTGATGGAAGAATACATGGTTTCACAGACAAAAAACAGCTCAGAAACTTCACAGACACAAAACCAGTCTTAAGAGAAAAACTGAAAGACCTAATCTAAGACAAGACTACCCAAAAGACACACCAAATTTTGAAATAAAGATGGCGTTAAATCCCAGGACAATTCTTTCTCTCAACGTCAATGGACTAAATGCACCAGTTAAGAGACACAGAGTGGCTAAATGGATCAAAAAACTCAATCCAACCTTCTGCTGCCTACAAGAAACGCACCTGAATAGTCAGAACAAACATAGACTCAAAATAAAAGGCTGGAGAAAAGTTATCCAAGCAAACAACACCCATAAAAAAGCTGGAGTGGCTATACTAATATCAGATAATGCAAACTTTATACTCAGGAAGGTTGTAAGGGACAAAGACGGACATTTTATATTAATCAAGGGGTACGTAGAGCAGGAAGAATTCACTCTCCTAAACATATATGCACCGAATGAGGGGCCAGCAAAATATTTAATACAACTGTTGACAAATCTGAAAAATAATATCAACAACAACACAATAATTGTGGGGGACCTTAACACGGCTTTGTCAACACTGGACAGGTCAACCAGACTGAAACCCAACAAGAATATACTAGACCTGAGGAGAGAAATGGAAGAAAGAGGCCTAGTGGATATATATAGGACACTCCATCCCCAGAAACCTGGATACACATTCTTCTCCAATGTACATGGGACATTCTCCAGGATAGACTACATGCTGGCACATAAAACATACCTCCATAAGATCAAGAGGATAGAAATTTTGCAGACTACCTTCGCTGACCACAAGGCTCTGAAATTATTTGTGAACTCCAAAGGGACTCAGAAGAAACACTTTAACACCTGGAAGTTAAACAGCCTCATGCTCAATAACCAGTGGGTCCGAGATGAAATCAAGGAGGAAATAAAAAGGTTCCTGGAAACAAATGACAATAAAGACACAAACTCTCAGAACTTATGGGACACAGCAAAAGCAGTACTGAGAGGAAAATTTATAGCTTTGCAAGCACACATCAGGAAGGAAGAAGGAGCTTACCTGAGTAGCTTAATGACACAGCTAATAGAACTAGAAAATGCTCAACAAAAGGACCCAAGAATAGGAAGACAGAAGGAAATAACAAAGTTGAGAGCAGAAATCAACGAAGTGGAAACTCAAAAAACAATTCGAAAGATCAACGAAAGCAGAAGTTGGTTCTTTGAAAAAATAAACAAGATTGATAGACCACTGGCAAACCTAACAAAGAAAGAGAGAGAGAGAAACTTGATAACTCGTATCAGGAATGAAAAAGGAGAGATCACTACTGATATGACAGAGATTCAAAGGGTAATCAGAAACTACTTTGAAAAACTCTACGCCACTAAAAATGAGAACCTGGAAGAAATGGATAAATTCTTGGACTCTTATAATCTTCCACGGTTGAAGGAAGAGGATGTAGCATATCTAAACACCCCCATCACCATTGATGAAATTAAAACAGTAATCAAATGTCTGCCGAAAAACAAAAGCCCAGGTCCAGATGGATTCACTAATGAATTCTATCAAACTTTCCAAGAGGAACTACTGCCAATCTTGGCAAGACTCTTTCATGAAATTGAACAAACAGAAACACTTCCAAATAGCTTTTATGAAGCCAACATCACCTTGATACCTAAACCAGACAGAGACGCTACCAAAAAAGAAAATTACAGACCAATATCACTGATGAATGCAGATGCAAAGATCCTCAACAAAATCCTGGCAAATAGGATTCAATGCCTCGTTAAGAAGATCATCCACTACGATCAAGTAGGTTTCATCCCAGGAATGCAAGGCTGGTTTAACATCCGTAAATCTATCAACATAATACACAACATCAATAACAAGAAAAATAAAAACCACATGATCATATCAATAGATGCAGAGAAAGCATTTGATAAGGTCCAACACCCATTCTTGATCAAAACTCTCAGCAAGATGGGAATGGAGGGAACCTTTCTCAATATAGTGAAGGCCATCTACCACAAGCCAGTGGCAAATATTATCCTCAATGGAGAAAAACTGAAAGCCTTCCCTCTAAATTCTGGCACAAGACAAGGCTGTCCTCTCTCACCACTCCTATTCAACATAGCACTGGAAGTACTTGCTATAGCGATTAGGCAAGAAAAGGATATCAAGGGAATCCAGATAGGAAAGGAAGAAGTCAAGCTCTCACTGTTTGCAGATGACATGATACTCTACTTAGAAAACCCTAAAGACTCTATCAAAAAGCTTCTAGAAACAATAGAATCATATAGCAAGGTGGCAGGCTACAAAATTAACACACAAAAATCAATGGCCTTTCTATATACCAATAGTAATAAGGATGAAATGGACATTAAGAAAACAACCCCATTCACAATAGTACCACACAAACTCAAATATCTTGGAATCAACTTGACTAAATATGTGAAGGACCTATACAAAGAAAACTATAAAACTCTGCTCCAAGAAATAAGAGAGGACACACGGAAATGGAAACACATACCCTGCTCATGGATTGGCAGGATTAACATCATCAAAATGTCAATACTCCCCAAGGCATTATACAGATTTAATGCCATCCCTCTAAAGATACCCATGACATTCTTCAAAGAAGTGGATCAGACACTTTTGAAATTCATTTGGAACAATAAACACCCTCGAATAGCTAAAGCAATCATTGGGAAAAAGAATATGGGAGGAATTACTTTTCCCAACTTTAAACTGTACTACAAGGCAACAGTTATCAAAACAGCATGGTATTGGAATAAAGATAGGTCCTCAGATCAGTGGAATAGGCTTGAATACTCAGAAAATGTTCCCCAGAGATACAACCATCTAATTTTTGATAAAGGAGCAGGAAATCCTAAATGGAGCAGGGAAAGCCTCTTCAACAAGTGGTGTTGGCACAATTGGATAGCCACTTGCAAAAAATTAAACTTAGACCCCCAGCTAACATCATGTACAAAGGTAAAATCCAAATGGATTAAAGACCTCGATATCAGCCCCAAAACCATAAGATATATAGAACAGCACATAGGCAAAACACTACAGGACATTACAGGCATCTTCAAGGAGGAAACTGCACTCTCCAAGCAAGTGAAAGCAGAGATTAACAGATGGGAATATATTAAGCTGAGAAGCTTCTGCACCTCAAAGGAAATAGTGCCCAGGATACAAGAGCCACCCACTGAGTGGGAGAAACTATTCACCCAATACCCATCAGATAAGGGGCTAATCTCCAAAATATACAAGGCACTGACAGAACTTTACAAGAAAAAAACATCTAACCCCATCAAAAAATGGGGAGAAGAAATGAACAGACACTTTGACAAAGAAGAAATACGCATGGCCAAAAGACACATGAAAAAATGTTCCACATCACTAATCATCAGGGAGATGCAAATCAAAACAACGATGAGATACCACCTCACACCCCAGAGAATGGCACACATCACAAAGAATGAGAATAAACAGTGTTGGCGGGGATGTGGAGAGAAAGGAACCCTTATCCACTGCTGGTGGGAATGCTGTCTAGTTCAACCTTTATGGAAAGCGATATGGAGATTCCTCCAAAAACTGGAAATCGAGCTCCCATACGATCCAGCTATACCACTCCTAGGAATATACCCTAGGAACACAAAAATGCAATACAAAAACCCCTTCCTTACACCTATATTCATTGCAGCTCTATTTACCATAGCAAGACTCTGGAAACAACCAAGATGCCCTTCAACAGACGAATGGCTAAAGAAACTGTGGTACATATACACAATGGAATATTATGCAGCTGTCAGGAGAGATGAAGTCATGAAATTTTCCTATACATGGATGTACATGGAATCTATTATGCTGAGTGAAATAAGTCAGAGAGAGAGAGAAAAACGCAGAATGGTCTCACTCATCTATGGGTTTTAAGAAAAATGAAAGACATTCTTGCAATAATAATTTTCAGACACAGAGAAAAGAGCTGAAGTTACAGCTCACCTCAGGAAGCTCACCACAAAGAGTGATGAGTTTAGTTAGAGAAATAACTACATTTTGAACTGTCCTAATATTGAGAATGTATGAGGGAAATGTAGAGCCTGTTTAGGGTACAGGCGGGGGTTGGGTGGGGAGGAGGGAGATTTGGGACTTGGGTGATGGGAATGTTGCACTGGTGATGGGTGGTGTTCCTTTTATGACTGAAACCCAAACACAATCATGTATGTAATCAAGGTGTTTAAATAAAAAAAAAAATTATGCATTAAAAAAAAAAAAAAAAAGAAAAGAAAGTGAACGAATAATAAAACTTTATTAGTTTCAGAAAAATATAAGGACAGTTTATTAAATTTGAATTGAAATGAAGTGTTCTGTTGACAGCAAGAATAAAAAAAAAAAAAAAAAAAAAAAAAAAAGAAGCCTGGCAAGATGATGGAGAAAAGCAAGGTCTAAAGCCAATGGTATGGGATTTTCAGAGTTTGCATAAGTGATGTAAGCACATCTATTTCACACTTATTATGTATACATTATATATGTGAGAGAACAGTGAATTAAAGTCATTCCATAGAAGGCAAAACTGAGCCAAGAGGTAAGAAAACCGATCACATTCATGGATCGAGACATCCTGTTTTTATTTTTAAGCCAATAGTATTTCCTTTCTAATTTCCACAACATTTTCTGTGCTTATGTAAAGAAAAAACAAAACAAAACCCAAAAAACAAACCTGCTTCTCTTCTCCCCCTGTTTTTATACATTTTATTTGTATCCTCTAGATAGGGGCTCCTGCCTTTTTTTTTATAGAACCTTGGGACATGAATTACTTTGTTTTACCTCATATTTATGTGCCTTTCTACTAATTGAGAAAAGAAGAATAAGGTGAATGGGGTCCAGGGGCCAAGTGGTCTCACATGCTTTGGTGGAAAAATAAATCAGAACTAATTACCCAAGCCAAAGTCAATGACAATAGAATTAAGAGACCCAAAGTATAACTTAACAATCTAAAATTAAATTGGACCTGTTAGCCAGGGGGTTAAGGACAGAGGTATGGAAACTTTGGTAGAGTGAGGTCAACACTGGTGGTGGGAATGGCCCTAATTCATTGTCACGATATGCCTGAAATACAACTATGAAGGACTTGTAATTCACAATGGTTTCAATAAAAAATTAAAAAATCTTAGAATGAAAAGAAAACCTGTCACAAACAGCCATCAGTAGTGGACAGGTGTTCACACTCTCACTCTCAAACCTGGCTCTTCTTCCCTCACATCTGTGCTGTGTTGGTGACGAGGATTTGGCATAGATTCCTACAACCCTACAACCCCCCAATTCTTCAAGGCTCCCTTCATGCTCTTACATCCTGAATGCGATTCAAAGTTCACTCAGAACTGGAAGTGACCTGTCTTAGAACTGAACGATGTCATCCTTGATCAAGCAAGTATCAGATAGAAAAATTGAGTGGAAAGTTGAGTGGAGGAAGGATCATGAATGATGGTAAAGGTCAGATGCCTTATTCAGTTTTTGTGTGTTTGAAAGAAGAGTTACTATTTTTCAAAGCTGCTTACAACTCCCATCAAATTAAAAAGGTGGCTAAGAGATGTTATGACCATAACATGGCCTGTCCTTTATTGAAAAATGCACTCTAACATTAGGAGGAGGGCTGGTGCCAGCAAATGGCTACCTGCCATTATCTGACCTGGTACAGGTGTGCTGCACAAGTACATCCGCTCCCATGTTCCCACAAGCAGGAACAAGCCCAAGTGTGACATGTCAAGAGCAGGAGATAGACACATGTCTCAGTCAGGCATCCTTGTCAGATGTTCAGACCTGTTCTTGACTGGACACGTGCCATGGGCACACACACAGTGAGGACTCATGGTAGTAGAGAGGCAGTGGGAAACCTGGAGTGTGATCAATGTGATCAGAGAGTGGGGTGCATGCCTAAAGCTTTATATTTACAGAGAAAAGGGAAAGAGGATGCATCTAAAGCAAGTGGACCCACAGGAAAAAAATGTTAAAGGGTATTTCGATTCAGATAGGGACATAGCATACCTGATCTTGTCAAAGTGTAAGGAGGGACTTTTGGAAAAATATTCATTCAGGCTCTGGTTCAGGGGCGGTGCCATGGCAGTTAGGGCAGTTTCAAGTATGTGCCTGGTATTGAGATTGGCTCTTCATGACTGTGTATCTTGAACAGAGGTGCAGAAACACAGGTGGACTGGTGGGAGGATGAGAAGGGAAGGATCCAGAACTTTGCAGGTGAGATAAGAAGGTACTCTACTGGCAAAACTGGATCTAGATCTAATGGTTGGACATCAAAGACTTTAGAAAGGACATTTGCTGGCTGTTTATGGGAAGGATTGCAAATTTGCTCTAGGCTTGGTGCAGAAAGAGGAAGGGAAGAAGTCAGGGAGTGGGGAGAGATAGAAGGCAATCTAACTAGTACCAATGTCTTTTTCTGGAAGGGTCCCCAAGCATTTACTCAGGGAATCTGGGGCTACTCCCAATAATACTCAGCTCAGCTTTGTGGCCCTGAGAGTTCAATGCTTGGACCTAGCAATGCTCAGAGATCACCACAGATACATCTGGCTGACAGGAGCATGTGGTATGGGAGACCAAACTTAAGACATCATACTAGACATGCACACTAGACATGCATACTAGGCGTGTGCTTCTGTCCTTTGATGCACTTTCCATTTTTGGCCACTGCTTTGACCCTGTTAGAAATTTTAACAAGTGGCCATTGTGGTTCTACGTTAGTTACTACCTTGCCTTTGTCTCCCAGTTTTAGTGTCTTGCTCTCCCCTTGGCTTTGACAAATGATCCAGCTTGTCTGTTTCTGATCTTTGGTGCTTATGGGGCACTCTTTTCGCATTTTCTTGCCCCCTTTCTCTTAGCTTTCCTCAGCCAGATCACTAGAAACCTGAATGTGCCAAAGGAGAAGTAGACTAAAGACCCTCAATATCTGGTCACAGACCAAGAAACATAGTCTGGCAAGCAGTGCCAATGACGTGTCTTGGGTTACTACACCAACCGTCTCCCTCCTGCTTCTTGTAGCTGGTTGCTCTTGTCCCTAACATAAAGCCATGGCAGCATAGATAACAATATATGGAGATAACTCTAGGTCTGTTTTAGCTAGACAGACCCTCAATTCAGGCAGTTTGAATGAGAGTAAAGGATTTTTGGCACACCTTTTTTGGGGGGGTTGTTTTATTTTGGGGTCACATCTCATGGTGCTCAGAGATTACTTCTGACTCTGTGCTTAAGGGTCATTTTTGGTTGGGCTCATGAAACCAGGAGTGCCAGAGATCTAACCCAGGTTGACCATGTTCAAGACAAGCACCCTTTTCACTGTATTATTTCTCCATACCCAGAATTTTTATATATCTTAACTGAGCCTTGTGGTGCCTCTTATAGCAGACTCCAAAGAGGCATAATGTTTAATTAATATTAACCTGAATATCTGAAATCAGTAAATCATTCAAGGCTGATGAAGAGAGCTTGTGGGGCTGCTTGGACAGTGTTACATGGGGAAATGTATCTGGAGTTTATGGGGAAAATGATACTGTCTGTGTAGGGCTGTGAGCACATATTCATCTCTTTCAAATGAGAAGAGAATAATCCTCCTCTGCTTAGCTTTGACACTGCAATTTTTGAGGACAGATGTGTCATTCTTACATGAATAACCAAGACACAAGATTGGACATGAAACTTCAGAGGGGAAGATATTTGGTGATAAGAATAGGAGTTCAGAGTACAACTTTTAAATTAAGCTCCATTTTTTAAAGGACATATGGAAAAAAATGAGAGTGGGTTGGTCACACAAAGGTTAAATCCATGCCTAAGTTTTTCTCTGTTCTGCTGGAGGCACTTGAGCACAGATCAGGAAAACTGCCTGTCATGCCTGTGTTCCAGCGTGGCCCCGTTACAAAGCCAAGACTTGAAAGCTCGACTTTTCTCTTCGCAAAGGCTCATTATCTTTTGCCAAACATACCACCTATCAAAGCTGATGAAGTAAGGAATACATTTTAGAACCTTCTGGATTATGATAAGTACCAGGGCATATCTGAAGAATATTTTCTTCTTCTCTAGATAAGTTTTTACTGATAATAAAGACAGTGAAAAGGTGAACTTCTTGGCTGAAGAAAGGAGTCTTATCAAACACAATCATCACAGTAAAATAAGTTTACAAAATTAATGGGCTACTTGTAGTCAAAAAAACAAACTTGTATGTACTTTTGAAATGCTAACGGTATGTATAGACATATATATTACATGTTGAAATCAGCATTGTGCTTATCTTAGGGAAAAAGAAATTGGAATAAAGGGACATAAAAATAAAACTTCTCCATGTTTAATGATGAATTTACCTGATATTAAAAATCCACTTAAAGCTAATGTGAAAAAAAATCAACAACCACTAATTTTGAGTAGAAAAGTACATATTTTATTTTTAAACCTCATGTTTACAAGCATGATTATAGTTGGGTTTCAGTCATAAAAAGAACACCCCCCCCTTCACCAGTGCAACACTCCCATCACCAATGTCCCCATCACCCCCCCCCGCCTCTATTCGAGATAGGCTTCTGAAAGTACATATTTTAAAACTGTTTTCTCTGTTCTTTGTATTGCTCTGATATCTAATGCTTCACTTTTAAAATGTATTGTATTGCTATCAAAATAAGACAGAACACAGCAGAATTGGGTGGAGAAGCAAGTTGATCTCCTTTTAGTCAAAGATGACTGTGATAATCCTGGGTATTAAACCTATAAATCATAATGACATTGCTTTTTACCTGATGGAAATAGAAGAATATAAACTCTTGTATTTATACTGGGCACCCATAGCCACAGACACAAAGTGAAAGCAAATGATTTACACACACCCCTAGATACTTGTGATCTAGTATTTGTGTCATGTTACCTTCCAAACTTAGTATGATAAAAAGCAAGGAAAAGAAGTGAGTCAAAGGTCACTCTTTAAAAATTTTGATTGTTTTATTACAGGAAATGTAGGGTTCTCTTGTTATGTTCTATAACACTCAAGCACAATGAATACTTCTATGAGGAAGAGGCAAGTGTCAAATTCCAAGACAAATCCAGCAAAACTCAACCAGAGAAGCCTTCAAAAAGCTAGTGTGCAGTTACTAAGAGCAATCACTTTTGCCTCTAAGATATTAGTCTTCCAGAGATCTTATCTTAGGATTCCTGGTCAGAATGAACTGTTCCTTTCCAAATACAAAGTTTTAATCTTAAAAACACTTTCCAATGATACCATTTCTTAACAGAAGTTAAGTTAATGGAAGTAGGCAGAAAATTGGAGGTTGTAGAGAACAACGGTTAAATTGATGTGTAAACCAGACAGGGCTAAGGAATGTCCAAGAAGCTTCTAGAGGTTATTTCTAGATGAGATATGATTGTGTTTCTGAAAGAGACTAGCATTAGAGTCAATACATTGAATAAAGAAAATTGCCCTCTTACCAAAATGGTGGGTATAAGCCAATCCACTGAGAGCCTGACCGGAACAAAGAGGCTGAGGAAGGGTAAATTGACCCTGCTTGAACTGGAACAGCTATCTCCCTGCCAAGAACACTAGTGTTTCTCACTTTCCAAATAGTCTCCAAACAGGCTCCATCACATCACCTGTTTTCCTGGTTCTCTGCTTGCACATTTGGGAAACGTGGAACTTTTTAGCTCCATAATTGTCAGCCAACTCCTACAAAACAATTTCCTTGTCTTCTTTGAAGTCTCTTTCTTTCTGTCTCTGCATTTCTTTTTGTCTCTGTCTCAAGATAGCCTATTGGTTCTATTTTCTGATAAATCCTACTACATGAAGGGAGGGACCCAAATGGTAGAGAATGGATTTCTGAGGGTCAAGTATGCATCAAGCAAAAACTTGAGCCTGGGGCCATTTCCTAGGAATAAGAGATTGGTGGTATGGATTTAGTCTCTTATATAGTCTTCACAATTCCCTGACTTCTATTGACTCTAAGTATTAAAGTATAAACTTTGTCTTGTGAGCTAATTGGAAAGGTCCTCTCCTTTCTTCAAATAATTTCTGTCTCTTTCCTTTGCTGTTGGGAGAAAGGCAGGGATAGTCAGAGGACAGTGACTGTAGGTCATTAACTTCCTGCATGCCACAAGTGAGAGAAGGGGTAAGACAGATGGTATAAAAAGAGAACCATGTAGTGTTCTCATTTCTCTACCCCACTCCACCTACCTTGCTGCACTTAATCCTCTTACAGCAGAACTTGGCTAAGATTCCCATAGACCAAGATCCTCCACTCAAACATAGATGAAGTGGTGACTACAGAGTAATACCATTATATGACTTCTTAGGAGAAATCTTTTTTTTTTTTTTGGTTTTTGGGCCACACCCATTTGACGCTCAGAGGTTACTCCTGGCTATATGCTCAGAAATTGCCCCTGGCTTGGGGGGACCATATGGGATGCCGGGGGATCGAACCGCTGTCCGTCCTATGGTAGCACTTGCAAGGCAGACACCTTACCTCTAGCGCCACCTTCCTGGCCCCAGGAGAAATCTTAACAGGCAATGCAACTTCCACAGAGTTCTCTCCAGGAGGAATTCAAAGCAGATACCAGGTGACCCTTTAGCCTTTAAATCTTCCTATATGAGGCTTCAGAAATTAGAAAGAGAAGCAACTTTTCCTACCTTGGCTTTTCAAAAATTCCCAATACAAAGAATCTGTGAACATAAGTGTTGCAGGTAGAGAATTGGGACTCATCAGAAGAAGTTGGTTCCTAGAATGGCTTGTATGTGTGTCACAGGTCTGACTTCTTGCTGTTTCACCAAGTGTTGCAGGTTATTTCCTTTTTCCTTTCTTTCTTTCTTTTTTTGCTACATCCAGTGCCACTCAAGGATTACTCCTGGTTCTGCACTCAGAAACCACTCCGGTAGGCTCAGGGACCATATGATATGCCGGGAATCAAGCCCAGGTCCGTCTCGGGTCTGCTGCATGCAAGGAGAAGGCCCTACCACTGTGCTCTCTTAAATAACCTTATTTAAGTGAAATGTGGAGCAAAGAAGATAACCTCAAGAGAAGAGTGTGCTCACTTTCTACTTGACCCACCTCAATTATAGGGTGTGTGTGGGAGAGTAGGACTCATAAAGTTTTGCAATGAGCTCCTATCCCTGAATCTTAATCACAATAAGTTTGTATTTTACTCATTCTCAATGTTCAACACAAGCCATTAATTTTTTTAAGAACTCAGGCTAACAGTAGTATCAACTCTAAGCATAACTTGACATATATATGTATATATATGCTTGGGATGGCAAAAATGGTAGATCACACATTGGTTCATAACTCTGGGTCTGGAAAGGCCATACATCAATTCATTTCACACATTGTTAGCCAAAGCAAGTCACTTACTTGGTTTGACCTAACTTCAAAGGTGCTAGAGAAAGACAAGTCTTCATGTTTCTGAAAGGCAGAGAGACAGAAAAATATTTGGTGAGTACCAATTATTACCAGGCTCAGTTTTTCTTCAAGTTTGATAGATGAGATTTGCCCATTCTGTCAGAGAGAAAATTCACATTTATATCTGTGCACTGCCAGTCAGAGAGAATTCACATTTATTTCTGTGCACTGCCAGTCAGAGATCTCTTACTGTGTTCTGATGAGTGGGTAGCAAGAATGAGTGGTTGGGTTTATATTTGGGTCACCATCACACTAAAAGTGTCACCCTTTGGGGATCCCAGCTGTCCAGAGCAGATACTATCCTAGAGAAGTGTCTCCTTTGGGTAGGTCCTGGCCCTTCTATTTCTGTATAGAAGTCATGAAGACTGTCATATGAGCTTGTCAAGTGCAGCACAGGCCCCAGAAGGAGAAACTGTGAGACCACAAATCACCCTGAAGGAATTGCCTTGCGTGGGTTATTTGACAGTGACTTAGTAATTGTCTTGTTAGCTTTTTGATGTGCTTAAGAAGATTGTGGGTAGAATAATATGGGGATTAAAGCACTTGCCTTGCACGCATGCAGTTGACCAGCTTATAACCAGCCTGGCTTGATTCCTAACATGACATATGATCTCCTGAGCAATTTCAGGATTGATCCCCTGAGCACAGAGCCAGAAATAAGTTTAAAACAGCACTAGTGTGGCCCTACCAGGTAACAAAAATATTGAAACACACAAACAAACAACAAAACCAAACAGCTTATTTAACTTAAAAAAATTTTTTTATGGTCAATCCTCCTAGCTTACCACACCATCTGAAGCAGAATTTCTGGAGATGTACTGCTCAGCATAAAAGCCACCAGTCACATACAGGTATTTCAATATCAATGTACAATACTAACTAAATTAAAAAAATATAGAATGGGAGAAATAATTTACCTAATACCCAAATGATAAAAGGTTAATATCCAAGATATACAAAGCACTGGAGAGCTTAGCAAGAAAAAAAAAGGTCCTAGAGGAAAAGAAATGAACTGACATTTTATCAAAGAACTACAGATGACCATATGACACAAAAACATGCTCCACATCATTAATCATCAGGGAGATGAAAATCAAAACAACAATGAAATACCATATTACAGCACAAAGACTGGCACACCTCACAAAGAATAGGAACAACCAGTGCTGGAAAAGATGCAGGGAGAGAGGGATTCTCATTCATTGCTGGTGGAAATGTTGATTGGGTCAGTCTTTTGGGAAAACAATATGGATATTTCTCAAAATACTAGAAATTGAACTTCCATATGATCCAGCAATACCACTCCAAGTAATATGCCCTAAAACCCCCAAAACAAAGCACAGAAAAGCTCTCTGCATTCCTATGTTTGTTATAACACTATTTACAACAGCTAGAATCTGGAAACAACCCAAGTGCCTGAAAACAGATGAATGGGTAAAGAAACTGTGGTACATCTATGCAATGGAATACTATGCAGCTAGTAGGAAAATGAAATCATGAAATTAGCTTATACATAGATGGATATTGAGAGAATTATGCTTATCCAGAGATAATAGAGAAAAAGGCCATAGTTGATCTATGGTAAGAAGCTTGCCACAAATTGTGAGGGAGTACAATTATAGTAGAGAGAGGTCCATTATAATAATGATAATTGTAAATGATCACTCTGAACAAGAATTGAGTGCTGAAAGGAGATAAAGTGATAGGAAATAATATTGTAAACCACAGTGTCCAAAAGGGAAAAAATAAAGTACTAGAGAGAGAGGAGGGAGAAAGAAAAAATAACAAGAGAGAGAGGGGAAAAATGTGTCCCCGATTCAGGCAGGAGTGAAACTGAAAACATTGGTGGCAGGAAATGTGCACTGGTGAAGAGTGTTGTACTGAAGCTTAATCATGAACAACTTTGTATCTTGGAAATAAAAAAAACAACTATACTACAAATAACCTTGTGATCATGGTGTTTAAATAATTAAAAAGAGATAGAAGAAAAACATACTAATTTCTTATATAAGTATTGGTGAAGGTATGGAGAAAAAAGAAAACTCATATATTGCTGAGAAATTAAAATGGACATAAAAACCATATGATTCAGCAATTCCACTTGGTTTAATGAAGAATATAAATGTACTAAATACAAAAGATAAATAATTTCATTCTTATGCTCATTGCTTCACAAAGATCGGGAGATTATCCAATGTCATGAAAAGCTATATGGATAAGTGAAGTTGTGTTATGTACACTCAGTGAAATATTTCTCAGCTATTAAATAGAGAAATTGTGTATTCTGTGACAACATAAAGGGAGCAAAATAATGTATTTTACATGGATTTTTACAATAATTGCAAATGGAATTATAAAAAAACTAGTTCAGTTAAAGAAAACTTCTGAGAATATTTTTTGTTTGGTTTTTGGGCCACACACAGTGATGCTCAGGCTATGCGCTCAGAAATTGCTCCTGACTTGGGGGACCATATGAAATGCTGGGGAATCGAACCATAGTCCATTCTAGGTTAGCACGTGCAAGGCAAACACCCTACTGCCTGTGCCACCACTCTGGCCCCATGAGAATTATTTTTATCTTAGAATAATGTTATTAAAGTCACCGTCTGAAGATTTACTGTGCTATTCATCTATAGTTGAGCCTTCTGCATTATTGTTTTCATTTATTTAGCTTAGTGGACTTCTATGCTACTTTCCCACCTAATTTGCTGTTTTCCTACTGGATTGTCAGTATTGTGAAATTTGGAGGTGTTATACATCTATATTTGTGTTCACATGCTCTAGGAGTTATAGAACTGAGACAATTCTTTGGCTTGGCCTGTCTTGAGATTAGTTGTGAAGCTGTGAGGTTGACCATTTATATGCTAGTGGCTGCAGGGTATATGGCTACTGGAGCTTCCAGAAGTATGGAGGCTGCCCCAAGTTTTCAGGCAAAGATTGGTATACCTGAGAGTTTCATTGTCTTGGATCCTCTTCTGAAATTAGCTGTAAAGCTATGAAGTTGTGTACTTTTATGACAGAGCTGTGAAGACCCTGAGTATTTCTAGTAGAACCATATCTCATTTATGATTTTATTTACTTGCTTCAAAAATATTGGAGTGCATGCCTTATCTGAGCAAATCATTGAAATAAAACAGTCATTTTTTTAAATTATCTTTATTTAAACACTGTTATTACAAATATAATTGTAGTTGTATGATTACAGTCATATAAAGAACAACTCCCTTCACCAGTGCAGGATTCCCACCACCAATTTCCCAGATCTACCTACTCCTCACCCCACCCACACCTCTACTCGAGACAGGCTTTCTTTTTCCCTCATTCATTCACATTGTTATGATAGTTTTCAGTGTAGTTATTTCTCTAACTGCACTTATCATTCTATGTGGTGAGCTTCATGTCATTAGCTGCACCTACATGGGAGGATGGGGGGAAGTAAGGGTTGGGACTGAGGCAGTAAAATATTAGAAATGAGCTTTGTAGGGCAGTATCAAGGTCCCAATACAAGATGAATATTATGGATATATAGAATATATGCACACAATACTATCAATATGAAAACAAAGAGAAAAAAATTTCCATTGACTGTCCCAATATAAATCAGTGCTAGAACAGCCTGCCCTCCTCCCAGAGCGCATTACCATTAGTGTAGGGAGAGATAGGGGGAAAATCTGTTGACCCCTATAGAGTTCACCTAGACCAGTGCCCAGAGAAAAACTGAAGTCCAGTGGAGAAAAACCCTATACCTGGCAAGAGCTGGTCTCCAGAATCAAGGACGAAATCGGAAGCCAGATATCTGCCCGCCCTCCTCCCCATGCACCGCCCCCCTGGAGTACGGAGGGAGGGGGAAACCTGAGGGCCACTAAGAGTCCACCTGAACCCACTTCTGGCCATCTGAGCTGGAACCAGGGAAGGCCTGGAGTTAGGGGAAAAAGACAAGGACGGCTGGGGGCCTGCCAAGCCTCCCAACACTCCCCAGGCTAGGGAGAAAGGCTCTGGTATGGGGCCTCCCCAAACCCCATACCTGGTGAGAGCTGGTCTCCAGAATCAAAGAAGAAACTGGAAGCCAGATGTCTGCCTGCCTCCTCCCCATGCACCGCCCCCCTGGAGTACGGAGGGAGGGGGGAACCTGAGGACTACTAAGAGTCCACCTGAACCCACTTCTGGCCATCTGAGCTGGCACCCAGGGAAGGCCTGGAGTCAGGGGAAAAAGACAAGGATGGCTGGGGGCCTGCCAAGCCTCCCAACACTCCCCAGGCTAGGGAGAAAGGCTCTGGTATGGGGCCTCCCCAAACCCCATACCTGGTGAGAGCTGGTCTCCAGAATCAAAGAGGAAACCAGAAGCCAGATGTCTGCCCGCCCTCCTCCCCATGCACCTCCCCGCTGGAGTACGGAGGGAGGGGGGGAAACTTGAGGACCACTAAGAGTCCACCTGAACCCACTTCTGGCCATCTGAGCTGGCACCCAGGGAAGGCCTGGAGTCAGGGGAAAAAGACAAGGATGGCTGGGGGCCTGCCAAGCCTCCCAACACTCCTCAGGCTAGGAATAAGGGTCCTGGTAAACTCAGTTTTTCTGATCTGTTAGTTCTGTGTGAAAATTTCTAATTTCAGTTGACAAATCTTCTTTTTTTTTTTTTTTTTGGTTTTTTTTGGGGGGCCACACCCTGTGACGCTCAGGGGTTACTCCTGGCTATGCGCTCAGAGGTTGCTCCTGGCTTCTTGGGGGACCATATGGGACACCGGGGGATCGAACCTCGGTCCGTCCTAGGCTAGCGCAGGCAAGGCAGGCACCTTACCTCCAGCGCCACCGCGCCCCGACAAATCTTCTTGATGCTTATTTTTGCTCCAGTCAAGTTTATCGATGCTTTTTTTTTTTTTTTGAGCTCCACGAACATTTCCCATAATTCTACTCTAAACTTCTTGAAAGGATACCTATTTGTTTCCTACTTTTTAGATTATTAGAGGAGCCATCTTGATTTCTGTAAATATGGGGGTGTACTGCAAAATTACTCCATTGGCAAGGCTCTAGATTGCTTCTTAAAATGTGCAGAAATGGAAT